>NC_058051.1:23191454-24391454 GCF_020085105.1 Siniperca chuatsi | reverse complement strand
GCAGCCGAGGATGAGAAGAAGACACTGAATTCTCTGCTGCGTATGGCCATACAGCAGAAACTGGCTCTTACTCAACGTTTGGAGGACCTGGAGGCCCCTCTGTCTCCCCACAGCTTGAACAGCAGCCCCCGCCGCTCCCGGGCCAAAGAGCTGGCCACCAAGTCAGGCCGGGCTCCACGGAGCCCCCGAAGCAGTCCTGCACGCCCCCCACTGAGAAGCAGTCCACGGGCTAGCCCAGTTCTCGGCAGCAGTGTTCCTGCCATGGCCACGCACCACCTGCGAAGTCTAACCCGAAGCCTCCACACGAGCCCTGTAAGAACCCCTCTCTCTCTTTGTCCTGAGAACCTCATCCAGACAAGCAGCCGGTCTTGCAGAGGCAAGGGTCTCCCACGAGACGCCACCTTCATTAGAAGTCATAGTGTCAGTGATGTTTTTAATCCAGAGTCGAGTCTTGGCTACTCCCCAACACGTAAAGGCTCCACCAGTTCTGTGAACAGCGAGTTAATGGTCAAAACACAAACACATGTCAGTGATTCAAGAAAAGGTGTGTCAGGCCGGAGAGCTTCAGTCCCTGCACGTCAGGATACCTTCATTACAACTCGCGTTGTACCTGCCTCTTCCATCAGGCTAAAGCCTTCTTTGTTTTCTTCATCCATAGATAATCTAACCTCTTCTAAAGCTTTGTGTGTGTATCCTAACACATCTGAAGCATGGGGTGAAAGTAAACAAAAGCCTGATCTTAAACCAAACTTAGATACTTCTGTAAGAAGAAAACAGTTGGGTCACAAGTCTAATTCTGCACAAGCAGCAGCTACATACCATAACACATTTCAGTCAGACACAGTCTCTTCTCAGTTGAATGCTAAATCTTTAGGGACCCTGACAACCACATCTCTCCCTCTTCAAAATCCACCTAGTAAGACCAGGATGACTGGGGTCTGTAGAGAGTCTAGGTATAGATCATCCATCTCCACAAGTAGAACCACTGAGGAATCACACATTAATGTCAGTAGGGGCTCGGGTAATAAAGCTCAGACCACACCTGCCAGGGCCCGGAGCTCACACTCTAAATCATCTCGCACGCGATGAGATAAAGTAGCCAGCAGATTTATGCTCTATACTAAATCACTTTATCTATAATGTATACATTATGTTCTAAAAATTATATAAGCTATACTTTATGCTATAACATATTAAATAAGCAATCTTTAATATTTGGAACAATTGTGTGTTTTTGTACAGGTTTTGTTTAGAACTAATGCTTATCTGGGTTTTGTCTCTGTCTCACCCTGTCTCTGTAGCGCTGACACACTCCTTCCATTATTCCAAACCCCCTCTTCTTCATAAGGACCTGTCTTCATGTTGACTCCCAGGCTCCCTTCTCCTTTCCTGACTCAAGACATCCTGTCCATCCCAGATATGACGTGACATTCCACACTCTACCCTCCAGAGCCATGGATTTAAAAAAGTAAATTTAAAAAAAAAAATGTAAAAAAGAAAACCTCTCATCCCACCCTCTTGGTTTTTTTTCTTCTTGGGACGGAGAAACCTGCATGCAGCCTGGAAAAGGCTGAAGAGACATGATGCTCATTCCTCTGTGAAGTCATTGATTGTGTCTTGTCCCAAGTGGATCCAACTTCCATCTGGTCTTGTTCAAGGCTGTGTGTTGTGGTGAACCATTGACAGTATTTATTCCAGAACAAGAGATTTTTCATGTAAAGTATTTACTGTCCTCAAATTTTGAATCAAGGCTGTGATTTGTTTTAAGGCTGTATGTCTTTACACTCTTGCCTTTTGTCTGGCATCCTGGTCAGGCCTGTCTGGCGTCTTTTAGTGTCGGTAAGCCATTAGATCATCTGTGATAGCTCTCCCAGGTAGTTGTTTTTATTGAACAATACAGCCTTACTAACAGAATTGCTATCCTACAAGTAGAGAGCTTGCTATTATCGTGAGGTCCCTCTCTTTTACTGGTGGTACAGTTCCCTGCCCTTTTTAATCCTGCGATATGTCTGGCTCTTTGGCTTTTGCCTATCAGCCACACCCTTTAACTAGAGGTCAGTTAACATGCCATGTCATTGATGGAAATAAATCAGCCATAAGTTCACCACCTCAGGTCAAACACAGAGTAATCAGAAACATTATTTGGGAGATCTTTAATGTGCATCTTACTTTGCAAACTATGCAGACTAAGTCAGGACAGTGCCTGTAAATTTCCTGCTGTTCTTTAGGATCAGGGTGTGTTTTGAAATGTACCTTCACTTTCAGTTAACAGTAGCTGGCTGCAGCTGTTTTGCAACAGCCATTTAATATCTCTCACAATAGGCAGCTTTTGGAAGTAATCTGGGGGTGCTAAGTGGCATAAGTGCAAGCAACCCATTGGCTAAGTATGTACTTTCCTGCTTGTTGGGCTGTGGGTTTTAAAAGTCACTGTCTCGCATCACTCAAGAATTGAAGTGGCTTGGTTTACCTAATAGTAACATGTTGGTCCACGCTCGTTTCTCTTGATTACATAGTCATAACAGTTCCCATTCAGCTTCTGCTTTTTCTCACTCCTTTGAACAGCTAAGTAACAATATTCATGTTTTGTATTTAATCATTTAATGTCACCATGCTTTTGTGTGCTACCAAAGTACGCATGTTGTAATAAACTAGTATTACCCACAGCAGGCTAGTTTTCTTCTCCTGTGGCTATAGCACTCATTGTTTTCAGTTAGGAATGCTAATAGTGCTAGCAGGCTGCTGGTAGAGTTGCTGCTTGTAGACAAACAAAATAAAAAATGTTGTCCCATAATTTTAAAAGCATTACACAGTGCTTTACATCTAGTAGCACATTATGACTTAAAACAAAGAATAAATTAATTTTAGAAAACAAAATATTTCGAAGCGAGACGTAACTCCAACATGACATTGCTTTGCTAGTTGGAGCTCCATAAGCAGGGAGCCTGGATTTAAAAAAAAAAAAAGACAAAGAAGAAAAAAAAACATGTACATGTATCTGTTGCTTATAGAGTAGTTTGATGCCAGGGCTGTGATTTGAGCACAGCAGCACGTTATCATTGGCACTGTAACACCTGTCTCATTGAATGCAGTTTAAATTCAAATTGAATTGAACAGATGAGACCAATCATGAATTTTGAGGCCAGATTTGGAAACGGCTCTTTGAAAAATGAGAACCGAATGCAAGGAAATGTTGACATCTTTTTTTCTTTTTTTTTTTTATAAAAAGCTCAACTGTCCTGTGGTTTAGTAGAAGAAGCCTACATCCTGCTGATGGTTTTATTTTTTTAGTGCCTTGGTTTTGATCTTGTCTGTTGTTTTTAGACTACACCACATTTTCTAAGTAGAGGCTACTATTCAACACTGTAGTTGTGATGTTTTTTGAAGGTATGTTTTACTTTTGAGAAAACCTATTAAGCAGTGTTAGCACTGAACTAAGTGATACCTCATTATGGTAAATTATTTTCACTTTTTAGGTAGCATGCCTTGTATGAACTCATCAGTATGAACTAATGAATAGTTTGACATTAGCTTCCCCTGAAATTAATGGTCACCATCTGCTGTATATTTATTTTAGAGAAGTGTTACTGTGAGAAATGTTACTGTATTAAGATTATGAACACAGAAAATGAATAACATAATACATTAAAAACATTATAGATTGAATGTTACGATGAGGTTTTGAAAGTGGTAATACGAGTTTTTGGACTGGACTGTTATTGGTTGACTATTCATGAACTCCTGCTAAAAAGTGAAAATGCTTTAACATTATGTCATATTGCTTTGAAGGTTGTAAATGGATTTCTTAATCTATTTAATTCACTGTGAAGATGTGTGTTTAATTTAATTACCATTGTTGTATAATATTTTAACTGTATTTATGTGGTGTGCATTCTGTGTAAATTGTTCTAAGGATGACTTGCACACACTCCGCATAACACATTTGATGGTCCTCAACTTTTTATGTGTATGCAAGTTCCTTTCATTGACCTGTGAATCACATTTGTCATGAAGAATAAAAGCAAGCCAACACTGCATATTGATCGTGGTCTTTTGAGTCCAGACACAGTGTTCGTCATGTGTAACACAGTGTGGAAGAACAATGACTTCAAGTCTAATTCTGTGGCTGGTTCAGATGTTTTATTCACTGCACAGTAAAGACAGGGCTGTAGAATTCTCTGAAAATTGACGTTTGGCGCAAGGTTTTATACTGTTACAACAAGGATAGTCTAAAACAATAGGTTGTGGGCAGGGTTAATCAAGAGGTCTGAGTGGCAACAAAAGGTGAATATAGCTCATGAAATCCCAGACAGACTATTTAACAATACAATCTGATTCAATCTACCAGCGACTATTTGGCTAATCCCTTCAACACCTGATAAATTTAATTCACATGACAATTTCAAGAAAGCTTCTCAAATACTTCCTTCTTCCTGGATGAGTAGCTCAGGGTTTATCTGTATGGCAATGTAAATAGCCATCTGTCTCAAGACCCCAGTGATAAACAAGTGAATGAAGGTTTACTTCCACAATAGCATACTGATGGAATTTTTTTCCTAGTAGGGAGGAAAATGAGAGAAAGTAAACATAAACCAGTTGTCAAGCATGCTGCATAATCAATTTCCTAGATTTTAAATGAACTTTTGTTGCGTCTGAAGTCTTATAGAGGTGACTCGGCTGAGCAGTTTAATAATAGAATTTCCATTTTGGAGTAACGTGCCAGACAATCTGGGGCAGTCCGGACATGATTCATCTTGTGCAAGTGTTCCTCTGTGATTTGTTAAATTTAAAAATTCCACCACACGTAACCCAATCTGATGAAGACACAGGTCCTGGAACTAATCAAAATTGCAAAAACAGTCAAATTACAGTAAAACAAAAGCAAAGAATCAAAGGGCATCAAAATACGAAGTTAATACCGTATCACTAAAAGCATAAAGTTATTCTGAGTTCCTCAAAACTACTTTGAGACATCAGACTATGAAATTTCTTAATCTGGTGTAGATTGTATCCGTGAGCATGGAGCAACATGTTGTACAACAGACTTTCCATGCCTCGTACTTAACTGTTGGAACCTGTATCTAGAGCCAGCCTGCAGAACTGATAGGCACCACATGAGAAGTAAGATAAATAAAACAGTAGTCTACTTAGAATACCTTTATAAGCAAACAATGATCAATGTGTTCTTACACAGAAAGAAGGCTAAGCCATTGTGTACCATAAGATTTCCAGGTTATGAATCTAATAGCAGAGTGTTAAATGTGATCTAGGGATCCAAGATTTTTCTTGTTGACAAATTGGCTTTAGCATGTCTTCTTTTTTTAAATTTCTAACACAGGCTATCAAATAGTGGTCTGATATTGGTATGATAGATACCCAAATCAAAAACCCCACTAAAGCAGAGTTTCTCTGGCCTATTACATAGAGCCAGATCAATAACGTTTCATGTGTCAGGGTTTTTAAAATCTGATCGGTTGGTTTGAATTATTTTTTTTATAACAACAGAGCCCTTGAGTTGTAATTAGTTACCTTTGTACATTAAAATAAAAAGGAACCAGCACAAGTTTAAAAAAGACTTTAATGTCCTCTTTCACACAGGGGTGGAAAGTAATTAAGTACATTTACTCAAGTACTGTACTTAAGTACTTTTTACTCAACTTGAGTATTTCCATCTTATGCTACTTCTTACTTCTACTCCGCTACATTTACCTTACAGCTTTAGTTACTAGTTACTTAAGTTAGCATTTTTTGCACACAAAACGTAAAATATGCATCATAAAATATTAATCATAAAATATGAGGCACTGGTGTAGATTAATCCATCCATTCAACAATAAATAGATTAAAATTAGCTCCATCTTGACCAACTACAAAAGTAATAATATAACACTTACCAATTTCTACTTTGACTTTTACTTTTGATACTTTTAGCACACTTTGCTAACATTACTTGCATATTTTTTACTTAAGTAACATTTTCAATGCAGGGTTTTACTTGTAATGGAGTATTTTTACACTGTGGTAATGCTACTTTTACTTACTTAGTAAAGGATCTGAATACTCCCTTTTCACCATTGCTTATAATGTCAGCTAAACTAAAGTAAAAATTATTTGTGTAAAGATATCCTCCTTCAGTGTACAAAGGAAGGTCGTGAATGCATTTTGAAACTTACAAAATTAAAAATTACATTTTGTCCCAAAAGATGTTTGTTATGATCACAGATAGTCAGAGCTATGGTTATGTGATTGGCTGCAGGGACTGCCGACCCTCCCCTTTAAACGAAGGGGCGTGGCTACACTGAAGACTAGGGGATGTTTTCATCTACCAGCTTGCAGAGGCAGCAGTTTTTAGGCGTGTGCTCATAGCACTTGTAAAAATGTCTTTAAAGACAGTGGGCACAACATTAACCCGTACACTGTGGACTACAGGAAACAGGACTCCTCCTCTTGCTCGATCCCCCAAAGTGAACAGACTTTCTACCACATGCAGGGTGACCGGAGAAAGAAAGCAGGGCCGCGAAAAAACAAAAGAACAAAGTTGCAGCTCGGACTCAGACAGGCCGAGTGGCGACGCACCAACATCCAGCGAGCCTCTTCGCAGATGCACGACTGGGGATAAGAAGCGACCCAAGGATCCCGTGGGTGCTCCCGGTGTTACTGGTGAAAGAAGACGGTCATACACCTCCACCGCAGCTCCAGTTGACCAGAAGTCATACCTGTGGGCTCGTTACAATGACATGAAACGGCTGGTTCACGGTAAGCAGAGGGTCGCCACCTTTTATCCCAAAGTCTCCCCCGTATAGCAACAGTTTAATTAACCATCCACGTCATCGGGGCTCTGTGTTCCCAGCATCAAAGCTGTTTAGTGAAAACAAGTTGTTCATCCGGGGACTGTCTTTATTCTTTTCACAAGTAACGGCACATTAATGCTGCTGGTTCCTCCATGCAAAATGCATTTTAGGATACAATTTAAAGCACTGTATGCTGTTTTCAAATGAGTAACTAAACCCCCAAAACATTTTTTTTTCAGCTGAAAACCAATGTATAGTGGTATTTAGTAGTGTTGTTTATGGATTCGCGTCCAAATCTAGACATTTTAGTGCAAAGTATTTGAATTCTAGGTAGTGTTATAAATATGCATAGAGACTGCCCTCTAGGTTGAAATCCGGCTATTGCAATTGAATGTTGCTATTGGCTGATCTGGAGGCAGGTGACGTATATGGTTGCAGCTTTCGCCAACAACCAACCCCTCCCGCCCCGCACCCTCCTAGTTGAAAAGTCACATGTCACACGTTTCGTTGCTGTGATTGGTTGTAGGTCTGCGTCCAGTCAGCAGTCCGGCCAACGCAACGCAACAGGCTCACTAAACTCAGATCAAACTGTCAAACTAGGCAGTGCTGATCAAATATGTAGAAATATTTTGTTACTGAATTGCCTATTTATGCCTCAAATTTCAGAAATACATTTTAGTGTACTGTTTAGCTGTAATTTGAGAAAGTTTGTGACCAGGCCGCCATTTTTTTCCTGCTTGAAAACGGACCAATCATCGCGCGTCGCTCAGCGTTACCTAACGTCACCCATAGGTTAATCCAATTCTGTAGAAACACAACCGAGACTTGTCTCCTCGTCGGTTCGTGCATCCAATCGAACAACAGCTATCCGGCATATTGGCTAAATAAACCTGATTCAAATGGTGGCGGTCAGCGGAAGAAAACCCCATTTTGTCTTCCATGTGAGCCTTCCTATAACGATGTGATGCCACGTGGAAACTTTGAATTGCGCCCCCTTTCTGGATCCTCGTGTTGATACTTGTTTTCACATTCTAGAGACATTTGTTTGAATTTCCAGGGTAGAGGCACTTCAGGCAAAACTTTGGAGTTTAGTTACACTTTAAGAAGTTAATTTTGATCTCCGGCAGTGCCTCTGTTTGGTCTTAAAAACTGCCCCAACGTTAGCTAACAAAAGCACTAGCTTATTACATTGTCATGTTATTTTTGTATAGTAGTCAGCAATACTTTAGCATTAGCATTGCCTTTTGCTAAAGAAATCGTTGTTCAGGGTGTGGCAGACCTCTAATTTAGTATTATGTCATGTATCTATGTTTCACAGAAAGTTAAGGAGTTAGCTATTTTGACCTAACAGTTTATATTTGCTTAATGATCAAAATAGAGCTGGCAGTTTCGTGCAAAATGAAACATGAAAAATATAGGAATTTTATTTGATACTTTATAACACCATGAAGTTAAATGGAGTCTGTGATTTATTTAACACATACTATTGCAAAACCGATATCAAAATATTAACTTTTCAGACTTGTTCTGTCCATATGGCCCAGCCCTACTTTTAGTGTATTATTAAAGATGGGGAAGAAATATGAAGATCCTTAAGTAACAATATCAGCATGTTTTGTTCAAATGTTTGTTGTCCCACAAGAGGAAATTCTTGTTGCAGCAAGGCAGCATTAAAATGCAAACATAAAACATAAACACAGTAAAAACACACTAAGACATTAAAAGTGCTGTACTATTTATGCAATTCAGAATAAAACCAAGGGTGGATGGTAAAAGCAACGGAAGCTGTAACACGAAGAATAAAGATAAGAAAAATAAAATGCTAAGTTGTGCGGGAGGCAGTTTATAACAAGATAAGTAACAATACTTTGTAAAAACACTGAATTACAATTTATAAACTGATCATATATTTTTTTATTGCAAATTCTTAATCTAGTATATAGCTGTCAGATAAATTTGGAGTAAAAAGTAAAAAAAAAAAAAGCCTCTGAAAAGTGGTGGAGTAGAAGTAGCATAAAATGGAAATACTCAAGTAAAGTACACATACCTAAAAGTTGTATTATAAATGCATTACTTGCATAAATGTACTTAGTTACAGTCAATCACTGGAGACATGGCTTTTTTTTTTTTTCTAGTGTGTAATAAATGTACATTTCTTCTGTAATATTCGTAAGTTTTTCTCTCAGTAACTGATTCAGTGTCAAAGCAAAGCATGAATTCTCAACATAATGGGTTTTAATTAAAGCTGGTCATGCACTCTCAGACTGACTAGCAATGTGACTCAGCTTGGAAATAGAGGCAATTCCAGTAGTATAGTGGCTGGAGGGAAACTAGCCTCAGGATTTGCACATGCATGTCTGCTGCCCAGCTGCAGCCCCCATTGAACTGTCCCAGGACAGAAGGCCATGGCCCACTTTCTCCCATAGACAGACAGTGACACGGGCCTGTGCACATATTTCAGCCAGAGTATTAGAGACTGTCTCAGGAACAGATTGTTTGTTTAATCTGTTCCCATGTGTTTGCTGCGTGGCTGTTGTACTATCAAAATAGTGGCCAGCAAAACTGATAAAGTAGCGAAATTAACCTCTATTACAACAGGTAATGAATGTTATGCTCCCATTCTGTGAATAATAAAATTAAATACTCTTTATTTTGTAAGGGCTATACAAAATGTTCTTTTTGGATTGACTTAGTTCAGTGAAAAGTCTTTAGACATTCTGGAAGCACACATTACACAACATGCGACAAGCTTGCCAGCGTCACTAGATTGAAAACAGAAGTGGAATTAGTTCTTTCCTCTGCAAAAGTGCATTATCAGGTTTCATAATAAAAGAGATATTTTTTAAAACATGAGTCAGGCATTGTGAATGGCCTAATCCTACCCTTCTTCAAATGAAAATGGTGATTTGTGTTTTGTTCCTTTATCTTGCTTAGTCATTGATGTCTGTCTGATTTGATCTGCATTTGACTTGTTTCATTTGAATGATAGTTTCCCATTTGCTCTCAGACCTGATTCCACCAGGTGCGTGTAACCTCCTCAACTCCTCCACCATCTACGCTAACAATGAGGTCAGTCTGGCTGAAGTGGACATCTACGGCTTTGACTATGACTACACGCTGGCGATGTACTCAAATGCACTCAACACAATGATCTACAATACAGCAAGAAGCTTCCTAATTGAACACTTTAAGGTATGTTTTACAGTAGTTGTATCAAGTGAATTCACATTACAACTGCTTTTAGATTCAGGTTAATTTATCCATTTTGTCCTCCTGCTTGACAGTACCCTGAAGGCATCCGTAAATATGATTACATCTCCAACTTTGCCGCCCGGGGTCTTCACTATGACATCCAAAAGGTAAATTCTTTTAATCACAAATGTCCCGTTGCAGGAAGAGAAATGTTTACATTTCCCTGTTTAGATAATTACAAGTGAAACTCTTTCCCCCCCGTGTAGGGTCTTCTGATGAAGATAGATGCCTTCCATTACATTCAGCCAGGAACAGTGTATCGGTAAGAGGTTGATGCTGTGCTGAGTGTATGTTGCAAAATACTAGTAACATTTTCAGGTCATACTGAAATGCAATTTAGTGAACAATTGTGACCATAATTGTTAATTGCCACATAGTTTTTTTCTTATTTTTTTTTATTTACATCCCTGCTGCTGAAGGCAAACTCATCTGTTTGTAGTGTCTAATAATGTTATGTGTGTTCTTAAGCTCTAGTGCATTCATTTATGTTTAATGTTCCCAGGGGACTGAGCCCAATGCCAGACGAGGAGGTCCTTCAGCTCTACGGGGGGACTTATCATATCCCCCTGCAGCAGGACAGTGGCTTCTATGGAAAGGTCAGGAGTCATTTGTACAGTAATATGAATACAATTGGATAATGTAGATCAGATACTTCAGCTCAGTTGGCTTTGAATGTTTGTAATAACTTTAAACAGCTGGGTGGAGAAAGCTGCCTGACATTTATTCCAGTTATTGCACTTTGTATTCAGATATTTTCTGAATGTGTTCGGTTTGGCACAGATGGGATACTCTTCTTAACTTTGTGGGCTCAACACATTTGTTATAATCCCATCCAGCCACTCTCAAACAAGGATGTAGTTCAGGATTAAATCTGTCATCAGATATTTCAAGTGTCTGGCTTTGCGTGGCTTTACTATTACATAAGTCCCGATGTTAAATTTTGTAATCGCATTTGTTCCAATGTCGTCATGAATTAACTAGAAGGGAGTGTTCCAGTCCCTAAGAAGCTGACCACAAGAACTGTGTCCAACAAAATCATTTGTTTTTAGTTGTAATGTTTTAGAAGCTGTCATGAAAAGTAGAACTCTCTATTGAGTCTGACAGTCACAAATTTTAATCTGACCTGTTTGCTAATTAGGAGCAATTTGGACTCTGATGTTTTGATTCAGGCTCAAATAGTTTTCGGTCCATCAGGTCTTTTAAGTGTTTCCCTGCAGCAGGAAGTATGCCTCTCGATCTTCTAATTCTCCTTGAAGCAGTCATATCCGAAATAGTTTTGGTGTGGCTCTAATCTCATTTGAGGACTTGGCTCTGTTTTCAGGGTAGCCTCTTAGTGGGTAGTGGTTGTAGTGAAAATTGTTCCAAATGTGATTAGGAAGTCATTCAAAAGACCATACAGGTACAATCATTTTACAGTTTCACAAACATTTACTGTGTCCCTCGTAAACAAGTATTAGTAAATATCAAGTATTAAAAAGTTTTCTATCACAGGGACCAAAAGTGAAGCAGTTCATGGACATCTTCTCCATTCCCGAGATGACTCTCTTGGCTGTGGCAAATGAGTTTTTCATCACCAACGACATTGACTATGATCCAGTTCACCTCTTCAAGGACGTCTCTGTGAGAATACCCACTCTCACAGTATTAAATGTTATACCCTATGTTTGAAGTTGTGGCCTCACCCTGTAGCTCATACTGAGAAGCATACTGACCCGGTGTATTTGACTGTTTTCACATGCTGTGATTCTTCAGCTGGAGGCTCAGGAATCTGCTGAGTTCAGTAAAAGTTTGCAATTGACTCTCATGGGTAGTACAAAGAACAATAACTGTTTTTCCTCTTGGTCCTGGGGTGCTAGGGGCTTCCAGTTACAGGGCACTACAGTGTGTCCGCTATGTCACCATAAAATCTGCTTTGATAAAAAACATGCAAACTATAAGGTTCATAAGCATTTGACTGTGTTCGGAGCTATCTCTCAGCAGAAAATACTCATGCTAGATCAGAAAAGGTACCATGAAATTGTTGAATAACACAGATCTGTTGCCTCTATGTGACACTTATTTAATCCTCAGGAAGCAATTGGCATGGTTCACCTCAAAGGCTACATGTACAAATGGGTCATGGAAGATCTCCGTAAGGAATACTTTTCCTATATTTGTATCAAGCCAGCACATTTTTTGCACATAAAATAACATTAGAGTTACACTTTATGCAGTGCTACTGAGCTGTCTTCCTTCTCTTCATAGATAAGTTCATTCTGAGAGGAGAAGAGACCGATGCTGTTTTGCATCGATTGGTCAGTCATGGAAAGAAACTCTTCCTCATTACCAACAGTCCCTTCAGCTTTGTGTAAGTGTTATTTATCTTTGGCCCACGTCTTCATGAGTCCACTCTGACTCATAAGGAGGGCAAACAGTTCTGTTGCAGTCTGTTATTCAAATGTCTTTTTTCCCACATGTGCAGGGATAAAGGAATGACACACATGGTGGGGAAAAACTGGAGAGACTTCTTTGATGTTGTCATTGTGCAGGCAGACAAACCTCACTTCTTCACTGATTGTATCAAGTGAGTAAATGTTTTGGAGAAATGGGTGAACACAACATTGATCATCTGTTTCAGAAATGTTTTCAAAACTTAGTAGAGCTAAACAATCACACTGACTTGATGCATTCACTTCAGTTTCTTGTTTTGGAGAGTGATCTCAGAACTGTCCTTAAACATTGTTACTCCTCCAGACCTTTCAGACGGTTGGATGGTAATGGAGACCTTCAGTGGGAAAAGATAAACAGTTTGGACAAAGGACACATCTACAAACAGGTCTGTGTTACTTTAGGCTACTGTCTGACTTCTCTGAAATGTTTCCTTACATTTGAGCTGCCCCATGTCCTCTAATCATTAAGCTTATTTCTCTCTCTATTTAATAGCTGTGTTTTTACATGTTGTAAATGCTACATGTTTTTACTTGTGGCATTCTTTGTCTTAATGAACTGAAGAGAATGGCCTGTGGCCTGTGGTTTGTGGTCTTTTGTGTTTCAGGGAAACCTGTTTGACTTTCTCAGACTGACAGGCTGGCGAGGTTCAAAGGTTCTTTACTTTGGAGACCATCTTTATAGCGACTTGGCTGTAAGTGTCAAAGCATGGTGATGCCATCACTGATGAATCGACATTATGACTAACTGTTGTTATTGTGATTAGAATGATGTTTCTATTTATCTAATGCACATTATTTATCTCATGTCTTCAGAAAATTTTACAAGAAATGCCATTTTTCAAGGATTGCTGATATGACATTAATTTAACAATTACAAAGGGTGGTAACTAAAATCTTAATTTGCCATGATACATTATTTATTTGCCCTGTAAAACACATACAAACACAGACCTATAGATTCACACTCTGTCAGATGCTGATGTCTTCATGTATTGCACAGTTCTGAAAATTGGCAATGTGGCATTTGGGTGGAGCCAGAGGGGACTGCACAGTGAAAAGTTCAAACACCAGATGGCAGTACAGACTACCTATTTAAAAAAAAAAAGTAGACTTAATGGAATGGATTATATAAATCATTGTACAGGCTAGAGTTTGACTAAAGCAATTTTACTTGTTGTGATAGGACCTGATGTTGCGACATGGCTGGCGTACAGCAGCCATAGTGCCTGAGCTGGAGCACGAAACCAAAATGGTGAGCACAGACCGGTATGCCCTGAACCTCACCTGGCTGCAGGCTTTAACCGGCCTGATGGAGCGCCTACAGGTGAGAAGTTAATCCCTGGATTGTATGGAACTTTTACTGTCTTTTTACGTAGGGGCTCAACAAATAACAGCATTGACACACCTAAAAATGCCTCAGTGTCATCTTAACCAACTCGAATCCAATTTGTTAAAGGGGACAGCCTCAAATTGCTATATGAACTCATAGCAAACCACAATCTGCACTGACACTCATGTCTTGCTATTTGAGCTGTTCATTGGGTATGATGACATGTTGACAAAACAGGATGCCAAAAAATTAAATTATTCAGTTACCAAGCTACTTGAGTCCATGCTACGTCTGTTTACAAGCCCTGGTTGTCTTGTAATCAGGTAGTGTGAAACTGAATGAATGAAGTAAAAACTTTTTTTTCAGTCTGGTTCAGACCAAAGAATACAAACTGTGTGTTCTCACCTTTTGAACTGAGGATCAGATAATTATTTGCCTATGTATGGGTACATATTGGTTGATTGATGTTGTTTTTTTACAACAATAGACCTTGACTTGTTGTCTTCTTCATTATCCTAGACACATCGGGACCCAGACTCTAAACAGGTTTTTCAGGAATGGCAAAAGGAGAGAGAAGAACTCAGGTGAGTGCCATTATCTTAATCCTTCACTCAATGTTATGCACCACCCAATGCACCTAGTAACCCTGCTTTTGTCACGTATATATTCTGGTACATTTCTTAAAGCACTGGACTCATGTACAGTTCTGAGGTGCTTGTACTTTATTTGAGTGTTTCATTTTTTTGGTACTGTATACTTCTACTCCACTACATGTACTTGACAGCTATAGTTAGTACTTAAGAAGATTTTAAGAAACTATGATGTGCATATAAAATATGATGCTATTGTGCAGTAAATGAAACTAACACCTTGAGCAGCTATATCATTAAAATGCAGTTTACATGTTAATGCATCATAAATTTATAACTATGATGATATTACACTGACAGGGGCCATTCTGCCTGCATAATGAATACTTTTATGATGCTTTAAGGACATTTCACTTACTTAATTTTGAGTGCAAGACATTCACTTGTAATTGGGTGTTTTTACTTAGTGGTATTGCTACTTTTACTCAGGTAAAATATCTGAATACTCCTTCCACCACTAAGTATATGAATTCATACATACTTAAACCTATATTAACTTATACCCTAACCTCTTATGTTGCAGGGTGATGACAAAGAACTTGTTCAACCCTCAGTTCGGCAGCATCTTCCGAACGTGTCACAACCCCACCTACTTCTCCAGACGTCTGTGTCGCTTCTCAGATGTCTACATGGCCTCCCTCAGCTGTCTTTTGAATTATGACCTCTCGTATACGTTCTACCCCCGCCGCACCCCTCTGCAGCATGAGGCTCCGCTGTGGATGGACCAGCTTTGCACAGGCTGCATGAAGACACCTTTTCTGGAGGAGATGTCTCACATACGATGAGAGCTGTGCTCTCCTCAGTGACTGTTAGGATTTCATATTAGGCCTGGTGAAAACTTGAGATTGCCTGAGGATTTCTTTCATATAGCAGGGTTTCTTTTTTAGCCACAAAGGTGCTGCACAACTCCCTCCAAAGAAGAAAGCATTTCTATTCTTCGAAGTGACTCATTTCCCCAATTAATTCACTAGAGGGTGTTGTAGATTTAGCTGCTGTACAGAAAGTATGTGATTCAGTTAAACATGTGGTACAAGATTGACAGACAGGGGCGTAGTATTGGGGGAGGACTCTTATACATGGCCCTCATGTGAGGAGGGCCCACAAAGACACTAGAATGAATAGCTGAGGATGTGGGGAGGGGCCCATAGAGACTGTCTATGGGTCCAGAATTTTGTGCTACGCCCCTGTTGACAGACACTCTGCTGAACAATACTGAGCTACCATCGCACAATTACAACAAATAAACAAGTAAAAATAATTATGTGTTGATCTCTTATTAAACTCTGTACACAACATTTTCATGTAATACTAGGTTAAAGTGAAGCAAGTTACCTGAAGTTTACTGAATTATGAACAGAATTAGTACAGGCTAGTACTGAGGCTAACCTTTAGTTAATTAAATACATCTAGTTGGTCGTGCATGAAGAGCTTTCTCTGTTAAATTGTCATCCATTTATTTGATTGGTCGTTTGGTTGCTAGGCAGCGTAGCATCCATTCATCCCCACTGTACTCTGCATCTCAAACTCATTCACTTCCAGCCGCCTGCCCGAAGACAACACCAAAGGTAACTCGGTGTTTGGCAAAATGTTCATATTGAATGGTTATTAAGTGGCGTGGTGTGTGTTCAATAGTTGCAGCTAAATTCAAAGAGCTGGAAGAGCGATTAAAGCGGTCTTTGTCAAGTTGTTTATAGCGCTGTCCCGTGCAGGAATTATTGGTGTGGATGCTAACATTGTTGCTGAACGGTCAATATCGCTACACGGACGTTTGTGCTGATTAAAGTATACTTAATACATATTACTGTATTGCGAATGCGGACAATTTATTAGCCTAATAAACGCATGAAGTCACTGAAATGATTTATTCATTGTTAACTCCCCTTTTCGTGCCTCTTTTTTGCACCAGTACCACACTGTAAGATTCACAAGTTTGGTTTCAACAGAGACGCCATTTTTAAATGTCCTTTTAAAATTAGACCTCTCACATATTGACCGCTGATATCACCATTACATGTCGATTGTGAAGTTGGGATTTGTCTTTAGACATTTAGCCTTTAATACTATATATATATATATATATATATATTGAATTGTAGGGCTGGGCAACAATTCACTGTTTATGTTTCTCCATATTTGTCATATCTTGACAAAGCTTTCATCGAGATATTGGTTAACAGTTCTCATGTCTAATGAAAAATCTTAAAGGAACAGCTCACCCAAAATCAAAAATGCATATTTTCCCTCTTACCTGTAGTCAGTCAGTGATTTGTTAATTTTTAACAGGGGGATGGCCCAATGGCAGCACCCAACGATTAGTTGCTACTTGTCACTTTGATCATGAAGGTGGTACTATATAGAGTATATATGCTACAATATAGTATAGAATTGAATATTTATTTTATATAGTTTAGAGAATTTTATAGATCCATGACGACAATGACAGAAGGACTGAGAGAAAAAGGGACAATTACAAATCGGTCTGCTACTTCAGCGCCATGGATTTATTACACTACAGTTAGGCTACTGATATTTCAGCACCATGGTCAGGGCCATGGACTCTAACTTGCACAAACCTCAGTCAGATAAAGGGTCAGTGAGTCAGGCAGACTAGACTGTCTCTGCACTCTCTCTGCCACCTGGGGGGGTGTTAACAAGGGGGATGACATCACCTACTGCCTGTAGAGCTATTTATCGATCTAGATTGTTTTGGTGAGAGTTGCCAAGTTTCGGAGATATCGGCCGTGGAAATGTCTGCCTTTACTCAAACTAATCCACAGATTTGTTGTGAGCAGTTTCATGTAGGAACTATTTTCTTTCTACCGATAGTTTCTACATGTGTAGGAATTTTGTATCTCCAAAACTTGGCAACTCACAACAAAACATTCTAGATGGATAAATAGCACTACAGGTAAGAGGAAAAATATGTATTTTTAATTTTGGGGTGAACTGTACCTTTTAAATAGGTTAATAATTTTCTGGAAATTATACATTAAGACATTATGAAATAACACTCATCAATAAATAGATACATAAAAGAACCAATACAGTAAATAAAGTATGAAATAATTTGATAACGGCAGAGGTACTGTAATCTGCATTCTATAACTCGGTGTTTGGCAAAATGTTCATATTGAATGGTTGTGAATTAAGTGGCGTGGTGTGTGTACAATAGTTGCAGCTAAATTCAAATAGCTGGAAGAGCGAGTATAGTGGTCTTTACAAATTAGATTTAATGTAACTCTTAAAATGTTACATTAAATGTAATTTCATTTTATTTATTGAAGTTTTATTAGAGTTCATTTTTATTTCATTATAGATATTTTTATATCAAAACACCATTTTTCAAGAGTCTGTTTTGATTGCATAATAGCATTTTCTCCATTGACATTTTATTTCATAATGTCATTTTTCATGACAGTTCCTGCGGATATACCTTCTGTTTAGGATGGATTGCATTTCTTTAAAACCCTATGACTCCATTTGACATTCAGTGATTAATTGCACCTCAGCATTCCTGTTCAGGTTTTATAGATTTATGTGACATTTGATGACAGAATGACATTTTCTCTCAATTTTCCATTGGGGACTTGCAGGACTTCCTGTTTCCTCAGCAAAGCCCTGAATGTGTGTTGTTTGACCCTCCTAGACTGCATCTTTTTGTCCATCAATACCTCTTTTGGCACACTGCTTGTTGGCTGCATATTGCATCAAGTGTTAAATTCTCTTTAGGTATGTTTTTTAAGATGAAACACAATCTTCACTGTGTTTGTATATTTAACATCCCCCCTCGGTAGATTTGAGAATCCTACCAAAATGCTAGAATACAGGTCACCTCTATGTGATGTTTTGTTCTATGGTGGCCTGGAAAATGAGACACAAGTTTATTTACTGAAAAAGCACAATAACAGTATTAGCATCAAGAAACATAGTATTTTAGATTGTGTGAAATGAAACTACTTGAGGAAAAGTGAAGATTTTGAATTTTAAGGAATGATCTCATACCAGTTTTCTAACAGTAGACGTTAGAAATTGGATCCATCTCATTTACTGACAATACTGACTATTTGTCTGAGGTATTTGAGAACGATGGTGTTTATTCATGTGATATCGCATTCTGAGGTCAGAAAGAGAGAATGTATTAGTTAATATTTTGTCTTTTTTTGGTGTTATAGTAGGCTATATCTCTTGGAGTTCAATTTTAGTATTAGATTAGAATTTCCCTGATACCAGAATTCTGTTTTAAACTCTGATAGCCAGTGCCACACCATAAAGACAAGTGCTACTGCTAGGAGAGGTGTTTTCCCTGCAATGTTGTTTATTGAATGCTTCGTGCCATCTTTAGTGGTGCGTCTGGTTGATCTGCAGAACTGACTGGTATTTCATTCTATTTCATGGCTTCCTGCCTTCAGTGAATAAGCTTGCACCAGGACTAACTTTTTTCATATCCGCTGACCTCTTTAAATGTATTAATGTATTTGACATGAAAGCAAGAAAGCCTCAATTTACCCAAAAACAAGTGAGTAGGAATGAATACATTTACAATTTTTTTATTATATATTGTAATACAAACTTGCTTCAATTGATTAAATGAAACGTGTATATAAGGACAGTCCCTAAAAAGAAATGATTACACAGATTTTAGTTTTCTAAAATCTGTCCCTCCTTTGCCAATGAGCTTTACCCACCCCATCTTTGCAACCCTTCATCCTTCAGTGCGTCCATCCTGGATTTCTCAAGCTACATTTGCAGTCCTGTTTCTTCATCCTTTTCCTTTTATCTTCCCATCCCTTTACTTTTCCATCCTCACCCCATTACTTTCCACATACAACCCTCCCTTCTTTCATCTTTATGCTTCCAGTTGAGTGCCTCTGTGTCTGTCACTATGCTGGCTGTGGGAGCCTGTGCACTCAGAGGTTTGTGAGCTCTGGCAGCCAGTCCCTCCACACAGCAGCCTCTTCTATTATTAAATGTAACAGGACCTTTACTTTTACAGCTGAGCAATGTTAGGATCTCTGCTCAGTGTAGGAAGATTTCCCTGTTGAAGATGATATTCCTTCATCCCCCTTGAAACCAAAACAATAGAGGAGAAAACACAGACTTACATTGTTTGTTTTTCTGTATTATTATTCTTGTTCTTCTGCAAAAGCATCATAAAACCACAACCTCTTTGTTAATTCATGAGGTTGGTATTTGGCCAAGCAACAAAGAAAAAGAAGATGGGCTCAGATTGGAAATCTTAGTTTCGGCTGTAACACAGAGTCTGGGAGGATGAGCAGTGGAGAGAGGCCTCAAGGCAGCAACTAATTGGCCCCTGCCAATGTCCTGGAGTGGGGCAGTTTGAATTCATTGTTGTGTAAGCATTAATCAGATCTCACATGATAAGCAATTAGTCTGTCATGAATAAGGTAAAATCACCATTAGCCCAAATTGTTTTTGTAGCTATTTTGTTTCTGTTAAATCAGTCATAGGGATAACTGATTTATATATATTATTTATATTATTATATATATATAAAGTATGAATTTTACATTAGGAGGTTAAAAATGTTAAATGAGATGAATCTTTAATTGTGAGCTGTCATTTGCATCTTTGTGTCATCACATTGCAACAGTGACAACTGCAAGAAAATCTGATCTGTGCATTTTAGTACATATTTGCACCAGATGTCAAACTCTGCATCTATTGTACATGTAAGGACTTAAAAGCACATGTTCAAAAATACAATAAATGGTGTAAATGGTAAAACAAAATGATTTAGGTCTACTATGATGGTTAGAAAGTGATGGAAATCAGTATAAAAAAACAATAATTTTTGAGTGCATATCAAATCATTTTAAAGTAATAATCTGTGACATTTTCATGTAAATAAATATAGACACTTTTACAGTAAAATTCAAACAATACTGAAATACTTATAGGCTTTAGTAAATGTTTAACCAAATCCCACCTGTGTCCAAACTGCTAATTCAACATATTAAAAGAGTACTCCACTGACTTAGATTTGCACTCCTATGACATTGTCGGTCTCACAATGGACAGTTTTTAAAAAGTACCAAAATTGATGTCGGATACCAGAGATATCTTCGGGTTACGGACGTCTGGTTAGCTCACTTCTTTCAAACTCCACACCCCCAGATTTCTTTTCATTTTCAAACTTGTAGTCTTCAGCCCCAACCGACGTTGACTCAAGTAACATCACATAAGGCAATTTAAGACTTTGCACAGCTCCCTCTGGAGGCTTTATACAACTCTCTCCACATATGCAGTAGTACTTCTGAAGACCTGTAAACAGACATTGATGTGTAAAATTGGAGTTCCCCTTTAAGCCTGTTTCAAAAATCAATCCTAGTTGGCCTGAGCTTCAGTTCTGCAGAATGCTAATACATTTTGTATAATCTTTCCTCACCTTCACTACTGCTGTTTACCTGCTTTTATTATAAAGCATTATGATGGCTACACTGTGCTGAAATTCTGCAACAAGTCTGATAACCAAAACTAACAGACAAGACCATATGACCATATCTCTTTTTAATGTCACTTCACTAGATGCCTCTTTTTTTTTTTAGAAGTGACCCTAAAGTTTCATTGATTACTTTTAAGGCTTTTCATGAGCTAGTCTGTAACAATCTATCTGAACTCATGGTGGTGTACTGTATGAGCAGGGTGCTTTTCTTATAGGGACAAAGCAATCACTTAAATTAAAATTAAATCACTTACTTTTATTGTTCTATAGTCTTATATACTGTAGTCTATAGTCCCTCTCTGTTTCTTCCAGTTGTTTTATTCCTATGACTTGTCCCTTTAGCTGATTTTTGTCTCTTTTATTCACCTCAGTAGACTATTAAAGGCATGGAGAGCCTTGCAGTTTCTCCACTCATGAGCCTCAATTGCATATTAAAGTCGAGTCAATTTCCACTCAAGCTTTGCCAGATTTCACATGGATTATTTATATGCTGGTTTATGTGAGGCCATTGGCTGCTCCTGAGACACTCCGCGCTTTCATCATCATACATGTAGGATGCCCCTTTGGCACTGTGTCAAACATGCAAGTCTGTGAAGATGCACTCTTTAATGATGCAATTTACTCTGTCCTGTGCTCTTGCCCTCTCACTCACTCATGCTATAGTTTGATGTCTAATATGTTATTGAACCCTTTTGTAAATTACAGCCCTGTCTGTGATGTCTGAAATACAAGCCTGTGCTGTAATTAATATAGTCAGTGGGTCAGGGATGAGAAGCTGCATTAAATTAAGGTGTACGGTGTCATTGTAAAGCTAGGGAAACCTGACTGATGGGAACATGGAGAGAGAATGATTTATGTGATTGGACAGCAGTGATATTTTATTAGCAACTAGATCCTGCTCATTATTTTGTTTTTTTTTATCATGAATTTGCCCCCTTCTCCTATATTAAAAGTTAGTGTTGTGTTTTCTTATGTGAAATCTTAATAATAGAGCTATCCTCGTACTTTTGCAGGCACAACAAAACAAACAATATTTAAAGCCTCATGTTGATACTTAACAGTCTGTTTTTAGAAATTGGATACATCATTTTCTTCCCTGTTGAATTATTCATCTGCAGACTACATTTGTGTGCATTCTCTGCTCAGAGGAGGATGTCAGTTGGACCAGTGCAAACAGCTTATTAAACCGAAAGTGTACTGTCTCTTTGATGGGCTTTGAATGAGTCACCCATTCCCTGCCTCTGTATCTGTGAGGCTTCTATATTTGTTCTTGATTTTCATCACAAGTTGCCTTTGTACTGTTGCCCATTCAGTAGCTTCAAACCTAAACCGAGTGTATAGGCATAGTCACTGAGTTTTATTTGAATTGGTTTACTCAGTGATATACCTCACATCCACTCACACTCGTCGATGTAAGCCTTATAAACATTCAGAAGAGTGTCTTGTTATAGCTGTAGTATCTTGAGCCTGTGGTTCTTTTAGTTACTTCTTCTGGGGGGGGAAATCTTGTATCAAAAGTCTGTCCTCATCACCTCCATCTTGCATGATTGGGTTGACTGGAGAAACACTGACCCTGAAAAAGAACCATTACTGAAAAGTTATTTTCAATGTGCCACAGCTCTTCACTAGATAGACTTGTTCAACCACACAGGAATTCCTTAATTAGGTTTTAATTAGATGCAATATACTATCATTGTGACTCTATTTTTTGTGTGAGTTATAAGCCAGGGAAGCATTTAGATAAAAATTAATTAGTACGCTATAATATTTAATGCCCAAATTTTAAATCACAGGGCACGTAGGTGAGTACTGTAAAAGTAAGCACATTGCGCTGGAGTATTGCTGCAGCACAGGGTTTGTATGAACAGGGCTAACATGATATCTGACTATTGATTTATCCTCCTTGATGGCTCTGTCTAGTCTTTGTCTCTGCTCCCTTGTTTCAAAGCAAATAAACAAAAAATACACTCTTTCACTTGGAAAACATTACAAATGGAAACATGACTGAGTTTAATTTGTGTAAATAATACAAACTACAGGATAGATAGATGCTGGGATTTAAATATTTATTACCCTTTAAAACATTTTTTGCTGGAATGAAAAGTATTATATTTCAGCCTTTCATCAGGCACCAAACTGCTAAATGTCACCAACTCTCTTTAAAACATAGAAAATGATTTATGGTTTCAAACCAAAGTGGATTTTCACAATCACATGTAGCCTTGTGGTGCTCAAAGCATCAAAATAATACATTTGAAAAACTCAACAGCAATGTCTCTTTCCAGAAATCTTGACCCGGTTACTTAAGATAATCCACAGATTTGTTGTGAGCAGTTTCATGTAGGAACAATTTTCTTTCTACCGATAGTTCCTACATGAGTGCCAACTAGTTCCATCATATTCAGAAAATGCAGACATCTCTACGGCCGATACCTCCAAATGTCGGCAATTCACACCAAAACAATCTAAATGGATAAATAGCACTACAGGTAAGAGGAAAAATATGTATTTTTTTGTGAACTGTCCCTTTAAGACATGTTATGGTAGGGAATTCTTAAACTTACTGCAATTTAGCATTGAGTCATCATCCGGAACAAATGGCCCACCTTCTTGAGGTAATATGAATATTCATGAATCTACACAAAAAAGTTATTCTCGATTAAGCATTAATTCAACATATATGACACTGTGCTGTTCCTCTCTATAATGATTTCATATTGTTTCTTCTCTGCACCACTGAGCTGTATAACAGATAGAGAATAGATACATGGCTTTGAAACTGCCATGATGACAAATTTGCAAGGTAACTTTTAATATAAAGTATTGCAGATATGGATTAGCTTGGTATGAAGGATGTCTACTGCAGACACTAAGCACATTTCCTGACTCAACACTCCAACCCCCCCCCTTCTGGGTAACACATGCAGAACTTTGCCTCTATTTTTGGAGACACCTGCTGTTCCCATGCAGAGGCTCTGACCCCCCACACGCACTTTACTCCATTAGGTCTATATCTAGCTGATGACAAAAAGTAAATGTCAAACCTGACAGAAGACATGAGCAGTGTCAGGGTTTAAATGATTTGGCCCATTTGATGCATTGGCGAACAGAAGTTACCTAACAAGACGTTTTAGGATTTTCTCTAGGCTTTTTAGTGCAGTTACTTCAAGTGTTTTTTAAAGATTACCCTCAATCTTGTAAGAGCCCCTCAAATTGGCCTGACCTAAAAACAGCAATGAAATCATGCATGGAAGGAGCAAAAACGTATGTTCAATAATTTCCGCTGAAGGCACTCCATCTGCCAGCACAACCTTTAAGACCAAACTAATAATGTAGGGTACCAGCTAAAATTAACATTAAAAACACTACTTCTACAGTTCAGGGGCCAGATAACCAAGATTAGAAATGAAATGTTATCAAACTTTAATCAAGATAATATGCAAAAAAAAAATAAATACTACCTTCACATATTTGCAACAGAAGCTTATTTTAAAGGATAATTTACTAAAATTACAATTTTGCTATCAAAATGCCTTTTAATTAGTAGTCATTTTTAGGAAGCAAAAATAAATTACAAATTTTATGATGTGAATTTTTCCTTACTTTTCTTGTTAATGTAGAATTTGATCAGCTCCTGCTAAAGTTGTTAAGCAAATTACAAGACAGTAGGAATTATCCTGGAAAAAATGTTGTACCTCTTGACAGTATAATATAATTTACATCACAGTGTCCAGGAGAGGGCACTGTTACTCTGCACGCTCATGACCATCACTGTCAGTAATAACTGCACACGCATGTAGATTTTTTACAACACTTAAAAACACTCACAGCATAAAAATGCACTCTTTCTTATTCACCTTTCCAGTGCAAACATTTCCAAAATCCACAAACAGCTAATTGGATTGGTCAAAACTGCAATAGTGGTCAGTGGAAATGAAAGCTATGAAATGTACTATTCCCACTGTTGAAAGTTGAAAGCAAAGGGATTCAAACTTGCCCTTTAGCTTTTTGGCATTTCTCCACCTGCTGAGGGGATTTAAATTTGAGTCTGTCTCTGCTTTGGCGAGTCATCTATTGATCACCTGGCATGAAGACAAAGTTCCTTCTCAGTCGCAGAGTACCATCCATCACGGAGCTGCCTGGGACACAGTGGAGAGATAGCATGACACTGAGGATCCATTATAACTGAAATAGATCTTTCTCTGCAACAAAGATCAATGAGCAACATGTCCCTCTAACTGTTTCCCTCATCCTGCATCGGATCATATTTGTCTGAAGAAGATGGACTGCTATGAGTAATTGATTTTGAGGCTAATACTTTAAAGAAGTCCCTAATAAGTCCCTATTATTATTATTAAGTTATTGGTAACGCCTTAGATCAAGATGATGCCATATGTGATTCAAAAATTAGGTATGTTGATTTAAAAAAACATGCATAATCACTCTCTTGCCATCTAGTGATTATAGCCAGTCTCTCACCAATTAAATGCAACAAATGGGAACAATATAGGGAACTAATAATTGCATTCAAACCTCAACAGAGTGGAACGTAAAGTAGATAGGGCTCACTCGATTCGAGCACATTTCAACAACACCTCTTTTCTTCTGCCTTGTCCACCATAATATCCTGACCCTCTAATGAGAGACTCTGAAAGGCCACAGTGTGTGTTTTAGCCCACTCCCAGCCAGACAGTCAACAACCTTAACTTCTTTTCAACTGTGTTATTTTCAGCCTTCTGCTAGAGGAGTCTACACTCCAAGTGTGTCTACAAATCTAGCAGAGGATGTGGAACTGATGTAAATTCTACATAAACTAAAGAAGAAGTGAGAAGGAGGGCTGAATTACATAGCAAATACTATTAAATATCCCTTCAGTTTCTTTGAAGTGACAATAAAGTAAAATCAAGTGAAGTAGTAGTCCCTCCTCTGTTCAATGTGACTTGACAGGCAATTTGAACCATCCAAAACTAACAAATAGCTACAGCTTTAATTATATCTGCCGTAGCTTCAGTCATGCACTCTTACACTCAGTCAGCTACTGAAATTTGAAAAGTGTAATGAAAATGAAATGCTCACAGAGATAAGGCTCAGCTTATTTCCTCATGCTTCAAAGCATAATTGCCCTTTGAATATTCACTCCCTTCAAATATTTGTATACCCCTTCCTCTGCAAACTCACCCTCTCCAAATATCTAAGTGTATGTGTACCTCTTGTTCAGTCAAGTATCTGGAAAATATTTAGAATATATACATTGGACATAGGCAGTGTGTTCATGACGATATTGTATAAATATTGTGGAATGATTAACCTCGTTTTTAAAGGGGCTGTTCATTAGTTCAGCTTCTACCTTTTTAGAGTAGAGGTCCTCTTC
This sequence comes from Siniperca chuatsi, assembly GCF_020085105.1. Classification (NCBI taxonomy): domain Eukaryota; kingdom Metazoa; phylum Chordata; class Actinopteri; order Centrarchiformes; family Sinipercidae; genus Siniperca; species Siniperca chuatsi. The sequence continues at coordinate 24,365,171 of NC_058051.1, read as the reverse complement.
AAACAAAACCATCGACTGCCCGGCCTCCTCAGCCCGAATATTGATGATTATAATAACCTCTACTAGGTAAAAAGAATTGATCATTTAAAAGTATGCCTTTGAAAATTCGGGTGTTATATTTGATAGCGGTAATAGAATACAGAATAAAGCCCCTGACAATTTGATTTCAAATCTTAAGTATTTCTCTATGACATTAAACAGTCGTGACTAATAAGCTAATAATAAGGAAACAAATATCTATTTGTAAAGTATTGTTTATGAAGAATTTAACACTCTGTCAATCAACAGTGACCAAACAGTCTACCAACTGTCATCAGAATCTAATTCAAATGTTGCTAAGTCCTAATTGGTTCATGGAAGTACATAACATCATCTTTTTCTTAATGAGTCAACTTCAAACCTGTGAGAAGAGCAGAGAAAAACAGAATTACAGAAATCTCTCCAAATTTTCTGCCAAAACTTTGTGTTCATGTAGGATCCCAACACACTTTTTAGGTCTTTAAAGCGATATTAATTACAAATATGATTTGGGGACAGATAAGACCGTGTTCTCAGATGCCTCTCAACTTGGTTGAGAACTTATGTTCTTCAGATTCCAGCTGAAAAACTAAGGATTATCACTCTTTTGCTCTACTGACTCCTCCTCAGTTTTATTTTCGTTCCTCTGGAAAGCAATTTGTCCACCTTGCTTGAAAAGTGCTAAATAAATAAAATTGTATTAATATTATTTTCCCTGCTTTGAAACCAGATAAGGGCTAGGAGAATAAACCATGAGACAGTTACATTATGGAAAAATCAAATATTAATGAGAATAAAAATAGAGCACAAAGCTGAATTGTTTTATTGTTTTCTATTTGAATAATGCTTTTGTTGAGCCAGCAGGGCTATACTTTGCCCTGAACCTCACTTTGCTTTGTAGCAGAGTTGATTTATGATGTTTGTCCAGCCTCAAACACATTAAACCCCTACACATGGAAAATTAGATTTACTTTTAAAAGAACTGAAATGATAAATTATGATGCACCTCCTTAGCAAAGGCCTTTGCACAAGTTGTCTGTTTAATCAGTGTCTGCTTCTCCTTAGACAGGCACAATGCTCATTTATTCCACAGGAGCAAATTTCCTGCCCCATGAAAGCCGAGCTGAGGATGAATGAATGATCTTTGCCTCTGCTCTGTCCACTCCTCACCCATCGTATACCACGCACCAACTCTGCCTCCACATCTGCACTATTGCTACTGCGGCTACCCTTTCCACACTGGAAATTAATTATTGAGTTCATGGGATGGTAGCTACCCATTTACAGATTCAAGTGGGAGGAGACATCCCACATCTGTTTACGCCTGTAGCAATAATAACATTTTTCGGTGTTGGTTTATGGAATTACGATGATTAGAATTTTAGGATTATGATTTTAATTATGAGTATTCTGGTATTATTGTTCAGCCATATATAAAACAGGGGGCATGAACAATATACGTTTTACTTGGGAAGACTCCGGGTCTTTTCTGTAAAAGCTCTTTTTTATATTTTGTGTAGTGTGTTTTATTTTTTTGCCTGAGTTGGTGTTTTGTTGGTGTTGAGGTATCAGTAGTTTCTGTGTGTTTGACGACATGGATATCGGGGAGGGATCTCCATTTCTTTTGTCCTCTTGAGAGTCTTCCTGCCCGTCCACTTCCTTTAAGACAAAAGAGGAGCCAGAGCTGCTCATTGGACTGGGCCTTGTTCCTGAGGTGATGTGATTAAAGGCCTCTGTCTGGGCTGCACCCATTCAAATTCCTCACACACGCCACAGCTGCTTTAGTTAATTGAATTGTCAGGAAAGCAGACAGGACTGAAGGTAGAACCAAGACTGATGCGCTGAATCAATAGAGTGGCACTTAAATAAAGCTGGGCAGTGCTTGTGCCAAGGCTGAATACCTGGCTGTTTGTTGGGATCAAGTCATGGGTTTTTGATTGTTTCAGCTGATTAAAAGTAACTGAGCTGAAGGTTTATTTTCATGTTGGATAAGATATAAACAGTTTTGGTATTTAAAACATGTTCACAGTCATTAACAACTCTAAAGTGGTAATTATGGATTCCAGCTAACTCCCATGTGCTATATTGCAGCATTATATAATGGTGGATGTGTACCGTATGATATTCATTATGTTTGTTGTATATGTGAATTTTATAAGATATGTTGTTTTATTCTATTTTTAGGGTGCCTTTTTAACATCTGGTCAGGAACAATAGATGCTGGTGAATTCCAGCTTATTTACAGTTCCTTTTTCCTGTTGATCAGTAAGCATTGTCACTCAAATATACAAATAAAATAGTTAAAACACTAGAGGACAATCAGTGAACAAGAGTCTACAGCCATGCTAACAGCTTGTTTTAAGCTAATTGCTAACAGTAGCATGCTAACATGCCCACAGTGAAAATGCTAACATGCTGATGTTTAACAGGTAATACTGTGGTCACCATCTTAGTTAAGCGTGTTAGCGTGCTAACATTTGCTAGTTAGCACTAAATACAAAGCAGCTAACGATGATAAAGGTGTCACCAAAGTTTTAACAATTCATCGCGAGGGGGACGGGAACATCTGTTCCAAATATGATGTCAATAGTTGAGACATTTCACTCAAAACCACAAATGTCAACCTCATGATATCACTAGAGGAAAAGTCAGAGATCAGTCTTTTTTTCAGTCTGGACCGAAATGGTGGACTGACTGACAGACAGCCAAGCCCCTTACATGACTAAAAACAAATTGTCAAGTATGTCAATCAAATCAATAATCGCTACCATCAATGAAGCCAAAGATCTGTCTGGTCAGATAAATTACCACATGGCCAACAGTCAAAGTGAGGTCCATCACCAACAAAGTCAGCCAAGGACTGTGATTCTGTGGTGAAATGTTTTAAGAAAATTGCAATCTCAGGGGAAAGGGGTGATGTAATTGTGGAGAGATGATATAATTGTCTATCAGCATGATTGTGCTTGTTTGGTAGGCACATTGATTAATTAAGTGCTCGTCTGCTCAGTTACTATGGGTGCTTTTCAGTTAATGTGATGAAGACATCATTGGTCCTTGGGGAGATTAAGGTCCTGGATTGGTGAGATTTTATTTGTTTATGATTTAGGAGAAAATTAACTGTTTTCAACTAAATACTTTGCTTTTCCCATCTAACGCAGCTGACTATGCCCTGCCAAACACTGACCATGAAAACAGGATTCATCCAACATGATGCAAATGTTTTGGAAGTGAATGTCTATCAGATAGCTGGCTGACGCTCTAGACTGCAATCCTTCTTTATTCAATAATCCATGGCAGCATTAATGCATTGTTGTCACTGCTGCCAGTTTATCAGGCTCAACAGCCTGCTGAAGGAGACTCTCTATGTTCAGACATTTACTCAATTTAATCAATGTGGCTAATAGTAATGCAGAATAACTCTGTGCTACATTAACCCTCCTTTTGTGTGTATACCAGAGGTGATGGGTTTACAAAAGAAAGAATTAGGAGGGAGATGAATGAGCAGATTAGAAACTTGTTTAGAGGTCATCACCTACAGTATGCAGGAATGGAGCTGCTAAACCGGGGCAAGGCACTGTGATTAGAACGTTTGTGAAGAATGATGAACTGTTTGTCTGATGTCTACAGCTTGTTTGACCAGCTGTCTTCCAGTGACAGGGAGAGTGAGAACTAGTGTTGCAAGACTTGTTCTAAGCAAACTCCCACGTTGCCAAGAACTCTTCTGTATTTTGCCTGTCGCCATTTTCAAAAATGATCAAGTAACCAATCATTTACTTTTGTGACGTGTCAGTGCTGTGTGGTTTTAGGGATTACAGTATATTTTAAATTAAAAAAAAACGCCTGCCATTGTGTTCTCTGTGATCTTGATGTATGATAGAGAGGATGTAGCCTGTACGTGAGAAAGGCTGCCACTACACTCCTGGTTCCCTGGGAGACTGGCATGGTCTGCAGCCCTCACTCCAGCCCCCTCCACCTTCCTCCCTCATCCTCTTGCCGTTTCTCCCCCTCTTTGTGAGCAAAGGAAGAGGCAGGGCACGTTAGCCCAGGCTGTGGGAGTGGAACTCAGATGGCAGGCAAAGCATACACACACACACATGCTCAGTCAGCGTAAGTGACACAAGTGCTGGCTCCATTCTGCACTGAGTTGACTGACTCACTGTTATCTATTAGCCGGCATGCCGCAGAGAAAGAGGAGTTTCACTTTTGGAGCCTATGGAGGGTAAGAATGAATATCCTAATCATTTCTACAACAACTAAACCTCTTCACAACACACAGTTCTAATTTTGTGATTATGAATATGTGAGTTAGTGTTTCTGTTTCTGTCTCCCTGTTTGATGACAGTGCAGATTCTGTGTCTGTGTTTGTGCCTGCATGTTTGTGCTATTTGCACTGGAATGCCATCATATTTATGAGAACAGCTTTTGTCTTAAATGTCTTAGTTGTCATTTTTCTGTCTTTCTATCATGAATTGGATCTGATAATACTACTGTTGCTGCTTGATGGTGAATCATTAAAGGTTACATTCTGTACTGTAATGGTGAGGTATCAGATGTGAGGCATAAACAAGATAATGTGACAAAATCAGCAGAGAGAAAAGTAGGTAAGGTTCAGGTTACAGGAAAGTATTACTGACAGAGCTGAAGGTATGGTAAGGACAGATGTGAATTGTATTGGACACTACATACTATACGTGTATGTTTTTTGGAATAGAAAAAAATATGTGCTATACAGATCAGTGCAGTATCTCCCATGTTGTCAGTAGGCACTCATGTCCCCGGTGTTTTTTTGTGTCCCACTTCAGACTTTACAGGATACTGAGCAGTAGACGCATAGTCAGCAAAGAGCTTTTTAATGGTAAAAAGGTGAACAGGTGCCCCAAATGCAACAGCATGCCTGACTGCCTTTACCCAAGGATACATTTGTCTATATCTATATTTTTGTGTGTGCATGTGTTGAAGGTAGCCTTCTGGAAATATACCATTAGCTAACAACTAGTGGAGACAGTAGTTATAGCTAGGCTGGGTTGTGTGGCGATTTTGGCACAGTGGCCACAGTCGTAATGTGTGTAGGCTGTTTTCCAGGTGGAGCCAGAGATACTAATACACATGCATTATGGACAGTCATGGTGGGAAGTGCTTGCAGAAGTGAGAGAACTCTAGCAATGCTTTGCGTCAGGGGTCCCTATGTTCCTAATAATTTCCTAGGAAGTTTCCTGGAAAGAACTATATAATTTGGTTCTAATGATTCGGAAAAGAGAGACAGTGTTCAATTGATACGCTTGATTTGCAATTTAGCATTCTAAGCTTTAGCCAGGTGAGTGCTGTGGGCTTCCAGAGAGTCAACTTGAACGGCCACTGAGTTCAAACTGTCTTTGTGGGCAACAAGTTGTGACCCACCACAACTGTTGTTCTCACCAACCATCAAGTACTAGTGGGTGTTTCCCCACTCCGGCCACAGGGGGCAGTAATTAGCCCATTATGGCTTAGTGCACCACAATGAGGCAAAGAAGATTTTGCACTAGAAAACTTACTTAGACAAGTGACACAAAGCTCAGATTTATGCTTTATCTGAAGTGTTTACAAACAACATTTTTCAGTTTTAGGTTTTACAAGAGAAAAGACTGGTTGTTTTGGAAAATATTTGTCTAGTTAACCGCCCCTCCTCTGTTAAAGAGCAGCACACAGCTCTTTAAATAACTACAAATAAAACCTATCCAAAGGTCAACTTACACCCTAAAATAGGCCAAATATAACTCAAGTTGAAATATTAAATCACAGGATTGTACTGGATTTATCATTAAGTGTTGGGACCTCATGATAGACATGTCTACTCTATTAGATGCCCTTTAGCGTTCTCCCAATTGGTACACTTCTAAATAATTAATTTAAATCATTTGCTTGTGTACCCTAGAGAGTCTTTAAGCTAGTGCACAGCAGGTCAAAAATGTGAAATTTGTCTACAAGTAACCATACAATTTAACATATGTGAGTTAAGCTTCCAATGAAAGATAAATAATGAATGAATATTTACTTGGGTTTACATTCATTTTTTTTTCAGTTAAAATCCTATTTTCCCTATATTAGTGCCATTGCACTTGATATTTGATGGGTCAGTCTGATTTCTCACATCAGCTGGTGATCTGTAATACACTCTGGCCCCTGCATCCCATTGGCATTCACTGAAGGGAATGCAGCCCCTCTGTTCTCTGCAGACCGGTCTGTCTTTGACGCAGCATGCTCTGTAATTCTGGCATCAAATATTAATGAAGCTGACACTTAATTGGAGTTCATATGTGTTAAGTTTTTGTTTCACTTTGGGTAGGTTATGGCCCTTTCCTTTTGTTATTACAGACTATGCTTTACTGTAATTTGGTAGCATAGATGTTCCTAAGTCAAGTGTGACCATTATGTTGCAACACTGAGCTTTCACATCCTTTTATTGACATGTCTCTAAGTATTCCTTCTACTTTTAAGACTTGTTTACTGGTCTTACATGCCTGTTGTATGTCACATTGACTATAGCCTGCTCTGTAGCTCACAGCAGTTGTCTCCTCATAAACTATTAAATCACGAAATAAACACAGAGATACAACATGTGTCTTAAATAAACTGAATGTTCTCATAGTAACCCTAGTGGCAAGACCTTCAGGCAACATGAACAATGATGCTGTATGTTGTAGTGTCCCATAGAAAAATTGGAAGAATGCATGTCAATCCTATTCATTGTTTTTAAATCTGAGCATGCCTGAATTGTAGTTGGCATTCTCCGGTCAGCTGATTTAAAAATCTCATTTCTTCAAGTAAACATGACTACAGGTTCTTTGGAGGAAAGGTGTTTCCCAGTGTTAAACAGAGTACTTGATTCATAATAACATTGTGTGAATATTTTCAAGATTAGCATTTACATTTATCTCACCAGTTAACCATGTTTCAAAGTATTTTTGTAGTTTGTGGCTCCAGCAAAAAGGTACACAATGCAGTATCATTTTCAAGAATTTAATCTAGTGTCTAAGGCATACAGCACTGAATATTGAACCATGGACAACAGGAAGACAACACAGAGAGGGTCTTTTTGTTTGAAAGCAAATGTTTGCATGACAAAAGATGACTAGACCGCAAAGCAGGGCTACTTGAGAACAGGATGCCATTCAAGTACCTTTCCAAGGGCAGTGGCAAAACAAACAGGAGATGTAGGGCAACCAGAGGGCTCTTTATTGCATACTCAGTCAGTCCACCTTGCATATTTACTTTGACATTCACATTCATATTCACAATGGCAAGCCATCCGCAGAAAAGAATGGGGCAGGAGAGCTTTGGGTGAGCTGCAGTTAATTATCTAATGCTCATAGGGCTACCAATCGTTAACCTTTTTTTTTTTTTTTGCTCTGATAAGAATAAAACAGAAGGGATTTTTATTGTACTTTGTCCCTCTGTGCCCCCAATACATCCATACATTGGCCTGCTCCAAGTAGGTGCATTTCTGCAATCATGTCAGACAGTTTTACTGCAACTTTATGCCTCTTGACACAGTAACTCCTCAACAAATGACGTGGTTCTGATTACAAAATAACACCAACAAGAGAGCAAAAACGGCTCAACTATGGCAAAAAAGGTAATTTATCAAGAAATTGATAATATGAGCCCCTACAATGATAAAGTATCACCAGACAGCAGTAAACAGAGTCCTTGCAGTGTGCATGTGTTTAGGTTTGAAGGTACATCATTGATGTACACCAGATTTTATCAAACAAGTGAGTCACTAACCTATGTCAACAATAACTGTAGCTGCAATAAAAGCCCTCCAGAGCTTTTCATGTGAAGTGGCTGAATAGTTTGCTTTGTATACTGTATATTAACACAGTAATGGACGTCATTACATCTATAATGGCACAGAAAAGGTGAACAGATTATAGAACAGAAATGTTCTTAGATAAAAATAACAACAGGAAACAAGGAGTGAAACTAAAAAAAACTTTTAACAAACTCCCACATTAGGAGCCACAAAACTACTGAAACCTAAACTAATATGTATTTTGAGGTTGGGGACCATCATTATTATCTTAATATAGTTATTCTAATATGGCCATTACAGTGTCAGAATAACACTAGTGTTCTTGGGGTCCACACATTAACATAAATAATAAAAATAATACTAAACTGATTAATTAAACTATGTGAGCTGAGTTACACATTATCACAAAATAAACACTAATCATTAGACTGACAACAAAAAACATGTTGTGTTTTTTGTTGGGTGGATGTGATAGATATCACAGTCAGCATAGCTGTGGTACCAGTGTGTTGTGTGTGTGTGTGTGTGTGTGTGTGTGTGTGTGTGTGTGTGTGTGTGTGTATATGTGTGTTTTCATATACACTGTATCCTACTGTACTGTAGCAAAATGAGGACATTCAACCACTTTATGCACTATTTCTCTGTCAATGGGCTCATTCAGTCCACGCCGGGTTGAGATACAGTATACAGTCTAGATCTGGTCATGTTCAGTATTGTTTGAGCATGTGTCTTATTACCACCCTGAGCGTTATATATAAAGATATTGTTCAGCATTGCTCAAGGCCTTGTGTGTCTCTCTGTGTATTTATTTTTGACAGTATCCATTTCCTATCCTGAAGCATAGTGAATGGCTAACTGCAGAGTTAGTCATTCGGAGCCAGAGTCTGCGCAGTAGTGATTGGGGTTGGAGCCGCGGTATCGAGGTCCTGCCCATACACCCGACTAACCCAATTGCGAGCAGGGCTCAGCATGTCAATCATGACGTGAAACCCTGTTTTTATAGCATCAAATTACTGATTAAAACCAAACTTATCAGAAAAATTTACACTTGAGCACATATCAGCGTGATAAGAACTACCTAAAATGACAGAAACCATCTTTGGAAAAAATTTATTTGATGTGTACTGTGAGTTTTTAGGTTGGCTCTTGTCCCATCCACTAACATGGAAGGGGGCAGGGTTTATGACCTATACTGCAGCCAGTCACCTGGGGGCGATTGAGATGTTTTGGCTTCACTTTTGGGGAGCTGTCATGTCGTCCATCTTTATATATAGTCAAAAGCCGTGTTCCATTAACATACGTATACACTGCATACACCAAACAAAGTTTCTAGCTTCCAGGTTTACTTCCAGGGTATGCGGCCCACTGAATATGTGCAGCAGTGTTTCTCCTGCTGGTCCGGCCTGTGAGTTCCTGCTTGGCCCATAGACTTTACATTGTGATGAGATTTTTAAATCGCTTTTTTCGGCTTGAGAAAAGTTTTACAAAAATAAAACCTCCATGGATCAGAAATTCATAATAGAAAGAGTCATAATTGACCTTGTCTGCAGTTCGAGGTGTCAACAGTTTTGCAGGCTGCTTTTTTATAATGGTTCCGATACCGCTAACTTGTGATGAAACGACGCTGTAGCCTAGTTTATTTGTTCCAAACCAGTTGATGGAAATGCACTAAATTCGCATTTACTTTTTTTCTTTTTTGCAACATTCCCATCAACCTCAGATGTAATTTCTGTTTTGTGTTAATTAGCAAATGGTAGCATGCTAACATGCAAAACTAAGATGGTGAACATGGTAAACATCAGCATGTTAACATTGTCATAGTGAGTGTGTTAGCTCACTCACCTCTTGGGATTGTTCAACCTAAGTGGGACTTTAATGCTCTAATATTGCTATAATGGTTATTTTCCTAGCTTACAACTATGGCCAAGTGTGTGCAAAATTTAAATCAAAGGTGTATTCAGGTGGACCACAGGTAGGCTACGTGACCTTTTTACCCCTGTTTTGGTTGCAGAGTATTCAGCCTAAAACTGGAGGACTTAAGCGAGCATGCTCTGTATTTGTGCTGGGTGAAATGGGTGTAACACTGACCGTGACTCCACGAGAATTTATTGCAGCTGTAGGGAAGAGGAATGGGTTCACTGGGATCATATTTTCAGCATTATTTTCACTGCATTCATTACAAATACAAATGGCTCTTGTGTTATAATATGCTGACTAACAGCAACGATGTTATACAAACAGTGAGCATCTAAAAGCTTAAATCCTGAAAGGCTTGTGAATGGAATATTGAACGGCTGGTGTGATCATTCAGGTATAGTCCCAGACCTTTTAAGATAATTTGGTTACATATGTGTTTGTCGCCATCTGGATTATCCTAAATTTAGAGTGCTTCTTATATTTCAGATATAGAATTAGAACTGCAAGAACAGCAGATTGGTAGCTAAAGAACGAAATTTGTTTGCTTTAAGCTGGATTTCCAGCTGGATTTTGTCTGGTGACCTACTTGCCATGAGCATTGTTGCTGACTTGATATACACCACAGGCATCAGCTAATTTCTGAAGTGAAGAAAATGTTTAAAAGTTTAGCAGGGAAGAAATGTGGAAATTATGAGCTGCGCTTAAAGTCAGATTAAGTTGAATGAACTAATTGTCACGGCTGCTGACACGGTGATGGCCCAGGGCTTCTAGGACACGCCTTGAGCCTTCTTATCCCTTGCTGATGTTTGTTTCCATGGAAACCAGCTCATGGTTGATACCGAGCTGAGAGCGTAGAAAAAGCATGAAAAACAATTTGCCAGTATTTGGCTACCACCTCCTGAGCTATAATTCCTATCTGTGCAAAGTTGCATTCCTAAATGTGCGTGTTCATCTAGTATTTTTTTAAATAAAAACTAGGCTACACACATTGTTTTCACTGTGAGATCTGAATGTGCAAATATGACTCATAGCTTGTAAATGCATTAGCACAGGCAAATTTCTTATAGCCTACTTTAGTCCACTCCAACAGTTGTTGTCTCAGAGAAGGACAGAATATTCTTTGTTTTGCTGATAAGGCTGATGAGTTTTTCGCATCTCGCTGTTTTCAGCTCTGCTGCTTCTTCTTTATCTGTACGCTCAGACAGCTTACATAGCCCTTCTTTAGCTTGTAGCAAGATGTCAGACTAATGCAATATTTGTATGTGTATGTAGGCACATGTTTTAGTAGCTTAGCACAAGAGAAGAGCATGTTCCTTTCATAATCATAACAAATCTTTTACAAATGTATCCCCTATCTAATTCAGTGTGTTGATAGGAGGTCTCAGCTCTTTGGTATCATGTTCTGTTTTGTAGCTAAAGGTACGTTTTATTGCAAATTGCAAATTTGGTATTTCAGTTTGGAGCCTTTATCCAATAATTTCGACACACCATGGTGTTTCATTTTATGGGAATTCCATGAAACCTGAGAATGGGTGAGCAATACAGGATGAGGTTCAGAAAATGTTATTCTTAGTGATGCAGTACATATGAAAACAGCTTTACCCTCCTCACACTCAGCTTTGCAAGAGCAGAGCCGACAGCCAGCAAGTATTTTGGCTCTCTCCCAAGGACCAGTATGCATTCCACTTAAGGTGGAGCTCTGATTTATCTGCACACATGTGTCTGTCAGGCTCAGTGAAATCAACACTGAGATAGAGGTTTGAGATAGAACAGCACCATGAAATCCATCTCAGTGACATTACATGTCACATGGAGGCCTGGGGTTGAAAATGATGAGCGATCTTCTGCACTGAGGACAATCAGGTGACAACATACTGTAACAACACAAGTCTGTTGATTCGTAACTCTACAGCACAATGAACACCCCCTCCAGGGCCTGTTTCCTCTCAATAACAGTTTTCTGAGAAGGAGGAAGTTTTAAGCTTTCATTTATCTTTTGAGAATTTCTCACAACAAAAGAAGAAGTGCAAACTTAGAGGCCTTTCTTTTATGTGAATGAAAACAGAAGCTACATCTGTAATCTGTAGCATGACTCGTGGGCTTGTATTTTTTTATTTTTAGCCATGCTAATATCATAATAAGTCTATATATATATATATATGTATGTATGTATGTATGTATGTACACATTTGGTACAGATATCCATGATGCCAAAAGGATGAATCCTAACAACTTTGGTGATCCACTGACCTTTCCTCTAGCACCACCCGCGTGTCAAAGTATTCGCTTATCCTGTGGATTGGCACAAAAGTACAGACATTCATGGTTCCCATATGATGTAATCTAATGAATTTCCTCCAGCGCCACCATGAAGTTTACATTTGTGTCTTTTTCAAGATATTTTTTTTTTGCCTTTATTGGACAGAGTGAGACTGAAGAGGCAGTCAGGAAATGGGAAGGGGGGAGGGGCATGACATGCAACAGGATGGAGTCAAACCGGCAACGTTGCGGGTATATGGCATGTGCTGTAGCCATGCTACCAAGGCGCTCCATATTTGTGGTATTAAATGAAATGTCTCAACAACTATTGGATAGATTGTCATGAAATTTTGACATTCATATTCCCCTCAGGATGAATTGTGATAACTTCTGTGATATTCTGACTTTTCATCTTACGCCAGCATCAGGTTAAAATTTCAATTTGTCCAATACTTTGGTTTATGACTAAATACCTGTTAAACTAATGACATTCCCATTAGCCTCAGCTGTAATTTGTGGTTAGTGCTAATTACTAAATATTAGCATGTTAACACACTAAACTAAGATTGTGAACATGGGAAACATTACACCTGATAAACATCAGCATGTTAGCATTGTTATTGTGAGCATGCTAGCATGCTGAAGTTAGCATTTATCTCAGAGCACCACTGTGCCTAAGTGTAGCCTCAAAGAGCTCTTAGCATGCCTGTAGATTCTTAATCTTGTTTTTGCCCATATTTTTGATACAGCAAGAGTCACTTCTCTTCCCAGAATTGGTAGTTTGCTCCTTCGGGTGGTGCTGTGTCATGCAAACTAATCATGTCCAGGGAAAGATGAGTAAGAGGGCTGAACTCTGGTGGCTCTACTGGGAGACACATGGTGGATAGCAGTCAGCAGCTTTGGCTTGAGAAATGAAAACGGACATACAGTCACAGGAGACAGGGGGAACAGCAAGGGGAAAAAACAGCTTTACAGCTTCTGGATTATTTGTATTATGTATTGCCTTTATGCTGTTTGGTGGTGTATCATCCTGAGAATTTCTGAGGGGTCAATATACGGCACCGGCGGCAGCTGCAGGAGCCCTGAGAGACATATTAAACATTCCCTTTTCCCCGTGTCTCCACCACCAGCTATCGAAAGGCCTACAGCCATGAGTCATTCACTGGGCCATTGTGTGGTTATCAGTATCAAATATCCACTTTGTTTTTGCCAGTGAAGTTAAGTGCTGCATCCCAAGAGAAGTTGTGGTGTGTGTTTATGATTGTGATATTATCCGATTAGAAACAGAGAAAAAGTATTTGGTCCTTTTTGTGTGTCAGGTTGTTAAAAATGCTGCCTTAGTGACTTCAATATCAGGCTAAATGACTTTCTGGTTTATGAGCAGAGGGAAAGCCTAGTCTGTAATGAATTTTACCATACATGATGTTGATATTTCTCCTGCACACACAGTGCCATCTATTGGCAGAAATGGTAATCTGCATTCTCAGCTGAGGCCCAACTCTGCATCATCGGGTTATTGTTTCCAGTGATTACTGCTCAAATCTGTTTATCCTGAGTGACTTAAGGACAGATGATAGTTTATTCTTGACTGACAGTGAGTAATGAGCCTCATGGTGTGGATTCAAACCAGGACAAGATTCATTTTGTTTAAGGAAACACCAGGCTAGTAATTATCCTTTCATCCTTGGAAATGCTTCTTCCACAGATGGCAGGAGTTATTTGAGGGTAACCCAGTCCACTGCATAACCAACCTCTCTCAGTTTAGTGGACTTTCTGTGAGTGGAAAGGATGGTCCATTATCCCTCTGCACTGTGCACACTTAAATTAGTCTGGGAAAAAGAGTTTGGAAACAATTAGTGAGTGTAGGATTCAGTCATATGCCACCTGGTGCTGATGTATTCTAATTTGTCATGTTTTTCTTGCCAATATGATGACTTAAAGTAGAATTATTGTGTTTTTTGTGGAGTTAGTTTAATGTTGAATTTCTCACTTTGCTGTTTTCATAGACTTTCAAATGTTGACTTGCCAAGCAGGTTTTTCTGTCAATTTTAGTTGTTTTTAACAGATTTACAACAAACAAAGACAACCAGCTTGCCATGAAATTAGTTTTAACTTGTAGGTAAAAAGTATCTCATTAGTACTGTTTAAAATTGCTGTATTTTTATGTTTGTTTGTTTTTTAGAGTGGACAAGACATTCTCCAAGGCCAGAAGCATATGGTGAGTTTTTCTTCTTTCATTTTTGTCATTAAATCTGGTAAATTATGACAGCACGTTGAGCCAGTGAAAATTTGTTATCTGATATCAGTTAGTCATTAAAATTTTGATCAGTTTACATTTTGATAAACAAACACAATGGATTGCAATTCTTAACGCTTGTAGATCTCTGGAGTGGTGTTCAATGTCACTGACTCAGACTGGTTTATATGTGTGAAGCAGTCCACCCAGTAGAGTGTAAGTAAGATGAATGAAGCCAGTGAAAGAGAGAGCAGATGGGTAATGGGGAAACAGATACTCTGTCCTTGCTGCCATCTCTGCAGTGCTGGCAAAGTTGGAATGATGCTGTGAGTGGCACGTGGAGGCAGGCAGGGAGCTGAGCATGCACACCTCTTGCCACTGCAGATAGACCACTCCATTTCTGAATGCTTTAAGTGTGGTGACACAAGTGTCTAGCCCTCAACCCCCTCTGTCTGACTGCAGCAGGTTAAACAGTGCCTTGCCACAGTATCATCACTCCTTCCCTCTGGAATACAGATACAGGAGGATCTCTCTTACCGGCTAGGCCTGCATTACTCAGCAGTTGTTCGCGAGGACTGCAGTCTGCATCAAACTATAACAGAACAACTACAGCTCGCAGTGAAGAAGATGAAGAGGAGACAAACTGGAGCAAAATATAGATGAAGAGGAGAATCTAAAAGAGGATACAAAACAGCACAGGAGATAAAAGAATTGTGGGTGTGAAGAGGAGGAAGAAGGAGCAAGGAAGTGAGTGGATGAGGTGACATGACAGGGAGAGAAAGAAGAGAACAGTAAAGTGTGATGGCTGCAAAACATAATACATTTTGAGTTCAGCAAAGTCACACTTGGTCCTCTCAGCCATGTTCCTTTGTCAGAGTCATGCTCTTCTTCAAAGCAAGGAGGTATTCAACAAACACTGTTTAATGAATCTGGAGGATCCTTCCCACTGTGTTAATAGAACTTGAGTTATATTACATAATCATCAGTGTTCATACCCAGCAGGACAGATCAATTTCAAACAAGAAACCTGTGGCGCTAGGATGAGGCATCAGTGAAAGTAGCATCAAATATTTCACAAACAGAAAGGATCATTTTAGAAAGGATTCTTCACTTTGTTAAGCCTCAGGACAAAAGTAATAATTTCAAAGAAAACCTCTACAAACTGGGAGAGCCAAAGTCAAAATCTTCCTCCAGGTACTGTATGTTGGACAGAATGTGACTGGAAATTATAACAGTGAGCTAAATCTTCAGACGGCAAAACTATAACAGCACAACCCAGCAAAATGCCGTGCAAAGACAGTACAAATGTAAACAGGAAAACAAATTGAGACTAACACACAAGATAAATAAAAATGATGAAAATGTAGTAGTAATACCAATAATAAAACCAATAATAAAATATAATGAAAAGTAGATAAAATAGCTAAAAGACAATGACAAATACAACTAATAAGAGGGAGTAGAACATTTTAAAACATGAATACAGTAAAATAAATGATTAAATAAAATAATTAATGGCCATAAAATATTCTAACCAAAAGCGAGGCTAAAGAGGTGGGTTTTAAGTTTAGGTTTAAAGATATAAACACTTTCAGCTGCTCTCAGATGCTCAGGTAGACCGTTCCAATGGCTCGGAGCATAAAAACTAAAAGCTGCCTCACCAAAAGTTTTTGCCCTGCACTTTGAAACAACTAAAAGACTCGTGCCAGAGGACATGAGAGGCCATCCTGGTTCATAGATTGGAAGCATGTCAGACAAGTAGGCTGGTGCGAGACTCTCTGAGCCTTAGAACCTATGACTAAAATTTCATTATCCTCACACTGTATGTGTACTCAAAGAGTGATGACGCCTAATCTGTTACATGTATTTAATGTCAGGAATTGTTCAGTTTTGATCCTTCAACTCTTGTAGTTGATTAAATGTTAAATGACCATCTTCCATTTGGTCATTGTGGGTCCTACACAATAATCAGATGATCCTCAAGCCCCGTCTCCACGCTCTCTGGGGAAAGCTTGTAATTGGTTGTAATCTTCCTCTAGTCTTGCTAAGCTCCCTTGATGGGAGTAAATGGGAGAGGAGGGTTGGTGTGAATAAGGGCTATACTGAGATGTTGTATGAGACCCTCTCTCTTTCTGTCTCTCCTACACACATACGTACATACATCCAGATGCCCCTCTGTCCCAGGAGCATGATGGATTATTGTGGCAACTTGTCCATTGTATTACTTCCTGCCCATTGTTTAATCCCACTATCTAATACATGCTACAGATCACCTGACCTTCATGCAGGACAGGTCTGTACTTTTGAACCACCCTCAGGTGCTTCTTTTGCTAGCAAGGAAGAATTCAGGCTAGATATTAAAGAACTTGACATCAGTTAGGATATCAGCCTTTGCTTTAAATGCAGTAATAAACAAAAGAGAATATTTTCTCTAAATCATCACATTAATTTTGTTTCTTCTAAAAAAGTCCCTCTCAACTGTGTTTTGCTCATTGTTACTTCTCTTGGATGTTTGAGCTTCACTGTGCAGAATGATGTTTGCGTGTAGTTTGATGCTAGAAGGCTTTTTCACATTCATCTCCTGAATGAGGAAATTTTATCTGTGCTCACCTCAAATCTGAATTTAACACCTGCACAAGATCATTTTGTGATATCGCAGCTAGTTTGGCAATATGCAACCTGCAGAAGTATGATGTGGAAACCTCATGCACACATACACTGAGAATGGACTTAAGAGACATCTTGTGTCCAATAGTTTTGAAATTCAAGTTTTGAAATGAAAAATATTTGCATATTCATAGATTATGGATATTTCAATGAGGGTGAAGTAGATGTAATTTTATGTTTTTTTCAACCAGGTAATTTAACTTTTTTGTAGGAAAGAGTATTTTCATGTGTTTTAAAACATGTCTGGAGGGGATCTTTAAATTTGAGCAGAACAGTACAGCAGTGTTTGTTGATTGTGTTGGTTTGGGCTGACATAACCTCTGCCCTCTAGTGGTAAAAAGTTGAGAACATGCATCGTGCAGGTGCAGTCTGCAATAGTCCTATCATTAATAATTAAAAAAATAGTAATAATAATAATAAATTGGTCCTCAAGTCGGATAAACTGGCAACTTCAGAATCTCAAGAGACTTTTCCTCAAAGTGTGTTTATTTTTTTTTACAAGGATCAAATATCTATTGTTTTGCTCATTGGATGATGCTGTTCCAAAAACAGGTTATTTTAATACTGCTGAGGGACCTTGCTATTTATTCCAAATTGTGTGATGCAATTCGTCATTCTATTTTTATGATGCTTTCTAAATTCTAGGCCTCTTTCATCCTTTGTGTCCCGTTTCTGCATCTAAACACTTAAGAGGTGTCACTGTAAACACTCCTCTGTTTGTGTTCACTGATTTCCCAGGAGATGTCACTCTGCATCATCCTCTGCGTGTCTACTCTGCACATGCGCTCACCACTGCACGGTGAAGCCGAGCTGGGTGTCAGTTTGCTTGTGCACGCTCATCTGTGTACATCAAGATGAGTTGTCTGGAAGAGAGGACATAGTGGGAGAGCAAACTGTCAAGCCCGATCAGACTAGACTGTCTCTCTGTGAGTCTCCTGCTGTCGGACCAAATATAGAAGTGACAAGCTTGCCCCTGGTTCTACCCGTCTCAATAATCCAAATCCTAACATGTCATCCACCATCCAGCACCAGCACAAGATGTCTTAAAAAACATAAAGCTCAGGTGTCAGCAGGCTGTTGAAGGTTGAGACGAGTGCTGGGCAACTTTGACAGGGCATTCCCTTTTACTTTATCTGATTCTTGAAGCTTTTCAGTGGCAAAATTGTTCTGCCAGCTTTTTTAAAGTTCACTTCTTTGCCCTCAGACAGTCTCTTGCAGCTGCAGTATCTTCGGAAGACAGAGCCTCAGGTATTGAAGAGGCAGCCAAGGTCTTTATTCCTTGTGTTTTTGTATGGGTATATCCCTGAGTATACATGGGGATGTGCATATCCCTTGTGGAACCTGTTTATTGACACCTGTCATGCTGAGGATTACATGGTAAGCCATGTGGGATGAAGAGACTTTCTATTCCCCACTTTCCTCCTGTTTTTTCTCTCCCATGGGAAAGAAATTTCTTGTATGATCCAATTCTTTTGCACATTGAGATCTTATTTCTTTGGTTGTTCTTGTCTTGATAGGAGGGATGTACACTTTATAGATTAAACTTCATGAAGTTTAATATCACTGAATACACTAGTAGCTCTAATATCAAACACAAAAGAGCACAAAGTGATCCCGCAGTGACCCTCTGTTGTTGAAAAGGCACATCTGCACGAGTG
Source organism: Siniperca chuatsi (assembly GCF_020085105.1). Classification (NCBI taxonomy): domain Eukaryota; kingdom Metazoa; phylum Chordata; class Actinopteri; order Centrarchiformes; family Sinipercidae; genus Siniperca; species Siniperca chuatsi. Next base: position 24,346,624 of record NC_058051.1, on the reverse strand, counting down.
TGATTTGCTAAGATGGCAATCGGGACCTATTGGTAGTGTGAACATGCTTTATTCAAAAACACCTGCTGTACCTGGCCTTTTAATGCATACTGAATATGACCAGCTGTCAGGAGAGGTGTGGGCTCAAGAAAACCCATCAAGGAGTCTCCTTATGCATCAGATCCTACAGATATTATTTAAAATTCCTGGTATGTAGAATTTGATTGTATAGCTATTTTGTATTTGTCTGTTCTTTGAATACAGTAATACAGCATAAAAATGTGCTCATACCTTCAAATAAAAACAGTTGGTGTGTTCTAGCGTATTTATAAGAACTACTGAATAGAATTTCCATATCTGACTTTGTATAGGACTTTTAGAGGTTCAGTTCCCTGGGGAACAAACAGCTTCTCAGACTTATCTGCTTTTTGAATATTGTCCAATATTTGCTTTTGTCTGATTGTGGCAGCAGTAACTTTTATAGCTATAGGACAAAATGGCCTGAAGGTTTTGCATTTTCCAAAACAGATGTGGGAAAGTCATGGAGGAGGTTTTTGTTACTTCCCTCTCACACACACAGAATAAGATACTTAAATAAAGCTGACTCAGAAGATCATATAAAATGTTATGTTACATATTACATACAATATATTTATGTTGCTGAACTTCCACCAAAATAAAAAATTTAAACATATGAAATCTTAACATAACATTTTTTATTTGTGGCAGTGGCAGTCAGTCATATGATGACATAGTGGTAATGAGATCACTGAGCAGCACAGCAGAATGTGTTGATGTCTGACCTCTGAGGTAAATTTTCACACACATTATAAACAGCTTACTTGTTAAATAACTTGAGTTTGGGGTTTGTCAACAGTGCTTATAAATTGAGGTCAAACCTCTGGTTCAGTAGGTGGATGCTGACAAGGAGGTGAGGTATTAGGGTCATATTACTCAGAGACCATTTCAGAGGAATATCCATTTTGATTTATTCCAATGCAAAATGTAACCTTTTTTAGGCCACACACACTCAGTCCTTGATTTTGGTCCATTCTGAAATATCTCAACAACTGAGTGGATTGCCATGAAAATTTGTTAAGACAAAGGATGTGTTGTATTTGTCAAGTAGGGAAACAAGGAACACGAGGGAGTAGGGCCCCTTGAGGATCCCTTGACTTTTACCCTAGTGCCACTGTAAGGTTGATGTTTTTTATTTTAAGTGAAATATCTTGACAACTATTGGATGGATTGCTGTGAAATGTGGCACATTCATTCATGGTGCCCAGAGGAGGAACCCTAATGACTTTGGTGATCCCCTGACTTTTGCTTTTGTACCACCAGCATTTTTGGGTATTAGTGAAACGTCTCCACAAATTTTGTATTAATTGCCATGAAATTGCCAATACAGACATTCATGTCCCTGTCAGGATGAATAAATAGCCTTGGTCATCCTAATTTTCATCTAGCGCCACCATCACGTCAAAATTTTATTTGTTCAATACTTTGCAACAAATTGCAAATTCCTGCAAATCTAATGACATTCCCACCAGCCTCAGCTGTGATTTGTGTTTAGTGCCAATAACAAAATGTGGAAATGTGGTAAAGAATGATACCTACTAAATGTCAGAAAGTTAGCATTGTCATTGTGAGCATGTTAACATGCTGACATTAGCATTTAGCCACAGCACCGCTGTGCCTAAGTACAGCTTCACAGAGCTTCTTATTTTTCATAAACAATCATCTCTCAGTGTATTTGCAGAATAGTTAAAACTGCCATGGTTCCACTGTATCAACGCATTGGTAATTTTATTTTAATTATGTTAAGAAAAACAAAATTTAAAGACATGGACATTATTTACTTTGTGCCTCTGTGGTCACCACCTGACCCAACTGGGCTGGTTAAACAGGAGAGAATCTACTGTGGGAAAAAGAGGCCATAGTTAATATAATCATGAACATGCTTACCTTTCATATCTGCTTTAAGCCCCCCCCTCCAGTAGCCCAATTACCCAGTTCAAAACAAGATATTTTAAAAAATGCATGATTATCAAACCAGTCCCAATCACAGTCACAGTGGGGTTCAGGTGTACTGCAGAGAAATCATGGTGGGGATGTAAAGTTTCTACAAAAGTTAGGAAGCAGTTGGCTCTCCTACTTTGCCTTGCAAACAAACTGTGGGCTTGATTAACACAGCCAATTTGTTTAAGAGTGACTGGGGGCGGGTTTTAGCAAAACAAATCTAAAAACAGCAGGAAAACCTTCAGACCTCCTACATCCAACATTTTGCTACAGGAACAATGAGAATCTTTGATTGACATAGATTATAACATAACAAAATATTTATTTTATTTATTACTTTATCATGTACTGCAAGTGATTTTTCTGATAAACTAAGTGAACGGCAGAGTCTGTGAGATTTGTGAAAAAATTAAAACCAGTCATTGAATAGCTCATGAATTCAGTTCTGTTTTTAAGCCGACGCTAGCGGCACAGTGCTGTTTTTAGTTCCCTGTTCCCTTTTCCCCCGTCCCCTTCTTCCCCCTGAGGTTGAGCAATTAAATCTCAACCTGTGGGAGACACTCAATGGTTATCCATAAATAACCATTCATTCATATTTCAGAACAGCAGCCATCTTGCCTGCTGGAGACCTCTGACATGTTGCTGGTGTATAATGTGTCTGTGATTGGAGTCCAAAACCTTTAACTGCCCTTGGGGGTCACTGGCTGGTCACACACAGCCTCCCATGCACATTTCATACAGATTACATTCTTTGCTGCTCACTGAGCTTATTTTGTTCAGCATATTAACATGAGTTTGAATCAGAAGGAACTAAAAATTTTTTTTGGATAAATTTGAATATATTAATGAAACCTGATGAACAATGAACAGACATTTGCTGACGCTTGATTTAACTCACCCTAATGCTTTGGGAATTATAGTATCCAGCTAGCTTTAGCCATTATTCGAGCATGTGTCTTGTATCATTATCTAACTTGTCTTGGTTGAGAAATAGCTGCTGAAAGTGAGAGAGGTGGAGAGAGGGTGGGAGATGGGTAAATTTCGGGACAGCAGCAATTCTCAGAGGATAAGGGTTGGGGGCAGGAGAGGGGAATGACCACAGGCCATTTCACCAGGCTAATGGGATGGGAATCCCTGGCAGTGGGGGCTGGTCAGAAGGGATTTGCTGTGGGATTCTGCAGAGGACATTGGAGCAGGGAGGATACTATTAATATAAAACCAACTATCTTCCTCCACAGGAGATAAAAATAAAGCTCTACATGGCTTGGGATTTTCTTCTTGTTCTGCTATAATGTATTATTTCGTCAGCATACAAGAGTGTTGAGTCCTCAGTGAGGTTCCAGACTCTTATTCTAAATGCATGTGGCTTTGATTTGATAGGAACCAGCTGCAATGATCCGTGTTATTGACAAAAGCCCTCCCAGACAACAATTTAATTTTTCAACCCCACACTGAGCTCTTCCAAAAAATTTTTTTATCCGCATATGTGACATCTGCAGTCTTTGCTCAAGGATTTAAGAGAGAGATAGAAAGAGATTATTGTCCCACTACAAAAGGATGCCTCAACAAATTACTGCTAATCTGGACAATGTTAAAGTTTTGTTCAATGATATAATACAGTTGGGGTTTTTTACCAGTAAGCTTTGGACAGAGAGAGGATTATTTATTTTGTTTATCACAATACACAGCTCTTAATGGTGCGCAGTATGAGGACTGTGCTGTAATCCCGTGTTATCTGTTCATGTCTGACACATACAGCACACACACACACAAATACACACACAAACATTAGTCTTAGGTATATGCTTTTTCACTGACAAGCTGTCTAAGAAAAGGACAGATGAGTCGACACTCTCACTGCATAGAATGTTATTTAGCAGGGATTTAGCAGGAAAAGGCACTATTGGTGGCGTTAGTCACAGGTCTGCTGGGAAGTGCGGATGGTAGCTTAGTGGAAGAAACACACATGTTTACTGGGGATTGAATGAGACTCATTACAGTAATTAAAACCCTTTCCACACATGCTGCACAATTAGCATTAAGGAGGCTGCGATGCCTGTTCACCTCTGGGATGTTGGACATAATCACCTTGTTCAAGTCATATCATAATTAAAATTAATGTGCATGTGGGTGTTTTTTTTTCACGTCTGGCTGATGTGGTTGCCACAGCAACAGCCCTAGATGGCTTGTGAGGCAGTGTGGGGATTGAAGGCAACCCCCCTTTCCCTAATCATGCTTTCCTTTCACTTTCTGAGCGGCAGACTTCAGTTGTCCCCTAGATGGATGATGGGGGGAGGGTTTCCTGCTTTGAAAGGGATAAGGGTGGTGGTGGTATTGGTGGTTGGGGGTGGGTGGGTGGTTTAGAGTTTGGACAAGTACCACACTGTGTGTGAGAGCTTGAGAACAGACAAAGAGGGTGGAGTTGGAGGAAGTGACAACTGAAGAGCACATATGTGTGTGTGAGAGACTGAGTGGGAGGAGAGAGAGTGAGGGAGGACAATCAGCGGCAGAGAGGATGCTTACTGGGAGTGTGCGACAGTCTAAAGAGCTGAGAGTGAGTCCAGCAGGTGAACGATTGATGGAAAGTAGCAAGAGAGCTGACTGAAGCTGGAGAGAGAGAGAGAGAGAGAGAGAGAGAGAGAGAGAGAACTGTGAAAGAGAGGGGGGAGAGGGAGGGAGTTAGACGCTTAACTAGAGGAGAAACGTAGACAGTGAGTCATCTGCCCGAGTGCTGGTCACTGTCCGGACTTCCCAGGGAGCGCCCAGCGTACAGCTGCCACTGTGTGAGTAAGTTTGCTGCTCCGCTCCACGCGGGACATCAGGTCGCCCAGATGACATGCTGTGACTTCTTCACACGGCTGATTTCTGTGGCGCATCATTAACCAGCTGGGCTGTGTTATGTAATTTGTTGTGGTGCTGGGATGAAGCTGTGGCTTAGTGCTGCAAACTGATCTGCAGGAGGGCTTATGTAGTAACGCTACACAGAGCAGGCAGGTGAACAGCAGTATGTAATGTGTGCTGCACAACATGCTTGTGATGAAGGACGAGTTTGTAATGGTCTGGGCAGGACATTTCTTCTGTCACTTTCACTCTGATGTGTGTTTTGATGCTGCCAGAGTGGGATATAGATGGTATATCCAATTTTTGGCATTATTATGTACTGTTTGTTTTGTACAGTATTACTTATGCACAACATACTACGACTTTAGACAGACAGATGCATATGAATCTCTAACAAGTATTAGCTCTAATTTTTTTGATATAATACAATGTCTATCTTTACTGTTAGAAATGAAAGCATTTTCTTTCACATAAATGTAACTGTGTCTGTGTGTTTCTGTGTGTCCTGCATCCATCTATTGTGCATCAATTCTAATTAAGAGTTTGGGGCAGCTGATGCCATATCCTATCCTGTTCTCTCATGGGAGAGCTGCTGCAGGGGCTCCTCTCCTTGCCTCCTTCATGTTTATTGAGCGTGCTGAGAAAAGGTTCATAATCACAATTGTTCCCATTTCACTTGGATGATGCAGGACTCTCCTTGATTGAAGATTCACTCGTTGTGTAACAGCAGGCAGCACTGTATGTTAATGAGTCACGCTCTCTGTTCTTCACCTATATTTGATTCTGAGTACACTCAGTGAATGTGAAAACAGATTTCCATCTCGGTCACTGTCCCTCTTAAGTTTGTCTTATCTACATCCTCAGCACCAAACCAACACAGCTCCATACATTCACTCATATAATTACTGTGTCAGCACAGACAGCCACACTATCTACTTGAAAAATGGTTAGTTTTTGAGTTCAAGAGTTATCCATTATGTCTCACTGAGTCATTGAATGCGCTGAATAACGTTTCTCTAGATGTGGATTTTGGTGCCTTTTGGCTGCTGGAGTACACAGCACCTTGTAGATACAGAGACATGATATGTATTTCATTGTGGCTGCTGTAGCCTCTTTGACCATCACAGCCAGCAATACATATTTTTCACTTTGCATTATCACTGCTTCATGATAATTTCAGATCCACTTTCACACTGATCAATCACTTTGTGTGTTTTAAATAGAGTGAATTAATCAGACAAAATGAAAGCCTCCTGTGCAAACTGGCCAGTTGTCAGTGTCAATAGGGCACCATATTCAGCAGGGGTATCGATCAGTGATCCTGTGGGGATAAAACAGTGCTGGTAGAGATATTGAGTTTAGAGCAAAGGATGCATGACAGTAGTATTGCTCAGTTTTGCATTAGCAATGTGCTACTCTCCTGGGTTTGAGAAGAGAGATGCTCTGTTTGAATAAATGTGAAACTATGGGTATTGTGTCCCTAGATCCCTGAAGTGTTTGTGAATAGCAGCTTATGCACTAAAAAAAAGGAAGAATATGGTTTGATGTGTTTTGGGAATGATGTCCACAGCGAAGAAATCATATATTGACTTATTAAGTGTCAGACATAACTTGCATGTTCCTAGACAGTTATGAGAGTAAACCTTTAGACTTAAAATTAATGAATTTAGGGGTGATGAAAGCATTTGGGCACTAGGTTTAACCCTTTATCACCAGGGCACTGCAGATTAGACAAAATAGATTATTTCCAGTGAGAAAATAAAGGATAGCTACAGTTCTTGAACTGATTCATAGAGGTCTTAATCTGAATTGCAGCATGTATTCTCTGATTTGTACAGTGAAATTAAAGGTCCTATTTTTTGTGTCTGAAAAAGTTTTACATTTTCTGTAAACCATGTCTGGTTTTACCACTTTACGTGTTTCACTTTCTAGAGACATAAATAAAATAGAATGGATCAGTAACACAGAAGATAATTAAGTTCATCTTAAAAAGCCTCAGACCAACTGTCCAGACAAATGCATTCTGTTGTTAAGTGCGACCAGCAACATTTCCGGAGGCATTACCTTTTATTGTCCTCTTGCTTGATCTCAAGCTGAGTGACCTTTTCTGACTGAATGTTCTCTTGCATCTGTCTGATTGTAGGAAACAAGATGGGAGTGACCCCCGAATTCCTGCAACACTAGAGCCCCAGCTGTTCCAGCCTACACTCCCATATACCACCTCACCATTCCACAAGGTAGGAGGAGAACGAGGGGGGCTGAGTTTGCACTTTCGACCCCTGACCTTATCTGATGAACCTCTGTGTGACCTTTCTTTCTGCGATCTTGTGTCTCTGCACATCTTGTCTCTACACCTGCTTCTGTCTGGACGCACTTGCTCGGTGTTCTGTCTGTATTTAATCTCTCACGACTGTATCAGACCCAGACTTTCTGCTTGCAGTGTTACTTTTTATTCTCGTCTTCTTTTGTTTAACTTATGTAATTGGAGTGCACAGAGCTCCGTGTCTGGGATGATTATGTTCGCCTGATTCAATTAATACAAATCTATTTTTAGCAGGAAATTGCAGCTTGATGCTGACAATTTCTCAATCCAAACCTAACAAGTCTGATTCCATCAAAGCAAACAAAATACAGCCTGTCTGAGAAAAAGTCATTTTTAAATCAAAAGACATACTTCTTCACCCCCACCAAAGTCGGTAATGTTTAATCAGTCTTTGTGCGGGGTTCAATTATTATCCAGATGTTTTTATGCCATCCTAAGCAATGAGCCAGTTTTACTTCAGTAAAATTTCAGTGTTTTGCAGCCGTTTTATAAGGATAAGCTAAAATGTGCCGATTTCTGCTCATCCAAAGTGTGTTTTTTAGCTTGTGATACATTTTTTGCCATATACTCTGTAAGATTCAGTGCAAGAGGGTCTCATTCAATTTGTCTCTCACTAAGACAGTTTTCAATGATTTTTCAGGATTTTCAGCATTTATGATTCAGCTTAGCTTGATCTATTATTCTTCCTTTCAGAGGAAATCATATGAATAAAGACAAAATTGCTGTGACTGTACATTCAGAATATAAAGGGCAGGAAGTGAAAATTATTAAAGAGGAAATCCTTTCAATTAATCTATTTAGGCTGTCACAGTACCTATCAAATCCTTCTCGTTGTCAGAATCTTCAGGCCTACCTTTAGGCACATCTTATCATTATAAATGATGACTGATGTGAAAAAGCTATTTTGAAATATTTCGGGAGCTTAGAAACTGAACAAAGCTGAACTTGGTGGTGATTAAAAGTGGATACAATCTCACTTTTGTCAGATTGGTTTCATAAAGTCTCTCACACTTTGGATGGGGCTTACACTTCTTGCAATCTGACTTGATCTGAGTAGAGCAGAGGGAGTGGAAAGAGAAAGGGATTAAAGGAGAATTTGGAGATTGGGTAGTTTAGCCATCACTCCTGATCCCTGCAGCACACGCCATCTGTAGGTGCTTTAGACTTACTAGTTACAATTAGTCAAACATGAGGAGAGAATTAATGAAATTTCTGTGAATCAGAATCAGCTTTATTACCAAGTAAGTTTACACATACAAGGAATTTGCTTTGGTATTATGGTGCATGCAACAAACACAGTAAGTAGAAAAATATAAAGAAAGATAGCAAGCAAGTACTGCGAGTCAAAGTCATAAATAGTCAATAAGATAAGAAAAAATATTATAAAAGTGTCTGCAAATCGAATCTAAAGGCACCAATGAAGGTATTCCATACTTGGCTTATAGTATTTCTCCATTTTTCTTCTCATCATAGAGGAGAAACAGCAGAAAAGTGCATTACATAGAGGTTTGTAATTGGATAGAAGAAAACACTTAACTTTCCTACACTCTAAAGGGTGCCAGCAGCAGTTAAAATGCAGTTATATTTAATATTTGATCTCTGTAACCCCCTTTCATTTGGATTCCAGGAAAAGGAACATATCTGATGAGGATATTGAGGGACAGCATGGTGATGTGATGTACTGTAGTATGAGATGGGCTTAGTGGGGCAAGACTCAGAGGAGTGTATCACTTTCATCAGAGCTCTGTGAAAACCAGGTCAATCTGCAATTAACCCCACCAGGTCTTATGGTCACTGCCTAATTCAATCCACAGTGCTATACTGTCATATTATCAATGTTGCATATTTCTGAAAGGAAACACAACCACTCAAAACAGTAATTATTTTCATAGTTTGCAATACAGTTCCTCATCACAAGCTAATTAAAAATAAAGCATGTGTCTCAAGGCAGTTCTGAGATGCTAGTAACCCTGTGCTTAACCAAATAGGTTTTAAACAACACACTTAAAACAACAGCTTCAGGATACACACACGTAAACTCAACCTATGGTGCTCATGGACAGTGTTGCTTCACTATTTTGGGGTGGGGTTCCTAATGCAAACATGTTTTTCTTCTTTGTCGTGTTACCATGCAACCTGTTTTTCTCAGAAGTTAAATCAATCAGGGTCAATTTCTATAGCCCTCCATAAATTTGCGATGACAGTGAGATCCTAAAAAACCCTAAATTAGCTGGAACCAAAAAGCAGATCTAAGAACCAGACATACTGTGCATCAAAGAAAAAGACAAAAATATAAGCCCCTGCATATTCTTCAGTTTTCTGGAGCTGGTCAGAGTAATAATGAGCTCTGTGAGGACACACAGAGTTGCATCTGAGAAGTCTGGAGGAGTGAGGTCTTGCACATTTAATTTGCCTCTTGTCATAATGACGATCTAATTAGCTCTCATAATGAAAGGTCTCAGCTCTAACATCTGCACTGTATGCTACCCTCACTCCCTGTGGATCCCCACACCTCCTCTGCTCTGGTCATTTCCCCAAACTGTTTTTCTGCTGCAATGAGATGTCTTGTTTTTTCTCAAAAGGTTGCTCTTTGTCTGCATTTTGTTTCCACTGCAGTTTGTGTTCTTGTTTTTATCTAGATTCCATTTAAGACTTTTGTCTACTTATCTCAATATTTTCCACATCATTTTGTTCACAGCTTATCATTTATTACAACTACATAGCTTTGGGAGTCTAGTGTAGTGGGACTGCCCATATAGTTCCTTTGTGAACAGGAGATAGTTGAAGGGCTTGTCTATGAGAGTAGAAGAGTTGGACTCCACCTCCGACTACCTGTCAGCCTAAGTCAAGATAGGGTTAGTGCTAAAGATACAGGTGGATGATATTTGGTTTGGATTTCTTCCTGCAATGTTACAGAGAAAGTGACAAAGAAGGATCAGCAACTTTGTCATTCATGGTTGCAGTTAGCAGGGATGCAGCTTTACCTCGGGTGTCACAGTGGGACACAGTCAACTGTCTGGCATTTGACAAAGGCACAGCAGTCAGACAGCGAGTTAATCCAAACCTGTTGAAGTCAGTTAAGTCGAAAAACATCTTTTGAAGCTGCAGGACGCCGGTTTGAGGAAAGTTAAAAATGGCTAAAAATCATGACAACTACTTCAGTGCTCCAATGATGACAAAGGCACACTGGAACAAACCCAGAGATGTAAGTAGCTTTTTTTAGAGAACATGCTGGATGGAAAACATCACTAGATGGCAAACTAGAGAGGTAATTTGGCCGCATTCTCAGCAGAGGCTTGGACAACTTCCTCTCCAAATTGAGATTAAAGTTGGGAATTCAAAACCTCACAGTTAATGTTGCTTGTTTATTGAAGTGAAGAGCTGAAGAAACATGTCTGAAGAAGAACATTTCTAGTTCTATTATCAGATGTTTCTTTTAGTGTAAACAAACAGGTAACATTACAAGATTTGGTCAGACCTATTCATGCTTTTTTGGGGCTGTATGTCATGACATACAGTTTTATGGCTAATGCAGTTGTTGTTTGAGTCCAAAGATAACACTACAGCCCCTTTTGTTCTAATCTCTGGTTAACGTTGTTGAAGCTGGGGTTATTTACTTTCAGGGTTTGTGGCAGACTATTGTTTGCACATGGTGGAGGACTTTACTCATACTCACACTGAATGACAAGATTGCTGTGTACACAAACTGTTTGATTATATCAGGCTTTACTGGCTAAACATTTCAGCCTTCACTTGACTGGTCCAGATCAACATTTCCATGGACTGTTGGACTACTACTGCAGTAGTTACAGTTGTTATGCTCAACTGATGCATGCAAGTTTTGTATGTTAAAAATTTAAAGGACAATACCCCAACAGCTGTGGTTGGGGATCTAAAGAATTAGGTTTAATGTGGGAAAGCCAGTCGGTCACACATGACTGTGTAATATTATGACAAACCACATGGGAGAGGCGAGAGATCACATGCTGCAATCAGGTATGTTGATTAAAATAAATATAAATCTTAACATTGGCAGTGTTGTAAGTCATGGGAACAGAAACTTTGTGCATTACCAACTTTACAACACCTACTGTACAGCACTGAGTAATGGAACCAGTTTTCCAAATGTTCAGTATTTGACAGAAATGTAAGCAATTAACCATAATGTTCTGTTTGGGGCCTTGGAGACCCTGGGCTCTCTTTAACAGCTCAAAACACAAAACACAGTAGTTTTATCACCTTGACATGTCATGAATTTTCTTAATTTTATGTAAATTGCTGGTAAACATGAATTCAAATAGATTTTTCAGAAGTTGTTGACAGTACTTTTTATGCAGCACTACCCCTCCAAAACCCTAAATAAGTCCATTTGGATTCCTGTTTTTGGAGTTTTATAACTTGTTTATAAGAAGTCTAACAAAGAGTTAGACCTTTCTGGGGTCTAGCTGACCCCAAACAATCCCAAGTAAAGTCACTCTGTAGAATAACATACTGTGCATTTCTTTGTGTGTAATATCTTTTAAGCAGACAAAAGGAATATGTGTTCATGCATAACCTATGTAACATATAATACATGAAATATTCCCTTATTTGGTTTAATATAAATGCTTTATGGTCATTTCATTATTTTGTCATTTTCATCAAAGTGAAAGCCCAGTTTGTGGCAAAGGGAAGAGTTACCACTTTTCTACATATTAGGTCTTAATAAGAAGGAAAAGAAAAATGTTAATTTTACGGTTAGTAAGGAAGTATGACCAACAAAACTGACTGTTTTTCTGTAGCTGGATAGAGTGTGATTGGGCTCCACATAATAATTGCTGAACAGGGTTGAACTGCAACAACCAGACTCACTGCTGTAGAAATAAATTAACCTCAGCACCCAACAAATAAACTCAAAACATTTAATCTCACTCTCTTCTCTCCAGACCACAGACTTATTTGAAATGATTGAAAAGATGCAGGTAAGATGATGCATTGAACTTTGTATTTTGTCTCGGCTTTTTAAGCTACACTCACCAAGCAACTAACCAGCCAGTGTGTCTCTTCCTAATTCTGCAACACTCTGGCCCTCTCCTGGCTACAATACTTCTGTACATGAGAAGGATATTGAGTCTGGTGGTTACAGAGGAGAATTGCCAGAGCATTATGTGTGTGTCTCAGTGTCTCTTTTAACATTCTGGTTGTAACACTGGCTGACAGCGCTGTAAGCTTATTATCTCGCCTCAAAAACTGTCTCCTGGTTTTTGAAGGCTTTGGAAGGATGGTTATTTTAATCATGCAATCCCACACGTAACGGGCTAAGAGTTTTATGATAGAGTGTTTCAAAACTCATAATGTTTTTGTGCATCTGTGTTAGCAATTAGTGCCTCAGTGATGGAGTACACATAGGTCATTGTTTTCAAAAATTAATTACAGTCATAATAGCTTTCAGTGGCCTCAACGTCTTTCATGTCTGGCAGTGTATGTTGGCATAACTGAATATTTTAAAAATTAATATTCCTCTTTAGCAGGGGGTGTGATGCAAGACTATGTCATTTCCTCAATATATCGATATGATGTATTCTCTGCCTTGACGCTAGGCGCCATCACCTAGCCCTGATTTAGTATCACTGCATCTTTCTCTGCATCGTTCCCATTCACTCGCTTTCACACATACACACCTCAGGTCCAATGGGTGTTTCAATGTACGAGTGTCACTAAGCTCAGCATCTTTTTAATCACTGGGGTCTCATTACCACACTTCTTCTGTGTGCTAACAGACTTTTAAGTCGCTCCCAAATGGCTGCTCTTTAGCATCCTTTAACTGTTTTTCAGTATCCACTCTCTGTGTATGTAATGTATCTCTGTCTGTATCATTCCATCTGTCCCTCTCTGACTTTGCTTTGTTGCCTACTGCATATCTCTTGGGAAAACTGTGTTGTGTTGTTATGTAATGAGGTTGATAATTTTCTTCCTGTTTTTTTAATTGTAGTCGTTTAAAACATGATTATTACACTTCTTTATGTAGATTTCTTAATACATTTAATCAGCGACAAATGTTTGAATTTAGGTATTTGTGTTGACTTTTTTGAATGCAAAACCAACTGCTGTGTTGATGACTGAGCATGACCCTTCTCTCTCTTTCTCTGGTTTTCTTATCTCACCCTCTCCTCTTGTAGGGCAACAGGATGGATGAGCAGAGATGCACCTTTCCTCCCCCACTGAAGGTACTACTCTCCATGTAGAGACACAGTATTATGACTCACATGATGCGGTCATTGTCTCACGACTGCTCCACCATATCTTGCTCTGCCAGACAGGCTGATTACTTCAGCTCACAATAGCACAGTATTATTCGTAATGCAATGCTCTCAAGTCTTGCCATCATTCTTATACCGACAGAGTTAGTTAGGATTCAAAATCATATATCCTCTGATGCTATGCTTTGCAGACGGAAATGGTGAAATCTTAGTGACAAAGAATTTAACAGGATATGATGATAATGTAATACCGTTTTTTAAGCCATGACTGTGCCAAATTATGGCAATACTTTGATCAAGAAATGCATTGATTCCTATGTAATTGCAAAACTGATTTTCATTGCATAATGGTTATGCAATTATACTGAAACTGTGTTCTTTGGGATTATAGAGTTGGACAGCATGGTTATTTTTATTCTTTGATGAGGAAACAAATCTTTTTTTCACTATTTTTTCAGACTGAGGAGGACTACATTCCATACCCAAGTGTCCATGAGGTAGGATGATGATGTGCTGCAGTAGCACTTTTCACCATTAGTGCTTGTGTATCGCTGAGAAATCAGTTCAATTTCATTCTTGTCCTGAAATTACTTTCACAATTACATCGTTCTAGTTGTCAACCCTTTTTATTTTGTATTTTGGGATAGGTGTTGGGCAGAAAAAGTCCCTTTCCTCTCATCCTCCTGCCGCAGTTTGGGGGTTACTGGATTGAAGGGACCAACCATGAGCTGAGTGACACAGTGGACACAGAACAGTTGCAGCCTCTGTCCCCAAACACCCGCACCAAGCTGGAATGTAACACAACAGCTACAATCTACCGAAAACACTTCCTGGGCAAGGTTAGCCACTGTGTCATACTTTTTATTGTCATGTTGAAAAAGCAAATAATAAACTAAAAAAACTATATTTGTGACAATCTAAGCAAGCTCAAAGACATGAAATATAAAACGAACAAATAAGGGGTGATGCCAAATATCCAATACACATTAATTTCTTAACACATAGTAATCTCTTAAACAAGTTCACATATGTTTGTTATTCATAATGAATCAATTTCCTCCATCTTCTTTCATGTACTTTTCCCTATTTTGCCTCTTAAACTTAAATGTAATTTCACCATGGTTTGAATTTTCCCTATTATTTCTTTCCAGTGATGGATGCATGGGAATGATTTCTGAAACCATCATTTATTAATAAGTTTGAAAGCAGAAATAAAAAATTAGATAAAAGATTATTACATATAAAAATTGCATGTACGTATGTATCATTCTTACACTGATATTTTTTTTTTTGCCATTCTTCCAATTAATACAAAATATACATCCAAAAGAAGAGGCTTTCTAATCGGGGTTTTGTTCAATTTCTATAATTATTGTTTCTCAGAATGTCTTTAACATTGGGCAGGACCAAACACTACACTGCATCTTCTCCAACATTTTGGTGTCACTGCAAAATTATATTTAGCTTGTTAGATTGTTGTAATAAAATAGAGCATTTCTATTTTCCATGTGTTTTCACTCCAGAAACTGGATACAATTTCACTTCTTTCTCATTATAGTAATCAAATGAATAAGCAATAAGCGAATCCCAGTGGAGTAAACCACTAACAGTGACCAGCCTCACTGTTTGGCAACTCATACACTGTTGCTAATGAAGATGCATTAGGCTTTGCCACCTGTTCTTACACACACATAATACGAACAAATTAGATTGGAAAGATATGGGTAATGACTGGAGCGCATGCACATGTCTCATGCACTCTTATGACTGATACTAATGGTTGTATCCTTGTACTTTGCCCTCAGGAACACTTTAATTACTATTCAGTGGACAGTGCCCTCGGACATCTGGTGTTCTCTCTAAAGTACGATGTGATTGGTGACCAGGAACATCTCCGTCTAATGCTCAGGTAATGCTCATTATGCATACTGGTACAGTAAAATGTCACTTCATTTACAGAGAAAATAAAAATTTTAAATCTGTGTTCTGCACATCGGCATCTGAAGTAAATGAATGTGTAGGCTTAAACAAAATGTCACCACTTTCATGATCAACAGGAAATAAAAGCACAAAAAAATGCTGTTCCTAAAATGCCCAGTATTGACTGGATAAACAAATCCTCGCAGCACTGTTGTTATCATAAGAGTCATAAAGCTGGAGAGAGTGTCAACAGCACTGTCATTTCCACAGCAGAGTAACAGATGGACTATTTAGGCCAGCGAGTGGGTGGGGATGGAGGGAGGGAGAGAGACAAGGCAAAGAGAGGCAAGGGTGGGGAAGTTTGATGATGGTCCATACCGGATCATCTCTTTCCCTTTTGATAGGTTCTGAGAAATGTTGCATCACATTATATGGCTTTGAAAACCACACTGACTGTTTTTCTGACTTTACCAGGAACAAGCTGAAAACCTACCATGATGTGATCCCTATTTCCTGTCTGACAGAGTTTCCCAATGTGGTCCAAATGGCCAAGGTAAGAAGAAATGTTTTTATTATGCAGAGATCGATCTGCTGTGACAGTGTCTAACCACATTCTAACAATTTTTCTCTCTTTCTTTAATCCAAGCTTATCTGTGAAGAGGTCAACGTGGACCGTTTTTTTCCTGCTCTTTATCCAAAAGTAAGATTTGGTTTGGTTTGCCCACACATCTGATGGTTTAAAGGATAGGGTTGTAATTTCTGTCTGTAAAAGTCTGTCTTAAAATCAAAGTCAGGTGCCCATAGGAAACACTGTCCAGGGAAACAAAAAGTGGAAATTTCATACACTTTTGAATACATTTTTGAGCCAGAAGAGGATTGTGGATTTTGTCCCCCATCACTTATATTGGAAGCATGTTAGCAAGAGATCCCTTAACGGCCACACCAAGCAAATCCTGGTTCAATATTCATATGGGCACTTGACTATTGTTTTAAGACAGACTTGAAAAACTGTGAACCTATCCTTTAACATTTCTTGTCATATCTATATATATATATATTTACAGGCTTCAAGACTTATTGTGACCTTCGATGAACATGTGATAAGCAACAATTTCAAGTTTGGGGTCATTTATCAAAAGTTTGGACAGGTGAGCTATAAAGCCGTGATGTAAACTAAAAGGAAAGATGCATTTTTTGGGTCAGAGATGGTTTTGTAGAAGTGCATGCATCTTTTTTATCATTATATATTCATTGTATCCAGTCACATCAACAATGAGAATGTGCTATACATTGTAATTTCTAATTTCTTAAAGGAAGCTGATTATGCTCAGTCCTCCTCAGTTTTAATTATGACTTTCAGTTCAGCCCTGTCACTGTGGCTGTCTCCAACACTCCCTCTCAATCAGAGCCCTCTTGTTTGCTATGTGAGGGGCAGAAGAGCTATTGAATCCTTTGCTGAGGGCACTTGTACCCTCAAATGGAGACCTCAGTGTGTAGAGATCTGCTCTGTTGCACTGTTGTTAAATACACTGTAAATGAACCAAGGGCCAACTCAAGAAGGCAGTGAGGGCCCTGTGCTTATCCTCCAGAACACTTTCTATTCAGGAGGGGTGCTAAGTGGAGAAAAGCATGATGTTTAATTAGGCATATTGCACATGGGAAACAAAACAGAAATACCCAATAAGCAACAGAAGCTTCTTCTCAGGCATTGTTTCTATGTGTTTGTGTTGAGGCAGGCTTTTGTGTTCCCATCATCACTCAACTTGCTAACAATAGATAATCAACAGTCCTTCACAGCCAATCATTATTGCACAAGCTCTAAACCTTTTATTATACCTACTGTTGTAATTGATTGAAGCCACCTCTGTCATCTCAAATGCAAATGCAGTATGTTTGAACAAGAGTGCCAAACACACAACGAATACACTTCACTTTCCTGCATGCAGTTATTGACCCTAATGATCTGTTAGATCAGTAAAAACACACCTTACATAAAATACTCAGCGGCCATTGCTGGCACTCTAGCATGCAGATCTTCCCTCTTGGGATCAGTTTTCATTTTGCTTCTCAGACATTGTCTTTACTGCTTGTTTATTTATAATGCAGACATAAGTGCCATCATTACTGGACACTAACATTGTAGCGCACAGTACGCAGTCTACTGTGTACTGTCTAAGTCATCCTCAGCGCTTTTAACTTATAGCTACTGAAATCGTTTTGTCCTCCAAGCCTTGATGTTTATAAGTTGTTTTTTTCCACTGGTTACAGACTTCAGAGGAAGAGCTGTTTGGCAACAGTGAAGAGAGTCCTGCCTTTGTAGAATTCTTGGAGTTTCTAGGAGAGAAAATTGAGCTGCACAAGTTTAAAGGGTGAGGATCTAAGTGTGGTTTGAAGGCACTAAATATACTCTACCGTAATGTACATTTCATAACCTGATGCTAACCACAATTTACATTATTTCAGGCTAACTACAGGAATGATGGTAATCCTATTGTAGTGATGGTGGAGAATATCTTGTTAGGCATGGTTCTTTGTGCTTGCAGTTTCCGTGGAGGGTTAGATGTGACTCACGGGCAGACTGGCGCTGAATCTGTCTACTGCAACTACCGCAACAAAGAGGTCATGTTCCATGTGTCCACAAAGCTGCCTTACACAGAGGGGGACACCCAGCAGGTACTATAATGCAATACCAGACTAACACACCTTTCATGATTCACTGCAAGCAGTCAGACAGGTCCCCTCTGGGTAGTGTAGTACCATATTTTGCATGTACCTCCCTGTGCCAAACAACCGCAGCACATACTAAGAGAAAATGCTAGTAGTAAACATGAGTCACTTTAAATGTATGCTTTAGTGTCTTCATATGTGAGCAGCAGTCCTCCCTCACAGTGATTTAAAGCTGAGATAAAGCGCTGCATTGCTCACAAGACCGAGTCCTCCTCCTTCTCTGTCTCACATATTCACACAAACACTAATTAATTAGCACAAGCTCACAGACCATTTGCTATTGTGGTTTGTACAAACACAGATGAGGCCATGTCTATATGTTCAGTCTCCTCAGCAGTAGTGGGAGTAAGGCACTGGCTCCTTTGAGCCAATCAGTGCTTGCTCAGGCAGTCATCATAGGAAACGGCACACCCTGGTGGTGTTTCACAAATTCACATGCTTTCAGTTGGACAGGGAGAAGGAAGAATGAAGAGAGAGCACTTTTTGCAATTGTTTATCATTTCTACATACTGCACAAAACAGGGCTTAATTGTACAGTATGAAAAGCAATTGTCAGTTCATCCTCTTTGTTAAACACAAATACTCTATACATCAGTAGTTTCACATAATTTCTTAGCTGTGTTCAGTTGGTAATAATCCTGATTTGCTAGGTTTGTGTTGTCATTAGTGTTAAAAAAGTATAAAGTATTCTTTGAATTAGACTGGGTTTTATCAACAATTAATAAGAAGTGCAACAAAAAGATCTCTTAACTTCAAATTTCAATTCCAGGCAGCATTAAATAAGTCCTGAATCATTATAAATCTTTTTGAAACCTGCAGATAACAAATAACATTAATACATGTCATCCAATGCTGGGCATCAGCATTCTTTCATCCTACAATAACTGTCTTGACAAAAGCATACTTGTATTGATTTAGCTCTAAATTAATTTTTCATAAGTTGCTATGTGGCTGGTGTGTTGCAGTTGCAGAGAAAAAGGCACATAGGGAACGACATTGTGGCCATCGTATTCCAAGAGGAAAACACTCCGTTTGTACCAGACATGATCGCCTCCAACTTTCTCCACGCCTACGTTGTGGTCCAAGTGGTCAACCCCTGCTCTGACAATGTTCTCTACAGGGTAACTTATTTACCTCACTATGGGCTGACTTTGTTTCCTGTAATAAACGCTTGATTAAACTTCATCTTACTCTTAATTCTTAGGTGTCAGTGACAGCACGGGATGATGTACCTTTCTTTGGCCCGGCCCTCCCAAACCCTGCTGTCTTTATAAAAGTAAGAGAAAGAGCAACATGTAGACCTGAACTACTGCATCCTCTAGTCAGTCCCCATCATTTAGTTTCAAACATGAAGGCTTGTCTCTTTGCTTCTCTCTTTCCAGGGCCCTGAATTCCATGAATTCCTTTTTACTAAGCTAATCAATGCAGAGTATGCCTGCTACAAAGCTGAGAAATTTGCCAAATTAGAGGTGAGCTGTTGAAGAGCATTTCTGTCATTTTGCATCTCTGGGCAGAGCCATACAAAATATCCTTTGCTTCCCTTTGTTTCATTTCCCTCTTTGTGTATGTGTGTGTGTGCAAGGAACGGACGCGGTCGGCCTTGTTAGAGACCCTTTATGAGGAGCTCCACGTGAACAGCCAGGCCATGATGGGTGTTGGAGGAGAGGATGACAAACTGGAAAACGGGAGTGGAGGAGGAGGGGGCTTCTTTGAGTCCTTCAAGGTAACTGGAGAGGCAGCAGCAGAGGCTGGGGCTTCAATCTGACAGCTTCACTTTCTGCAACTCTCTGCTTCAAAAAAAAAGAAAAGAAAAAACAACAAGTGAAAGAAAATAGTTTGAGAAGGTAAAACATGTTTGCCTAAACAAAGTTGTTTATAATGATTCATTTCTATATTTTACTTATGCTACCATTAAGATTGGAACAATGTTATTTACATAGACGGAAATTTTAATTCAAGCTTAGACTTATCTCCATTAAAGAATTAGTTTCATGTTTTGGGAAATACACTTATTCACTTTCTTGCTAAGGGTTAGATGAGAAGATAGATACCACTCTCATGTGTGTCTGCTGAATATGAAACTGCAGCTGGTTAGCTTAGCTTAGCATAAAGACTGGAAACAGGAGAAACCAGCTTGTCTGGCTCAGAGCTTTGGACAGAAGAACCCATATTAGTCTCTGTTAAATCACAATTTTTTACACTTTGGCTTTTGTATGGATTAAACTAATGAGATACAATGTGTTAATTAGCGAGCTTTAAATGTGCCAGTAGCTGGATTTTATTACTTTCGGACAGCCAGACTAGCTCTTTCCTCTTGTTACCTGTCTTTATGCTAAGCAAAGACGACCCGCTGATGGCTGTAGCTTCATTTAAGGGACACATTTGAGAGTGATTGTGATATTCTCATCTAACTCTCGGCAAGAAAGTGAATAAGCGCATTTCCCAAAATGTCTAACTATAGTGTCATCAATTATAAGACTATAAAGATTATTGTTTCTGCACAGGAACAGGCAGGTACAGTAACCAATTTTTGTACCAACTGTCAGATGTTTCTTCTGTGGATGTAAAAAAGGATGTCTTCTCTCAGCCAGTTTTTCAGTATTGTTCATGTCAGTATGCAAGCTGTGGGCTGTAAGGGTTTTAACAATCTCTCTCAATCTCTATTAATCTGAATGAAGAGAAGCTCTGCTGCTCAGTCCTGCTAGAACACACCACTCTTGGCTTCCCTGCTTTCCTTCCTCATGCTTCCTAGCTGTTTTGTGCTGCTGTGCTGTCCACAAGCTCCATTGTTCAGTCACTGGTCACTTATTTATATGATTCTGTCATCTTTGTCATAATATCAAAGGGAATGGATAGATTTCTTTCACCATCAGATGCCTTTGCCTCTTCACTCTGTTCCATTCCTGCAAAGAGGTGCATTTGGGCTTTAAACGTCTCCTGGCTGTGTTTAAACTCAGTGTGGTCCGACATCTGTGAGCCACTTGGCCCTTCTACTTCGCCTCTCTTCTCTTACCACCTATCTACATATAATGACTCATCTGAACCCCCCTCTGGGCACTAAAGCTTAGCAGTGTTCTCTGTCGCTTCCTTGTCTATCAGGATTAGCATCAGGCCAGTGCTCTCTGCCTGAAGTGGTCAATGTTCAGGGACAGCCCCGAGGCTCCTCTTGGCCTGTAACACCATACAGCGATGCTGAGGGGTCACAGGGGTCAGCGCCATCTGAATGTATCTCCTCCTCCTCGTCTCTCTCTGTAGCGGGTGATCCGCAGCAGGAGCCAGTCTATGGATGCCATGGGTCTTGCTTTCAAGAAGCCACAAACAGTCTCCACTAGCTTCAGCGGCAGCTTTAACCACGACCCCGCAGAGAGCCCCAAATTCTCAGGGATAGTAAGTACAGTCCCACTCCTCCCGGTCTTGAGTGAGGCGAGTCTCGCTCCCTCTCCCTCCCCCAGCAGTTCTACTAGAGTTCATGCGCCCTCCTCCCTCACTTGCCTGCTGCACTAACGTCTCACAGAGAAGGGCTGCACACTCAGTCGAGTGGAGCATTTATGTCTGGGTCATAAACTTGGCTTTCACATTGCAAGGGTTGCACATTGTCTGCCACCACAAGATGAAGTGCCTGGACACTCATAGACTTGAATGTTTCTAGCACACAAGGTGAATTTCTCCCCTGGGTTAAACCTGCTTCTGATACTTACTGCTTTTACCTGTGTTCTCATTATTTAAATCCCCATGCATCTGTAGCGTTCATAAATGCTCACTTGAATTCTAATGAATGTGTGTGTGTGTGTGTGTGTGTGTGTGTGTGTGTGTGTGCATGCCAGCTAAAGCTTGTGGACTTTTTTTGGTGATCACACAATATTTTGTTTTGTGATTATAAACAAATGACTTTTTCTGTCATGTTTTTTTGTATCTCCAAATGACAACTTTTTTTTACATTTTTAAGTTTATATAATTGGTTCTGACCAAAAGGTGAAGTGTTGCATAATAGTTTTTCAACTATTTTTTATCCTTCAGTTGAAAGTAATGTAATTCATGTAATTTGTAGTTACAAGGTCTTCACTTAACAATGATTGCATATGGTTGCTTGTCTGATATATATATATATATATATATATATATATATATATATATATATATATATATATATATATATATATATATATATATATATATATATATATTGTCTATATATATATATATATATATATATATATATATATATATATATATATATATATATATATATATATATATATATATATATTTATAAACTGTATATTTTGGGGGGCTGTGGGTATGGTATTTTTTATGGATTTATATTTTTTCCGATTTTTTAGTCATATTGGAAACAGACACCCTCATTAATACTGAATGTTTAGATCACATTTAAGACCATCTTAAAAAATAACTAACCTTTATTATTAACCAACATGCTATATTAATATGAATATAACTCAAGTTTGCTTTTTGCCCATAACACTGTCTTGATGTGAAACCTAATGTATAACATGCTGTATGCCCTCCCCTGCTGTTTTTATCTCTTCTTCATCCTCTTTCTCACAGGCATATGGCTCACATAACTGATTCATCACTTCTCTCTCCCATTCAGCTGCCTGTGTTGCACCCATGGAGCCGAAATGTCCCTCTTTGTATTCTCCAGTTAACACATGCTTTGTAACAACATGACTTACTGCATGCAATCTCATATATATTTGTATATATCTCATGTTTTCTCTCCACACCCTCCCCCAACCCCCACCCTCCTCTTTTCCTTTTTGTCGTCTGTCCTCATCACATCTCTCTCTCTCTCTCCCTCTCTGTATCTCCTCTTCCTGTGTGGTTCAGTCATTGCTTGTCCCAGGCAAAAGTCCGAGTAAATATGGACGTCGAGGCAGTGCCATAGGGATAGGAACAGTAGAAGAGGTTCATGTCTAATTCTAACTACTCTAACTACTCGCTTCTCCTCTTTTCTCCGGCTTCACTGCATCATGGCCAAACACTTTTCTCTATACATTTCAGCACTTTGTATTCAACATAGTATGCATTGTGTGTGACAGATAGGATGTATTGTATAAAGAGAATGATCTCAATATGTGTTAAAACAAAAGCAGATATTGATATTCTCCTCCACATTTTCTCATTGGTTAATTAATTTGTTAATTCCAATTTTACATAAACTACCATCTAGAAATCATACACATATTAAGAGATAAGCAGCTCTGTTATATGAGTGTGGCACATAGACAGTAAAACTCATATTTGAAGGGGCTACCTTTGGCTCCCTAGTGACTAATATTGTAGATCTTCTTCTATTCTCACTGTCCTATCTGCTTTACTGCAGTATGCGTTCGCCTTCTGGGGTCTTTTATGACTATTCTGTATTTTAATTCCACTATGCTTGATTCTCTATTTGTTTAAAAATGATGAATATTAATGATTTAATGACACCTTTACAGAGAAATTATAAAAAATGAATCCTCCTCCTGCTCTTTGAAGCCACATTGCATAAAAGGCTTTTCAAATTCTTATTTTGAGGGTTTTAAAAGGGAGATTGAATGAACAAAGCAGTTGCTGAGAAAGCATATTTAGTGGTACGCCCCGGAGCCTTTAAATCCATCTTTCATCTCCCGCCTTAGTGAGCTCTGCTCTGGCTGAAAGACTGGCACCAGGGCTTGACATTAAGCCGCTAAGTGCATATTTTAACTTCTTTTTTTATCATAGTAACAACTCGAAGGGAGCAATTTCACTGTGTTTTTGAAAAGCATTTTTCCAAATGAATACAGTAAAAATTTAATTTAAATGGTTAAGTCAAAATAATCACTAACTCGCCTCAGTAATACATGAATAGATTGACAAGCTCTCAAGATTAACTTAATTTTTAAGTTACTAGAAGTATTTTGACTCTGATGCTGACTGTCTTTCCTCTCTCCCTGGCAGTCGTTGATAATCCCGGGGAAAAGCCCGACTAGGAAAAGGTCTGGTCCTTTCAGCTCCAGGCGAAGCAGTGCCATCGGTATTGAAAACATTCAAGAAGTCCAGGAGAAGAGGTGAGAAAAGACTCCTGCATATTACTGCTGTATTTATTTTTGTGTGTACCCATACACCATTTTGTATTTTCTACCTCTGCTATCATTTGTATCTAAAGCCTTGTAATCGCTAACAAAGGTTCATAATTGACTACATTTTACTTGTTATCAGTGCATGCATATTTATTGATTTTGTCTATGTTGCATCCTGTTTGCTTTTCTTGATATTTTGTACTTCTTGGCTCACGTAGCAGTAGAGAGAACTCCCCAAATACCCAGAAGACCCCTGACAGTGGTCATGTCTCTCAAGACCCCAAATCTGACAACTCATCCAATCAGAGCTCTCCCGAGGTGCTCACAACCACCAAGAACAGGTGTGTATAATAGGCAGGTTACAGCCATATTACATGGATACTGTATATTGATCATACAGTGTTTGTGTAATCGCTGGGCAATACTTAGCTGTGGCAGCATGTTGAATGACTGTGTCCTATACATAAGATAGAATCAGGCTTGGCTGATTAACCCAGGGTGTAGTTCTTGTCTCGGTGGTAGGGCCCCATCCATCCCTGAGGGTCATGACCTCTCCCGCTCCTCCTCCAACGCTAGCAGCTTCGCCAGTGTGGTGGAGGAGAATGAGACGGAGGCCACAGAGGACTATGACACAGGCATGGTGAGTGCTATACTCAGTATGTGTGCCTGTAAGAAAACAAAACAAGTGCTTATATGTTATCGGTTTGTCTCTAAGTCTGATATACTGTACATACATATGTTTTGCTATGTCTCTCCTCCGTACACTCTCCAGGAGAGTCTGTCGTCTGCCGGGACACCACACAAGCGAGACTCCTTCACCTACAGCACCTGGCTGGAGGACAGCATCAGCAGCACCAGTACCACCAGTCGCGGTACCTTCCCAGGTGAGAGAGGTGGGGTGCATGGAGAAGCAGGTCCAGCATATTGAGAAATGATTCAACACTTAGAACATATAAGAGTTAACCAATCTCGTACATTTTGTTTGTAAAACAAAATGCCTATTTTTAAGTAACTACTGCATATTTACCAGAGTGTGCTTGTTTGCTCATTTGTATATTTGTTGATATATTTATTTACTCAGCATTTTCGGAAAACACTTCATAATAAGGGTAGAAACCACATGATTAACTGATGCATAACTAATGCATGCAATGACTCATGATGATTTAATGCATGAATAAATGCAGGATGCATTAGGAATTCCTCTTGCTCACCATTAGAAAACAAATAAGTCACTATGAGTTTATGGGATTAGTTAACGCTTCATCGGATCATCAATAAATGAATGTTGTCTCACATGTCCATAGTCCTCCATGAGAGGTCATCATGGAATGAACAGGATATTAGTGAGGCTTTCAGAGAAGACAGTTGAAAAAAAGGACATTTTTCTGGTGCACCATAGTTACCATTTCTATGGTGCACACAGACACAGTGATAGAATTGAACAGAAATGTAATTTTAGCAGTATTCCTGTAGGTCTACCAACATGATTAAATATCTAAAACATGACAACACACAACTCTTCTCCAGTGCACCATGTTTTGTGCACCTCACCAACCATTTTTGATTATCTTGCCTTCATCAGGGTGGTGTCTGAGGCTGTTTCTGGTTCCCTTATATCAGATCAGTCATGTGACCTATAGACCAGCCTACAATAGATACAGCACCAAGTATACAAAACAGCATTATCATCATCTTTAAAAAAAAATACTTTTTACAAAATATCATATTTACTCTTAATGGATACAAACATTTTTACAAGAGAAACACAAATGACCATAAATACAAATTATGTAACATTACAATAATCTTTTCAGAATATTATTTAGCAAATACAATCTTTCATCTTAACCCAACAATGGGTAAAAAAAAGTTGAATATCCATTTTTCCTGATGTAGTCTCTACACCTAATTTTTTTATTTGTCAAAACACAGTTTACTCAAATATCTTTCCTCTGTTAATATTTATGGATAACCTTAACTCATTTCAAAGTCAGTCTGTGATGGACATACAGTATGTGACTGGTTTAATACACCGTTGACCTATCCTTCAGGGCCAGGAAAATCTGAACGAGGGAAGGGGACAGACATCCGTATCAAACTGGAACGACCACACGATCATCAGTCCTCATCAGTGAGTCAACCCCATCCTGGACTAAATGGAAATCTTACTTCTCAATTATCAGCTACCTTTAAATCCCCTTTGTTGCTCTGCATGATTTTTTCTTTTGTTTTTTTAATTGCTCTTTGTGTGCTGTTCCTGATGTTTTTTTGTTTTTTTTTTGCTGTTTGTGCATCTCTGTGTGCAGAACTGTTAGCTCCACCCACCTGGTTGTATCCTGGATCTCCATCTTCAGGTTAGACTTTCCTCAGTACCCTCTCATGTTCTCTCAGTCCACGGATTTAAACTATGGACCAGATATACTGTGTATACATCGATAGCACACCAAATTGTGCATATACTCGTGTACTGTACAGTAAATGTACTGTAAATTCAGGTGTTTTCTGTGTAACTGTTATAATCATAATGCTTGTCAAGATTACTGTGGGGTAAACAAAACCAAGACATATAGATGTTTTGTCAGAGAATAATTTTTACTAATATTTAATATGACTAATTATATGAATAATTTTGAGTTTTGACCAGACATCTCTCTTACTCCCAAAGCATTCCCATAAGTTACAATCCCTCTGGGAGATGAGACAAGTGCAGGCATTCGCCATGACCAATGATGAGAAGGAGGAAGATGAGAAAGAAAAGAAAAAGCAGGTGCAGCCTGGCCGGTCTGCTGCTCAGTGAGGGCCAGAGTGCAGCTATCCAGAAACCTGGAGGACACTGGAGAGGAGGCCAGAAAGAGGGGCCAGCTTTTGCACAGTGTTGTTTCCTTCCACTTTTTTCTTTGCCTGTTCACACATCTGTTGCCTAGTTGTATGTTTTTACCACACCTTTTGTTTCAAAAGTGCACATTTTTATCTACAAATTAAATAGTTTTATTTGGTAAAGATGTGACTTTGGTTTAGTTTGTCTTGTTGAAGCCCAGTCTGCTGGCTATTCAGGGTAAAGACAGTGCCATTGTGCTCTTTGCAGAGATTGTGAGAGCGACTTTTGCTGCAACATAGAGAAGATTATTGCCTGGATGTTTTAACCAAATCAACAAAGGTCTTGGCTCAATAAAGATCTCTAATGTATACATAATGCCAAATATTCAGCATCAAAGATGGATATTTTAATCTAATATATTCAAATTAATTTTGAGGCACACTAGTTTCTTAAAAAATGGTGGTGCAATGCAGTTATACGTCAGCACGATGTGTATTGTCTGCTAATGTATGGATATATCCATCAATGACTGATTTAACTGCTTTGTCTGTCTTGTCTGTTGGTGAGGAGACCAGTCTCTACATTATGTTCTGAGTTGCTTTTTTCTCTTCAATATATGTTTTTATTTATTGATTTGGTTCCTGTCGGAGTGGCATTTATGGCGTATGGTGACTACATTCAGCATCCTGTTATATGCTTATACTGTATGTGTTGCTTTGGAGTAAATTATAATGTTGTCATCTGTAAAGCTCTGTCTATTTCAAGGGTCACATCTCTGTCAGTGCAGTAAATTTGCAATGCAATTATAATAAAACAGTGAACATTTATTTGCTTTTAATGTGAGAAAATAACTCCAAATACAACTACTGATTTTGTAAATAGATATTTAGTTGGAGTACGTAGTGTATAATGTATAGGCCATTGATTTAAAATGGTATTGACCAACACCTTGAAATTACTGCCAAGTTAACAATTTATTGTTGTTTTATTTATTTTTTCTTTTATTTTAAGAGGGTTTTCTAGAAGAAAATTATTTTAAAAGCCATTCAGACTGTTCTGTAAAAGGGAAATCTCAGTACATGCTGATCATTTGAATTGCCTTATCATCACAAACTGATGGTGTAAGTACAGAAGAAAATAGTTAATAGCCAGCAGGATTTACAATGAAATGTATGTATGTTGTTGTTGTTTTTATTGTAAATAAACGCCCTGAGAACTTTACAGTCTCTTGTATACATACTCTCTTGCCCTGCATCACATCACTCATTCTCTGACTTCCTTTTTTTCTAACTTATTTTTGTCAGTATTCTGTGCTGGGGTTTTTTTTGCAGACAAACACACTATTCTGAATGCCACATAGTGAAAATCCCTGTTGTGAAATGCCTACAAACTGTACATGTTTCACTTCCCATCGTCTTAATGAAAGCTAAGAAAGAAAGCCTCATGAATAAATGATTTGATGTGGCTGCCTACAAGTATGTAAAACTAGAGCAATCTAAAAATGGAGGCTTCCCTGGTTATACAACTGTGCCACACAGAAGAAAGAAACAGATCGAGTTTTAATGTTAAAAGGAAACAAAACTGAGCCATGACTTTCCAAATGTATCTGCTCACAAAACAACAATGATGATTGTAACATGTTTGTAGCACTTCATAAATATGTTTTGCCAAAACAACAAACAAGGGAAAACAACCCAAACAACATAGAAAATCAAAATAAATAGTCTATTTTCTACTCTGTCCTGAATACTCTGGACTTTTCTGTTTTTATGTTATGTTATTTATGTTAAAACATTCATACTCTAAGTAAAGTAAAAAAGGTCTGTTTAGTAAGTGACGGTCACTAAGCAACAGCAGTAGCTTCCTGCCCTGTGAGGACGTGTTCCTGGGCCATGCTGGGTTTTTGTTATCCTACCAGCAAACGTTTGAAATACAGTCAAAAAACACAGCACATACCATGCATGTTAACAGATATACTGGTAATAGTGGTACCACAGCATTAAACTATCATTTGGGAATTTTAGTAATGTAAAACATGTTATATCACTCTCCATATTTCTTTTGCTATTTACAGCTGCAGTTATTTATGTTACATAGCATTAGTGTAAAGTCATTTCCAAATTAAATATGTTTTTTCTATTTTGCATATAACACACCTCACACCTTCCTTTACTCATCTACTGTTTATACAAGTCATGTGACTCCATTAGGAGGACCATCACTTTCCAAAAGTAGAATTTTCTGTCTCACTTATTTCCTCTGGGCTGCAGACTTCAATTTTTATTTTCAAACATTTGCTGATACAACATAAATACTGATGACCTGTTGATCTACAGATGTTACAGGTATGTGGTCTATTGTAAACATGGTAGCCATTTTGTGCATTATGATCAAAGATAACAGACAGCTCCATCCAGCTCAGTAGTTATAAAATTGCTTGTTGTTCACTTGCCACTGACAGCTTAAAAATATTATATAAAATATCATAACTCACAAAGCTAATAAATTGTAGGCCTACAGTAAGTCACAAAAAGAGAGTAACTCAGATGCAAATGATCCCAGACATGTTGACATGTAATTTTATTGTTTATTTGGCTCAAACATGGAGTTGCATTTCCATTTTGTTCTCTCAAGGGCTCTCTCTTGATTATTTACCCTACATTTGTAATTCATCACTGAGCTGTATTCTGGAAAACTGAGGAGTCAAACCCTGAAATAAACTGCTGGTCTATTACATAGAAACACTTAATGGTTCATTTGCACCTACCATTGCTAGTTAGATTGTTAGTGCCCTCCTGTGGAGTCATTTAAACCTTCAACTTACCTACTGTATGTTGCTAAACTTGGTCCACACAGTATTATACATTATCTAAAATAGTCTACATGCATTTTATTTCATGAGCACAGAATAATAGTCAGTACAAGTAAAACATCAGGGTGAAAACACACAACTCATTTATTTACATTTGTATGGTGTTATTATTATTGATATTGTTATAATAATTATAATGATGATGATGATTATTATTATTATTATTATTATTATTATTATTATTATTATTGTTGTTGTTATTGTTTAAAGCTAAATTGATTCTCCTTCTCAGATGTTTGAGAAGGAGCAGCTGCTCCGTCGGAACCTTTGTCCGCTCTGAGAAACAGGAAGCGCATTAAATTTGTGTCGCACGGGCCGGAACTGGTCTTCTGAAGTCACATTGAAGACGAAAATCCCCGTCTCAGGATTATTAGGTAACACAACACTATTTGGAAAATAAGTAAATTAATTGTAGTCAAGTTGTTAAATAGTTGACGGCAGAAACATTATTAGCTGTAATTTTTTTAGTGACAATAGCACGACTTTCACCTCCAAGGCGGAGCTACATTGCTAGCTAGCATTAGCGTCAACCCAAGCACTTGTGTGTCTGAACATCAGTAACAGAAAAATAATTAGAATTTTGGTCAAATTGTTTTAGTATTGATTCTTTTATATTCGCTTAGTAACGTCAGTGCATTTTATCATTTTTAATATAGTTAAGGACACTAGTAAGTTTCCGTTGGTCGCTTGCCTATCGACTAAACCTAATCTAGAGGTTGAATATACCGTTATGGCTGCAACTGACAGTTATTTTCATTATCGTAGTTTTGCAGTAAAAAAATGTGCATGACAAATTCCAAGAACTTCAGGTAACTCTTCAAGTTGCTTGTTTTGTCCGACCAGCAGTCCAAAACCCAAATACAGTCAGCTTACAATGGTATAAAACAGAGAAAAGCTGAAAAATCCTCAATTTTGAGGAGCTTGAACCAGAGAATTCTTGGCATTTTTCTTTGATAAACTTAAACGATTACCCAGTTATATTTTCAGTTCCTAGTCAGTTGATTATTAATCAACTAACGTTGTTTCCTCACTAGTGTGAAAGCTCTATAGAAGAGTTATGATTAACACAGTACTTTGCTCATGCCAACAGGACAAGTGGCCAGTCAGCTCATTCCTGATGACTTTATTTGGATGATCATTAAAAATGTTTACTTCAAAGATTGTCCCTCGTCTCAGTCTATTACGTAGAGCATCTTGTAAGTATGAACAAATACATTATCTAGCTATGTAATCATCTTGAGCTATATTCCTTGTATAACGTTAAGTATAGTTGCTCAAGATGACACAAATTCTTTTTTCTTATTGACTAGGTGCACTTCGAGCCCATGCAGAAATTTTGAATGGATGTATACAACCGGTTCTTCCTGCTTACTGCTCTTCACTAAAACAGAAACAGAGAAACTATTCAACAGCAGCAGACAACACATCTCCTCCTCGATGGGTCCAACTTGAGCCAGAACTGGATGAGGCTCTTGTGCCACGTAAACTGTCAGTAAGTCCTCTGGAGAGCTGGCTCTCCCTGCGCTACTCTCTTCCTCCCCTGCTGGAGTCCGCTCAGCCGCAGGAGGACGCAGAGCTGCTGGAAGAGAAGGTGCTGCCACCCATCTCGATCCCTGTTTTGGAGGATGGGGAGGGTTCAGCAACACCCCTTAGTTGCAAGAATGTTCTGGAGATTCGACGGCGGAAGATGAACCGGCATAAATACAAGAAGCTGCTAAAACGGACAAAATTTTTGAGGAGGAGAGTGCTGGAGGGCAGGGGGAGAAAGAAGCAGGTGAGTTTCCTCTTTATGAAGATACAAAAGTATTCAAATAAGGATCCTGTCATACTGACGAAACAGATGATTTCTTATTGTTTTGATCAATTTTTCCTGTTGTTTTTATCAAATTAATATCAGTATGATGTGTGATAATTTGATTTTACTAATGGTAGTATTTAACTGTGTTAAAGTGTTTAAAGACAAAGTCTTGTCTAAACTTGAAAGAAGATGTTTATAGAAGTCTTGTGTGCCTGATGTGCTCTAATTACGACACAATTTTCCAAAACTAGCTGAAAATAATTTAGTTTACACATTGACTGTGTGTGTTTGTCCTGTGCAGAAACGATTTGAGGAGGATCTGAAGAGGATTTGGACACGAGCTGGACTGAAGAAGGCGCCAGAGGGATGGAATACACCTAAGATCTTCATTAAGCAGCATGGAAACAAAAGGGACTGAGAAAACACTGGCAGTCATTCGAGTTTGTGTCACATCCCTCACACTGGACGGCTCTGCACACCACACTGCAGTTTCCCTATTCCCTATGTGTGCTATTATTTTTAACAAAGTGTATATAATCTAATAAAGATCTTACTCTTTCAAGCCCAAGTCATGGTGTGCTGTTATTTTCTGTAGTAGAATTATAGGACAGCTTACACTGCGGATGGCAGTATTGTGCAAAGCCCGAAAAAAAGTTGCAGTCACCCCGAAATTACCAATGAGTGTTTTTTTTTTTTTTTGTTTACTTTAGTAATCTTCATAGCACAGCTAAAACCTAAGTAAGAGCACCAAAATCTGAGTCGACTATGTGAATAAAACTAGCTTGTACAATAAAAACCTGTTTGTAACGGGCCTTTTAGTAAAATAACTTACTTCAAGGACTTTAGGATCAAAAGGGGGGAAATGAGGAAGGGCCTTCTATAATCCCTTCCTTATGTGGACTGGACTGGTTTACAGTTTTTTTCAACTATATAAATTACTGACATCTTCACATATAACTGAAGAGTTTGATGTATAAAAAGCATTAAATACAAACAGATTTTACCTTCTGTCTTCAGAAGTGTAGTTAATGTTTACAAATGTAGCCTATAATATAATCGCAAGACTATCTTTTGTTTGGTATTGGTGTATTTTAAGACCTGTCAGTTTCGGATGGATAGGAAGTTGCAGTCATATGTTTTGTGTTTTGCTGGTGGCCGGCGTTATCCTTTTGTTTAAATTTGGAGGAGTGTGCTTTTGTTACATTTGTCTACTGTGTTAGTATATTATAGTTTTCAACAGAATCAACGTTTACTACTTTACTGCACATGTTTTCGTGAAGACTGCAGCAGTGTTGGGTTTCATCGGCTGGCGGAGGCGGAGCGTAGGCTCCAGCCTGCAGGAATACAACAAAACACAGCTGAGCTGCTGCTCGGTGAACTTGAAGCGCTCTTTTGTTTAATCAGTTGATGCGCGCTTCACATCTGCCAGGCTCCGCTGCCAGCACTGTGAAAAAGATGCACCTCGATATGACTCTTCTTCAGAGTAAGTTCTCCAGTTGTCTTGCTATTAAAAGAGAAAAATAACTTGAGGAAACTTTCTTTGTGCCATAATTGGATCCCGGTTAGAATTACCCGTCGGGAACAAAAGCCGAAAGCTACTTAGTTCTTAGGTCTGCTCTGCTGCACTTTATATAATATCTTCTTTTAAAGTAGATTGTTCCCTAAATGTCTTGTAAGCTACAATATTGACGCAACAACAGCCTGCATTATTTATATTTTGTAACTCTGTTAGCTGCGGTACAATTTTTAAAACGACTGATTTTTAGTTTTTTATAGATTATGTATGTATTTATCACAACAACAAGTTGATCTTTTAAATTTGTTTTAGTGGCGGAACGTCCACAATATTTAACAATATTACTTGTTCATTTTCTGTTGTGGATTTATTTATTTATATTGGCTATTTATTTATTGTTGGCCTAACAGATCGCATAATGTATTTTTATTGGCACATATTTTTTGTTATTTTCATTCAAATCCGACTCTGTCTGTCTGTCTGTCTGTCTGTCTATCCTCATCTTAAAATATATTTCCTGTGTACGTAATGTTACTCAAGATCACAGATCGACAGCCTTTATTTTGAAACATTCTGAGAATCTGAAAATAAAATGGATCGAGCATGGAGCTTCATGGACTTGAAAGTGAAACAGAGCATTGTATATACAGTAACGCTGCATGGCTTTGACTAGCCTCGGCCTGTTGATACAATGTGTCTGTGGGATTTTTTATGGCTTCAGCCCAATGTGTTTCTCGTTAACTGCGGTCTGAGTAGAGGAGTCAGCACAATCCAGCAGCCAGTCATTATATGTGTCAGTAATGAGTGTTTCACCACGAGTGGGCTTCTTTTGAGTCGTGGAGGAGGGGGATTACCACTAACCATGTTTATGATGGCTTTTGTCTTAATTAACGGCCACCAACAACAGGGCATGGAAAAGATTAGAATTGCTGGTTTGAACAAAATAAGCTTATAAACATGTAGCTACTCATTCAAGGCAGAAAATGACAAGGTCACAATAAGGTGATATGTTTGTGTTCTGTACAGCCCCAGTAGATAATCCACTTTGTTCAGCAGAAAGGAGTTTTTATAGAAAAAGGTTGCCACACACTGAGATGATGCCACCAGTTTATTTTTATTAAGTTGCCTTTACAGCTATCACATTTGGGCATTATTAGATATACATAAAACATGACCAAGTCCACTATATCTCAGAGGGAAATATTGTACTTTTTACTCCACTACATTTATCTGATAATTTACTGGTAAAAAAAACAAACAAATGTCTACAAATCTATAGAAAGCAATACACATAAAAAAATGTATTCATCAAGTTTCTAACTCGCAAGGAAATGGTATAGAATGGTATAGTATGTAATTTTGATGGCCAACACAATGCAAAGTACTTGCATCTTGTACTACGGTAATTAGCATATCACATGCAAATTAATATAACTAAAAAAACTAGAAAATCTTGGCTGCCATTTGATGTACACCTGAGTGTATCCACAGCAAAGTCAGTAGGCTGTCTAGTCCTCTGAATGTATCTTTGTATGTTTAGCTGAGTCTGCAGCAGGACAGGTTTATTTGATTTATCCTCAACCTGTGACTGGGCTGTGAGTAAACTTCACACACCCACAACATCCGTGAATCACAGAAATTATGCCGAGTAAACACATGCTTTATGTTTGAGTTGACCATATGAAACCTTTTTTGTTTTACCTTAGGGACGACATTTGTTAAGTCACTCTCCAGATGATTCCTGGGGTTACAAATGACAACAGTGATTTTGCAGCTCATTTGGTAAATACCTGTTATTAGCTAGTGACTCAATAACACATTGTTAAGTCTTTAGTGTTAAACCATCCTCGTGAGTCATCAGCCTGTGTGTCTGGAGGAGAGATGAGAGAAAATTACAGGGGCTCGGGCACTTTGTTTTACCTTCTGCAGGAAAGTTTATACCCTTCAATAGAAAACCCACCGAAGTTTTCCAGCATGAGGTCTCCTCTCCAATGCCAGTGTGTATGCTGGAATCATTTTGCTCAGCTTGAAGTATTATTATATACTTGTATTATTATACCCTGCATGCTCTACTGGGTTCAAATCACTGCATAAAAGCACAGTAGCAGCACTCCAGTGAAGTATTGTTTGGATGTGGTGAAATGAACCCTCTTGAAGTCACTTAATTAAAAGTATTATTATAAGTATTAGTATACCTATTATTAGCAAACATGGTGATAGTATCATAAGTCTATCAAGTTAAAGTACTCATAATTCAGAAAAATGTTACCTGTGAGTGTTATACTATTATATATTATATCATTCTATTAATATTACTGAGGCATTCATGTGTAAGTAGCATTTTACTGTTGTAGTTAGTCGAGATGGAGCTAATTTAACTACTTTATATACTGTTGTATCGATTAATCAATAACAATGCATCAGATTTTATAAACTCATGTTTTGTAAGTAAAATCTTAATCTGTAAAATAACTAAAGATGTCAAATAAATGTAGTGAAGTAACAAGTAAAATATTCCTCTTTGAATTGTCGTGGAGTAAAAGTAAAAAGTGGCATAAGATGGAAATACTCAAGTAAAGTACAAGTACCTTGATTTACTTGGGTAAATGTACTTTATCAGATTCCACCACTGCTTATAGAATTTGAGCCTGTGCTTAGTTTGAAATCCTTGGGCAGAGGTCTTGTAACTGTTCCAGAGGAATAAAACTAGAAGGGACAGTTTACAGTCAGGGCCTCAGTGCTCTGGAACAACCTGCCTAAGGAAATCAGGTTTCCTGAGTTAGTAACATCTTTTAAATCTCTTAAAACATCTTTAAAACATACTTTTATTGGAGAGCTTATCCTGATTTTACTTGAGTTTTTGTATTTTACTTGAATTGCTTATTTATTTTATCTTACATTTCTGGAATGTGTTTTTATCTCTTTTATCATAAAATCTAATGATCCGTTGATTTTTTATTTGCGACCATGTGTGAACTATTTTGTAATGTCTGTTCGGAAAGTGCTAATTAATCATGCTTTTTCAAATCTGCAATATCTGTGTATTGAAAATAATCCACTCTTTATTCATATATTTTTGTATGTACTGACTGCTGTATCCACACATTCAGTACATTAAAAAATAAGTGCACACCGAAGGCTCTGTTCCTCTAGCCCCTATAGTTCACGGT
This sequence comes from Siniperca chuatsi, assembly GCF_020085105.1. Taxonomy (NCBI): domain Eukaryota; kingdom Metazoa; phylum Chordata; class Actinopteri; order Centrarchiformes; family Sinipercidae; genus Siniperca; species Siniperca chuatsi. The sequence continues at coordinate 24,310,337 of NC_058051.1, read as the reverse complement.
ACCCATTAAAAATACACAGGTGTTCGGTTTTGACACCAGGTAGTGTGAGTGAAGTGAGCTGAATAGCAGCCCGGTTCTTCGTCCCCTCAGGATCATGGCCTTGCCACAAGCCAGCAGCAGCCAGGATGAATAGACGCTCTGTATGCTTTGGCTGCATGCGTCTCCGCTGGCCCTTCAGTAAACAGACGACGAAATAGCACTGTGGGAAAAATGCATTAGAAATAGCAAATGTGCTGTAGGAAAATTTCTTGTCTTCAGAGTGAGAAAACACAAACAGCTAAATATATTTCCAGAGAATATTGTTGACATCTGGTTTATTGTACCTGCTGTTATATTCTCGTGTCGAAGTTTTCTGTTTTGAAATCTTGCCTTTTACCATGTCCTTGTCTCTTTAGTTTTCCTCTGTTATTATAAGTCCTCTCACTGAACCCACATCTGCTCCAGTGGTGAAATCGTTCACTGTTGGGTCAATCCAGGTCAAACCTAAACTCTCGAGCCACTACAACCTTTTGCTGATTATTTCTCAAGACTTAATTAGTGAACAGGCTGATATCTGTAATACAGCAGCAAGTACAAATGAGGTGCTTTAGTAGGATACAACTCTAATCACTCGTGTTTTTGTTTTGTTTCAGTTCTTGCTGTGCTCTTCCTGCCAGGTGGTAAGACATTTTTGTTTCTTTATGCACTACCTTAATGAAAGCTGAATATAGAGTAGCTCATGTTTGATGCTTCTCTTTATGTCATTGCTACACTGATCATCTGAGCCCATGTGTTTATTTCCTTGTGTCAGCATGGGGTCAGAGCAGCAGCGGGCTTGGTGTGGTGGTGGAGGCCAAGAACATCACCCTCCCTGCGGGGTCTAAGGCCGTTCTGCCCTGCCACAGCCCCCGCATGGTGTGGACCCAGGACAGACTGAAGGACCGTCAGAGGGTGGTGCACTGGGACTTGGTGCGCAGCAGCCCAGAGTATTCTGTGGAGCGTGTCCTGGACATGTCCCCTGGAGCCCGCCAGAGGGTCTACAATGGCTTAAATAAGGGGCGCATTTCTATCCCAGACTCTGCTTTCAGTGATGGCAACTTCTCCCTTATCATCAACAGTGAGACTTCCCTATATTTTCCAGTAGCACCATGAACATTACTCTCTTCCGTTCTTAATTTCATTCTATGGTTGTTTGGATGCTTATTTTTTCAGATGTGGTCACGACTGACAAAGGAGTTTATACTTGTAATCTGCACCATCACTACTGCCAGATTCACCAGTCCATTCAAATCCAGCTCAATGTCACTAAGTCAGGTGAGACCTCCTAATCATGTCGAATGTTATTCCATGAGTCATGATGCATGAAACAGATTAAATAGTAACTCATATCGTATGTTTCCAGCTCGGAAAGAGAAACGTTACTGGGATGGAGAGAAGACTGTGTTTGTGGTCTTGTTGGGCAACTCAGTGGCATTGCCCTGTGTTAACCGGCGCTCCCTGTGGAGAGAGGGTCTCCAGGAGGACCAGCAGCAGGTGGCTCACTGGGACTTCCAGCCCCCTGGAGTGCGTCCTGATAGGGCGGACCGCCTTGTGGACCTTTATGCCTCTGGAGAGCGCCGGGATTATGGACCACTCTTTGCCCAAAGCAAGATGAGTGTGGCGGAGGATGCTTTTACTTTAGGGGACTTCTCACTATCCATTTCTGGCTTGAAGCCTGTTGACAAAGGCCTGTACTCCTGCCACCTGCATCACCACTACTGTGGTCTGCATGAGAGACGCATCTTCAGACTCTCTGTGGGACCTCCACTTCCGTCCGCCCCCACTACAGCACCCAGAATTTTCCAGAATGATGTGCCAGAGCCAAGTAAGCCACAAAAACATCAAGAGAAACATCACTAGAACTTTTTTTTCCAGATGCAAGTAACAGTAAATGTTTTTCTTCATATGGTTTCTTAGCTGAATTGAGCATAGAATGACAACACAGCTCCTGGGTTTTTTGTTATATTTATAGGCATAGCTGGTCAGTTAAATCAGTTCCTGTTCTTGCCAATTTTCTCTGCTGTTTTTGTGTTTTGAGCTAAAGAGGGAGGGAGGAGGTAGAAGGAATGTAGAAGCTAGCTGAGTAAGAAAGAAAGAAATCTCCCTGCTAGTTGTTGACTGAATTCAGCATTGCAAACTGAAAGGTGGGGTTTTTGGAGTCAACTATTTGCAGCTCTGGCTTGAGAAGCTGTCTACAGTAAACAGCTTTAAATTGGCTGGAACGGAAGTGGCCTCATTTTCCGTGCCGGCTTTTCTTAATTTATAGCTTTTTCGTGTACAGCTGGAGACATTTTGACTTCACTGAGCAGAGGAGTAGGCTCCAACAGCCAGTAATTTGGGGACTGGATGGTCATATCTTGTGTTTTCTTCCTCCATTTGACCCCATTTTCCAAATGTCCCAACCACGTGTTTGGACTGGTTACACTGTATCTCGAGTTTTGTTTATTCTTCTTTTCTCCTAGTCTGCTCTGTTTCTCTGCTGATGTGTATCGGCCTCTGGTGGAGGCGCGTTTACCAGCAGTTAATGGAAGTCTGATACATCTGTTCAACATCTGGGCCAGCTGTGACATGAAAGAGCAAAGTAAGGGGAGAGGATGATATGTGTTAGAGTATAGATCCTCCTCCCCATTTATTAGCTCCATAAGTATGTTGTGAATAAATGCACATGTGGACGGCATCCTGCCTGCGTCCTTTGAGTAAACCTCATCTAGGAATTCACTTCTTCTTTACGCATCGCTGGTCTTGTCTGTTAGATTAAAATCAAGCTGTTTATGCTCATGCTCACGCAGGCGCCAAAAGCCAGCAATCTTGTGAAATTACAAATGTCATGAGAGCTTTTCACTTTAATGCTGTAATTATTTATGGCAAGAAGGAATATAACATTATTTCTTTGTAATCATGAAAGGTGTTTTGTGAGCTGTCAGCAGTTCAACAGAAATCTCTATCTTTGAAAATTAAGATGCTTGCCTTCAGTTCATTGACTTGCAAATGATGCATATCCCACAGGAACAAAAACATAGGGTAACCTCTGTGCAGCATATGTGAAATAGCCGTTAACACATACACACTTGTCAGATCTGTCAAGAAAATGGAAATGGGCTGCTGCTGGAACGTGGCTGCTGCTTGAGTTGAGCTCTAGAGACAATGACCTTGGACATGTCTTTTCAGTTTCATGCATATTAGGTACATTAAACAATGACAGGTGATAATTGCCAACCAAGCTCTCACTTCAGAGGTGGGTGATTAAGTCAGAATAAGCTTTTTTTCATGATTGTCTGGTTTTGAAAGCATGATCAGAGATGGTATATTGCATGTTTTCCTCATTAGTCCCTTGGTGGTGTTTTACTAGTGTCCAACTTAGCTGCTTTGATGAGAGACCATAGAGTCATTTTATATTTAAGAGAAATATTCAAGAGGAAATCATTTGATGTCTTTCCTGATCCATTTTTTCTGGGATCTGTCTTCTATGATCAGGCTGCATTTGAATTTAGGGGGAAACTGAAAGACTATAATAACAACAAGTATTTTTTTTTACCTTTCAGCAGCTCTGGAAACATGCATTGAAGGGTTATTCTGCAAAAGTGTCTGTGGTACAGTACACTGTACTGTATCATACTGTATGTAGTTGACATAGAACAGTTTGTAGTTGTTATAGTCTTGCATCTCCAAGCACAGTATGTATTTTCTGTGCTTGTCATTTTTAATAATTATTGTCAACTATCTACAAAGTGTACACAAACAGTCCGGGTCACTGTGAGGCTGTGAGCTGCCTGCAGTGTTGTCAGATGTGTATTTAGACTGGCCTGTCAGATCGTACAGTTCACTAATGAACTCTGCTGAAGGTGTCACAGATGTATTTTTCATGCATGCAGAAACTAGACTTCTGTGTTTGTGAAAAGATGTGAAAAGGCCTGAATGGAAAACTAATACAGACATGCAGACAGACCACATAACAGAATTTTCTCTTTCCTCACACTTCCTCCTCTTTTCTGGTCAGCCTGTTTTTCTGAGGAGGAAAAAAATAACAGCTGCATGACATCAGGTCTGGAAGTCATTACCACCAAACAGCATTTTGACATTTAACTCCTGCTCTCCCTCCTTCAGCATCTGGCTTTTGGAAACAAATGAAAAAGAAGAAGCCTTGGGAGCAATGAAAATGTTTAGTTATGTAGAAATGCATTTCAATTGTATCCTTGTTTATTGCCATTACGTTCATCCAACGTGACAATCCAATATATCACAGTTAGAATATAACGATAAATCCTCTACAATACTTCCCATTGTTGTTTTATTTGAAAGTACACTGAGTTCTCATGATATTTACCATGTGGACTATTTATTATTTCTTTATTGAGTAGTTTATTATAGGAGACATTTGATTTCTGCCTTTAGGGACTGAAGAGGTGGAGGGTCCACGTGTGGTGAATGTCATCCTCCCTGAGCATCGAGGTTATTTCGTGCAACATTTGGGCTACTTCCTGGCAACTTTCTTACTGCTGGCGTTCATCGTTGTCGCTGTCATTGTGCTGACTCGACGGCGCAAAAAGCAAGGTATTGTGTGTGTGCGGTAAACCAATAAACTCTCCCCTTGTTCTTTGCCTGTATCTGACAAAAAGCTCGTATTTTATATTTCTAAAAAGCCTTTTCAAAGAGAGCATACTGTAGGATCACATTTTATGGATACAGTGTGTTTGAGATTGTGTGTTAAATTTTTTTTCAGGGCTGGAGTATGAGCTGCGTAGATCTGATCGGTAAGAAATTACTATACAATAAATTATGTATTTTTTCCTTTAAATTGAATCCAATTTTAAGCAGAACAGTACTTATTTCTGTGCAGAAGAAATGTGATCAGTGGAGGTGAAATGTCATTAGACTGCACAGAGCTGAAGGCCTGTAACCAAGAACCTCTGAATTCAGGTACAGTAAGCCTCATCCACACACATACAGTAAACACACATTGCCTACCTTAACGAAAAAATACACTTTGCTTTCTCATAACCTGTATGTCTACTACAATCCACAGCCTACAAAAACAATCTACTGAAAGAGAGAAATATGGCCAAAGACTGCAGTATGGGTGAGTAGACATTGTGCAGAGTTGTATTTCAGTAAATAAACATCCAACAGTAGCATTCTTACAGCCACAGATAAGAAACATCACAGATTATATTGATATGATGTCCCTCTCCCACCTCGTCATTCAGACTTTGATGGGAAGCTGTTGAAGTGAGTGCAATATTTCTGAGATGCTGCTGGCAGGTCCAGGGCAAACACCGGAAGAGTAAAGGACCGTTGAGAGAAGGGGAAAAAAAGAGAAAACCCAGGAGAGGACAGGAGGAATGCTCCCTCTGCTGTAACTCTAGCACACTAAGCTTTTTCACTAAAAGCCACCATAATTTTTTACATGTTATTTTTTTATATAACTTGCATTTTCACCAGCTGTTATAACAATATGGTTAAACGTATATTTTATCCATACTCTTTGCATTCATTGGTTGTTTTATGTTGAATGTTTTTTAATCACCCTTTTTAATTTTTTTTTTTTACAAAAATGCATGCCGTTTATTAAAGTATGTTTTTATGTGTACTTTGCATGCTTACAGAGCTGCAAGCTCACAGCTCTTTTCCTTTCTTGAAATTTGATCATTTTCTTTTTTTTTCACAAATTTTGCTGTACTGTAATTTGTAAAGGTATTTCATCATGTTTCAATGGTTAATTTACTGTTAATGTTTCAGACAGCGTTTGGAAAGTGCCCCACATTTCTAGCTATAGATAATACAACATTTTAAACAGATCATAGTACTTTTTTACAAAACTCTACTGTGGTGACAAAACATCTAAATTAAAAAAATATTCTGGATTTAATGTATTTTAGATATACAGACTTAAATTTTTCTCCATATAATATATTTTTTACTAAATGGATACATACTGTGCAGTAGCCTCTTGGAGTAGATCTGTTCATTGATAACTTATCAGGTGAAAAATAATGAATTTCTAGGACCATGGACTAAAGGCTCCATCTACCGAAACTCAGGAAAACAAATTCTTTTAACCATTTATTTGGTTTTTAATGGGCTGTGCAGTACTTGTTTGCATCAAGCATGTACAATGCACCCTGGTTTGTAAAACACTGAATCTTCATTACTAAATCTGCTGGTCAATGATGTGTTATAAACTGTGTGGTTATAGCTCTATTTCGGTTTACTGCAGGAAGAAGAGTGTCTACTATCTCAGTAATGCTAAATCACAAAGTGTAATCTTAACCCCTTTTCCGTCCTTGTCTCTTGCTCACTTGCACACACTCTAATGTTGGTCTCTAAAAAAATATTTCTTCTATTAAAGATTAACAACAGTGGCCACAGACTCATCAATCACTATTTGTTCTAGTTTTTAGAGGGGGGTCCACAGACATTAACCCACATATTTGATGTTTGGATGAATATGGAACTACGATATGAACTTGTAATGTATTAGTAGCCTCTGAAGTCTTAAGGAATAGGAGTATGAGAGAAGGAACATTTGAGGTAAGTAATTAATTGTTTGAAATTGTGACATTGTAACCAGCTGTGCAGTACAAGTACACATCCAGTGAAAATAAAGCAGTTGCAATCATATGATTAATGTCTGATTATTATTACTGTTATTTGTAATCATTGTTATAGACATATCTAATATTTAAGAAGCCTATTAACTGGGGAGGAAAACCCTTAGCCTATACACTCATTAGTGCAGCTTCTGCTTATTTCTGATTTTTCCCCAAATCTCTCAGTGCTGCAAGTGTAAATTTTAATTTTTGATTATTTTAATAGATTTTAATTTTACCACAGCTAATCAGACATTTGTCAGTTATCAAAAAATAGGTCGTCATATATTTAAGGCTATATGCATTTTTTCATTAGAATAATATATTTTTTTTAATTGCTACCGCTTGACACAGTAACATTCCACTGTAATATCAGAGTTAGTGGTAATAATTAAAAAAAAAAGAAGAAAGAAAACATTATCCAGGCTTCATAAAGCCAGTCCACTTCCTTTTTGTTCTATATCGTGCCTGTACAGTACAGTGTACAGTATGAGTGTGTTGTGTAAAATGGGCATATGGGCCTGCGCACAGCCCAGACACACCGCTAGATGACAGCACTGTCTAACCAATTAGCTTGTAAAAAATAGCAACATATTCCCAACTCCATATCGCAAGGATGTGGAGTGTCCCTTCCTGTTTTAGTGCCGAGAGAGCCACCGTACCGACTCACACTGGAGCAGGAATACAGGCACTCATAACGCGATTATGTCTGGATTTTCGCTGTGTTTGTCAAACACACGGAGCTGTATTTTCCATCGTGGGGTATACTGGTTTATTTATTAAGGAATGCTGTTATGTTATTCTACGGGTTGCTGGTAACATAGCAGGCCTGTTTATTGCGCTGCCAACCCTTGTTCCTTTCCTGTGTCAATGATTGTCCTCCCCTCACTCTCATGGCGGAGACTAAAATAATATATCACATAGACGAGGAGGAGACTCCTTATCTGGTCAAACTGTCCGTTTCTCCAGAGAAAGTCACCTTAGCGGATTTTAAAAATGTCCTTAACAATCGCCCGGTCAATAGCTACAAATTCTTCTTCAAATCGATGGACCAGGATTTTGGGTAAGTGGCCACCGTCTGTGATTATTATTAGCCTGTTCGTCTGGCTCACTTGCTGGTTATTATTGCAGTTTATGTATGTGTATGTGTTATGATGTAAAAAGCTTATCACAGGCCGTGATAGGCAACATCAGACGCTGCTGGCTGCATGTGTGCAAACTATAGTGCCATGTCTGTTTCCATGCTCCTGACACCTGCTCATTATTACAGGCTACCCTGTGCGCAGTGGAGGAGACACATGAGTGTTTGAAGTGATACCAGATCTGTCCAGAGCCCTAATGACGCAGCCATGCATGTATTACACAGAGCCAGACCCCTGCTCCCCTTGTTAATGTCAATATATTAATATTAGTGTCAATATATTAACCCTGTGAAATATAAATGTGAGACTAATGTTGACAAAGCGTCCACATGTTCAAGTTCTCAGATTTCATATTGTTTTGTTTTGGTTCCCCTGTGCCTGATTATTGTAGCATGTGATTTTCAGTCAAGAGATGACCATTTAAACAAAATAATCTTTTTTTTCAAAATTCATCCACAAGTTACAATAGCCCAGGAAGTTGCCTTTCATTACACACACACACAAACACAAGCAATGGACTGCAGGTGAATCCCAAGGGAATATGACAACCACAAGCCAGTTTTTATTAGATGCATTTAATTGCCCCAGAGGAGGAGATCTGTCAAACAGCCCTACATCCTCATAACCTTGTTTTTCTAACGAATATTGTATTATATACTGTGTTATTACAGTAATGCTGTAGAGATTACAAATTATAAATGCTTGTTTGTTTTCCTAAGGAATACATGGTAGGTTAAATAATGCACAGTGAAGGGACAATTGTTTGCTGTCGCACTGAATCCCACAGTCCACTGGCTCTTTGGTCAGGTATTTATACGTGTAATATACAGTACTGTCATTTACTGTCGTCAGGAGACAGAGAAATTAAATGAATGATTAAACCTGCAGTCATTTTAACCCCTGATAGCATTGGCTATGGAACAAAATAGAATATTTTCAGAACAAACTACACAACAGAGAAGTTTTTTAGCAAATTATTGAAGTGTGGACTCATTTAGTAGAATTAGTTTTTACTACAACTAATATTATTATTTTCATGGTGAATTTTACCTCAGAAAGTCACAGGAACTAGCTCCTCTGCCCACTGAATGTTGGACTTATGGAATAATAGGAATGCTTCCTCCCTCATTCTCTCTATCTTTTTTCTCTCTGTTCCTGTCTTTGTAATCCCATCCTGATTTTCAGGAGTTACACCAGGTCTACAAAGCTCTAAAGCTCTCTTGGTCAGCGAGATCTACGTGTATCAGGCCTCTGCTGAGGGTGACATATTTGTGTCAGTGCCTGTTTCTCATTCCAGTCTGAACAGTCATACATGGGCCCACACATTAATATCTAGCACTGTAATCGCAAACATGATTGGAGGAAATGCAGAGGCAGGCAGTGTCTATAGAGCCAAACGTCATACATTTCCACTGTAGCCTGACCTTGTGAGGGAAACTGGCTCTTCCTGGTGGCAGGCTAGACTTGGTGCGCCGCTTTGTCCCCAGCCCCAGCTTCCTGCCTCTGTTGCAGTGCAGGCCGGGCTGTTCACTGGGCCTCAGGTGATCGACAAGCAGATTATGGAAACAAACAAAGCATGTTTGCTTTCTCCACATGGAGACGTGGCTCTATGTTGTTGAACACAACGCCGCAGTAGGTCGACCGGCTCATACATGTGCATCAACAAAGCATGTCAAATTATGTTGTGCATTGGACATTGTCAAATGACTATTATTTTCACATATAGCTGTTACACACAGATTATAAAGGCATCTCCATCAGCATTCCCGCCTTTGAGTTAAGGTAGAATATTCAGGCTCTGTGAGTGCCGTATGGTACTGGCACAGTATGGAAGCAAACCCAGTCAAAGGCACAGAGGATAGCAGTGCTTTGTAGTAGCCATGCTGGCTGTACTGCATACACACAGACATGGCTGCTGGAGAATTAGCTAGGGAGGAATAAGACTGCTGAGCAGAGAGGGAAAACATCAAATCCCTTGCAGTTATAGACAGTGTTTGAAATGTAAATGAGCAGTCAGTGCGAGGTCCTCTGTAGTGGACCCCCTGCTGTGCAGGAAAAACCAGCCATTTTCTTCTGGGATTGCTGAACTACATTTGTGCTGGCAATATCAGCTCTTTAAGCAATGGCCACAAGAATTTGATAAACGGTTTGCCCCCAAAACGCCTCAGCTTACCGCAGTGAACATGTCATTTCAGTTCCCTTTGGAACCGTATGGATTACATGTAACCGTGGGCCGTGGCATTTCCGTTCACACAACAGAGCACAGCAAATGAAACGATGGAATGTTTCTCTGTGCACATTTCATACCTCAGTTGGGTTTTGTTTTTCATAATATTCATTCATCAATATTCATAAGACAGGAAACTAATTGAAGCTGGGTTGTTTTGAAGCAACCCACTTGGCTTTTTCGGAAACTTCAAGGTGATGATATGGCATTTTGTCATTGCCACTGGTGGTGAGTGGGTTTGAGACCTCACTATAATGCAAGTCACAGAGGCACTCTGGAGCTGAGAACGCAGCCAAGCTGAAGGTCTGAAAGAAACAGTCTTGTTTGTGCCTTAGAAAATAGGGGCGCTGGTAAGAGAATCTTTCTTCTGCTGAGGAAGTGATGCTAAGCCCCTATAGGACAAAAATCTGCAGCTTTTTGCACAAATGCATCCCTGCCTCACCTCGCTTATTTTTGCTGTTTGAGGATTTTGAAGGTTATACTGCATTTGTGTGTCATAGCATTAACAACAACTCTCTTACTGTGATAGTGACTGTATAATATTTGTCAGATAGTGACATTATGAATAGAAAAGGAACTAAAACATCTGAACTTTATTTTTATGATGCTGTAACAATCACATGGTTACAGCACTAAATGTGACATCAACAGTATGCATGCTATTAACAGCTTTCTAGATGGTTAAAGGTGAATTTAGCTGTTAACTGAGTCAGACTCTGTGTCATATTGAAATCTATCTATTCACAATTGTATTTGACTACAAATATATTGCTTCCCTGTTTATAGTATCATTAGCATCAGCCCACCAATGTCCTTGGACTGCTGGCCGTTGTTGGCTGGCTTCTCCTGCCCCTGGTTTCTGGTTTAGCCTGTAACTACCCAGCCCTCCTCAGTCTCTCAAAGCATAAACAAACACGTCTAATCTTCCCCAGCTACACAAATATCCCTAGCAGTGGAATATTCAGTGATCACTAGGGTAAATCGTGTGTCATTATGCTGTAAAATCTGTTAAGACCTATTTAAGCTTTCTGCTCTAAGAAGTCAGATCTGTGACAACAGCCCACACCAGACACATGCGTCTCTAAACAGGGCTTACGATTTGTGTGTGTGTGTGTGTGTATGTGTGTATGTGTGTCTGTGCTTGTAAAGTGTTCAGTGTGGAACTAACACTGCTCCTGATATGAGATGGAAGCTGAAAAGAATGCAGGCCATGGGTATTTTACCACATGTTAAAGACGTCATCTGTTATGAGTGGAATTTTTTCCCTTTTTCTTTTGCTTTCAGATCTTATAACAGACAGAGATATGTTCAAGGGATTTATTGTGCATGCCAGTTCTTTCAGAAACTGTAAAAATACTGTTACATTGGTGAACTGTGTGTGCGCAAGTGGAACAGGCAACCTTGTTACTGTGAAACATTTGAAAGAAGAAGCATTGCTGATATTTTATTTGTGCGGGCCACTCCCACATCCTCACAAGTCACCTTACAGCTGGTCATGCAGCTTGAGAGAGAGGATGCAAACACTTCCTACCTAATAGGCTGCCGGCAGAGTCAGCCCTTGCCCCCCTCCCTTTTCCTCCCTGAGGTGGAACAGGCCACAGCAGCAGACTCTGTGGTCGTCAATTCCAGCCACAAGGCTACGTTATCTCCGTCCACCACTCCCAGCAATACAGCTCCCACAGAAGCAGCACACACAAAATCACAACTAGCCTGGCTAATCATTTCAGTAACAGGGAAGTTCTGGCAAACAAGAAGTTGGAAAAAAACCTGATAAGTCACTGTCAGAGACACCCCTGCATGAAATCTTCTTAGGCTTTCCTGCTGCTCTCAAGTCGTGCCTCTCCCTTTTCATGTAAAGTCTTCAAAGCCAAGAAGCTAATGCGAGATCTCCACAGAGTCTCAGAATGTTTGGTTGAATCAATTCTGGGAAAATCCTTTGCAAAAAAAACAATGTGCAAAAAGACATACAGGGAGTTATAATGGAAACTGGTAAATATATCAAAGTGTTTTAGCCCTGTGTGTGTCAGTGTGTATGTAAGGTGTTTGCCGGCTCATCTCTTATACCCCTCGGCTAGCTCCGGGCTTGATCTGCGTGACACGAGCCTAGCAGGTGTGGTGACTGGTTGCTGCTGAACTGTGTCCCAGCAGGTCAAAGGGTAACTGGGAGGTATTTTTGTAGGGAATTTACAGCCAAAGACGAACACACTGAGGGAGGCTCACACACTAGATCACTCTAATAATACACACTCCTGAGCTTTGACGCCCTGTTGTCGCAGCTCTGAGGATTTTCCAACCCACACACACATAAAACATTTACACATATCTATCTATCTATCTATCTATCTATCTATCTATCTATCTATCTATCTATCTATCTATCTATCTATCTATCTATCTATCTATCTATCTATCTATCTATCTATCTATCTATCTATCTATCTACCTACCTACAGTGGACATGCGCACCTGTACCTAGACCTGTACTAAAGACCCATTCTTTACTGATTTATGGCCCTATCCATCCCAGGTTGAGCAGCCCTTATCACATTGTTATGCTTAGTGTTACTAGACAGACAGCCACGATGTCCGTAAATCACTGGTATGAGACTCTGAGAGTGTAATCGCTGCTGCTCATTGAGCTTACCTGTGCTAGCAAGAGTGCAATCCTGGTTGAAAGTCATGTGAAAAATGTGACTTACAAAGTTTGACTGTCTCCCAGTATGTGTCAACTAGGCAGGGAAGGGAAGTGTCTGCAGACTGTACCGTGTTGTGTTGTTGAGCTGACTCTGTGTGCTTCTCCTGGTTGGTTAGCCTGACTGTATCTGTCTGCCTGTTCCCCAGGGTTGTCAAAGAAGAGATTTCCGATGACAACGCCAAGTTGCCCTGCTTCAACGGGAGAGTAGTGTCCTGGGTAAGTGAGATGAATGCTGCCCCTCTCTCCTGGCTGTGCAGCCTTAGCTCTAACCAAACATATGTGGAGCACTCGTGGATCATGTAAATGTAGCCATGTAACGCCTCCACAGAGCTTTTCAAACACCCTTCATCTTGATCTCACTATTCAGCTGAATTGTATAGGTGTGGGTGATTCCATTGGATATTAAATTTAGCTGCTGTTACAAAATACAATCAAGAGTTTGACTACTAAAACAGGAAATATCATAATATCCAGTGTAACCTGTCTGATGGTCGGTTACTCTATCGACTTCTGTAGCTTTATAGTGATTTGTAATTGTGGAAGATAAACGGTGGTTATATCAATCTGTCATGTTAGAGGAGAATTTACATGTTAATCATTTGATATTGATTTTCATAAATATTGATGGAAGACTAAAAGCAACAATCCAGTATATAAATATTATACTTTATTGATCTCTGAGGGGAAATGCATTATATCGCTTGCCTCCCTCCACAGGGAGGTCAGAGGTCAGAATCAGTGACACAGTGGCGGCTGTAGAGTTGTTAAGGACTGTCTTGCTCAGTATCACTTAAGCAGTGTCGATACTAACAACAGGGCTTGAAGCCTGTACTGTGTTTAAATGTGTTCTCACTATACTATGCATCTTCATGATTCAGTCACATTTGATTTACCAGAATTACTCCAGATGCTATTCCAGTGGTTCCCAATTTTCTTTAACCCAGGGCACACCTTTCATAAAGAGATCTTTTTTTCTTGGCACCACCCTTTCATTAAAAGTGATTCAAAAAAGCTGTTGACAAGGTTTTTTTTAACATTTGCATTAAATTTTGCACACAAAGTGCCCAGTATATAACATTGTTTCACAACCTCATATCAACAACCTGTAAGGTAATTTAGCAGAAGTATGCTGTTGTGTGAGGTGTATTTTGGCTGCTTTAAATAATATGAACTTCTTGTTGATGAAAAGCATTGCTATTGGCAATACTCACTTGGTATTGGATTGAAACCAATCATCATTTCTTTGAGCTCCAATTACAGTGACAAATCTTTACACCACTTGCTCCAACAGTAGTTATTTCTGACTGTTTGAAAGTTACGGCAAGCATGAGCTGTTAATTCTCCAATCTATGCTGCAGTATAACTGCATATTTACTAACAGGGCTTTTGATATGGTGATTTCAATTACCATTGTATTGCATTTTTCTTCTTACCAGCCGCAACAGCATGTGGCTGGTATTGTTTTTACCTTGTGAGTCTGTGTGTGTGTGTCATCATGGCAAAATGTGATCTTGGAGACACCTACTGGAGCAGGAACTACCACAAAAGCAGTTTTGAGTACTTTGCCAAGTGTTTATATGTCTGTCTGTCAACGCGATAGCATTCATAACCGTGCAAGATGCAGTCACGAAACTTTACAGGTGTGTAGTTGAGATCAAAATGAAGTCCAAGTCCGAAGATGGGTGTGATCAACATGTTGACGGGCATCACGACTGGTGTGATCTGATCTCTAAGATAGTCTCTAGTTTTTATGTGTTTAAAAACAAATAGAACAATGTATTTGATGTAAATGTTGCCTCATGTTTTATATGATAAAACTTTATTAAAAATGTACAATAAACTAGAGACCATCTTGCGATGGGATCACACCAGCCACGACGGCCATCAACATGTTGACATTCCGACCCATGAGTACTCAGTAGTCATTACTACATTATTACATGATTACTCAGTACTCATCTTTCATCATATAATAAACACCTGCCAAAGTACTCAAAACCGCCTCTGTGGTAGTTCCCGCTACAGTAGGTGTTTCCAGGACCACATTTTGCCATGTTGACACATACACACACACACACACACACACACACACAGACTCACATGGTGAAATTTGTCCTTATTTCTTAGAGTGGGCGGGAATGATTGAAACTGGGATACAGTGATCTGCGACTTAAAAGATATGTGGGTTAAGGGCGTAAAGTGGAGGAGCCAATAGCTCCTTCCCTACTTTCCTACCCCCCCTACTTCGGACCACACCCATCATCAAACTAATATTTTATTGTTTATGTGTCTGATTAGATTTTTTTAAACAGATGTACGCTATGTAAAGTATGTAGGGATGCAACGATCTGACCTGCCGTATCACTTTTCAAACATCGTTTGTGATACTGACCATATTAATTATCCGATGTCAATCCACATTAAATACAGTTTCTTCATCAATGTCATTATAAAATTTTGTGTTTCCACGATCAGTTACATTCATTAAGTTACATCAAGCCGTCTACAACTCACATACATACAGCAATCCCTGGCCTCCCGTTACCTTACATAAAATAATCCCAATGAGCTCCACACATTATGGTATACAGAATTTAAATTTGGGAAAAAGAGAGCCCTGGTATCGGATCAGTAATCAGTGTTTGGAAAGAAAAGGTCAGATCAGTGCATCCCTAAAAATATGGAGGCATTTTTTCTTAATAATCCTGTCGAATACAGAAAGAAAGTATTTTTTTTACAAGGCAGTTTTCCATAAAACTGGAGAACCCATCACCAGAGCGAAATCTGCTCATTCTTAATGTGTTTTAGACAGAAAGCCAGTCAGCGCACACACCAGACACAGCACACAGACATAGAAGGTGGTGGAAAATGCAGAAATACTTTCAGTCTTTGAAATGAAGCAAAGAAAGTAGCCCACAGGGTTCATTTAAGATACTAGTGACACCTGTGAATCCCAAAGCTCGCATTAGAATGATCATAGTCCATACAGTTGTTAGTCTTTCCACCTGCTGCCTGCTTTAACTTTCATTATTCTGTCTCAGATGAAAGGAGAGTAGTTTTACCTATGGGTCATCGTACATCATCCTTTGTACTGACACTCAACTGAGTAAAAGCAGTGTGGTCTTTTAAGTTTCTGTGTTGCTTGCTGTGTTTCTCAAGTTGTTGTTATGCGTAGCCACCAGTCTTCTCTAGGCCTCTTTGCAGCATCTCATTTCATAGCCTTTCCTCGTGTGTACTTGTACTCAAGATGTGCCTGTCTCTGGTACCAACATCACTGTGTGTGTTTATCTTTCAGTGTCACAGAGTTTGTTGAGGTTGTTTTTGATCTTCTCTCTCCTCACTATAGGGCCTATATCATTCAACAAAATATTTATTATTGTTTGTGTTTCTCATAGCTGAATATGTCTGGTCTTTACGAATCTTTCCTTTTCCCCAACTTCTTTCTCTCAGTTGGTCCTGGCAGAGAGTGCCCACTCTGATGGAGGATCCCAGTGCACAGAGAGCCATCCAGAGCTGCCCCCGCCTTTAGAGAGAACAGGGGGCATCGGAGACTCACGGCCCCCCTCCTTCCAGTAAGTAGGCTGTTTACTGCCCATCATATATGCACAATTACACACACACAGGCATGTAGGCAGATGTATTCAAGCACACAATCCTGTGCACTGGGTGCACCTTTTTATTTCACAGCATGCCATATGTGCTAATCAGAATGTGGAAAGCTCATATAAGAGATTTGTCATCATAGCCTCGTATGGGAGGTGTAGGTGGTCTATATGCCTGTGTGTGAATATGGCATGAAGTATGTGCTAAAGCTTAAGTGTGGGAACATGCATGGGTGTGAGTATTTTTCCCACTTGTGTGTATGTTCCCTCCCGCCCACTCAACCACAGAGTAAGGCGTCAGTCCACTCATCTATGTAAACATGATGCGTAGGCCACCAATGCTGCTGATTCTTGAAATAGCTTTCACAGCATAAACATCTTCAGGCATACTGACTGATACTGGCACTTTGTGAGGCCGATTGTATTCAGTCACTCAGAGCATTCATCCATACTCGGTTAATAAAGGCATATGTGGCCCAAAACACGTTGGTGCCTAAAAGCTCAGAAATGGAGATTTTCTTGACAGCCTGGTGACTGTTACCTGAGCCCAGACTTTGACTTCAAACTGGCAGATTAGAGAATATCACTGCACTTGCTACAGAGAAGTTCCAAGCTAAATATAGCTAAAAGGGCTGGGGGCATTGGGGGCGAGAGCTGTTGCCATTACAGCGCTAGAGCAATATGGCTGAGGTTCTATATTGAGAACATGCAATCTGTCATGTCTCACTGTATCTCTTTATCCACTGTTTGACATCTCAGCTCGCTTTTGCCCTCTATGGGCTGCTCCCTGCTGTTTGGCTGTCAGCTGATGATTTTATTGTTCCCAGCCAGCTTTCACCAGGACTACCGCCACCTTGTGGAGCAAAACGACAGTGTGCCGGCCCCCTACCTCACGTCATTTCCCCCCACCCCCTTCTTCACTCTCCCTTTCTCTTTCCCTCTTGAGTCAGACAGGCAGGCCTTTCTCTCAGAGAAACAGCGTGGTACATTCCCTATAGCGAACCTCCTCTCTTTCTGAAATGAATCCAGTCTTCCACCCTTTACCTCTGTCTGTAAATAGCTAGAATAGTATTACCACTTAATTTTCTCTTTGTGCTTTATTCATGCATTTCATGTGTTTGTCGGCTTGAATGGCTCTATTTGATGAACCCACAGAATAGATGTTTTGGGCTGAGAATGGACACAACTGATGTGTCTCTGCCTGGTAATCCGGATTAACGGACATTAAAAGCACCCATCTCCATTTCCCAAGAGGGAGGGGGTGGCGATTGGCAGCAGAGGGGAGGGGGATTGAACGGGGGTGGCATTTGTTCACAGCTGCAGCCGAGCGCCTTGGATAATCTCCCCCCCGGATCAGCAGACCTACCGCCCTGCTGGTCAGCAGCCATCGACAGCCTGACAGACAGGCAGTCACCACGACATCAATCATCACACTGCTTTCCAATCACTACTAATAGAAGTGCATCCAAACTACGTCATCTTCAGTCATATTTGCATACATGCACTGACCTGTACTGGTGAAGCCCGACCCAGGTGCACCCATTAATACTCCCTAGCAGAAGCGTGTAAGCATGCCTCATTGAGCACTTTATCCCGCTGAGTGAACACAGCAGACACAGCATCATGTCTGCTCTTGTGTTTTTAATTTGCATTGATCATCCATACACTGCCACTGAGGTGTGTAAGAACATCGTTTTTAAACCATTGCAGGATGATGTTTGTGTTTTATGCCTCTTTTGTTGTGTTTATACACTACGAATATGACACTCTTTGTATATGAGCACTGCCATGAGTGTACATGAATGCACCTGCATGCAAGTGCAATTATTTATGCAGGTGTAAGGTACATGTTGCACATATGCCTAAGTGTGTGTGACAGATTGACAGGGTTGAGTAGAGTTCTCACCAGCTTCAGGTTTCCTAGTTGCCTGGTGGCTGTGAAGGTCCCTTAACCCTGGTGCCTGAGGCCACAGCGTCTCCAGCCCTCTGACAGAATAACAATCTGCCCTCCAGCCCCTCCAGAACCCCCAGACTCCTCCCAGACCCCAAGTACACAGGCCTGCTTATTGCTCAGCCCACACCTGATCTACCACCTCTCGCTTTTTTATGCGATCTGTCATTCTCCCCTCTCTGTCTCTCTCCCAGTCATGCTCCAGGCACCATCTGGGCTTTCAATAGGTCTCATTAATGCCAGTATTGTCCAGAATGGCTCCCTCTCAGGGTATCTGGTCATTAATGACACTTAGTGAAAAACACATCACATTGCGCAAAACAATGAAACTGCTATTTTGGCCAGAGGGACTGAATTTGAAACAGAGTCATAATATGAGTTGCATATTCCCCTAAGGCTGAATGGCAGGCAAACAGATATTATAACAGACAGAAGTATATTGTAGCTAGGGATTATGTTCAGGAGTGTTGGTCCCACTCTGGCTAGAGAATTTATTTGAAAGACTTTCTGTGAGAGAGACAGAGAGAGTGTGTGTTTTGTACATCATTATGAATCTGACTGAAGTTTTCCGATGTGTGTATTGCAGTGCCAATGCGGTGAGCAGTCGAGATGGCCTGGACACCGAGACGGGTACAGAGTCTCTCCTGAGCCACCGCAGAGAGCGAGAGAGAGAGCGGGCACGGAGGAGAGCGAGAGAAACTGAGCGTGAGTATTATAAGCCAGGAACAGATGGATCCTAAAAATGCAATTATCTTGTCATTTCGAAGTCATTACATTTCAGTGCCTCTCACTCAGCACTTAACTTTCTTACTCTGCACAAGTCACTCACAAAAATAAGTTGACAGACAGCAGACATGTATGAAAAAAAGGCCCTCAGGGATCACATGGTGTGTGTTGAACTTTAGCCATGTGAGACCAAGAAACACATAGATATCCAAATTCTTGAGTGAAGAAAGTAAGAAGTGAATAAGTTCACTGCATGTCAAAGTTTCTGGAATTCACTGCCTTGCCCAATAATTGTCCTTCCTCTGTTTCCTGTGTGTGGCTCAGGTTTATGGTCAGAGGCTGTTTTCCACTTGGTAGTCACACTCCAATCTTTACGATGATTATACCCTGTCAGAAGACACTAGTGTTTTGTGAAATATCAGAAGAAAATCTTTTGCAGCTATTGTTGAGATATAAATGCAGCCGTCTGCAGTGTACCTGGAAAGGAAATTGTTAGGACCCTGAATTTAAAAGCCCCTGAGAACCGTTATCAGGTGCGAACACATCTGTTATTATTTTGACATTTGACTGCAGCAAGTCTATTAAAATCACTTTGGTAGGAGAAGGTTGGCTTTCTCCCTGCGCCTTCAAAAGAACTGCTCACGTTTACAGACTCAATGTTTTTAATATGAGAGCCTGCCAGGCAACATCACATGTCTGCGCTCTCTACAACCGAGAACAGGGTATACTGGTGCTGCAGGATAAGGTGTGTTCTGTTATCGGCATAACCATACCTGCAATATTTTGAGATATCCGCTTCAGCATCAGTCCTGCCCTTGCCACACAGACATTTTGGCAGAATTAGTTGTTTTTATGGCAGGAGGTGAAAAACCAGCAGCTTCTGATGCTCGCAGTCTGCTGTTGTTTATACTAAAAGCAAATCCAGTTGTCTCCCTCTGTCTCTCCACCCCTTGTCCTCTCTTCACAGCAAGCCCGGCTCTTTGCATCCTGTGCTCCAGGCTCATTATGCAATTAGTATCACAGAATACAGCATCAGGTTGAGGTTGTAGGAAGAGCTGTAACTGTCTTGCATGCTGGAAACAGATTTAACTTTATTCTAGCAGAATAACTGCATAATCATAACCACTGATTTCATCACTCTCGTGCATCTTGTGACCGTGTTTTTGACTTGGCTCAAGACATATTGTTGGCGTTCACCACATCAGATCCACTGCTGCTAACTGCCAACTGCACATCTGTTGTTTTGTGGGTGACACAAACACATGCATCTTTCTTGCTCTGTTTCCTCACCTGGCATCTCCTCTCCTGCTAGTTTGTTAGCTCTAATTAGGTGAAACCATTGGGGGAATTGGGTGGGTCACTTTTGGTTTACCGGCAGCAATAAATCTTGCAAGCAAGACCCCATGTAATATAATTCAATTTGGCTGTGTTGGCTCAGTGGTTGCTGTTCCAGTCACATGTCCTGGATGTAAAGACATATAAAGATGGAGCCAGTAGCCCCACCTCTTTACCTCGCAGCCTGCAGCATCAGCAGCAGCAGGAATTCCCCTGTCACCTTATACACACGCATCAAGTGATTTTGTCTCAGTGTGAATGCTTGCTGTTTCACAGTGATCTGTTAAAG
Source organism: Siniperca chuatsi (assembly GCF_020085105.1). Lineage (NCBI taxonomy): Eukaryota > Metazoa > Chordata > Actinopteri > Centrarchiformes > Sinipercidae > Siniperca > Siniperca chuatsi. The sequence goes on along the minus strand of NC_058051.1, from coordinate 24,289,765 downwards.
TGCTCAGCCTTGGTAAACATATCCCTTCTTTTTTTTCTGTCTGTGCTGCAGCGTTTGAGAATGAATGGATGAATAATGCAGCAGTTGAACGTTTTAGGAGGGTGAACAGGTGTAGTTAGGGGATATGATCTGTTTCAAAGCCGCCAGGTGCTCTGCATCTTAACCTGTTGTAAGACAAGACTAATATTCAGTTATTATACTGTAGCAGAGAACATTTAATACCCCCAAAAAGGAAAAATAAAAAAATTGATTAAAAAAAGCATAGCCATTGCATTAAGCATTATGCTGTTCAGTGCTGCTGGGATTTCAAGGTTGAGGTCAAAGACGACATGGCTAAGCCAAAGCACTTATGCTTAAATTAAAGTATTAACATAAATCACAAAAACAGCTGGTAAAACTGTCCTCCGTGATGAAAAGTATCTTAAAATCATTTTTTGTGATGCGACATTGCTAAAAGCATTTGGGCTTTTAATAACCTGATGGTGTTTTCACCTGAGGCAGAGATGGGAGAGGACAGCACATCATCTCAAATCTCATATTATCTCTGTTTTGGAGAATGCCATCATCTGATTGGTCAGAGACAGATTAGCAGTCATTCTATAGTTGCGTGGCATGGAAGGGAGGGAGGGAGGAGGTAATACTTTTTCCTGACTCTCAGCTCATTTTATCTGTGCGTCGGATGAAGGCACACTTTCGGCTGTGGTGAGAGGGATTTGTTGTGTTATGTCTGTTGATGATATTTGACATTCAAATATGTTACATGATACATATGATTTCATTTTGTGGTTAGTTTAATGCAGGTATTTTTTTCTATCATTCCGATGTGATTATGGAAAGTTAGTTAAAATAAGAGGGTTCGTGTTTTGCAGTGAGGAGATTTATTGTACTTTAGCTTTTTTAGGGTGATGTTGTTTATGTAATGTTAACCCACAAGTAGAGAAATTACCGATTTAAATGGTTACACATTGACTTTATCTGATGAGTGAATTATTTATTTATTATTTATTTATTTATGGATCATAGTTAAATTAAACAAAACAGCTTATCCTTTAAAATGTCACAACTTTTGAAAAGGTCATGATTACATGGTGTAGAAAGTTTCACATGTCTAGTTAAAAAGTGACTCTCTCTTTGTTTTCTTACATTTGGGGCTCAGGCTGGGTTTTTGAGAGCGGCTAGCACAGACACAGATTTTAGTCTGGCTTGGTGAACCTGCACACTTGTTGTTTTTCTTCTGTTGTGGTAGTCCTCTGAGCATGGGAGGAAATATGTTTGAGTGAATCCTGACAGTGGGTGTCCTGCTGATTGAGTGTTTATGTGCAGTAGCTCATCTTTCATAAAAGCACCCTCTGGGCGGAGCAAGCGATGGGAACTACCACATTGCTGGAATGTTTTGCTTGCTCTCGGCGAATACGCTGGCTGCCACGCCCTCTTCGCCTTATGAGACCTTTTCAGCCAATCCGCTGTCACCCTGAGACAGCACCACCTCACTGGCAATGTACGTATGGAGATGGGCAGGGTAGTTGTACAATGCTGGGAATTTTGAGAGTGAATTTATGTAGAGCTTTGTACAAGTAAGGCACTGTATTAGAACTAAACCTCAAGTAGCTGTATGTATTTTTCATTTTTGTATGATTCTTTGTACCTTTTTTATATTTTACTGAAGATAAAGTAATTGTTGATGTTTTATTTGTCCTCCCATTCACTCTCCTGTACTCTACTGTGTGGTCTGACTGAAATCCAAGTTCTGGTTTCCAGTTCATGTTTCCAATAGAGCTAAAATCTTACAGAGGTGTTAGAAATTAAAGCTCCTCTGTTGCTTCTGTCACAGTTGCTCAGATAACTTTTTCCAATTCCGCCACTCTCACTAACACATTTTCCTCCCCTCCCAGTTGCTCCTTCTCGTTCTGATCTGACCCCGAACGAGCAACGTGACCTCCCGTCTGACTCACTGCTGCTGTGTTCTTTCTCTCTCCAGTCCCTCGCATCAATGGCCACTCAAAATCAGAGCGCACTGCAAGGGACTCAGCCATGGGTTACGACAGCGCCTCAGTAATGAGCAGCGAGCTGGAGTCCAGCTCATTTGTTGACAGTGAGGAAGACGAGGATGCTAGCAGGTAACATACTACCTCACATCAAAATGTATTCATCAGTAGCTTTTGTTTGTTTCTATTGTTTTTCAAATAAACTAGTTCATAAAAACCACAAAAAAGAGAAACACCTTGAAATACGATATCTCTGCAGTAAATGCCATTTCTGAGATGCTCATGTTTGTTTTTTTCTTGAGACTCTCTGAGGTGTGTGAGATATTTTTGCATTGATTGTGGCTAGGGCTGCAACTAACAGTTATTTTCATTATTAATTAATCTTTAATTTTTTATTGATTCATCACAAAATGATTAGTGAAAAATGTCTTGCAATTTCCCAGAGTATGTGTTCATATTGCTTTTTTTGCCTGTCGCAACAGTCCAAAACCCAAAGATATTCAATTTACAAAGATACAAAGCACATAAAAAACAGAAAACCCTTACATTTTTGAAGCTGGAATAAGCAGATGTTGATGCATTTCTGCTTGATAAATGACTTAAATGATTAATCGATTCTCAAAATAGTTGCAGATTAATTTTCTTTCAATCAACTAATCGCACAGTATGTGTACTGTACGTCATCTTTTTTCAAGGCAACATGAAGTAACTTACAGATGCTGTGTTGTGGATGCAACATGCAAGGTGGAACAGGCTTAACAGCACTACAACCTTCAGCTTCCACAGTGATAATTGATTTGGATTGTTGTAATGTAAAGTGTATTTTGCTGCAAATGTTTTCTTTTATTTTGTCTACCTCCTTTGTCTCCTTTTTCTTCCTTTCCATGTCATTATTTTCCCTCTCTCCTGTGTTTCAGGCTCAGTAGCTCCACAGAACAGAGTTCTTCTTCACAGCTGATGCGCAGACACAAGCGCCGTAGACGGAGGCACAAAGTGGCCAAAATAGACCGGGTGAGCACCTCTAAGACACATCACTGCCCTTGCTGAAACTGAAATTGAGAATGAGAAACAGATAAGAGGTTTAATTGCTGTAGACTTTATGAAGAGGTCAAAATTCCAGCAACACTTGTAGTATAGAGAACAATTTCTGTCTGACAATAAAGTTGTTCTTTATACTACAAGTGTTGCTGGAGTTTTGACCTCATCAGACTTTTTCCCTTCTCCATAAACCATGGAAGTAAGTGAAGTTGTGTCGGAAATCCCTACTCTGATATAGATTTTATGCCACTTTGACTATTTCTGATGTGCTTTACTTATTGTATCCTCTTCCTGGTTTTCCAGTCTTCATCCTTCAGCAGTATCACAGACTCCACTATGAGCCTCAACATCATCACTGTCACGCTCAACATGGGTAAATTTCCATAACTATGACTTATTTTTTAATATATATAAATATAGACATGTAAGATGTAATGTACAAGTGTGACCAACTTAATGTTTTTCAGGCGTGATACTGTGCTCATACTCATTCCCTGTTTTCTCCCTGATAGAGAAGTACAACTTTTTGGGTATCAGTATAGTTGGTCAGAGTAATGACCGGGGAGACGGCGGCATTTACATCGGCTCTATCATGAAAGGAGGAGCTGTGGCTGCTGATGGAAGAATAGAACCTGGAGACATGCTCCTCCAGGTACACTAGCAGATACTTCCTTTTTCTGGTTTAATGAAAACACCTCTGCTGCTGCTGTTTGTACTGTGCGAAAGCTGATAATGACACATAAAGAGATGCCTGTATTTCTGTCTGAGGTTTTGTGACCTATTAAGAACCTCAACGTTGTATTCACTTCCGTTACTAGGCTCTTTTATAAAAGTTGTAATTCTGCCTCTCCTTTTCCTTCCTGTTATTGCCTCTCTTTTGATCTCTGTGCAGCAGAACTGTACGGTTACACCCACTATAAAACACACGATGGGTGATTACAATTTGTTGTTGCCCCAACATTCACAATATAGGTTTTATTTTGACTGTTTCCCATAGAAAGCAGCTTAGGATTTGCAGGCATCTGAAGGCCTAAGAGCATTGCAGAGGGAGGTTAATGTGCATAAACACATTTGAGCCCTCTGCAGAGCCTCAAAATAATATTTTTATCATGAAAACACATTGTATAATTGTGTAATGTAATTTGATATGAGTTAATTATATATTATTATATATATGTATATATTATTTGTTGTCTGTCAACCAGGTGAATGACGTAAACTTTGAGAACATGAGCAATGATGACGCGGTGAGGATCCTCAGAGAGATTGTTTCCAAAACTGGGTAAGAGCATACAGCTTGCTCAGACCAACTACTGAGCACTGTGATTATTTAACTCTGCTGCGGAAGATTATCACATTGAGAGCATAATTTACTGAATGTAGGATGTAATCTTACACTTCAGACTAGCTCGTAAATCAGATAGGGTGCTGTTTGGTATTCAAATGATTTAAAGAATTAAAGGAAAGCCTATTGAAAAAATCATGACTGTAGAATACAAGCATATGCCTACGGTTTATCCATTGTTGCCAAAAACATGTTTGTTGCTAGATTTGGTGACTTTTCAGACCCCTTTTGTGACTTTTTCTAAAAGAAGACTAGGGACTTTCTGAGCTGTAATCAGCTTCTTTCCTGCCTCGCTCTCCTGCTGGTTATATGAATTTAGAGCGAGCTTTTACAGTACATATAATACTGTACACACTAATAGTGTACAGTATGAATATGCGGATTATCTTGTGGAGTCATTTAGTGACTTGTGGTGACTTGGTTAGGTACTTTCCATTGAAAATTACTGACGTGATCTCTGAGCTGATAATTGAAACAGTGGTACCAATAAATGTCAGTCAGCAATTTCTGACGGCTGTGTAATACAAAGTAATGTGATCAATAATGTGTAGTAGACAGTAGTGTTTGTTGTATTATTTGGCTCAACCAAACTTTGCTCCCTTTGGTCTTTAAAAGATCTCTATTTAAACTGATTTTCTATTTGCTTCTTCTCCAGTCCTATTAGTCTTACTGTTGCCAAATGTTGGGACCCATCTCCACGTAGTTACTTCACCATCCCTCGTGGTAAGACAGACACTAGTGCTATATTACAATCACATGGATACATATCTAATTTTCCTCAGCAAATACATATTTTACCAAATCAAACTTATTTTTATTATATTTGGAGCAATATAACTGATGTCCCTGTCAAAGCTGCCTTATTTGTTTCTTTTGTTCAGCTGAGCCAGTGAGACCCATTGACCCTGCAGCCTGGATTTCACACACCACCGCCCTGACAGGACCTTACCCACACTATGGTAAAAACAACCAACCACCACCTCCATCACACACTATGAAACATCCATTCTGTGGTAATTATGACAACCTTACAACATTTAAACAATTGAAAAGTTTTTCTTTGGCTTGTCAATATTTTCTCACAAACTCCTCTTCCATCCCAGAGTTTGATGACTTGCCTCTATCTGCAAGTAAAACAGACATGGCAACCCTCATCAAGGTGATGCAATTGCCTGACTCTGGCCTAGAGATTCGAGACAGGATGTGGTTGAAGATCACCATCGCCAATGCTGTCATTGGTGAGAAAAGCTGAGCTGTGTGGGCACACACAAAACTTTGTTTCATGTAGACAAATATTAGGAGTTTTTAAATTAATTTACTGTAAGTAATGCATGTAGGTGGGAAGAAATACACAGATCTGTGTGGTATGTTTATACTGCTCTGAGCCTTGGTGCTGTCTATGAGGAATAATGCACCAGTAACTCTTTAAAATAAACACCCAAAAAAGAGGAATAAAGAAATGAATGTTTATTTACCAAGAGTACAAAGTTGAATTACAAATGTGAAATTTGAAACAGGAGTTCTGAAAATGATTACATCTGTAATCACATACTAGTTTTTCTCAAGTCCATCAAGTCATTTCTTTAAGGCAGTTTATTGTTCCTAAAAACAAGAAATAGCATCAGCGTCACAACTCATTCAAGCAAGTTTTTAGTTTTTCTTTTTCTAACCACACAATCAAAGTCTGAGGTATCATGCATAGTTTGGGCATTAACTCTACCAACTTCATTCAAAGTTCTTGCAACATTGTGCTGCTTGTCTACATGTAGCCGCTGTGGCCACTGTGGTTGTTATGCATATTGACAGCATTTTTAGCATCTGTTCAACACATTAGAGCAGGAGCCTACATGTCTGTGTGTGTGTTGCTGTGTCAGGTGCTGACGTGGTGGACTGGCTTTACTCCAGAGTAGAGGGATTCAAGGACCGACGGGATGCGAGGAAGTATGCGAGCAGTCTGCTGAAACATGGCTACCTGAGACACACAGTCAACAAGATCACCTTCTCCGAGCAGTGCTACTATACTTTTGGGGACCTCTGCCAAAGTACAGCCACTTCTTTCAGTGTGTCAATAATGCAACTCCATGTGTATGGCTTTTTTTAATGAATAGAAGGACTGTACTAAATCTTTCCCTGTCTGGTTCTGTTTTCTCTCCAATAAGACATGGCATCACTCAATTTAAATGAGGGATCCAGCGGTGGAGGTTCTGAGCAGGACACCCTGGCACCGCTCCCACCTACCAGCAACCCCTGGCCCCTGGGCGGGCAGCCATTTCCCTACCCTCCCTTTCCCTCTGCACCCCCCAGCTTCCCGCCAGGATACTCAGACCCATGCCACAGTTTCCACAGTGGGAGTGCAGGCAGCCAGCACAGCGAGGGTGAGCAATGAAAAGGAGGGGCAAGACGGGCCTTTGAGTTTTCCATCAGTCGTTCATTAATTAATGTGATAATTTGACTCAACATGCAACATGACATTATCCCTAATCTAAGTATTCCTGACATATGATGTCAGTATTGACAAGTGTCTGACTCATGCTAATGTTAGCTTTTCTGGCTCACTGGGCAGGAAGTTGACATTGGATTGCATTTTTATTTATTCAATATGTGTATTCTAAAACGCGTCCTGTATTGTGAAGGTCAATCATGAGCATCTTGAGTCATGCAGCGGACAGCTCTGCAGTACTGGGTGTGTACACGAAATTTGATCAACCGTGTGATTACAAATCGCTAGCTTGAAATGATCAACACCGATTCCATCCCTCTTCATCAGTTCTCGAATCATCCTCTGTTTTCATTTTGAATCAGAACATGATAGTGCTTTGTGTTGCTGCTGCATGGTTTTTTGATATCTGCATTGAGGGAGAGTGGAGAACCAGGGGGTACATAATGGGTGGCTGTGAATGTGTGGTTGTTGAATACATTTTAAACCAAGCAGTCCAGACAGATAATGGTAAGTTACCTGTTACCATCTATCAGTCTAATTTTCATTGTTTTGAGTGATTCATCCAGACATTGTCATGTCTCGCTTTCAGCCGGTTGTCTCTTTCAATTGGTATATCTGCAACCTTTGAAACATGGAAGGACAGAGATGACAAAGATAAGAATAGTCATGTTGATGTATTTTGTATGAATTCAATTTGTAGTTTTGTTTCTTTTGGCAGTTGCAAACAAGAGTCTGTGGATAATTATGTGTCTGCCTGCTTGTTTAAATGAGTGCATGTGTGCGTTTTTGCATTTTTGAAGATTTTTTTTTGTTGGATGACAAGGAAAAGATCAAAAACAGCCATGGGTGTAATTTTAGTTATGAAGATACGGGCCAGTATCAGTACAGTAGTAGGGTACATTAGGGTTCAGGAAGAGCTGGGCTGGGAGGTGTGTGTAATTCTGTTGTTCCCTCTGTTTCTGCTGGGCAACGGTAGACTGAAGGAGGAGGTAGTCCCAGGACACTGGGGGAACCGGTAAGCCTGCTAACCCCCTCTCCTCCTCCGCTGCTCTCTTTCTATTTGCTCTCTCATCATCCTCGTATTCTATTCCTCCTCTCTTCCTCGTGCTCAACATTCTCCACCTATCATACAGTGGGTTTAAGGTTTGTTTTTTTCCTCCGCCCGTCCCAAGCGTCCTTCTTCGTCCATGGTATCCTGTGTGTGACTCTCCTGACAGTCCATTCTCCCTCTTTGCACCTCTGGGCATGCATCCGTACTGTGCTGGGAGGTGCATGATGCAGGACAATCACTCCAAGGCTTGTGCTATCATTCTCACTGATAGGGGGCGATCATGCACCACTTTACCCAGTACTGTCGGGCTCATTGTGGAAGGGGAGGTGTGGAATGTTTGATTTTGCAACAGTGTGGTACACCTCTATCAGTATGACGCCACCAGTGTGCATTACCACAATTGAGACCTGACACTAACTTTTAAAACAAAATTGTGAAAATGTGAAGATAACAACTTTCTTGAACAAATCTGTTGTATTATTCTGAAGTATCCACTAAGTGCTGTGTAGTAGAGTCTTTCTGATGCAGGTGTATCATGTTTACATGTATAATCTGTGAATGTTTCAGTGTTTGTATGAATGTCAGATGAAGCCCTTAGTGGTACTTGGGGAAGATACCTTTGAGATAATAATGTTTGCTCTTGACTGTTGACTCTTGCTAGATTGCATAAGAAAATATCTTGTCACACCTTAAACAAAGTGCAGTAATGTCTTTAATTGCATTAATACATTTTACTGTATATTGCACAAGAGGTGGTCTTTCACTTAGTAACATGTCATGTGATGTATAGTGTCTGTTGCAGTTCATGAAGGTTTCATTACGCTTTTATAATATATTTTGTTTAATGTGTGACCTTCTGTTAATCAATATCAGCTGGTCTAAATCAGCTGCAACTGATGAGCTGGAGCTGCTGTCTATTTATTGTTAAGTGTACTTGTACTGTAGAGGGCCAAGCTAAAATGTCTGTTTTCTTTCCTCAACAGGAAGCCGAAGCAGTGGATCCAACCCCAGCGCAGGCAAAGGTAGACGCTCCTCCCCACAGGAGAAGGGTCAAAGGTCAACATGCAGCGAATCAGAGCCCCGCATCCGTGGAGGGAGGCGCGGTGATAGGTCCGCAAGCCAAATGAGCCATCACAGCCACGCTGTCTCCAGTCACAGTCATGCCCGATCAAGTCTCAGTCACAGTCAGTCACACAGGAGTCATTCTCTCTCACAGAACAGCCACCCCTCCTTCACCTACAGCCACGCCCCCTTCACCCAACCAGGGCCAGGCTCATGTGCCCATAGCGAGCGAAGCCATGCCTCCTCCTACGGCCCCCCAGGCTTGCCTCCCCCTTATTGTCTGGCCCGTCTGGCCCCCAAGACCTCAGTCAACAGCAGCACGCCCCCTGGAGCCCCTCCTGGGAGAGAGTTAGCAGCCGTTCCTCCTGAGCTCACCGCCAGTCGCCAGTCCTTCCAGCATGCTATGGGTAATCCCTGTGAGTTCTTTGTTGACATCATGTGACAGGACAGTGCCTTTTAAAACTCATGGAGCACAAAACAATTCTCCCCGAACCCACTCAGCTCCTTCTCTCTTTCCTCTCAATCTTTTGCCTCTGACCATCTCTAAGTTCAGAATGTAGACACTGACTGGCCCTGCTATCTGTCTGTCCCTCTGATGTCTAAGCAAAGGAATACATGCAGCAAGAGCACAACAGAAGGGAGTCCTCTCACACACACAAACACGGGTCCTCTGTGGCTGAAAACCCTCTTTTGTATTGACGTGACGTGTACAGTTTGTGAAACGTGAGTGGTATTCAGTGTGGTGATTCTTTAAAGCTGCCACACAGACATTCTCGGGAGTGTGTGTACTTCTACCTAGGATATTTTCTGTTCTGCAAGACCTTTAAACTGGCTGGGCCTGGATCTCAATCCCCCAGACCCAGACCGACAACTATGGCCCGCACTTAGGAACATTTCTCTGGGCCTAGAACTTGGAATTGATCTCCTGACTCATATCTGTGCATACTGACAAAATTTAGCACGTTACACCAAACCTCTGGCCCCATTTCCTTTATACTGTGGCATTGCCACAGGCTTATTTAAGCTCTTATCTGCCAACTACTAAAACGCTAACCTTGATCAGTTCACAACCCGTGGATTTCTTCAACTTCATAAGGGAGGCCCTGTAGCCAGCCATTAGTTTAACTAGGCTGCATATTGCATGACTGTCTCAACTGCTTTAAAGAAAAGAAATTTTATACATTTTGTTTAAAGTATTACCATTATTGGGGGGAGGGGTTACCTCTTGCCAATTTTCTTAAGGAAGAATCCATACACTGGATGATTTTTGTGATATGTTATTTATGTGATCATGTTGCATTGACGGTGTCATACTTTGTCTACTATGGCTGACTGACAGACAATCAGACATCACCCTATGTGAATCAGTGGTCAGTTTCCACTGTCCTAGCTGTGCTTTGTCGAATGTATCATTATTCCTGTCAGTGATTAAACCCTGACATTCATAACACTTTGGTTTAAACACATTTAAGTAAGCAAATCAACTTACAAACAGGATTGCAAACAGTGGACACCCACCACAGCTGTGAAAGCAAACTCAAAGGGTCGACCCGAGATAAACCAGTTTGCTGAAAGCATTATGGTTGTCTTCTTTCGTAGCAAGTGTGAGCTTCGATAAAAGTCAGCGCGATAAAAGCCAAAGCCTCACGTTGTGTGGTGTATATTTCTTAATGTAGGAGCTGTCTATGATGTAGATCTTTTTTAGAGATTATCATCTGACACTTCTCACTTCAAGGGGAATCCTGGCCTTCACATTCTGATCTCCTTGCAAAACAATGGCAAACCCCTGTTGTATCTACCTAAAATATAGTTACAGAAGGGAAATAACACACAGACAATAGTTTTATGAGCACTTTTCCATTTTTGTTTCTCCCTCCCTTTAGTATGAAACACTGTTTGCAATCAAAGCTTTCTCTTTAATTTTGTTTCTTTACAAAAGAAGAATAAATTGTACATAGAAATTTATTATATATATGAATAAAAATATATATGTTAAATAATGTTGTATGTTTTTCCATGACGATCACACGTGATGTTTTATTAAGTGAAATTTCTCACCCTAAAATATACTTTTCTCTTTTTTAGCAGGACCACTAGATGGAGACATTCAGTGTGTGATTTACTCCCTCTTACCCTACTTGAATTTAAAGTTTGATATATAAAATGCCTTTTAGAAATGACTGCAGGCAATAATTACACATTTGAATTAGGCATTTAAGATGTTTAACTGACACAAGTAGGTGGTCTTTTCTCAAGACGTCTAATTGATCACCACTGATTGGTCATCAAGTAAACATTTATAAAAAAGTACAGATGAACTGTAAGAGCTATAATATCACCACAACATCAGACGTGATAGCAAGTGCGGCAGATATTTGCTTTTGACGTTCAACAGTTAACACCCCTGAGTGGAACTTCCGAGCACAAGCGCTGCTGTGTACTTTCCCAGTGGGCCGATGTTACCCAACAGGCTCAAATGCATACTAAACCCATACAGACCCCCTGTCTGCTTGACCCACCAACCACAGGCATTTGAAGACATTATTGTTTGAAGGTGACACTGCCCCACATGAGAGGATGTGTCATAAGAAGTTTGTCAGGAAGGAAGTGATGTCAGACCCTTATAAAGACGCCCTCGCCTGCAAAGGCAGACTAAAAAGTACCCAAGCAGCCCCCAGAAGAGCAACGGTGATAGTTATAATATTCACAACACAGAGTATTTGGTGAAAGTGAAAACATGTAGTCCCATATTGACACTGACTTATGTCACAACTGACTTCACTCAGTGAGGCTCATGTCAGCCTACATGCAAATACACACACACACACACTCATTTACCAGCAGAATGAATGTCATTACTACACTTCTTACCGAACAACTCAAAAGTACTTCCCAAGTCAGTATGTTAATTGCGCTATTGGGGTTTACTGTGCTTCATAGCTGAATTTAGGGGGAGGTTGAAGGGTAAGTGTGGGAGGTGTTTCTTGGCCAAGGATGCGTAGGCTGATGAGGTGCAGACTTTTGACATCACAGTCTCAAATAACATACGTATTCTCTTAAAGTAGGCGAACCCTGGTAGGCTGAGACTGCTGCATTAGAATGTCAAAGGCAGAATCTGCCAAATGTCACTCAAGTATCATACAATCATGAGATATTAAAGATGATGCAGCAGGCAGGTCTTGTGGTATTGATTGTGTTCTTTATTTTTTTGTGTGTGAATTTAAGCTGAGTCAGAGGATGACTTAGACCATCCTCATCTAACCTTAGTGAGATGGACTGTCATGTAGCTTATAGTCACCTACAATCTCATCATTAGTCAGCAAAATTCCCGTTTTCCAAAAGTCGAAGCACTTACAGTAAAAAAAAACAGTAGTTCCCTTTTCAAATGAAATAAATCATTATCTTGTTTTGGGAATGGACACTATAGATCATTCAACCAAAGCCACTCAATGAATAAATAACCTTTTGAAAGCCAGTTTCACTTTAGCACAATGAAGTAGACCTATTCACGTTGCAATTTTTGTTTCAGTTTCCCTGTCTTTAGGGCCATGTTGTTGCTGTGGTTTCTGTCATAGGGGATTCAAAGTGTTAATAAAACATAATAATAATAGCAGGAGATTAGAGCAAAGAGGGGATTTTTTTTTTTACTTTAAACTCATGACATGTCATATGTCTTGTCTAACATGAGTCATCAGCATGAATCCTGTGCGAGCCGATGGATTTCCCTTAAGGACACGTACTCAACTCCAAATAATGTGATCAACTTCTCTTCCATTATATTTCAGTTTTTACAACTCTGTTTTATGGCTTCTATCACATTCTGTGTAATGTACCTATCCCCTGAGGCAATGTTAGTATAACACAAGCAGGAAAGTCCCCCTTCACAATGATGCAGTTCAAACCTATTAAAATTAAAAACCATTAAACTGCAGTGAATTTTTCACATTAAAGAGGCTGAGGTTTTTTTTTCTTTCTTTTTTTACTAGCTACACAACTTTTACATCTTGATACTAATATTTCTAGTCATTATTATATTTTCACTGAAAGAAATAAGCTCTATCTTTATAAAATTATCAAAATAAAATATAAACATGCTATAGTTTGTAATTTGTAGGGGTTAAAGTTTTGCAGACTATGAGTTAAAGTATTTTCCATTCATGACACTCATTTACATGCTGTCATCTTGTATCTGATTGTTGTCATTCAACTTTAAGACACACCCCCTGAAAAAAAAAAACCTACCTTGGGTATGAATAGCATGCTCAGCTGGCTGTGGAGTGAGTCTGAGAACACTGAGACCACAGCACAGAGCGATTTCTTGAATTCACATGACAATTCATTTTTCATGACATTACTGCTGAGTGACTTTAGGTTAAGAAGAATGCTAAGGATGTTCATGTATTTTAGGTCAAAGCTACAGATTTAGAGAAACAAAAAGTTAAATGCCTTTGTAGAATAAATTAGGTACCTGGGATATTTCTTGGATTGGATTACCTCACGTCTTTCCTAAGGTGGCTGTGTCATCTTTAACCACAAGGCTGAAGAGCTGACAACATGGCTGTGATCCTATGGGCTATGGGTCTCTGTCTGCTGATGCAGGGCTGTTTGTGCAGTGTTGGACAGACTGACAGAGGCTGCATGAAATGGACACAAAAAGGAGATAATGTTTGCTGTGAAGCCTGTTATCCTGGTAAGTAATAATGGAGACAATGTCCATTACAACTCTCAATGATTTTAAATTGATGAAATGTGCTGTTAGCATTTTTGACAATGGCTCTACAGGTCATTCAACTGCATGCATCATCCCTATCCTAAGGTTGCCACTTTTACATTGGCCAACAGTTTTTAAAGTATCAAAATAAAAACAGCACTGTTCTTAGTGAAACACTGTATACCTACAGATGGGTGACAAATTAAAGGAAAAACCAACATGGAGTCAGGCCACCACGAACCTCCAGAACAGCTTCATTGCTCCTTGCCAAGTCTGTGGAACTCTATTGGAGGGATGAAAACCATTCCTCCACAAGACATTCCCTCATTTATATATATCACCTTTATTTAATCAAGTAATCTCATTGAGATCAAGATCTCTTTTGCAATAGAGACCTGAGTACAGCAGATAGAAAGAAAAGAAACATAGCCAGACATAACAAAAGGACAAAAAGCATCAGAGATAGTCACTGACATCACTAAATAGATTTGAAGATGAAAGTTTGTATTATGTCATTTGGTCTTATGGAGATGGTGGTGGAGAGCATTGTCTTACACACTGGCAGGGGGCAGCTGTGGCTTAGTGGTAGAGTGGGTCGTCCACCAATCGAAAGGTCGGCGGTTTGATCCCGGCTTCCCTCAGTCCACATGTCGAAGTGTCCTTGGTCAAGGCACTGAACCCCAAATTGCTTTCCCAAATTTCCTTCGGTGTGTGAATGATTAATTAGTTTCTTTGTACTGATGAGCAGTTGGCACCTGCCATCAGTGTGTGAAGCGCTTCGAGTGGTCAGAAGACTAGAAAGGTGCTATATAAGTACAGTCTATTTACATTACATCTGGTCCAAAATCTTCCATAGGTGTGAAACTGGGTTGAGATCTGGGGACTGTAAAGGCTGTAGCATTTTATTCACATTATTTTTTCTTTAATATTCATTGAGTTTTGTTTGTGCAGCCAAATGTATTATGTATATTTAACTTATGACGTTTTTTACAACTAGAAAGGTAGAAAAAGAAATAGACAAAAAACAAGCCATGGTTACAAGTGTCCATTATCAAAGAATATTCACATCATTTTCATACTCACCAAACCATTCAGTGAGCCCTGGTGCACGGAAGCATCTGCATTTGATATGCTTCTCCACTCTTTTATTCAGGTTTTTCCTTTAATTTGTCCGCATCTGTATATATTGATGAAGGGAAGGAGAAATGCCCGCTCTGATAACTTTCTACATAAACTCATTGTTTTACAAATACATTAACAACATTATCCTTTCTCAGACCTCAAGAGTTCAAGTTATCCCATGTAGTATCTAATAAAAGAAAAAAGCCTACTGAGTTGTGTGTGCTTTTATTTGTGGATGTAAAAAACAAAAAAACAAAACAAATTCATATTCCAGCCTTTGAGCAGTTCCTCTGTGGTGGTTGCATGAAACCAAATATAGTTTCAGTGGTTTTTCAGCTAATACCACAACAAAGAGAAAAGGCATGGATGATACAACTGATAAATCTAATTATTTGGACCCGTGATACATACTTATATATGTCATTACAATTCCAGAACAGTATAGTTTTGATAACTGTAGGTTACTAGAGTTGTTTTTCCCAAACTCACACAGGCCTTTTATCAGCTTTATGGGAAAGGACATTTTTCTGAAAATCCAACGGTGTTTCTTGTGGTTATTGGTAACTATTCTGTGTGTGTGTCTGTTTGTAGGAAACCGCCTATTCATAGATTGTGGTCCAAGCCCGAAAGATCTTTGTACTCCTTGTGAGACTGGGACATTTACAGTGAACCCTAGAAACTACAGGTGTACCAGGTGTACACAGTGTGTAGGTATGTTAGAAGATCCTACTGGTAACAAAACTGCATAAGACATTTTTTTCAGTAGTGTACTACAAGCTGGAATTTGTAAAACTACAAGATTGTACTCTTTCTCCTCTCTTTGTATGTGTAGGTGCTCAAGTCCTTGTGCAAGAGTGCACAGCCACAACAGACACAAAGTGTGGCTGTAAAGAAGGACTCACCTGTGGTGATGACCGCTGTTCCTTCTGTGTTAAGAAGTGTGGCAAAGGTCAGGAACCTTCAGCGAAACGTAAGTAAAACAAAAAGTAAGCACATGACTTATATACACATAGCACATGACACATACACACTAGATTTACAGGTTACATCGAGTGGCAAATCAACTGGATGATTGTCTACACAGGTTCTTGCAGACCATGTCCAGAAGGAACCTTCAATGACCAAATTCACCAGAAGTGTAAACCCTGGAGTACCAAGTAAGATATACCCGGCTTTAAAAACAGCATCCGTCATTGCAGCCAAGTTTTGTTGCTGTTGTTGTTGTTGTACTGACAGATTTGATGAATTCGTCTGTTATTGTTTTATTTTTCACAAAGGTGTCCCAATCCAGATCAGAAGATCGTGGCCAAGGGAGATGCAGTTACTGACATTAAGTGTGCTTCAATTAATGTTTCACTTGCTACAGTGAGCCGTCCAAAACAACCAGGTAGGATGCGATTCTACTTCTCTAATGTATTTGTGCTTTAATTCTTATTTATATTTAAAGCCAGCAATAATTTCTTGCTGTTTTGTATCAGATCACCCAGAACAGGCATGGCCATTGGTCTTATCTGTGGTCACCAGCGTAGTTTTGATGGGCTTTAGCATCATCATCATCATCACTGTGGCCATGAAAATCCACCGGAAAAGAAAAGCAGAAAATTACATGGAAAAGCCATGTATCCCCAAAACACCGATAATCAGAACCCCTACAGGTAATTATTATTGTGCTTTATGATAGATTATGAAGAGGTTATCCTGACCATGTTACATGAATGATGGTGATTATACAGGATATTTATCAAGCCAATCACAAATACAGTAAAAAAGTAATTGATTTGTCCTCTTTTTCTTCTTTAGATGATCCCATGACATTAATAGCAATGGAGTGCAGTTTCCACGAGGCCCAGCAAGAGCAGGGCAGCAGCTCAGAGTCACTTGCCTCCAAGGACTCCTCAGATCAGCTCCTGGGCTAGACTGCTGAATTCAATGAAAGGAAACAGGATATCCTGAATAAGATGCGGTCCTTCTTTGTGATTCTGAGCCACAAGTTTGGAGAATGCCTTTGGTCTTTGGATTGTCTAAATGAAAGAAACAGAACACTGTGTTCACCCAGCTGTCTTTTATCTACCCTCTTTTCCTTTATCAGAATAACTAAAGCTACTGTGAAAACACTGAAAGGTCAAGTTAAAGGTAACATTTTTCTCTACAATTACACCAGGATACAATTATAGGAAACTTCTCATCAATCAGTAAATATATACACAGGGGGAGGAAGGGGAATTCTGAGAGGGAAAAAACAAAGTGGACATCTATTCATCATGTAAATTATAGCAAACAGCAAGGCTGTGTTTTTTCCCCTCAAGTTAACCTTAAAAGATATAGTAGTCCTAAAAGAGCTATGGCTATGGTCAATCTTGAGCCAATGGACTGTGTAAAATAATACTATAGCATTTGAATGAGTTTCACTACTCTGATATTTGCATGTCTGAGCGGTAAAGCTGCTGAGTGTTGCTCTATGTAAATGTACAGTGCAGGTGGGTGTTCAGTGTAAAAGCCTGACAACAGTCAGGTTTTAGTCCCGCCTAAGGCTGAGCCCACATATGCCTCCCAAAATACCTAGGCTACTGTTTACTGCTGAACATGTACATTTATAATCCTGGCTGTTGCAATAGCCAAACTTGAACAATGGTGTCTCAATCAAGATTTCATGTGATGAAATGTGATTTATCATGGGATAGTTTGTTACTTTTTGTCTGTTTTGGTTAATTATTTAAACTTGTCTATGTGGACTATTTTGTGTGATAAATTGTGAATAATAGTGCACAGGATACAATAGCTTTGTGTACTATTGTATATAAATCAGGTTGAAGACAGCGTGGTATACAGCCTCTTCTACCCTACTTTGCCAGGAACTAAATGGACTTTCCTACTGATGCTTTATTGGTGTCAAAAAGTCCAGTGAAGGGAGTTCCCCTTTTTGTCAATAGGTAAGACAATCCTACAACACATGTAAAGCACCAGGGAGTCTACAGTTCAGTACAGAGTATGCATATCTACTGTACCTTGGTCTTTTTTAATGAGGCAGTTAAGTTATTCAACAGCACTCCTTGAGCAAGCTGCAACATGCCAAGAGTTACCACACAGTAGGTATCCTGTATGGACTCTTGTGCGATTAGTCATGTGGGCACACATGTTTGAGATTCCTATTAAGTGAGTCATGTGGGAAATCCTTGGGACAAATATGATACACACTTAAAAAAATTAAGAACACACAAGATATCAAAATGAGGTGCAAGGGTCATGTGGAAAACCCAGAGTCATTACTGTACTCATTACTTTTGCTTATCTTCTAGCACAATTAAGTGGGTAGCGAGATCAGACCAAGTGGTACTTTTTTCAAAAAACATGTCTTTTCTCAACTGTAGCAGGCGTATGTTTCTTCTGAAATGGAACATTTGAGAAATGTGCTGTGTGGGCTTAAGGTGACAATGTCAGCCCACACCTATAGTAATGCATCAGTGAGTGTGTGTGAGTCACAACTCCAGCAAAGTGATGCCTGCTGAAAGACCACAAAATTCATAGGTGCTGCCTTGAGAAGAGTTACCACAGTACAGTATCAGTCATACAGTAACATTTTCATGTTACTGAACTCAAGAACTATACTATTTTACTTCATCTGTCAAGTGTTACCTGATTCATTTCATGCACTTAAGGTTTGATTATGTGAATTTATCTCTTTCTTTGACATTTTTCATGACTTGTTTTATAATATCTTCAGAACTATACATGAACACATTGGAGTATGCATTCTTTTACATTGTATTTTTATAACTTTTTAAACAACGAACAAAAATGTGAATTGTTTTTATTTGTTGCACTTGCATAAAGAACAATTGCATTCATAGTGGTCCACCTAAGCCGTGGCATATTACATTTATAAAAACACAAACAAAAAACAACAAAAAGTGTTTGTTTTTTTGTTTTAAAACGTGGGAGTAATATGAACATACAAAACAAACAAAAAACAAAAACTGAGACCAATAAATGGTTATGTGTGCATAAAAATCAAATCTGTTGTTAGAGCAAGTATTCTGTATAATGAATAATGTTAATTGGCATCATAATTGTCTCTGGACAAAACCCACCTGGCAAAATATACAAAAACATGAGTTGGATATGTACCAAATACTTTAAGCTTAAAAGGTCCACTTACAAGCTTTCTGGCGCATCTCAACGTCTTCATTCAGCGAATGGAACTGGCTCAGGTGTCATGTGGCTTAAGTGTGGAAATTCAGTCATGTGATAACAAGTGGTCGTTATATAGGGGGGAAGACCTAATTCCTGTCTCAGTTTAAGGATGGTCTTTGGCGTTGATTTAAATGACCGTGAGATGCAGATGAAACCTCCAAAAAGTTAATAAATGGACCTTTGAGCTTAGATTACTTTGTTACATATACTGTCCCCAAAGGATATATTTACATCTGGATATTACAAAACAATTTAACATATGATGATAATTGTAACAAATGGGATTTACATTTTATAAGGGTTAAATAAGTTCATTTGATTGTCATTTACTATTGTAAACATGGCTGGTGTCCTGCCAAACTGCTTTGAAACAAAGTTGGCAGACACTCCAAAAGTGGATGTCTTAAAGTAGCTTGTCCGATAACCACTTCACCCAGGTTCAAGGGTTATAGTAACTTCTTGTTTTGTCATTTGACATTTTGGATGCTCACGGTATACTGCTTAACTAAATAAAAACAAAAGTTATAAATATAATTTAAAAAAGGTATACAATTTAAATTAAACACTCATTAACACTGAATAATTCAAACAATACTTCAATTAACCTTGATTTTCCCTTTGATAATTATTAAAGGCAGGAGTCCTTCTCTCAATTCTTTCTCTTTGTTCCACCGGTCTAAAGTGCTAGTAGGGGTGGATGGCAGAGAGAACTTAATTCTTACAATATTCAACCTTAAAGTAATAAGTAATGAGAACTCTGTAGCTGAACTGATATTTAGTGTTATAAAATATATATGTACTCCAACAGCACAATGTGTTGAAAATTATTGTTGCTTGCAATTTTCCTTCTTCTCTTTGGGTTTCGTGCGTCCTGATTTGTCCGTTTGCCGTTTAGTAGGTGGGATGAAAGTAGGCTCCTCGAGGAGGTCACGTAAGCTAGAATGCGGCATGGGAAGTGACTGACAGGTTGGACCTATATGGGAGGGAAAAACAATGAGTGTCCAGCCATTGTTTTTAACTGTTTCATTTTAAGTGCCATTTGTCCTATTTACAGTACCTGTTTGTCTCACTCTGAGGCTCTCTATGTCTTGCCTCCTAGCCTGGAAGGTCGGGTCCAGCTCTTCCGCAATGTTTCTGATCTGCTGGGCTTGTCTGTAAATGCAGCAGTTGTAAGTCGGCATATAAAGTAGATGAAAGACATACGGTAACAATACAGACATTCATCAGTTTCATGTATATTCATGCGGAGACAATTACGGTAAAGTGGAGATAAGGCTGGGTGACTGATTCTCTGGGGAGCAGTCCTCAGTGGGGGAAGGAAGGCCCTCTGAGTCAAGCCTCTCTCGTTGGCCCTAAGGCAGTAGACAAAGGAGTCTAACTCATTTCATCACCGTATTTAAAAATTAGCTGATGAAAACACCAATACTAACACAGATTATAGCAAGGCAAGTGCAGTGTCAAAGAGTAAAGTGAATCTTTCAAAAGACATGCATGACAATGACATGCAGTCGTTGGATGCTGAAACAATTTTTCAATATCTACAACACATTTACCTGTCTGTCTCTTGCAGCTTGTCTGTCATGATGACTGATCATTGTTCTGTGCTCGCGCCAAGATGCCGGCCCTTCTAGCTCGCGAGATCTACGCTTCGACTTAATTTCCTGCTTCTGCATAAAACGTGCAATTTCCTAGTGCAAAAACACAATAGATCATTCGATAGGCGGATGTTAAACATGAGGTACATGGTACTCACGACATGTTGATTCATCATCGTACCTCATCCTGTGCCACTTGTGCTACTCTGAAGTCTCCCTCTGGATAAGCACTACACGGAGAGGGCTGGGAGTTCTGCGAAAACAAGACAGTAAAAGTCTGAAAAAAATTCATGAAATAAGAAAATGATCTTCTGTCCTTTCTTGTTGACTCATAAATAAGTGTGTCATAAACTCCTGGGTCCCTTACCCTCCTCAACAGCTGTTCCTCTTCCTCCTGCAGCTTGTGAGCCAGTTCTTCATCCTGTAGAACCTGCCGCAGCTCTCCCAGGTCCAGGCTTGCCTCGCCATGCTCTGGTTGCAATGCCGTTCCTAAGGGTGATGATTGAGTATCAGTGTCAAATCTAAAAGAACTGAAGGAACTGAATTGAACTATGATGACAACATGCGTACAAGTAGTAAAAAGAGAACATAAAATATGAAAATCAGTGATGAATCATACAAGTGTACTGAAACAGAGGCTGAAAGACACAAAGACCAATAATGTTTGAATCACACCGAGAGATGAGAGGGTGCATGTAAAGGCATGTTGCTAAGTTTTGAAAGGAACTCTTTTCCCTCACTACATCAAGACTGAAAGAATGATGATGAAGATGAACTTGAGAATGAAAGCACACACTGAAGATTATTTCAGGACAACTGGAATTACAGATATTAACAGGAGACCCCAAGTCACCACTAAAACCCAAATTTGTTTAGATTAGACGATGATTGTGGGAAAATGAGAGGAGCAGATGCCCACAGAGAGGTAGGAAGCACAGCTTTGGAAGCTTCCCCTCTGCAGATTGGAGTTGGCTGCAGTTCTGGGTGTTACCTGCTGCCATGTGCCTTGACCTATCCCTGGTTGAAGCCCCGCTGCTGCTGAGGCTTTGGCTACGCTGTGGGGCTCTTCTGTGGGGCCGCTCTACTCTCCTCTCAACCTCCTGCTCCTCCTCTGAGCTTAACCTTTGTTTCGTGGTCTTGTGCCAATGCCTGTGTTGGCTTGTTTTCCTCTTGACCCTGCAATCATCTGCATTCCTCTCCCTATCATCATTGTTAGTGCATCTGTGCTCTTTCCACCTTCTACTGTCCCGCTTTTCACTGTTAGCAAGATGTGAGTCACTACTACTAATCTCATAAACCTCTCCATCATGCTCCACATCTTTACGGTGCCTGTCTCGGTCTTCTCTGTGATCTCTCCCACTGTTCTCTCGGTATGACAATCTCCTCCTCTCCCTGATATCTCCATGGAAACTGTGCCTGGTGGAGGCAGCTCTCTGGAAGACTCTCTGATGTGGTTGGGAGTCGCTACAGGAGACCTCACTCCCATGAAGCACCTGGCTCTCTCTGCTTTGAGGCCTTATTTGCAGTGGCGCCCTGTTGCCGCCAAACCTCACAGGCACACCCCTCTCTCTGAGGACCTGGCCTAGCATCTCCCAGACTCCACGTCTTTCACCATGCTGCCTGTTAGAGCTCCTGGTGTTGTCCTGAAAATGGACATGTTTGTCAGGGTTGTCCTTATAGCTCCAAGTTCTCACTAGGTCTCTGTTGCTCTGTATGCTCCTGTCATGTAGACTGACAGATTCACTGCGACTACATCGCCTTTCTCTTACGTCGACTAACCTAGAGTCTCTATCCTGATCTTTATGGTTCCTTTCCTGATCCCAATTCCTAGGTGTCCTCTTCTCTAGGTCACCATTTTCATAATAGTCCTCATCCTGCTCTCCACTCTCCTCCTCCCAGCCTCTGAGCTTATCTGTGAAGCTGTTACCAGTGCACAGACTTCTGTAGTTTCTCTCTTGTGGCTGATGTAAAGATGCCCGCCGTCGATGAGGTGCCGTGATGAGTCTTTCATTCAGTCTCTGGGACAAGACAGAGAGTTGTTCAGAGAAAACTGTGTCCGAGTCCTCTGAATCCTCACTTAAAGGCTCTCTCAATTCACTCCTGATTTCCCTAAAGGAATCTGTGTGTCCTTGATTTGACCATGAAGCTGTGTTTTTCTGAGCCGCTACCCCCCTGGGGGAGTCAGCTTGAGGCTCAGTTAACTCTGAATGGTGGTGAGAGGTAGAACATTGCCACCTGGTGGTGGTAGATGAGTACTGCTCCTCTCCTTGGTGAAGGCTGCTGAGTGTGTGCTGGTATGGGGATGGCAGTGCAGGATCGCTGGCGCTGCCTTTAGTAATGCCAAACATGCAAACACAAAAGCAGGGAGGATGGGTGAGGCTGTTAGCGGGTACTATCAGACAAGTGCAGTTAATGATGAGGTAACACATTGCATTAAAAATAGCAGCATGTAACTTAAGAGTATTTGTTACATAATTTATATAAATGTTTTAGACACAAGTGAGGCAATACTTTTATGGATTGAAATACAGATATACAGTCAAGCGTAAAAGACAATATAAAAGACAACATGTTATAGACATTAACTGATTCAGAACACAACACATTATGGAGAGAACAATGTAGTGCGATAGCTATGTAGGGTATGTTTTGTTCATGTTGCTGTAATATATGTGGAGAATGACTTACATATAATAATAATAATAATAATAATGATAATAATAAGCAGTAGCAGTAGAGCAAAGTGTGGTTAGAGAGAAGATAAGCAAGCCCTTGGTTTTGTCCTATTTTAAGTGTAACAAATAATTCTGTAAATCTCTGCAAATGCACATTTATGTATGTATACAACATACATTTTGTTTAAAATGGCATATTCCTAAAAATTCACATGTCGCCATTTTCTTTAAAATGATTTGGCAGTATTTTAGGATTGCTGACTAATGCTGTCACATAAGCATACAGCTATTAAACTGTAAACTGTACCTTCACTATGGCCCTCCTGCCCTCTGCTCCTCCTCCTTCGTCTCTGATTCTCCTCTTCCTGCATTCGTTTAGCTATTTCCTGTGGAGACACAGCCATACTGATTGCTTTTATAAACCATAATGAGTAACCCAATAGGAATTTAGGCTAAATTAAAATTACAGAGAAATGGAGCTATTCTGTCAAATAAGCAAATAAACATAGATACATGTCTAGTCTACTTGTAACCTGTATCATTTGCCAATAATAAGGTTGTAATCTTTCATTTGACTCATTTTTCTTTTTTTTAAAACCAACTTTGGAACTAATTTAGTTATCACAGCAAAGCTAATAATGACATGATCTGGATGAAAGCATTACAAAATGTCAAAACAAGCTCCACTCACTGTGAACAGTCAGGTTATACCACTGGTGTGCAACCATGAGTTGGCATGACTGCAAGAATTTTCATCATGTATACTGTGCTGTTTTCAACCAGCAGATGGCAGCATAACATAAACTGTGTATAAAGAAAGCAAGGTGACAACTGTTTTTTGCCACTCAAAAATCACACAAGATACAAAATCTTTGGGAAACTTTTGATTAATGTCTGAGATTTTATCTGCCACGAGGATGGTTTTGCTTTTAAGTTATCTTCTTTCCACAATGTACAAAACACTACTCTTTAAAAAAAATGGTCTTACACTGTAGATACTGCTTTGTCTGTTTAACCTCATACCACTTTTTGCCTTAAACCTACTCAGCTCCCTTTCTATATATTATTAGCATTCAAGTAACAACACGAATGTAACATGGACCAAACTCATGGACATTTGGAGTTGACAGAGTTTACTTCAACAAGAGAATCTAATACATCTACTTCTGGCATGTATACAGAAGAGGCTACACCAAATGCAGAGCCTTGTTCGGTGACTTAGTGCCAGTGTGAGGTGACCTGACATCTTAATAGTGGCTATTTAGCACAAAGCCAGCTCTAGGTGGCCAAACTAACTATTTTAGGCAGGCTGACTCAATGGAAACTAGGAGACCACATGAGAGACAAGCAAACTTTTCATCTCCTTCAGCCTGAAGTCTGGACACCAACAGAAGCAGGTCAACAGGACTGTTTCACTTGAAGTAACATGTTGTCAATGGGGAATGCCTGCTCTTACCAGAGCTGCTAGACTTGTCTGCTCTCTGAAGGAGAGAGCAGTCTCTGTGTTGCTTTTCTTCAAAAAGGCCAGAACTAATAATGTTCCCTACAAATCAGCAAGTTCTACCAGTGAATTCCATGAAATATGAAAATCTGTCTCCATAGGCTGCATTTGCAACATAAATCATAAATAAAAGCTAACGCAGCTCCTTTTGCTTCACAATCAGGGCGTGTGTGTCAACCGCTTTGCCAGCATCAGCAGACAATTAGCAGCTTGCCATGGCAGGTTAGGCGTGGACTGCCACAGGGATCTGGCATTTAAAACAGCTCAGCCTGACGCCTTCTGTTCCTTAATTAAAGACACAATCTACAGGGAGCCAAATATTTAATCAACACCTCTGATCAGTCATTAAGGAAGGTAGGTGAACGGGGTGTTAATAGTTCACCATTTGATCCAAACATCAACACTCATAAAAAGAAATACCATACTATGTGCTGCATAACCTAGCATAACTTTTAACCCAGTAGGTAAATGAGGCTTTACCATTTCACTCTGAACACATCATGTTGGTTCCAACAGAGTTCAAACCAAACCCCTTTAATAATGATGAATGGACCCCACAGCCTCTCTGACCTCACATCCTCCAAACAAGGAGCTTTTATAAGCCTCCTCTTAAAAGGAAACTGCAGGGTAAAGGAAAATATTATGCTGGAGCGGTGTAGTGACGCAGACAGCTCCACTGGACCAGCTGGGGAGTTTCGTGGCAGAGTTGCCTTTTTTCCCCCCACAATGCTCTTCTTACTAAGTTCAACTCTTAATTTCTATCGGTGGGTAGTCAGATTACTTTTTGTAAAGGAATCGATGTTCAGAAATGCACATACGTGCTGTAAAAATGCAGAGATATAAAGAAGTTAGCTTGAGGGGTTGGGCTGCTGTGTGAACATTGGAACAACAAGGGAGAGGTGATTGATTGGAACCATCTGGTTGCCCTGTCGTGTTTGGGTTGCAAAATGAATTGTTTTTGTATTTACAAAATTTTGGAGAGATCTAGTGCTTTACCACAAATTAGGAATAGGAAACATTTGCATTATCTAGATATTAATATGTTATATTTATATTCAAAATCAGATAAACATTTTTTTAACTCATGTTGTCTACAACTGAAATAAGACTAAGAGTCTACAGTCATGCTAGCGGCTCTGTGAGGCTGGACTATAGACTGTATAAAACATGGACGTAGTGTCAGTGAAGTCACCCATAGGTTTCTGAAGAGCTGTTGTGAAGCTCAAGGTGGGCAGCTCCCAGCGAGTCTGGCCGTCACCATCTTGGCAGTGACTACGGCTAATCCAAAAATGGGCAAAGAGGTGGAGCTGAGGCGGGCCGAATGAAGCCCGGTTGCTGAACCACCTGAGTGTTCAGCTTAAAGTGGCGATGTCACTCAAAGTGGCCATGTCCTTAATTATGCATAACTTTAAACCTTAATATAATTTAAACGGGTGAGTAATAAAAAAATAAAAAAAATCACTCGCTTTTGGAGCCAGCCTCAAATGGCAATTCGAACTGCAGTTTTTGGCACTAGATTGAAAGTGATGGGATCACCATGTTATTACCATTCATCCTGAGGCAGACATGAATGTCTGTACCAAATTTAATGACAATCCATCCAAAGGTTGTTGAGACTTTTCATTCAAAACCATTAGTGTCAACCTCAAAGTGGCTCTAGAGGAAAATTCAGGGAAACATCAAAGTTAGTAGAATTCATCCTTTGGGGACCATGAATGGCTGTACCAAATTTCTGACAACCCATCCTCTAGTTGTTGAGATTTTTCAGTCTGCACCAAAGATGGTGGACCAACTGACTGTCATTGCCTCTATAGAGCCACACTTGCTAGTGTGGCTAAAAGGTGTCACACAATGTTAAACCATTTAATGGAAAGGATAACCAAATGAAGGCCAAGTTATTCTCTTGATTAAACACTGCACTTAGATAATGTTTTTACTTAATCTGCCTCTCCCTCAAATTGTAGTTAAAGCCTTACACATGTCAAGTATGCACATCCAGTGAGACTTATTGTGCACACATGAGTGTATTCTGTATGGAGAGGTTGATGGTGTATGTCTGGAATCAACCACCAGAGAAATTGCTTGAGCCATCATCCAGATGGGTAGCTGACAGCTTGTGTCTCTGTTTAACATCTGACTTTGCTCATACAGCCCTCTTACAGAACAGTGGATACAGAGGCCCAGAGCAGCACTTTGCTGCAACCGCCATTCATTATGGACTGAGGAGTTAGTCCTAAGAGAGGGCAAAGTGAACCATATGATACTCCCTGACCTACTGGTAACAGGCAGATATATAAATTATATACAAGTATGTCTCGAGTCCCATATAACTCTGAGTCCCTGTGTTGAATGTGTTGAACTTTAAAGATAATGCTGGTGCTATTTTAAGTTTGTGCCGACTGCCAAGGTTGCTCCTCTAGATTATGCCTAGTTTCATCTACACACAGTACTGTAGTTTGAGATACAAACTACCTATAATCTACCTTCACGAACAGCTATTTTCTGCTTTGTGAACCACCAAAAACTTCCTACAGGCTTCAACATTTACTGCGTCAGCTAATCCTCTACAGCATTATCTATTAACACAGTCTAATGTGTCTCAAACTAGATAGTGGTTTGATACATTTTGATAAAACATGTCATTGGAATTCATTGTAACTGACAGGAATTCAAGCTGATCACTTTGTCTGTGAAGAAGGAAACTACCAACTTTTAACAGCCAACTTTCAGGCCAACGGGACGTGAGCATTTAATACTCAGAAGATACATTTGGGGCGGAGTATCACTTTAAGTCTTATTTTGGTTTTGTCTATGTTTCCGTTTTATCACTGCACTGCGCCAAGTTGAACTTGTCCATACAGTTCAGTGTCTCGCTGTGCTCTGGTTGCTGCCAGCAACTTGACACCCACAGGAAAGGATTTGTTCCCCTTTCAGGAGCAAATCCCTTAAAATATTTTGCTTTACAAACTTTGCTGTCACATTTGTGCCTTCTTATTGCTTTCAAGCAAAACGTAACCATAGAGATTTCAATTTAATAATGACTAAATGAGTGACTGGTAAAGGAACACTGATTTTCAACTTTGTTTCCATATATCAGTCATCCAAGGGGCATATCTTCATATTCCACAATATTCTCTATATTGCTGTAACCACCTGTTGCTAAGACATGAATCATACAATGTGATGGACTGAATTGAGGCTCACGGCTAAGTTCAACATACCCAGGATATCGTTTTGTTATCTGGCTTCACTAACCCTAACAACCGCTGTCACACTAAGTGGTCACACGACGGTGGTTATCAACCCAGGTTTTCCTAATCTAGCCATGAGCGCGTTCACATAAAAGGGCCGTTGTTTGCAGCATATGAGCAGTCGTAAACATGAACAAGTCTACTGACAGTGGCATATTTTACAAATAAAGGGCAAACTATAGTGTTAGAGAAATACGAAGAATTGAAACACATAATCCAGGTTAAAAGCAACACAGTTGCAGCTGCCAAATGCAGGAAGAACAGCAGGTAAAAAATTGCTGACTGTGTGAATGTGTAAATGAATTAATAGGCTTATAATATCACTGCCCCATCATTAGGGCACGAGTAGAGGTTTATTAGTAAAGTTTATTTGTATAGCACTTATCAAAACCAGCGTTACAAAATACTTCACACATAAAACACAACAATAAAATACACAGTAAAGTATGAATAAACAGGGAGGCACAGGGAATAAAACTTAAACCATAAATAAAACACCTGGGTAAAATATAAAGACAATGGGTGAATTAAAACTTAAAATAGAGCAGTGCAAGACTTAAGTGCAGCGTCAAGAATAAAGTATAATGTAACTCAATAGTTAAGAATTAAAATAAACCTAAAAATGATGAGAAAAATTCTAAGAAGGTCAGAAGATTTGTGAATTCCATTAAATTAATGTGTTGCTTAGATGTATTCTTATGGCGCGTACAATAATTTTAGCCTTATTCTTTGAGCTGCAACCCGAGCAGTGTGAAACAGACTTGGGAGCGAATAGAAGATATATATAAAAACATAATTCAAAGCGGTAAGTAGGCTTACTGTCATATCTTATAAGTACAACAAGTACAAGGCTTTAATCAGTCTCTGTTGTAGGATGATATCGGTGATACAAAAGCACAAGGGTTTTGTCTGTCTTTCTCTCCTAAGAGACCCTCTCACAATCCGCGCACCAAGCTTTTTTTTTTTTTTTTTTCTTTTTTTTTTTAAATTCTACACACCAAGCTCCACAGGATCTTCTATGAATGATGATGCCATTTTCCAAGAAAATTGATTGGTCAGCAGCCTATATAGGCGGTGCTTTTATACGCGCTAAACTCTTACCTCGAACATAACCTGCTCCGGAGCAGGTTAGCACAAGTTACCATGGCTATCTACCCCGGTAACCACCACCGTAAATAATAGTAGCCTGTGTGTAGCTGTGTGCTGACTACATAAAACCATTATTTCTTAGACACTGATGGGTGCAGATTTCCAAATTGAAAAAATGTATCATACTGAGGTGGGTGGTAGGTGGTTAATTGACGAGTAGGTGCAGATTCATGTGACGTCAGAACCAGACCATCACACTCTTTACACTGGGTTATACTGGTCTGAGCATTTAAAGTTGAAAACTTCTGCATAATTCTAACTGGTGCATGTATTCACTGTGGGAAAGGCTGTGAATACTAACTCCTGTCAGTGCAAATGAAGTAAAGGTATAGTTGTAGACCACATGACCACCAGCAAAGACTGAATGTCCACATAACTGAAAGTGAAATCTTCTTTTTAAAATTTTGCATGATCTTTAATGCATTAATTAGACATGATTAAACTCAGTTTACAACGGTTTGTGCTCACCTCATCGTGCTTCTCCCTCCTCTGGGCCTCCTCAGCACAACGCTGGATCTCCTCTTGAATTACACGGGCATACTCAAAGTCTTGCTCCTCTCTACGGAACAGTCAGGGGAAAAAAGGACTTCTTACGCTTGTGACTTACTGATACAACTACCAACACATCATACAACAATGCAAAGAAGAATATAAATCTGCATGGTAAATCTATATACAGTAGGGTTAGGATACATGCAGTGTTATCTGAATAGTGCAGCAGTGTGAGTTGTGTTACAGTGTGTTTTGGGGAGCAGGGGTCACCTACAGTTGTCTGGAAGCCTGTCTGAGGAGGGCGCTCTGCTGGGCCTGCTGCTCCTCTTCCTCATCTTGAAGCCTTTTGGCTACACGGATGTCATTCTGCACTAGCTGGTTCTTCTCGATGTTGGTGGTATAGTATTGCTCAACTATGAGGGCAAGGCAGAGAAAAAAGGCAGCGGGGAAGACAGTATTCAATGTCTGGCATTGAAGGACCATGTGTGATCTAGGTTATAGTAATTAATAATTACTATATTACTTTTAGTCTAAATCTGTTGATTTTTGAGTATTCATGACTGCTGCGTTGTTTATTTGAAACATGGTTTGTGGCATGCCACACTCTCAGTGTAGTTTTGAGGAATCCTAAAAACAGAGACCAAATTACATGTTACTTTGTTTACTATGCAAAGTTGCAAAGACATACCACAACAACTGTTACAGACAAAAGCTAACCAAAAATAAGTTCAACATAACTACTTTAGGTTTCCCAGTCTTAAGTATGTTTTATTGTAATCTGTAATTTGCGTTAATAGTAAAGTATAATCCTTAGCTAAATTCTTTAACAGGTTAACTAAAGATGAAGTCCCACAACACAAAAAGTGGTGATTCAGACAGACTGGAGAGTAGCCCACATAATATAAATTATTACACGTTTGTAGTGCTGCCATCATATGGAAGCTTGACATTGTACTTACTCTCCTGCTCCTGCAGATTGTGTGCCAACACTCCATCCTCCAGCACAGCAAAACACTGGCACACTGAAACAACAGAGGACAGTAACACTTCAGTATCATACAAAATGTGTTCAAAAATAAAATGGAGAGGCAATATAAGTGTTTGTTAAAGTCAGAAGTTCTCTCAGCTTGAGGATTACTAACACAGAAAAATTACAACAATCTTGAATGGCCCTGTATGGCTCCATCTAGAACAAGAGGTGAGGCTTTGGGTGGCTTGAAAAGAGACAATGTTGTGGAGCTTTTGGTTCAGCACTCTGTCTAAAGGGAAACAATAGGATATGAGTGTTGTTTGTCATGATGGCTGTTTATTCGCCACAGACAAAGGCGGAGGAGTGTCCCTCAAAACTTTAGAAAAAAAACAAAAAAACAATCATCCACCACTCTGGCATGAATTCCCTGTTAAATACTGTATATAAAAGGCTCTCATAAAATCCCCATCATAACAGGATACCAGTGTGCCAGAGAAACACGCAAGTGGCCACAATTTTTTACGGTCCTCCCAAAGTTACTGGATTTAGTAACAGCAGAGCAACAGGTCTTTTTAGAGATGCATGTTTTTTTCTTTTACTAATCTGCTCACTATGACTACCAAATGAAGATGCAAAGTTTAGGAACTACCACCTGCAACCATTTATACTGGGAAGCCTGTGCAGATGGTACAAATGTATGTCGAGTGAAATCTGTAAGGATGTCGTAAATCCAAAGGCTTCGGCTAAGAGCTCTCTGTACACCAACTCTGTCTGGTTTATAAAACATATCGGTTTCATGTCATTAAAGCTCTCTAGCCTTGTCCTTTTTTGTCAGAATGCTGACAAAGACGGGGACTTTAATGGAGACACAAGAACGTAAGCCGCAATTATGCAAAGAAAGTGTTACCAAATGTGTGAAGCTAAACAAAGCAATAGTCAATAAGAGAGACAGTTCACTGCTCTGTTTTGACCTGAATATATATATAAACTCAAAACATAATGTGGTGAACACCCAGTTTTTCATTATTCTTTGATCTGTACATTGGTCTTAATAGATTCAACATTTGTGGACTGTTATTCTCATCTATAAACATTCCAAGTGTTTACAATAGTCCTTAATGAGCCACGATAGCCTCTATGTGCTGCAGCCCATGTGTGTTTAAAGTCTGTCAAACAAACTCAAACGTTACTTAAGAGAAAATAAACACAGACAGACAGCAGCACTGTGGCCCTGCTGTTTTCTCAATTTACTCCATCTCTGCAGACAGACAGCTCACTGTGAGCAGACAAAACTGCTTTGCTATCTCACCAGTTTTCATCAGGGAACCTAGAATGACTGTCTTTTCCTACAATGGTGCTTTCAAATACTAGGAGGACAGAAGATGGAGATTTAGCTCAGTGCAGAGGGAAAAGCCTCCAGCCTGAGCCAGAGGCAGGGCCAATTAAAACACCTGTCCTCCTACTAATCCCTCCACTGAGCCGGCTGGGCTGCGTCTGTGGAGACAACGGCTACGTTTACATCAATGCGCTTAATGTTTAGGTTACTCAAGTACTCAGTTTATGAGCTGAGTTGACACACATAAATGTCATATGTTGTTTAGAATAACCTATTTAAACTCTTAACCCAGCTATAGAAAAGCTGGATACATTTTATACTGCTGTAACACCATAAGCTATTTTAAATGCCTAAAAAATAGGACACTATATTATCAGGAAATCATGGTAATGTAGTTGTAACATGCTTGACAGCAGGTTGTTAGAGGTACATAAAAACAGTAAATCCCAAATCTGACTTTTGAGGTGGAAATATGATCCACTATCTAGAATACTGTGCATGTAAACCTGGCTGTCACAGTAAGCACTGTAAGGAGCTAAGACATTCATTCTCAGTTTCTTTGCTTCAATTGTGCTTTTTTGGATCCCTTTGTCAGAGGAAGTACAAATCTAAAATAAAAGCAATGCAAGAAGAGAAGACAAGCAAAGACCCTGGGAGTTTACTTACTAGCTGAAGATTCGCTGGATGGTGTCATGGATGACGTGAATAAATGGGAGGCCTCCAGATTCATTTTGAAGAGTGACATATTGAGCCTACAGTCTACAGTACAGCTATGACCATCTGTGTGGCTAACTGAAAACACACAAAACAGCAAGCATTCAACCCATCCCAGACTTTAAGAGTGCTTCTTTATGCTCACTGTCTTGATAGGTTTGTGCTCTCAAAAGACAACTTGGTATGTTTTTTTTTTAACTCCAAAGACACATTCTTTGATCCCTATCGTGTCACTGTTTTCACATTCCTACTCTTCTAAATATAGTCATCTTCTCTTTCTTTATTGCTGCACAAAACCTGGACTACTAGAGCCTGCTCTAACAATGCAATGCTAAATTTCAACATTTATAGACTTGCTTCTGACTGAGTTGATATAACAAGTGAAACTGGGGATGTTTCCTTATTGCCCAGTTCTGTAAATAGGGAAGTGAGAAAAACAGGCATCTGAAACATTATTGTTGTCAAATATAGTCAAACTCTAGTCTCTAAATCCTAAAAATGGGAAACAAAACACTCTTGCTGAGAATAAGTCTCTGGGTATTTTTCAGTCTAAAGGGGAACAACAATCAAAATTCATAGAAATCACCCAGACAGCACTAAGCCATCAGAAGGTTTAGTTTACACCATAAATGACCATGTAAGTCTACACTGAGAGTTAACCCATACCAAGACAGACATGCATTACCACTTACACCTGTCGTGGAGCTTAAGAGACCATCCGCTAAATGGATCTCCAACCTACCCTTGTGTGTCCAGTCTGTCGATGAGGAGGGATTAAGTCAAAGACTTGGTTTTAATCCAACAGGACAAACTGACAGTTCAAAACACAAGTTTACTCTTAAGTCCAACTCAGAAAGCAGAACGAAAGAAAGGAGAGAAAGATGGAGGAAAATGACAGTCTTGTCTCTGTGAGCATGCAAGTCTGTAGGTGTGTCTGCATTGCAGGTTAACTTGTTTTTCCAAACTTGTTTGATCAAACTACAGTCACATTACCCTTCAAGGGGAGGGACAAGGAGATTGTGTTATTATGACTGCTAAACAGGTTTTGAGGGAGGGACTGGGTGTGAGGCACACCTTCAGTGCGAGTCCAGGCCGACTGTGTTTTCAAAATGGTACAAAGACTCCTACTGTAAGCTTCCTAATAAGGGCACTGAAAGGACCCTGTTAGGCCGTGTCTGTTTCCTAAGAGGATAGTAAATCAAAGATCCAGGAGACAACAGAAATTGTGTGATATTTAGGCTGTGGCATTTGAACATCAGAGGCTAAGACTGTCTAAGAAAGAGTGCAAAGCAACAAAAACAAGTAGATAAGATTTAAGAATATTAGCAGCCACCCACTGTATAGCCCAGTATGTTCCTCAACAGTGTGAGCAGACTGTCTCTGCGATGAGACATTATATTATAAAGCAGGTAACCACAACCCGTATGACCTTAAAGCCAAAGCTAATTATTTACTTTTTTAAAGCTTCTCGTCCATTACAAATATTCCACATTACAGGTGTGGTCAAAAAAGAAAAATACCATGTGTAACAATTTTTTCCTTTTTGCTGATGTAACTAGATCTCATAGGTGAATGCGTGCACTTTTTTTTTTTCAGTAGAACAGCTGAAAAACTCCCACCAACATTAGAGAACTGACAGCCAATCATCTACAACAAAATTCTGCAGATTATCTCAGGCATCCAGCGCGAGGGAGCATCCAATCAAACACCGACAGAGATACAGTATTTCTTTCATCTTCGCAGCCACTTGGATAGCAGCAGTAGCAAGAGCCTGCCAAACAAAGAAACTGGCGAAAGGAGAAAATGACAAGGGTTCTATTTTCAGCCAAAATCCCCCACCGACCGCCCACACACAGTTTCCCTCTCTCTCTCCTCCTCCCTGGTCTGTTCTGTTCTCCTGCTCTCTACTTTTTGCACAAAATTTCACCATGAAGTGTCTGTCCATCCCACAGCTCTCTGCGCTGTGTTATAAACTAGATGCACTGGGTCAGCCAGCTCACGAACTGGACCAAGCTGACATGGAGAACAAAGAGAGGTGAAGGGTAATGGGACTCTGGGTCAGTTGGTGAGAGTGAAATTAGGAACGAGGGGGGAGGTGGGGGAATTCCTCTGGGAGCTGGATTCCCCCTGCACATCAGGCTATATCAGGAGCAGCCAGAGGAGGGACAAAACAGGAACTGATAAAGGGGGCAGTGAAAACAAAGAAAGTTGACCTGGCTGAGACTCTTGAATGGGGAGGAAAGTGAAGGAGAAGTGGGACACGGGGAACTACGGCTCTTAGGGAAATTGAAGCATAAACACCCACAATGGGACGTTAAGTAAACGACCCCAGTGCCAGAGAGAGACACAACAGCACAGTCTGACAAATCTGTCCGGTGAAAGTAGACGATAAGCGGAAAAAATTACTCTGACCAGACATCTGATTTACATGCTGCTATTTCTTGTCTCAATGAGCAGTTGGCTGGCTTGTTTGTGCACTGGCCCCTGCCCGATAAAGCATGAAAATGCTAAGCTGCACAGTGTGCCCTTTGTCTATGGAAACAAGAGTAGAGTGCTGAATTATCTCCCTTGATAAAAGACATGCAGAGCTATTTCTATCACATTCATTAGTGTGGACATGCCAAAGACTGAGTCAACAGTCTAACACCAGGCCACAGCTTAGACATTCCTTACCTGAATGTTTTCATACTTACACACCAGTAGATAAAACTAATTTTGTTCACAGGAGCTGCATTAATACGACAATGTCAAATTCTGTAGCTGTGCATGTGAATTTTTCCTCAAAAAACCCCAAACACTTCTAACAGCTATATTTTTTTCACTGTTAGGATTTTGCAGATGGTTCTCCTTTATTAAACTTCACTATAATTCTCACTCCAACTTGTTGTTTCTCAGTAGCTGAATGTCTACATATGCTGGACAGTCAATTCATATTTGTAGTCTATAGTTCAGAGACCAAACATGCATCATAATTGCTTTGAAATTATGATGTTTTCCCAATCTGTTTTGGAACTGTGTATTCTGCATATGCCTTTTTTTGTAATGCAAGTCTGAATGTTTCAACTTAAAAAAATTAAACTTCACTTAGGTTGCGGTACAAGTCTTCATTTCACGTGATAGCACTTTCTTCCCCCAGAAATCATATATCACAAACAGCTATCTCATTCCTTGCTCTTATCTGCACCCAGCACACCAGACCTGTCTATGATGAGATCCATCTCTGTGCAGCTGTATAACCAGTCAAAACATTTGGCAAGCTACTACTGATCTGAGAGTTTTGATACCACAGAAATCAAGTACAGATACACGCAAGGTCAGAAGAAAAGCTGTCACTTAGTGCTGAGGTCAGTTATTCATAACGCAACGTTGTGCTGAAGTGTCCATGAATCAAACACTTAATGCCTACTGGCTCCATGTCTGCAGTTCAGTAGCTAAACCTGATCTCCCCGAGGAGGGGCTAAACAATAACAACATTTCTCCAGGACAGACCATGAACCATGGTACATTCTGCACACACTTTTTCCATACTTAAAGTTTCTATAGATGCAGGAGTTGGGTCAGTGTGGGAGTGTGTGCTTACCTTCTTGGACGCGTGGAAGGTTGGACTGGTCAATTTCCAGCTCTGCCATCATTGTCCCAGTTCTGTCACTGCCTCATGGTGATACAGAAGACCCTGACACCAGAGGGGGAATTTGGAAGTTATTATCTGGTTAAATGAAATGGGGACCTAAAGGCAAGGTACAAGCCAGAAGGAAAGAAACTCCCAAGCTATACGAAGAGACATTTGGTGACCATTAGTGTCTTCCAGTTTAAAAGATTACTGGTTTATCTCATGCATTTCCATGCAAAAAAAAGTCAACTAATTACCAACAAACTCTGCAGACTTTTGAAACCAATGACAGCTCTTGCAGACTGCAACCAAGCTAACACGAGCTGCTGTTAACATTAACTAGAGCCTCTAAGGTAAAACAGTATCTGCATTGCAGTAGGCCACTTGTTTGTCGAGCAAAGTTAACTAATCATAAGACAAACATTCAATTAGTCTGTGTACCAAAGAGTCATTGTTTTATAACCTACCTCTTCCCAGCACGCTGCCCACGCAGGCTCCAGCGTTGTGTATGTATGTTGTGTATGTATGTATGGTACGTACACGCAGCCTATTCAACAAGTACCAAACATGACAGCGGAGTGTCAACTTTGGAGCAGTCGTCCGCTAGTTCGCACTTTCCCCCTCTCTCTCTTTGCCTCTACAAATTATCCAAAATGTCACGAACGTGCCTGACCGTTTCTAACGCCTCTACTTTTGTTGTGAATTTTAAGCGAAACCGACGGTTGTTGTTCATCAATGAAACAAAGCCCCTTTGACTCTGATGGGAAGCCAGGGCGGACAAACTT
Source organism: Siniperca chuatsi (assembly GCF_020085105.1). Lineage (NCBI taxonomy): Eukaryota > Metazoa > Chordata > Actinopteri > Centrarchiformes > Sinipercidae > Siniperca > Siniperca chuatsi. Next base: position 24,252,742 of record NC_058051.1, on the reverse strand, counting down.
AGCCCACAGTCTGTCGCTCCGGCTGCTTCTTCACAGCTCGTGCTCGGCAGCAGTGGGGGCGGTTAACGGCTGCTGCCTTCACGTGCTCCTTCGAGCTCAGACTTATCTCTGCCAAAGTTTAATCACGATGTCCGCCAATTAAAAAAAAAAAAATCATTCGACATATGAGGAAGCGAAGACACTTTCTTGAACCATTTTGGAATGTATTACAGACAGAAGACAGAGTACACAAATCCGGGTAAAAGATCAGCCAACTCAAGCCAAAAGGTTAGACTGAAGCAGGCTTAAGTGCAAAGAGAGGCGCACGGTAGTATAATTTGTACTAGACAAGACAACAACACAGCAGTAGGCTTTCACCTTCAGTTGGTGACACTCATCCCACATAATATTACAACTCGAATATCATACAGGCCTGTGCCCACACTTGAGTGTGCTCACTGAGTTGCAATATTTCTAACAGTTATTGAATGCAGCACTTAACCAGCCGAATGTTCCAATCACTCGAAGTTTGTAACTGAAATGTCTAAAGTAGAAAAGTGTTATAATCTGCATTTTATTATTTTATTTGCAGTAATTATATTATATATTATATAAAGATAGAGAGGAGTGAAAGGATACTTGGGGAGAAAACTGTTTGGTACAAAAAGTGACCGTTTTGGCAACTCTAAAAGTTTGAAAGCACAATTTGATAATGTCGTTCTTGCTCATGTGTCAAAAAATCATATCAAAAGTCTCATTTCTGAGCAGGATAATATGCTGCTTGTATGATGTTGATGATGAGAATTTATAGGCTATTTTAAGTTTTGAAGGCTACAGTTTTTGTGACAGATAAAATCTGCACTCTGTCAGTCTGAGATTCTGACTGATATAACGAGGGAGTAACAAAGAAGACTGTCTAGGAAGGTATTTTTCCTTCAGAGCCACACTGAGGGGTTTACACTGGGAGCTAATTTGCTGAACATTTGTAAAAGTGATAGGCTATATTGCACGGTTATTGTAATTTTCTATACGTAATGTTGCCCTCTGCTGGCTGTACTTATGTCAGTCAGATATCCATGAGGTCGAATATTGTCAACAAGTCAAAGAAATCTGCCAGGTCACATAACATAGCTGAAAATGATAGTGAATGTTTGTTAGACATGCTTGGACTATTACAGTTGTTTTGGGGTGATGTGTAGCTTTTGGATTCATGACTGTCAGCAGATTTAGACAATCTATAAATCAGGTATTTTCAGCCAGTGAAAATGAATGATCATAGACTGTATAAAAGAAATGGTTGATATATAAGATACTGTACCATCTTAATCATGTGTGGTTATGGGGCTATTTCAGTGGTGAAGCAAATCATCACACTGCTGTTGTAAACATTCTGCTGTTACAAAATGTATAAAAGGTACTTCACAATTTCAGAGGAAGATATTTCTGTTTTTACTGCAGTACATTCATCTGACAGCTGTAGTTGCTTACATAGAGTTTTTTTCTGGCAAAACAAATGATACACTCACAGAACATTGCATTGCTGTGTTTTAAACCACCCACCAGGTGAGATCTAATCAGACCAAGCACCACTTTTGCCAGATACATACAACAATAAAATGCTGCTTACATGTTAATGAAGCAGTTCTCTAAACTCTAAAAGGGACCATTTGTCACATTTTGCACTACTTTTGCTACTTCAGTGTATTTTACTGCAAATACTTGTTCACATTCATATTTATCATTTTGAAAGTAGGACTTTATTTGTAATGAAATATTTTGCCACTGAGTTATTGCTACTTATACTAAGATTCACTTTCAGTAAAGGTATTAATATATTTATGACTTCAAGGAAATTATTCAAATATAAAGTGTCCCCAGGAGACAAACCATGTATCTATGGTGAATGGTTAAGATGTCGACAACCATCACTCTATATGTAACACCATAATAGATTAGATAGCTTTTCAGGTTTTTTGATCCGTTTCAGCTGTTCTTAAACATGTTCATTTAATTAATTTACTGTTAATTCAACTCCGCTCTGTCGCTCTGATCCATACTATATCATATGAATCTCAAGAAAGTGTAATATGGGTCCATGTTTGTTAGAAAACACCTGTGCCTTGAAGAAATTCTAGATTCCTCATGAATTATAATGAGGAACCCATATATAGCAGGATGAACCTCAAGTACGGGGGAGACAACATTTATTTTAGAGGCTGGAATAAACTGGGATTGGCAGCGGGACCTTGACTAATACAGAATATAAATCTTAATAGCTTTCTATGATATACAGCAACACCTAATGGAGTGTCTGGCCTTCTGGCCATAAAATTAAATGTCACTGTTGCTTTGTCGACCCTCATTATCATACAAGAGACTGAACATTGACGTCACGCGTCTAATAAATATACAAATTACATACAGAGGTGTAAAATGTGACTTTGTAAATAGGTGTCTCCACCTGTACCCCAGTCTCCCTGAGCGGAAAGCCTCTCTGACTCTGTCCATCTGTGCTGGACGTACTAATAAAGTTGAGTTTTATTGCATGACTAAGAGGAAGTGAAAGCACAAATATAGCATCTTACCAGAACAAGGCCTCTAAATAATGTGCATGAATAAATACATTTGATTCAGTGACCCATGGAAAATCTTCTGCTGTCTTAAATTGACTTAAAATGTCAAAAGGCTTATAGGCTACAAGGCCTTGAACATTTTAGCATTTCCACTAAACCGCTATATGCGAGTAATTATGCAGTTTTATTAGGAATTTTCACTGCTTTGTATGCAGTTCCAACTGTGGCGTTTTTCTGTGGGCTTTGAGGATTCAAATGGCCCAAGAGTTGAATGAACTAGTAGCATAAAAACATTTGTCATTTGGCTGCCCAGTTTCTCCACCTGCTCCCCTTTGGGATGTTGTTGAGAGTGACATCTGAAACACCTGCTTCGATCCCATTTACACAGTCAGTAAAACAGTCATTCAAGCTGAAGAGCTGGTAAAAAATGAGTGTGCCCTTGAAGCATGGGCCATGGCACTTGTCTTTTTATTGAGCCTATAATTCACCTGTGACTGCCTGTTGATTTATCACACTTAGAAGGGATGGGACTGTGGATATTGCTGATGGCTGTTGTGGCCAGCAAAAGTGTGTGTGTCTGCTGTGTGGCATGCAGGAGGGGGGATAGGCTACAGCTGGTAGTATATAACCCAGTTGGGACCAACAGAGCATGTACAAGTCTTCTTTCAACCTGAGGAGCTCCGTGCAAATCAGAGTCACTTCCAACAACAGCGTCCTATAGTGATGAAGTGTAACCATCTCCTGTCCTGGGTCTTCCTGCTCGTGGCCTCTGGCCCACTGCTGGCCCACCCCATCACAGAATCTGCTGAGATGCCCTATCCAGGACCTGGTGAGTGGAAAGTAATATCTTCATTATAGTTGTTATTCACAGTAATTGGCTTATTCAGTACCTTGATTAGCATTTCTAGTAATAAAACTTAATTTGTGAAGACTAATTAATGATTAAGTAATTTCTTTAGAGCCGCAGTGTTGAACACTGATTGTTCTGCCAAAGTTCACACATCATGGACCATTAATGCAGAGTTAATGCAGTTATCAATAACTGCTGTACAATATGTCATGACAAAAGTGAAACTCTGTATGTTTACTTTTTATATCAACTGTTACCAATTTTGTGTGGTTGTTCGGTTATCCTCAGTATCAGTGGAGGACCGAGGAGTCGGCACTCTGGATGATCTGTCACTCTCTGAGCAAACCTTCCCCGTTCAGGATGGTGCTGGTCTCAGATATTCCACTCTGATATCTGGGGAGATCAACAGAGATGGTAAGAAACATATATAGACACACACGCCTTCTATCATCAGTACACACTTGTATGAGCTCATCATATATTAAAGTGCTCATACTCAGTGCAGACACTTACTTTATCCAGGGAAAGTCGCCCACTTTCTCTTTTGGAGCAGCATTGTGCTACAAATTTGAATTGATAGACACACTTAATCAAATATTATAGAGTACGGTCTAGACCCGCGCTATAGAAAAATTGCAATGAGATAACTTATGAATGAATGAATGAATGAATTGGCGCTATGTAAATAAAAGTGAATTGAACTGAATTGAATTGTATTTTGAATTATACCAGTGTAACCAAATTGTCTATGGTTGGCTACCAAGCAGCTCTGGAGAATCAGGCAATTGGAGGCATTGATCAAGACCGGGTAGTTTGTAGTTGTTGATGGAGGTGTGAGTGACACCCCTTCATTTCTACCACTCTTTACTTCTTTAATCTTTACTCTACCACTGCCCAAAAAGCTTGACATGCACAGAATGGCTAATGCAACAAGCTGACATGAGTTATCTCAAATATCATAATCTTGTGTTTTATTTTCTCTCAGGCGTCAGAACAACAGGCCTGCTCCCTAGGGGGATGAAAAGAGAGGTGGGTTTCCTACAAATGTAATCCCTAAAACAGCAAAGAAAAGTAAGCTACATACTGTAAGTAAAATGTTTATCACTACTACTTTATCCTGTCTTTCAGGTCCTATTGGAGAAACAAAGTCTCCTAAATCCTTTCAGCCGTGTGATGGGCATTCGGAAGCAGTTCAGGAAGAGAGCAGGGAATTCTGAGTGTTTCTGGAAGTACTGTGTCTAAAACTGTCAACGGGTATTGATGCTACACACAAGAGACAGGGCTTGCACTAAAACAAAAATTTCTTTCTTGCACTCACATAAGTACATGCAGACAAAATAAGAAACACCATGCATGCATACACTGTATGTGCGCATATGCATGCCCCCGTGCATGTACTCACACATACACACACATACATAAGCGCTGTCAGTATTTGTTCACAAAAAGAACAATGCCATAGGTATGATTGAGACATGTTGCTTGGGGACTTTAAGATGATTTATTGAGATTTCTTTTCTGTTGTGTGAAACTATATTTATGTACACACATTTGTTAAAAGTCCTTGGTTGTCTGACGTATGACCAAATGTCTTTTAAATGTGAAAGTCAAAGGTTATACAGCACTGTATGTTGAATAGAAATAAAAACTATATTATAAATACTGTTCTGCTAGTTGTCTTTTCTTGATAAAAGGTGTTGGTGAGAAACATATTGGCAGCAGCAAAACCCATTATCCCCTTCTTAAAAGTGAAAGAGGAAACAAAAAGACGGAGCAAACTGTGTTCTCGAGTTTTCTTCATTTTTTCCTTTTTTTATTATTTTACAGCAGAAAGAATATAAAGCATTCAGAAAACATCTTCCATATTTTAAGGGCAATTCAAAACGTTTTGCATGGCTTCAGCAGCTGAAATCTCTTTTTTTTAACATATCCATCGAGTCAGTGACGCTTGTACATGCACAATTACAAAAATAAAAGTTACAAACAAGAGAAGGGAAGAAAAAGGAGGAAAACAAAACACATTAGGAGAACCAAGAGGAGATGAAACTTTTAAAGGTAGGGGTTGGGAGCGGAGAAAAATTGGGTCACATAACAGGGAAAGACAGAGAGAAAGACAGCTATAGAGGAGAGGAAAATAGATCTAACACTAGTTCACATGCAAAGTGTCGAGGACCCATAACTTTCTATCAAAGCAGGGCCTTTTTTTTTTCTTCTCGGTTTGGAATTGATGAAAACGTGCAGTTCGGTAAAGGGTGCCATATAATTGCTGTCCATAAACTACTGAATGCTTGTCTTGCAATACTGGCATTTGCATAAGAGTAAGTCGACTACATGTGTCCAATCATTTTAAACTTCACTAGGTCTATAGGTCTCCACAAAATAGTTCTTTATTGCTCTGTGTCCACAAGTGGAATATGTTGTAAAACTGTTTCTGTTCTGTTGTCCTGATGTGCCTACCTTTCTCCGGTTTGGGTGCTTGGGAAAAAGAAGAGGAGGAAAGGCAGATTCCCAGGTCAATTCACAGAACGTCTTGAAATTGATAATACTGTATACTAATGAAGAGTGCCTATCAGCTAACCTGTCATCCCATTCATAAATGGCAGTAAAAACAAGATTTGCAGGTGAACTTTTCACATAACTACACTCTTATTCTTAAATACCCTTTGCACTTTGTCACTTAGATAAATTAATGGCCTAAAGAACTGGCCAGAATTATACTATGATTTGACAGGCTTCTATGACAGAAAGTCAAATCATTTATCTTAATGAGCTATATATAACAGGACTTTATTCCAGGGCTCCACTGGTGTCTGTAATGTTCAACGTTACTGAGAGGAAATGGATTATATTTCATATTCATTCATTTTAAAGACTTCAATGTCTCAGTGGTGAACCTGTCTGTCCCAGATTCTTTACCAGAAAGCACTGCTGAAAGGTTTTGCCATTTGAATTTCAGCTTCTTCTGCCGTGAATCGTGTGTCCTGCTATGTTTCCTCCTCCCCATTTTGGCACCCTGAGTAAAATACAGAAGGGAGGTGAACCAGTCCCTCAGCCTAGAGAAGAGCAATGCTGCCTTCACCGCTCAGTGTACAAATGAAACTGACACCTTGACATGTCTGCATGTGTGCTGTGCTGTCTTGTGCATGTGTTTGTGTGTACCGTGTGTCACTTAGTTAATACTTGCTATACATACTATCACAATGGTCTCCAACCTTGTCCGTTTGTCGTATTTGAAGTTGGGAGCACACTGATCAAATCTAAATTAATCAAAAAACTAAAGAAAAAGTCTAAAAAGTTAGAGCTTGGCCTAAAAAACAATCCTGTCCTCATGCTTTGCCATGAAAACATCTATAGCTACTGAGTATGGATCATTGGCTCATTCGTATGTTTCCCGTCTGCCCTCCAGTCACATGCCCTCTGTCCTTCTAAGTTCTGTGACACGTCAAACCAACGTTCATCGTTTTACAGAACAGTAAGTCTTAACAAGTCTATCTGACTACCGATTCTAGGAAAATAAGCATGCTTTAGGTGCAGTTCTGTCACCCAGTTAACTATTTTACCCATGCAAGCATAATAAATCCTTCTCCTTTTTGCCACGACATTGCATTGTCAATGCATTCTAACCACAGACTAGAGGATGAATGCAAGGCAACAAACCCCAGTAGTGGCATTGTGATGTGGAAGTGTGATTCCCAGTAGGAAACAGAAGAAGGCAGAAAAAGAAAAATAAAGCTTAGCATGTTGACAAGCTGGTGTGCTGTACTGATACTGGTGTGAGCGGGGAATATCGTATTGTGGCTTTGGTGAGCGCAATGTGATGGTGATCATGTGTGTTCATGTAGAGGATGCAGCACTGTCTGTGGGTGGACCATGTTCTCTCACATTTTCTCAACCTCAGGTACATCGTATGCATTCTGAGACTGGATTTGTGTGATCAGGATATGAATAGGCACTTTCTACATAAACACTCGGGAAATAAAGTTTACATATCAGTTGTGTGAAAAACAACAAAACAACCAGTCAGTCAAGGAAATAAATACAAGAAATACCTATTTAGCCTAATAATTATTTGACAAACATGACAATACTTTTATAAACAAAACTCAAAACTGAAAAGTTTTTCAGTGGCACTTGGCTGAATAATCAAATGTCATTACTTGGATACAGAATACACCTTCTGGTAGTTCTGGTAGGAATATATTATAGGAATTAGGCAGCAACCAACAGGCATCTCTAAACCAGCAGCTCATGTGTATTCTCTCTCAGATTGTTCCTAGAGCTCAATCAAAACTGCTATATATGTAAATATTATCCAATGTACAAGACACATCTTATGCCTCATAATTATAAATGGCACCAGTGCACTGTTTTACACATTAGTTACTACAGTCATTTTGGCTCATTGACCCTGCATCGAGGCAAGTGACAACTTTACGGGCTGTCCTTCTGGGTAGAATCATTTTAGCACCTTTGACTGTTGGAACAGTTCATTTTGCAAATGTTTTCAGCTGCTTGACAAAGAAATCCAGTCATGTACAGTATGCTACAGATGTTTTTCAACTAGACATCTTTTTTTTTTTTGTTCTTTTTGACATGGAATACAAGCTCTATTTAAACCCTGGCAGCCTTGATCAAGGAGTTTTTTGTAATTAAAACATATTGTATTAGGAAAATCCTGTCACCAGTTTACTACAGGGATCAGCCACAAATTGATAAATTGTACTTAATTTATCTTACCTGTATTATAGTGCATTATATTTTGATTTGCTTAGTACTTCTATTCCTGTGTGCATTGACGTGATAGTGAGCAGCTGAGTTTCCCCTCAGGGATCAATAAAGTATTTTTGATTCTGATTCTGAAATCAATATTTGCTGCAACATACTGCACATTTATAGTAAAGAGGTGAATTAAATCTTTCTCAGCGAGAGAGTAATTACATCGCTTTATAGGGACACCATGGGCAAGGCTGCCAATCTTTAAGATCAGACAAGATACCTCAGTAACATTTCACATTCCATTTGCAATGACAACAAAAATAAAACTCAAACTTTGCTATGGTGTATTCAGTGATGGTCAAATGCTTCAGTTATCTGTGGGAATGGTGGAGACATGAGAGACTTTAATGCTTTCTGCTTAAATATGACTCCCTCTGCAAACTGTGTACCTTACTGTTCTAGTGATCCTCGGCCAGTTGTGATCATATGGTCTTCAGTGCTAGTGTGTATTTCACTGTATGATTATCTGTTCTGCAAAAATTAACTTAATTCTCTTCTTAAGCTATATAGCATTCACATACCTTGGCACCATTGGCAAGAAATTCTTGGTAGCCCAAAACAAACAAATAAAAAAAATGTAAACATAGCCATACTTGTTTTAAGATAATTTTGCAGACTTCTCCTAACTCTAAATACAGTATTTTTTTTTTACTTTTTTATATTGCAATAGTATCATGCTTTAGCAAAATGTTCTTCTCAAGAACAATCAAAATAAAATAAAATACTCTAATAGTGAAATAGGTTTAATTTTACAGAGCATAGCCACTACTGCTTTTGTTGTTTTTTTCCCCTTTTGACTCTGTTCATACTTTTCATGCACATAGCTCATTTTTATTCCAGGTATTTACACTATTTACAAACAATACAACCATACTTCTTAGGCATTCAAACAAAACTATACAAATATTCTGTTTTTGTCTCGTACCTGTTTTTGACCCATTTTTAATGAATAAAATAATATATTTCTAAAATACAATCCCCTTTGGGTAAATGTTTTATCCTACGTACTTTCAGCCTTCTTTATATACAGAAATCGCTCAATTGTCAAAAATATGGATTTGTCAAACCCCTATTTTGGGACAAGCTTAGGGACCCCTCAAAGAATCTCTAAGACGTCAAGGCAATGTATGTGATCTTCCCCTCAAAAGCCTTCACAGGCTCTGAAGTTCATTTAAAAAGAACAGTAATAACCTGCATGACCATAACCATTACAACACAAAATAGGCAAATTCTTTTCTCTTGTTAGGTTTCAGAGGAGCAATCAACTGAACGAAGCAAAATGAAACAAAATTTAAAAAAAACAGGAAAATACAGGGATAGCTTCATTACTGAGATGGTAGAACTTATGGGGGAGAAGATGGATATGTGGACCACTAAAGTGGAAACAAAAAGAAAATCAGAGGATAGGCTGAAAGACTAGACCATAAGCACACAAGCAAAGACTTTTCTTGCCAAGAAGTCATGCATTTTTTCTTGGTAGGATTCAACAACATAGATTCTGAAGATACAGATCACCAATACATTGGACATGATGGAACAAATACATTGGACAGTATGGAACAAATTCAAGTAATAAAGTGACAATATATACGATAAAGCATAGGTTTTTTTAAGAAATGGCAAAACAGAAATATTTAATCCCCCATCTGCTTCTGCATGATTAAACCCCCGACTACATTCATTTGTAGCTCCACCCGTGTGGGCAGACTGGTGGGAGGAATTGTTGAGCTAAATTGGATATTATATCATCTAGAGCAGTGGATAGTGTGGGCGTGTGGGTTACCAATATATTTGGTTAAAAAATAATCCTTCAAATGAATTGATTGGTCACTTAAAAAATTATGAAATACAATTAGAGCCCAGCGTGTTTCTGCATGGTCTCCCTGTCCTCTGAGATCCCCTGCAGCAGCCTTAATCTATGTCTCTTCAGGTCCTCGCATGTGACAGACCTCCTCAAACACGTCCTGCGTTCACTTCCTTCAACGTCCAAAACCTCTTCATATCCAAAAAAGACAAAGCAATCCATGAAAAAGTGCAAAAAATACCATGAAGCAAATGTTCTGCACCCCCCACCCCGAACCTTTTAGTTTATAATCCTGTAGAAGATGCCACTCTCAGACCAAAATCAAGTCAGTGGAAAGAATAGATATGTGAAAAAATGCCGTTGTACATGTAATAGTAGTTGAACCAGTACCACTGCAGTAGTAGTAATAATTGCAGTGCTTGCATTGATGTTTATTTTCCCATTTCTCTTGTAAAATGTCTCGGGTACAAACAAAAAATAAAAGAGGAGTCAGGAGAATGATGTCACATCGCGAGGGGGCTCTTCTGAGGGGTCTCATGTTCCCTGGCCCTTTTCAATTCTTTCGCCCTGGAACACAGAGAGAGACAGGCATCCATGAATATAACATCCATGACTTGAGTTTCTAGTAACAAGCTTATCAAGACACACACAGGCCTAACAGTATCAAGTCAGCTCACATCATCAGGAAGTACGGCTGGTCTGTGAAAGAAAATGTTGGTCAGGATTGAACTGAACTTGCACTTTGGAATGAACAAAAGTGAATAATTATAGCACAATTACAGAATTATTACCATATTAATCTATTACATTAGAGATAAAATGCACTTTTGTGACAAAATAAATACAAGAAATCTTGTCATGAAATTAACTTCATTTTGAAGTGTTCCAAAACAATATGGTGATGATATTATAGTTATTATAATTACAATTCTAAATTGATATTACTCATTTCAAAGTGACACTTGGCACCCTGAAGCACCTTTTTCACATGCTCAAAATGCAGCATGTGACAAATAAAGATTAGAATGTAATGTACAACTGTCCTTCTATATTTTTAAATCTATTGAGTCAGTGATGAAAAGCATGAATCATTGCACTAAATGTTTATGGTCAAGGCAGAGGTCACTCCCACATATAAAAGACTAAAAGAACTAAGAACTTTCCAAACACAATGGTCAAAGCTGAGAAGAAATGCTCAGTTTATGAGAAAAAAAGGTAAATGATCATTTCAACTGCAATCATCTGGTATTTCACAAAAGAATGGTGTGGGTTTATAGAAGAAACATGTGTCTCAAGTGTATGAGCAAAAAGTGGTCAGCCTGCTGAGTACAAAGCGCTCTTTACCCTAAAAATTGATTTTAACACATCAACCACCAACATGTAATGGATTCAGCCCTACTCTTATTCTTAGCAGAAGGTTACTACTGCAACATTTATGTATTGAAAAGAGGCAGACTATGTAGATGCATGGTTAGATGTGTGTGTGTGTGTGTGTGTGTGTGTGTGTGTGTGTGTGTGTGTGTGTGTGTGTGTGTGTGTGTGTGTGTGTGTGTGTGTGTGCACACTTCATCCTCTCAGTACTCCCTGGAGGTATGAATCCATTAAAGCTCTGTGTTTTATTCCCAATGGGTGGAGGAACCTATTGTTTGTTTCTTCACTGTGACCTATATTGTATCACAGCTTCCTAACCTATATCACAGTATAGCAGACAAGCCTGCCATAAGAGGTGGTTACATCAACAATCTCACCTGCTCTAAAAGCATGGTACCCTATTTCAGGACAGCATACAGCAGATATGGAAAAGAGTAAAAACATGTAATATGAATGTCAACACCAAGGCTCAAATGCTCAAACTTCTAAATATGCTATATTTGATGTTCTGAGGTTTCCCCCCCATTCAGGTGTATCTTTTTGTACTGTATTTTCTTTTATTTGTTTGTTTTGTTTTGATGAACCAGTGGGCATAATACATTCAACACAGTTTGACACAGTTTTAATAAATGGAAATTAGAGGGGTTAAGTCCCCCTCTCAGTCTGTCGAGTGGCTAGAAACAGGGCACACAGCCAGTCAGACAGACAGACAACTACTTGAGAAACAGCAGGCCCATAGCATGCCTAAAGGTAGAAGAGCAAGGCCCATAGTTGTCACCACTTGACATGCAGCAGAATAAAACATGATTGAAAAAAGCCTCCCGTTTTCTCAAACTGGCTATCTGCATAACCACACAAAACTGAAATTTAAAAAAAAAAAAAAATCATGAACAAAAAGTAATTTCCAAGGAGAGAAGACAGAAGTAAAGAGAGTCAGAGAAGTGACTGTTAAGTGTTGCAGTGATAATGTCATTCATAAGCATTTTGTTAGTTTGAGATAGGTTCTGCTCTAAATCTGAGCTTCTCAGTCCACCTGTGGCTCCAGTCGGCAGCCTTCATGCAAGCAGGCATCAAGCAACAGTAATGGAGAAGGAGGTAGGGTGGGTGGAGGGGTGAGAGAGAAAGAGCAAAAGAGAAAATGAAAGTGAGGGAAGGAGGGAGAGAATGCGAAGGCCAAGACCTCAGGAGGAGATAATTGTATTATTAAAGAGTGAGAGACAGAGAGGGAGATAAGAGGGAGAAAGAGACATACAGAATAAACAGAAAGAGAGAGAGAGAGAAAGAGAGAGAGAGAGAGAGAGAGAGAGAGAGAGAGAGGGAGGCACGAACTGAGTTGCTGAGGCTGCACTCACCCGCTTGAACAGTCTATGGTCCATCAAGGGGCTTGGCATAAACAGCAAAACAATATCAGCTATTAGCACACAGTAGGCACTGTGAAGGAGGGGGCGAGGACAGGTGGGGGCCAAATACAGTGAGGGGGAGGGGTTAAGCTTAGGTGTTGGAGACATTTCTAACCACCCAATTTGTCCAACAAAAATAAATTAAACACACAACACCAGGTAAAAGGAATAGTAGATGGACAAGATTATGAAACTAGTGGTAGTTTCTACTGTGTCTTACTCATTAGCTCATTTGAATTTTTTAGGCCATGAACCAACCCTTGCAGTAAATCTGAATGTGAAGTTTTATCTAGCCTATGTAAAGTTGTGCGTGTATGTATGTATAAATGAGAATGTTAGTATGTGTGTGAGTCAGTGTTGGGGTCTACCTGTGGCGGCAGCGACGTAGGAACCTCATGATCTTCCTGGCAGCCTGATCCTGCCTCTTTGTGAGCAGACTACCTCTATAAAAAACCAGAACGAGAATAGTGTCTTACTGTTTGTACAGTTGAAAACTGGCATACATCTCTGTTTACATGAATTTGAGTCGACTTTTACCTTTCAGTGAAAATGTAAAGGGTTCTATTCCAAAACAGCTGGAATTTTGGACCCTTGTGATGAGATTTGGCGCTCATTCTGAGCTCAGTGTTTTAAGCTCACCTGGGTCCTTGGGCTATATAAACTGGCCAATGTGCTTCCTCCTGCCTATCCCTGACATTCACCCTGCATCACTTTCTTTTGGTTTGCACCTTCAACACCGCCAAAGCACATCAACCACACATCCATGCACTACTTTCATTGCTGACATTGCTGATATACACACTCCATTGTTCATTTCAGTTAACCTTAGTTTTAATAAATTACTCTTCTTTGAAGTGTAAGCTTTGCGTGGACTCCCTTCTTGTCACATTCCTTAAGCCAATTTGTGACAGTATATTCCAGTATTTGGCCTGCAGTATGTGGCTGGGTGTTTACCTCAGTTTGTGCTGCACAAGGGCAGCAGCAGCCCCACGGTGATGGGGCTTCAGCCTGCCAAACTCCTTGTAGCTGCGGTAGTATTGCTGAATGAGCACGGCAGCCCTCCTGCTCTGCTGGAACTTCTTCTGTTCGTGGTAGCTGCGGAATTTACTCTGGATAAGGATGGCGGCCTGCGTCATCTTCTTATAAAGTGCATACTGCCAATGAGAACAAAACAATATGTCATGCTTTGCTGTGTGTGAATACTGCAATAGTGCCATGGGTTCACGCTGTCACAGAAGAACACAACCTGAAGTTTGGCAATGAATTTAGCTGCTGGTAGTGAAAAAATTTTACCTTCAAGGCTATCCATGTAAGCTTGCAAACAGAAAAAGGAAAATATTATGAATGATGCACTAACCCTAATGGTTAGTTCACTCATGTAGAGATCTGCCTCCTAAAAGACTATGATATACACTAATTACATTGGAACATGTACCCAAAGGCATTTATTAGATGTGACCATATCAGGAACACATCAATGCTTTGGTGGTGCCTACCTGTTTGTATTTCTTGTAACAACGTTGAATAACAGCAGCAGCTACTTCCTGTTGCTCTCTGAGCGGCCGCCCCTGTTGGAGAGTAGAGTGGGATAGGTCAGAGGTCACAGTAGAACCTGCATTTTGCCACAAAGGATATTGGTGGCTATGTCAGGTCTCCTTGTGGCCGGCATGTGAATGCCACCCTGGCATGAGTCCACCCCTGGTGAACTGGCCCCCATGTGAGCAGAGGGGAGGTGGTGAACTGTTGAGCGACAGAGAGCCAAAGGTCCACCTCAGTATCAGCTGGTAGACAGGCATAACAGGCGACTACAGCTGTAAACAGTTTGTCAAATGAAAACACATTAAAAGTAGCTGGGGGGTGGGGGGGTGGGTAGCGAGTTGAAGAATGGGATCGGGCAGGGGGAAAGGATTGGTGTGTGGAGAGCTCATTAAAAACAGGCAGTAGCAGGCTCCATACACCTAACTAAGACACAGAAATAGAGACAAAGAGAAAGGAGGAGAACATAAGCTTAATTGTGTCTAATTGGAGCAGGGATACAGGGGACAGTGCAGTCGTTCCTCTAAGCAAGGCCATGCTCTGCTCAAGGCACCTTCCCATGCTGAAACCACAGGGACATATTTGAATGTATTTTTGTTTATGTTGTAATGTGTATATATGAGCAGAGGAACAGAGAATAAAACAGATAGAGATAGAAAAATGTGAATAATATATATTAAGTATGATTAGAAACAGCATATCCCAAGATGAAAAATAATGAACCGTATCACAACCCTGAACTTTACTGCAAAAATCAGAGCTCTATAGCTTGGAACCAAATCAAAGTGAACCCTTCAACATCTCTCCAAAAGCCAAAAACAAAACCATCTAATAATACCAGTCCTAACAGAACAGCCCTGTCACTGCGGTCTGCAGTGCACACAGCATATGGCACCTGAGCGCCAGGCCTGTACCTTGTACTTGCGGAAGGCAGTTTGGACTAGGCGGGCAGCCTCATACAGCTCTCTCTGCTCTGGATCTGACAGAGTCAGCTGGGCCAGGTCTCGCTCCACCTTGCTGTTGGAGGCATTGATGAACTCACTCCAGTCAGCTGGGGATGTGAGTGTAGACCTCTCCAGGGGCCCCTCTCTCAGTGGAGACCCCCCAGGACTGAGGTTGGGGTTGGATGATGGGGTCAGGGGTTCATTATACAGAGATCTAAGGAGAGAAGATGACAGAATTTTTCACTTTACTTCAGACCCTCTTTGTTTATTATACATACTGTTTTATTCTTTGGTACAGTAGTGAGGGATGCAGGAATCAAAGTCATAACAAATGGAACATTTTTACCATGTGCCAAGGTAAATTCCATGCCACATAAATCAATTTAACAACTGATAATAGAAAGTGTTTATTTTTATTGTATTTCTTGTCTGTCTGCAAATGTTGTGTTGTGGAAAACTGTAGTAGGAATAAATTAAACTTCCAAAAAATAACAGTCACAGATAGTAAGCAATCCTGAGCCACTGCCCTTCCATCAAATAAATCGTAGCATTATGTTTATATATATTTATATATATATGGCAGGGAAAGCATACATGGAGCGCCATAACCAAGTGGCTGGCATAGTGTACAGGAACATCTGCACGGAGTATGGACTGGAAACCCCGAGGTCAAAGTGGGAAACACCTCCAAAGGTGGTAGAGAATGACCGAGCCAAGATCCTGTGGGACTTCCAGATTCAGACTGACAGAATGGTGATGGCGAACCAACCAGACATCGTGGTGGTGGACAAACAGCAGAGGAAAGCCGTTGTGGTTGACGTGGCAATACCAAGTGATGGCAACATCAGGAAAAAGGAACATGAGAAACTAGAGAAATACCAAAGGCTCAGAGAAGAGCTGGAGAAGGCTTGGAAGGTGAAGGCGACAGTGGTGCTCATGGTCATCGGAGCACTCGGGGCAGTGACCCCCAAACTGGAGGAGTGGCTACAGCAGATCCCTGGAAGAAGACCAGCTCCCTGGTAGAGGACCCGAGCTCGAAGGATGAGACCACCCGCGGAGGGAGAAGGACGAAGTTTTTATAGGGCTATATATATATATATATATATATATATATATATATATATATATATATGTATATGTATATAGCCTGTTTCAACAGGGCATACTGTACATCAATCCTAGAAAGCAAGTTATTTTAAAAATGCTGTTTCACTCTGACCTTAAATTGGCAATGTACAGTATGTATAAATGTGTTCTTCATAGTGTTCTTTTTCACGACCTACCCATTGTACTCCAAGAAAATAGTAACCTTTTTGGACAATACCAGGAAAAAAAAGCATAGAAAAAAAGGATGAATACCTATGCAGTGGGGAGGACACACATACTGTACACACACCCACACACTGGCTATGCAATATGCATATCTGCTATTCTCTGCCCCACGGTGCTCCTTACCGTAGGTGTATGATGCTCGGCAGCTGTTCCACATCTCCAAGGTAGTTGGCCAGCCAGTTCATGGTGTTGCTGACCCCTGACGTGTCTAAGGGCACTGAGTCTGCGGCGGTGAAGTTCTCCCTTTTGATTCTCTCTGGCGTTGCTTCAATGATGTGCTCTGCCAGAGTCATCATATTTACCTGGTTTGTTGGGACAAACAAAAAACCCACCTTTTCAATGTTTATCACTATATATAGTTGAGTGCCTACCTATTTCGTTGACTGTACATGGCTGAGACATTAATTAATTGTTTGACCCAGTGACAAAAATGTTGGCTTTAATGCCAGTGGAGAGGGTGATAATGATGACAGTGATACTGTTGGAGCTAAAATTCCTAATCCAGCTCTTCATCTGTTGGAGGAGTAGTTAGACTGAGATGGATGGCTGGAAGAATCCCTTGGCTACGGAAGTGGATCAATAGAGAGAGTTTATTATGCAGTGATGGTCATCGACAGAGTGCCAGATTGGCCTGGTGTATACTGCCTACCCAATGCAGAAGGCGGACATAAAAGAGGTGGCATGGTAGTGTTATGTCCAATTTAAATCTCATCTTGCCATGCTTTCTTCACTGGTAATTCATATGTATGCCACTCTCCAAAGTGGGGCCACTAAAATATCCATATTCCAATATTCCCTCTGATAATATATTGTATATGTAATGTAAGAAGTATAGTAAATGTGCTTCATACGTAAGGCTTCTAATTTTCATTTTCTTACCAATTATTGCAAAAAATATATTTTTAAAAAGGTAAATCAGTTACAACTGATTTTCCCCCTGATTTTTTCTTCCCATGCATCAGGTTGTCTTATTGCTGCAAGAAGATCTGTGATGCAGGCATTTAAATCAACCCAAATTATTTTTAATCTTTCATGCGTGGCTGTACTAATGCCAAGTTCTAAACATTTAGGTGACTGAGTAAACATTCATTCTCTTCTATTTTCATTCTCACCTGCAGGTCATCCATCTGTGTGAGACAGTCCTGGTTCTCCAGATCTTCCCGATAGGATAATAGTTCTGCATCAGCCATTTCTCTGTCTGCCATCACCAGCATGCCTAGCTGTTCCCGCTGACGTAACCGGCTGACCAATTTCTCCTTTCCCAGGCTGCTGCTTCCACTGACCCCCAGCACCTTCCTCCCCAAGCCGCTGTTGGAGAAACTCTCTCTGGAGGTCCATCTTGTTGTCCCTGTGCTGCCTCCAGTAGACAGGCCCTTGTCTGAGCTCAGGCCCTCTGAGGACAAGCTCTTGGGGCTAGAGGACAGCTTGTGGAGCTGTTGCTGCTCCAGGCTCAAAGGAACAGACAAAGCCTTATCAGGCCGTGTCTGAAACAGTTCAGGGTTGGGTTTATGTTTTTTAGCTAGTGGGAGGTCTCTTTGGCCCTCACTGCTGTAGTAGTTGGAGGGCTCTGACCTGGGCCTTCTCAAGTCTGCAAAAAAACACAACAAGTAACAATTATTTGCATAACACACTAACAAAGACTTTGTTTGTCATGGACTAACAGAAAATAAGGGATCTTCCAGTCAGTGAATTATGAGAGGCCATCAGCTTAACCAGTTTTCCTCCAAGTGTACAGTAAGCAACAGAGGCAAAAAGACAACTGTACTGGCCTGGATTGAGGCTTGTGGTGCTGGATGTGGTTGTAGTGGTGGCAGGACCCCCTTTCTTGCCGCTGGGTGCTACTACGCTGTTGTTTGCCCAGCTGACCATCCAGCTGTCTGTGGTGGGTGTGTCAGGGGCTGGTGAGAAAGACATGCGAGTTGTGGGTGGTAGAGGAGCTGGTGGCTGCTGCTCTTCCCTTTGTAGCTGCTCCAGACATTCAGCCAATTTGGTATGGCCTCGAGATCGGGCAATTGAGAGGGGTAAGCGGCCCAGAGAATCTGGGATAGCTAGGGCACGTCTGTCCCATTTATACAGGACCACTGCTGCCTCCAGGTGACCCAGTGCACATGCCCACATCTGGATGGAAAACAGATAGATAAGAAAAGGCAGCAAAGAGAAAAAGAATTTGTGAGTTTTATTACACCAGACTAAAAAAACATCCATCTACAACAACTACAGGTGTTTCTCACGTGTCATGTGTAAACATGTTAACGTCCGCTCTCTTACCAGAGGTGTGCAGGAGAAGTGATCTACATTGAGAGGGTCCACTTCTAACTCCAAATCAATACTATCAGCATGCTTGGTGCTGAATGGAAGAGAGAAAATAATTAGCATCTCACTGCTATTTAGTGTGGTGCATGCCAATTACAAACCAAAACAACATTATACAATATGTTGAGTATTTTGAACTCACCGCCACTTGATGAGTGTCTGGATGAGGGTGGCATAGCCTTGGCCTGCAGCCAGGTGAAGGAGTGTCATGCCTCTGAAGGTCTTGGAGTGGATTAAATGTTTGGACTTGGCCCAGCAAGCTCTGCTCATCATCTTCTCACAGACCACCACAACACGGCTCTCAAAGGAGCTGCTGGCCTGCATCTGGCCAGGTACACACTCACATACACAAAAGAGGAAATCATTATTGGTTGTTGTATATGCCTATTTAAAAACAACAACAAAAAAATCAGTTATTTTATATAGTTATATAGTACTTTTGTCATTAATGACAAAACACAATGTGCTTTCTGTGTACTGTCACATGTACAATGATTGTCTTTATATATGAGTAGCGTGAAGTGGGTTTTTACCTGTGACTGGCTGTTGTTGCCTCCCCCTCCACCTCCTCCGCCTCCTCCCCCTCCTACCCCTCCTCCGCCTCCTCCCCCTGTTCCTCCCCCAGCTCCACCACTCCCTGCACTGCTCGGCTGCTGGTGGCTGGCCATCTCCGCCATCCTCCTCTCCATCTGCTCCAAGCGCTCCAGGATAGACATTCTGAACTGGTTATCTGGGTAAATAGTGGGACAAGGAAGAACACGTCAGCACACAAGTAGCATCCAGTGTGCAAAAAAAATGGCTGTCTTTGCTATTACCAGCACAAACAACCCTGTGTCCTGACAAGACAAATGATCACACAGTATGCACCACAAGCTGCACCAAATATGTTGCTCTGAGCAGCATTAAGACTGTCGCAGTGACTTGGGGCTTAACATCATGAGGCATACAATCAACCATTTAAGAAGAGATTTGTCTGTTTCTGATATACTAAAAAGTTGATGGCAAGTTAATATCCTACTTTCAGCTGTAACACACAAAACCCTCATAATCATTATTAATCTCCCCAGAATGTGAATGAAAACAATACCATCAATCATTAACTTCATCAAAACAATTGGCTTTACTAAAATAACCTTTAAAGCCCATCAATCATCTGCTAATGGCTGCCATCACTAAACTCCTGCCACCATCTCTCCTGCACCACTCAAACATACACCCAGAAGACTAATACAGTTTGAACGATTGGCCAATGAGTGGGGGCATGTTAAATGTGTCCACCCTTTCACAAAGGGCTTCAGGCATGCTCTGGGGGGAGTGCACAGCTGAAGGCCCTCTACAGCTGATTAAGTACACCCTATTATGGCCACCTCAGTTCCATGAGCCTGTATGGTAGGAGGACTATGAAGCTGACAGAGCAGAATCAATCACAACTTGCACCTATCCAGAGTCCTTGAAAACCCAGCCTTTCCATACATCAAGATGGACGGAGGTGTAAAAGACTTCAGAGTGGTTACATGCTGCTTAGGAGGCAACTGCTGCTTTGTATCCTGTGTCAGTGTAGTTTTACAGGTTGTCTCTACTCAGGTTTTCAGCCTTGCAACAAGAAAAGCTATTTTCTCTGTCAGACATATAGAACACGCTGCATAATTCAATACCTAAGTGAGGAGAGGGCAGAGCAAGTGACTTCTAAAGACTTGTAAATGTATTTTAATTAGTGATTCAGACACAAAAAATAAATAGGGTGTAACTGAAAAATTAAGCAGACTATAACATTAATGGGCAGGTTTTGATCACTACATAAAATACATTTGAATAACTAATATTAAAATGTCCACACACTTGCTATTTAAACCTGTTGCAATATGTTTATGTAAGATTATAAGACACAAGGCTCACTGAGACATTTAGGAAACCCCCCCATAAACACTCACATACACACAAACAAACAACAAACACTTGTGTGTGTGTGCACGTGTGTCCACGCACACACACACACACACACACACACACACACACACACACACACACACACACACACACACACACACAAAGTATGCTGTGTACAGACAGCGGAATGGGATGGGCAAAGAGAGCCCACTGCAGCAGGGAGTATAGAAGACTGCATTAGCATTCCCCATTTAGCCACTATGAGGCCGTTTCTGTGGCAACCTGCTGCCGAGCGGTAACTAGGCGACAGGAACATGGCTGTGTGTGTATGGTCTGCCTGCGTGCTATTGGTTTATTGATGAAGGGGAGGAGAAGGACTCAGTTCTCCAGAAAAAAAAAATGGCGAGAGAAAGGCAAACAATGAAAAAACAGCATCTATAAATCTTCTTTGCTGTGCTTTTGTGTACTTGGCCTACTCTCTTTTCTCAGTGTTGACGCCGTAGGTAGGGACCTAATGACTCTAAGTGAGGAGCCTTCACAGCACGACCTGGTGACATTTGCGCTTTACGCTATCTTGGCAGTCACGGCTCAGGGCTCCATGGAGAGCTAATGTCACAGACAGACCTCCTATAAGCTACTGGAAAAGAGGTCAAGTAACTGCTATCATTGGACAGAAAAACATAATGTCACTAGCTGGTAAATTACTGCTCTCAGTGACAACATGCTGCACTGTGAATAATGGACTTGGAGCACAACTCTGGGGTCTCTGCCTTCGATCCCTGTGTGTGCTGTATGTAGACTGTCTGACTGTATGTGGACCTGGTGTCAGAGCAGCAGATCACTCTCTTATCGAGCAGGAAAGATGCTTAGAGTGTTTGCAGTGCTTCTTTCTATGCCGGATCCATCTTCACCTACCCAAATGGTGACTTGTGGAAACAGTTGAGAGACTGTTCTAAACTGAGTGCTTGTGACTGGAGGGCAGTCAGAGTGTTGAGATAGGTCACAGCACTACAACCTGCCTTGGTACAAGGCTATGTTCTCCCTCACCCTCTCGCTGACATGGGGGGAGAGATGTAGACAGAGAGATGGAGAGAGAGAGGGGATAGTTAGCAGTAGGCTGACATGTCTTTGTTCAGACCCTGTGCTGCAGTGTGCTGCAGTGCAGATGATGTCATCTCCACCTGCTGCTTGCTGCTCCAAATGCGATGCACGTCCACTGCAGAGGGAGGATGGGGGTTGAGACGAGTGGGAGGGGAGAGGGAGGAGACATGGAAGGTGAGCAGCCAAAGAGAATTGTGACAATGACGTCGTTAACGCACTCCCACTCTCTGGTTTACTCCCTTGTGACGGTGTGTGGCAGCAGACGTGGTCACTCACACATTTAGGGCTGACTGTGACATGCTATTTTTATTAGCAGTTGGGTGCAAAAATGAGGCAGACCACCACTCATTATATTTAGAACACTTGAATGAAAGTTGATTATTCAACCGAAGTGTACATTTACAGCTGTCATGACACAAATATGCCTTCCAAATCCAGGCGAAGTTTCTACAGATGAGTCCAGTTCCCTCGCTTGTGGAGATTTATTATACAGCTTCCCCTTGCTTTCAATGATGTATTCCCCTGCAAGACTTGGACCCTTGCTAACTTTCTCCATCCAAATTTGATATGAAAAATACAAAAGGAGAGAGAACTCTTCACATTCTTTAATAAAAACCTACACTGATTTTTATGCTTCATCAATTCTCTCACATCTATCTACCTGAACTCATCTCTATGTTTTATTTTACACTGTGGAGTGTTAAGTGTTATTTAGTGAGAGTTATTTTAATGAGAATAGCTAACAGAGTTAAGAGTGACAGGTTTTTTTCTGTACAGTCTATTACATAACAATTGGAGTGGGCTTTTTGTAATCCTTTTGAAATTTTGAATATGTGACTAAATGATGACCTGATTTGTCTCCCCTTAGAACTGAGAGGAAAACCTATCACCTCTGGGACGAAAGCCTAGAGAGGATGGGAAAACACTTTCTTTTAATAGAGTGACAGTTGCCTTGGCTAAAGAGGGAACACTAAACATCAAGAATGTGAAAAAACACCCACATAATACTCTGTGACAAGAGGTCTTGAACTTTTATGACCTATAACCCAAATCAGTAATTTTGTCGCTTGACTTGGGACCAACGGTTATTAGAATAAATTACTAGTGTTGTCATCATGGGACCCACCAGACACTGGCCCGTGACCTGGTCCTGTCATACAGATTAAGAAGCTGTGCTCCATGAGGAAAGTCACACATCTAGTGTGGGAAGTCACTTCTGCATAAGATCCATAGCAGAAGTACTCTAACATACTTTCTGCACGATAAAACTAATGCCTGCACTCTGTGTAGCATGTGATGGCTGTTGTGTGTCACTGTGGCTTTGCTGTTGCTTTTTATTAAAATCTCTCAAAGGACTCATATACTCTGAGGGAAGCAGAGAGTAGAGGACCTGTAAGATGTGCACTGGGTTTTAAAACACACGTCATAGCCCTGCTCCATGTAATCTGTCTCATCTCTGGGAGATTTCAGCAGCTCCTCATGAGACAGGTTGATATACAGACGGATAAGGGAAGGAAGGACAGGGCTGTTTTATTGACACTCAGTAGAGCACAGTGGGATTGAGAACAGGCTGAAGGGAGGAAGAAGACAGCAGGAGAGATTATAGGTAAAGAAAGGACAATGGTGAAGTGAGACCAGAAGACAGGAGTAGGGTTATTCATATAGGCTAGTGAACGTCTGATAGAATGTGGGAGGACATCTTTAATCCTTACTTCTGAACCTCTGGTTGTGTTCATGCCAATCAAGTTTAGTGCTGGACCTCATTATCACTCTGCAACCACTCATCTTCTCACATGTAATCCAGTAGAAAGACTGGAGGCCAGTCTCCCTCTGGGTCTCTGTTTTAGCTGACTGACAGGGGCTGGTATTTGTGACAGTGCAGGGAAAGGGGCCAGGCCATCTGGCTGCAGCTGGAACACATGGCTGTCTGTTGATCAAAGGCCGATTTTACTTTGACATAGTGTTATAACTGTTTGTGGTTTTGTTCTGTCTATAATTATTTTTTTCTTCCTTTTAATTCATATTAGCAGAGTCATATCAGAAGATTTAAAGTGTTAATCAAATCTATTTGAGGATGCCATCTATCCATCCATCTGCTATATGGCTTATCCTGCTCAGGGTTGCGGGGTGCGAGGCGAGAAGTAGGATACACCATGGACAGGTCATCAATCCATGACAAGGCTAACACACACAAACAGACAAATGCAATCACATTCACACCTAGGCGTTATTTTGAGGTTCAAATTCACCTATCCTGTAACTCTTGAACTGGGTCACCTGGAGGAAACTCCTCAGACACAGGGAGAACACGCAGACTCCACACAGAAACAAAAGCAAATACAATGACCACTACAGATTCATTTTTGCCATTTCAATGCTGTAAAACATGTTTGCTGTTTTCTCCCTGTCAGTTAATTGACCATTTTTTGTATACCCTGTCCCTCAATCCAAAATCATATTGTCAGTGAACAAATGTTCTTATAGCTTTACTGGTGTGGCATACAACAATTTGCAACCTGTACACAACAGTAGAAATGCTCCACATACAAGGCAATCAGCTTTGTTAAGCCAGCCAGGTGCCTGTATCACTAGAATTCTTCTCTTGCAGTGTATCAACAAATTAAAACATCAACACATGGAAAATGCAATATTCAGAGGCATTATGTCCTGTCAGACAATTCTGTCTCACCACTGTTTCCACAGAGAATTTATTCTCAACCATATACAGCAGTTTAATAACCGCAAACAAAGGTCACAATGCTTGAATGATACTTGTCTGTTCTGCCAGAAAGGTGAAGCAGCTCTTAACCTACTGGCATTTGTCCAGCTATATAGGTCAATATGAGTACAGTCTAAATGCTGAATAGATACATTGTGTCACATTGAAGGTAAAATGCCAAGAGTGCACACCATGGGGATTTACTGTCATCTGCTATCACACTAATAGAGTGATACAGTATTGGCTTTTTGTCTTTGAGAGTAGGGTAGTTTGATTTTTTATAGATGTTCAATTGATACAGTAACACGTACATATCATTAGCTTCCTATTTGCATAAACAACTATATGCTACTTGACACATTGCAGGCAGGAGTAGAGAATTTTTTTCTAAGATGAATCAATCTGATATAAAACACCACAGCCCAAGGGACAGGACGTCTGCAAAGCTTTCCATTAATAGTAAGACAACACATTTAGGCTAGATGCATTCACAGGATTCTCAGCCTGTTTTCCCCTTTTCTCTAAATCTTTTTCAACATCGTAATTAAAATCATATTTCAGTCTTTTGTCACCCACTGGAATCCTATCTATGGCATATTGTACTGTAGCAACAATTGTAATTTACAAGTGAGTGCAGAAGAGTGAGCAGAGATAGAGACCTGAGACTTAGAGCTATTTGATCTTGAATGTGATATAATGTATGCTTGGTTTGAGACTATTTATATTACCCCCTCTATTTTAATTTGATACATCAGAGGGATACAACTGCACAGCATGAACAGGGACTGAACCTGAATTTGAGCACATATCCAACAAACGAAACTTTCAACATAACATTATAGTTTTTAATATATGGTTCAATTAGCTAAGATTACAGAAACATACATAATCCCTTTGTGCTTTATAAGCAGACTGGAGCACAGAGGTGGACAGTATCATGCATATTTCAAATCACAGCATAGACAGATTTTGACTGATGCATAACATAATGTAACCTAATGCAGACCACAAACTTTAGCTTTAAAATTTACCAAAGGTTTTACTTGACACCTCTTTGACAGTCCCTCCACAAACTTTATACTGTAAGCTTCACAAAGGTAGAATTTATTGAATGACTATTATACTGGATTGCATTAGAAAGACAAAGTGTTACTATTTTTATGTCTACCCACTATGTCTTGAGCTTAAATGAACTATAAAATGATGAACTATAAGGTAAGTAGCTAACTATAAGATTAAAAAAATTCCAAGCAATAGTGTAAAAGAAGTCAACAGTGAGGCCATCTTATGTGAGGTCATTCCTAATTATTTGGAAAACTTGAACTGAGGCATAAACAGCCAGAAATGATGTGCTCTCTCCAAATGACAGTTCCTCTTTAAATGTACCTATCTCTTTAAAACAGCTTATCTTGGGTGATCCATCACCTTTAGGTATAAGCATTCCCACGTCACTGCTGCTGTTACTAGTACTACCACTAATGCTATTGCTCTTGTTATTACTACTACTGATACAACTATAACAGCTACAGTAACACAGTTGCCTCTAAACTAGAGATGAGACTGCTGTTGTTTTTGATATTATTAGTAATCGCAGTACACTACATCTGCTATCATAACTGCTTGTATTACTAACAGCATTTCCACAACTAACTAAGATAGATAGATAGTATTTAATGAAGTCTGTTTTCACAGCCTGCATATGTTCATCTCCCACATGAGATACTTTATGCATATAGTTAACATAATGTCATATACTGTATATCCATATACATTAATTCCCCAGATGTATCCAAACATATGCTTACATACACATATCCACACACCGACATATCTATACACAAATCTATACATTGTTCACTGGGTTATTTTATTAAGGGCTGGTATGGCGAAGGGGACAAAACTCCTGCTTAAGTGATATTATCAACATTAATATTACTTCTCCTGCTTCTGCAACAAGCACACAACTAATACAATGCTACTATATTGCTAACACTACTACCACACCTACAACTAATAAATGACTTTGTGTAGTTAAACCAAGAAACAAACTGTTCCTACTGCTGCCAACTATACTAAGTAAACCACTTTGCATTAGAGTGGCCACAAAATAGTTACTTGGTATTACTACAATGAATGCATATACATTACACCTATGTAAAACAGTCAAAAGCAGTGTGGTGATTCATCCAACTTTTCAAAACATATTCATATCTTTCACAGTTCCCTTAAGAGGCTAAAATATGGACTATGCATCTTGTTCTATGCCTTGAATATAGTACAACTCAAAACTTCACAGAGGAGCAACAGGTAGATAAATGTATATCTGTAATTATCTCACTTGAAATAATCTGGAAAGAATGCAATTCAATCTGTACAATAAAACAGCTGCATAAGTAGATTTCACAGACGACACGCTGGCCCCAATAAAATGAGCAGCAATGACCCTCTAATGCGCTATAGCAACTACTTTCAATAACACGTGAAACAGCACTTGCAGCTGGCAATTTAAGGACACCAGCCTGAAACACAACGACCATATAGTTAAAAAGACCAAACTGACTAAAACCATCAAGAAAGAGTCATGAATCCTTGAAATGTGAATGCCAGGTTTTGCCAAAAGTACCATGATTAGGAAAACAGGCGTTTTTCTGTCTCTAAAGGCATCTTGATGAGTCTTTAATATGCCCAGGCACTAGTCGTGAGTCAGGAGTTGGCTACTATCAACGTCAACTCTCCAGTGCTCTGCAATGAGGCAGAGTCACATAAAACACTTGAAGAAAGCATGTGGCCAAAACAGACAATTTCTTAAAAAAAACTCTGCTACAGCACAGACACAGTTGGACTACATTAAGACACAATAACTTAGCATGCGGGGTGTTCGAAGAAACGTGTAACTTCAACTTCTCTTGGCATACACGAGAAACGCACAGAATACAAAAACAGCCCAAACACAACATAAACACAGCACAGCACAGCACTACAGCCATAGGTTGAACTTAACACTTCTAACCTTCTATTTTATTTTCCATTGGTAGAGTCCACCTCAAAGCCAAAAATATTGCCTCTTTTGTCTTTTAGGAAATGCAGGTGTCATTCACTGGCATCCTGACCCAAAGAAGTCCAACCAAAGCTGCATTTCACTCAAATTGCAGTTTTGCCCCAACAGTCTGACGGTCAGTCTACTGCATGGTGTTATATGCAGAGAAACAATAAAAATATATATCCTTGGTGTAGACTGAATCTCAATCTCAACACAGCACTCGTCAACAATAGAACAAAGTGAGGGAAGAGAGCGACGTGAGGAGAGCAAGGGAGAGAGAGAGAGAGAGAGAGAGAGCGCGAGAGAGGAAGACCGCTCACTTCTCTTCTTCTAATAGCCCCCTCCTCCTCTTCACTTGTTTCACCTCACACACATACACACTTTCCTTGTGTTTCTAGTAGTCGCTGCTATCCCAGCCTGCAGTAAAATGACAAATACCGCTGCTAAGAGACGTCGTGCGCACGTGCAGCCAATAAACAGACGCCCTAATTCCCGTTTGCCGCCTTCTCCCCGAGCGGTGGTCCTGCTCCTATAAGCTCGCCTTTTATCTTATTGTTATTATTATTGGTTATTTGGCCTATAATAATAATAAGTATTGTTATTCAAATAGAGCTACTCTGCTCGACGCGTGTGGCTGTTCATTTGGCTGTGAACAGCATTTCTCTCCCACACTGGAGAAAGTCGGTACAACCTTTTAAAAGACGAATGGATTCGCCTTCTCCCAGCCAAGCTGCCGTCTGAAACAAAATCTTGTTCTGTTTGCGGTAGTTTACCATGTTTACCCAAACACGCCCACTCCTCCGCTCCTGCATTGTGTGTAGTCTGCCGTTTGTCACGCCGGTGTAGTTAGCTCAGAGTCAGTACTGTCAATACGCTCTCTTGAACACTAACAGTCAGTATGCCGCTATGTATGCTATGGCTGTCATTTGGCAGTTTCTAGCGAACCTCTCCCGGCTCGGGTTGTGGGATCTAAGCTCGGGGACCTATTTGGGCGGACGATGAGTGTTCTGCAGCTCCGACAGCTTTTCTGTCCTGCCCATGGCTCCGTACCTGCAGTGCTGCAGAGAAAAGCGCCCCTTCCCCCACTCTGCATTATGACAAATCAAGGCAGGCAGGCAGCTGTGCCATTAGCACATCATAGCACAGTGAGTCTTCCATGGGAGAACAAACTCCTAAAGCTGTATAGCACACACAAAATATTGCACGTATGGCACGGAATGTCAGAAGCCTATGGTTAATCAGGTGACTGACCGTAGGGGTTAAGTAGCGTGAGTCTGTCACGTTAGGCAACAGAAAACATTAGTGTTTCGAAAGTGGGAAACTAATGTCTCGCTATCATTCTTCCGTTAGATGTGCAGCGCTTCTTGCTTTTCCTGTTGTGCTTCATGACTGACATTATCGATGTGACGACTACACGTGCCCAAGTGATTACATCCCGCCCTACTTCTGAAATAAGTTATATGGTCTAGATATCACAGTGGAAATTGAATTTCTCTGTGATTACAAGGGGGTAAACAATGGCAAACAGATCCAGCATTTACTTTTCCGAGAAAAGAAAATCCTCTGTAGTAACCCACATGGATTTTAAAGTGCGCTCTGCGCCAGAGGCGCTGTCCACAGTGGGGTGGTCCTGAAGCTGCTGATCACACACGCTTTTGCCATAAGCTCTGATGGATCCCTTTTCTACATTAACAGTCTTTCTCTAATAATTGTAGGGACAAATGATTTATCAGTAGCTGGATAGTTGGATGCAACAGAGATAAATTAAGTTGAAATCCTGCCAAACTTTACAAGTGAAAATCCCAATGCAATCAATGATCTTTGTGGATCACTATATGTCATTATCATCCTCAAATAGTAGGCCATAGATTGCCATGACACAAAATACTGAGAGATGGCAGGCAAGGAGTTAATATAAGTAAGGTAATAGGGTGGGCTGTGTTTTCCCTGAGACAGTCAGCTCCTCCTTAACTGGTTCTGTGAATGGGCCAGTGAGGCAGTAGGGTATGAATGGCGGAGGGATCCACCGGTACTGCCGTGTATGGGAGCCGCCAGCTCTCCATTACTCACTCCCACTCCCTCAAGGGCCGTCTGCAATGCAGCTGTCCTGTGAGCCTGTGCTTCGCTGTGCCCTACTTTATCCTGTCAGTGCTCAAGCACTGCAGCAATGCTTCCCACACACACACACACACACACACACACACACACACACATATATATATATATATACAAACACACAATGACTCACATGTTCATTACATTCTGGTGAACATGTCTACAGTAGGTCTTCTGACTCACAGACTTAATTTGAATTTAAACAGAATGGAAATTTGCCAACCCTGCAGCATCCATTGTTATATGTAGAAGACCTCTACAATGCTGATCTACAAAAGCTTTTTAACATAATTTGCAAATACTCATCACAATCAATGTCCAAATTTGTCAGTACATTTGCACTGCTGTATACACAATAGCTTTTATATTGACTGATTTTAACATAGACAAGATAAAAAATTGAAGCATTCTCTCACTGGACTGACCTTAAAATAAAGCTTTACATATGACATGTGGTATTTCATTTGCACATCTCAGAATAACAGACTGCAAAGTGAAAGTGAAAATGTCTCACATCATAACACAACAAAGTTAGCTCTCAAATCAGTTTCTCTTGGGTAATACCAAGTGGGGCTGGGCGGTATGGTTGAAATCAATGTCACAATATTAATACGAATATTTTTTTGATATGGAATATAGCAGTATTATGAAAAGTCACATTTGTCACATTAATCAAACTGATATTCATTTATTGCAATGAACTGCGTTCCACTGCATTACATGCACAACTATTCACACCTGTGTAACACACAATTCATTCAGTTTAGTTTTTAAGTACAATTTGCGCCAATTCATTAATTTGGACAATATCATTTTGTAAAACAATAGCATGGTATGATCCTATCATAACAATACAATTCCAATAAAAGTTGAAAAATGAAAATATTGAATTATTATGAGCCTTATCACCAACGAAAGGTACTTTCCAACAACTCTGATAACAAGGTTCTGAAGATTCGTACTTACACTCCCTTACACAGTCTCTACACATACTGTGTAGGAGCTGCCAATTCAAAGATTTTTCCGTGATATTTATCATGTTTGAACCAGCAAGTATTATGGCTATGCAACCCAAGCTGAATATTTGTGCAGCAGAAACATTTAACAACAGCAATGAACATACAATGTGCGAGTTAAATTACCTATGTAATTGCACAAAATATATAACATGTTTTTACTATGTATGTGGATAAAAAAATGTAAGGTCAGAACAAAATTAACTTAAAATTAGTTTAAAGAAAAGCTAGAGAGGATTTGTAATGCATGATGGTCCAGCAGATCATTAATCAAAATTGACAACATTAATTATGGCCGCAGGATTTTGGAGGGCCAGATTGAAGAATTAGGAGCTACATAAAGAAGTAATGAGTAAAGAAAATAGAGACGTACCATCCAGCGAGAGCCAGTCGTGCTGAGATGATGGCAGTGAAGGAAGAGCGCGAGCCTTGTACTCAAACACCACTGAGTTGGAGATGATCTGGTTACTGACAGCCACCTGTAGCGTCACCAGACCTGTGTCATGAGCTGGAGAGGGAGAGGATAAAGAAAATTCAGTATATATAAAGTATACGCAATGTCATTATTATGTGCTCAGATTTGTTTATTGGTAGTGACTGGCTCAATTTTCCAAAACTACTGTCAGTGTAAATCAAAAATATAACTTATATTACATGACTACATTAGATTTTAAATACTAACATTATTACAGTGACTCATGTAGTGCCACATCAGTTTTAACCTGCTACATCTTTCATTTATTTGAGGAAATACATTTTTGACTGTTTGATAGACATACAGTAGTTTTTGATACAGGACATTAACAGTATGCAACAGCTAAACATTGGTTTAGATTAGCATTGTTTTCACTCATTTATACAAAATTGACTTGGATTTTCATTATTTTAATATCTAAATTATTAATTTGAACAAGCAATTGCTTCCCTAAAAAAAATTCTGTGTAAAAATCCAGAGATAATTCACTAAAAATCTTGCTGACGAGGTCACCTGCATATATCAACCTGCAGGCTATTACTTCAAACAAAAAAAAGAAAGCTAATGATGTATTTGATAGAAAAAGTATCTTTTTATTGATAAACACAAAACTAAGCACCACAACCCTCCACTTAAGTTGAATATGCTAGCAGCTCCTCTGATGGTTTATGAATAATGTGATAGTGAAACCTCCTCCTAAACGTCCATTCTATTATTTGATGTGTGTGTGAGCACTCTCCTGTCTTACCTGGGCAGTAGCAGCGCAGCACCCCTGGTTGAATGAGAGAGGCTGGGACTGAGATCTGGTCAAACAAGCAACTGTAGTTTGAGCTGGCCTCTTGCCAGGGCCCAGTGATCAGCACCTTCACTCCACCCTGAAAAACAGGACAAATGGATAAAACAAACTCATAACACACCTGCCATGTCAGATTTAAGTATCCCTGATTACATTTTTTGTTGTACCCTGCCACCTAGAGTGCAAAGATAAGAATGACACCAAGGAAAAGGTAACAACTCCCTTTTACTGATCTCTGCTGCCATCATGTGGATAACCAACTTCATTTCCCTACACCCATTTTTCTACAACACAACCAACACTGACATTAAAATATTGTGCTACCCTCCAGAGGTTGGAGGAGGGTATTACTGCTGACAGCATAATTGTAATACCGACAAGAGTGCATTACATAATCGGAGAGTGGTGAAAAGGGGGAATTTGATGCACAATATATTAAGAGGTCTACATATTTATGGTAAAATATTTCAGTAAAATTGTTTTAGAACTCAAATTTACAACCATTCTTGCCTGCTTGTGTAATGTATTTCACCTGTTTTATGTTACATTTATATTTCAAATATTTAGCTGATGCTAGACAACCCAGATTTATCCAAAGCCACAACAGCATGCCATTTTGCTTAAACACTTCCTCTACTACCTCCCTGTGACTGGTGGTATATTTTTCAAATTCAAAACCCTGGCTACTGAAAGATTTGCAGACCAGCACCCTGCTGAGTCCTCAGCACTAATGCTATGCTCATCTGGTAATAATATACATATTATAAAATCACACCACTCTGTCTTGGCTGTACTGGCTCCACAACAATGGGAAGAGCCTCTCACCACAGTCATGACTGTAAAAGCTTTTCCAATCTTAAACTGAAAATTATCTTTAGTTAATATATCACATGTCCATGCATCTTCAATTTTCTTTACTTTTGATATAATCAATAACTACCACTTTAATTTTTGATTATTATTCTCTGATATTGACTCCTGTCACTCCTAGATTCCAATGATGTCCAAGTCAGTCTTTCCAAATTCTGGATTGCTCTATTAATTTCAAGACATTATTGCTGCAGCAATAAAACATTTCTTGTTATTTCAATGGCCAGTTTAAAATTTTTTTTGCCTCTGGGAAAAATATTGTAAGAATGATTAATCCATGTATGCAGAAAGGTCAGTTTTTCTCAGGCCCATAGTTTTTATGCCTCTTTTATGCTTGTATCAGTGAAGCATGGAAATAGTTGTTTGACCTTTGTTTACATATTCTAGCTAAAACTATAGTTTGCCATCTGTCACTTTTCTCTGTGTCTATACATTAATATACAAATTAACATTTTATTGTTTATTGAGGAGTTCAACTTCCTGATCAAAGAAATGAAACATTTCTTAAATTGCTAAACTGTTTATGCATGGATCACCCTTAAATAAGGCTCATCATTTTCCGTTTACTCAGATTTTTGCTGGAAAAAAAATATAGAACAAGCAGATGATTTCCATCAGTATTTAATGTTCCCACACATCCAAAAGGTTTTATATTTCCAAGAAGACACAGACCATACTTAAGGGAATTAAAAAAAAAAACAAAAAACACCTCAAACAAACTTATGTCTGGCTGTCACAGATCTAGCTGTACATTATCTAAACCATCTTTGATGGAAGTGAAAATGGTGAAGTTACTTGAACTGTCCATTAAACACAAAAAAATCTTGACAATCTAATTAATATATACAAGGACAGTTTAGTCAGTAATTTGTCAGTGATTTATTTTATTCATTTCGTCATTCACTTTTGTTTTTATTTAAAAACAAGTACTTTAGATAAGTGGGCTAAACTTAACCTATTTAAAACCTGTTGGACTGCTCTTTGAAATACAGAATTGACTTAAAAAAATCTGTCACATTCAGTCCTCGTGACCCAACACCTCAGCAATTAGGCTGGTACATAAAATGTTATAACCAAAAAGAATGAAACCCCCACCCCCAAACACTTAAAAATAAAAAGCCCTGTCACTCACCTCAGGGTAGGACCACTCAGGGGAGTAGTCAGTGACCATGAAGAGCCGGCCTGTGGCCTGAAGCATCCCCAGAGCCCCCTGGGCTACAGCTGCAGAAACCACCTCTGCTACGTTCATGTATGACAATGAGCCTGCCTCTCCTGTGTTTCCCCCTGCTCCAGCCCCTCCATTCAGAGACTGGGGGCTGCAGCAGGGTTGAAGGCAGAGCTCTGAGGGGTTGTAGCCTGAGCCCCTGGCCCCGCCATCTTCCTGGCCTTGCTGGGGGACCCCACCAGCTGTGTTCTGACTATCAGAGTTGTGGGATGTGACTAGCTGGTGAGCATATAGGGCCCCTCCAGCTGACATGGTGGTTCCACTGCCATCCACTGAGATGAAGTCATTAATGAGGTCAGAGAACTGGTTACCAAAAGAGATGTCAAAGTGATCTAGACTGATCTCCATGCCTGTCCCTCCTGCTCCTCCATTACTGGTTGCTCCACCTAGGCCTTGGTGGGTTCCGACAGCATTATAGAGTCCCTGGACCATGCTTGTGCCTTGGAGGAGAGGCTGCAGCTGCTGTTGCTGCTGGGAGCGGTTGCTGCCATCACCATTGTTGTTTCCATTATGAATTGCTACCCCATCTCCTGCACCTCCAGTCCCTCCTCCACCACCATCTGTGGCCTGTTGCAGGTAGTGCTCTGTGCCCCCTCCCTCTCCATTTCCTGCCCCACAGGCCTGAATGTGGTCTCCTGGCTTGAGTAGATTCTCAGCGCCATTCTCAGTGGCTCCAGCCTGAGCTGAACTCACACTGCCCGGTTGCTCTAGACCCACCACCTCCTCATGCTCAGTGCCCAGCCCAGGAAAGGTCCCCTGGTACTGTAGCAGCTGGAGAGAACCTGCCTGGCCAGGCCCCTCTGTGGGTGAGCCTCCATTACAGTTGGCCCTGTGCTGGGTCTGGTGGGCCTGGTGGTGGTGGTGGTGGAGATGGCCGTTGCTGCCAGGGGAGTCCGTCTTCACCACCTGTAGGCCCATATAACCTCCAGAGTCATGGGAGTTGTGCTCCATCAAATGTGTTTTCTGGCCCATGCTGGGCCTCCCCTGCTGAGCATGGCCTGTCTGAGAGGCATCCTGGAGGAAGAAGCTGGGTGAACGATTCTGATGTTGCATGTGAGGACTGGACATGGCCTGACCATAGCTCACTGTGGTAGCGCTGGAAGTAAAATCCTGCTTGGCATCAATGGCACTGAAATCCATCTGCTCCAGGGTGGTGCTGGGACTCAGACCCCCACCAGAAGGAAGCAGGGAGCCTGCTGGGGTCAGAGTAAGGCTGCCCTGGCCGGAACCAGCACCAGATGACACAGACACCCCGCTGCCACAGTTTACTACTGCCCCCACCTGGTAACCACTCTCCTTGGCCAGCTGCTGCTCAAAGGATGTATCTTCTGTCTTGATATTCTTTACCAAAGCTGAGCTGAAGGTATAGCCATTGTCTGACATGGTGGGGGAGCGCTGTAGACTGCCGTTGGTGCTATTGCTGCCACCAGAGGAACATGAGGTTGAGGAAGAGTTGCCCTCTGTCTTCATTGCACTGCCTCCATAGGTCTGGCCCTGTTTGGGGTTGTTCAGGAAGCAGTCAGGGTCAAAGTTCATATTGGTCTCTGGCATCTTGATGGTTCCAGAGTCCAGACTGCTGGAGAGCACCAGTTCCTCAGACACCCCAGCTGTAGACAGCATGGACAGACTGTCTCCTGCTGCGGTAGTCCCAGGTTCCCCAACTCCCCCACTGGGGAAGGCAAATTTGTGACGATCAGAGGTCACAGACAGTACCAAGCCCTGTGAGGTGGCATCTGCACCCATCAGATGACTGTTGGGACCCCCAGTAGGAGACATGCTGTAGACAGGGTCTCCAGTGACCTCAGACATAAAGACACTCTGGGACAGGCCAGACATGACAGAGGCCACGTGGCTCATCCCTGTCACCACGGGGCTGTCAGCCATGTCTGGATCACTGTTGAGGCCGCTGCTGATGGAGACAGGGGAGTTCTGCGTGGTGTCAGGGACCTCAACCTGGTTGGTGGATGACACCTCCGTGCTGTTCTGGTGCAGCAGGACAGGCTTGTGGACTTTGCCATTACGTTTCTCCCTGGCACTGCCCCCTCCACCTCCTCCCCCAGAGCTTTTGCCTCCACCATGGGCATTGTGCTCTGTCTTCCCCTCCGACACATCGTTGTTTTGTACCTCAGAGTGAGCACTGCTGTAACCCCCTGAGCGGGGGTCCACCTTAGGGGAGATGATGCGGTGTTTGGCGCTGTTGCATTTGTGGTGCACACTGCTCCCTGCACCTATATGAGGACAAACAAAGCAAAAGTGGTTGGGGATTTGGATGGGTGAGGGAGGTACAGAAAGGGGATAAAGTAAAGACAAATACATACTATTGATTTCCATGTACTTAAGAACAGGGACAAAGATGGATGATCTGTTTGTTTTTGTATTTATTTAGTTTGTAAAAGATGGTTTTCTCCTTGGGATGACAAAACTAGCCTTTCTTTTTAGTATACAGTGAGTGAAGCGTATGGGAAGTTTTGCATGGCTTGTTTACCTTATGTCATTAGAAATAAAAATGCATCTGGGGTTATCCAGAGTAATTTGTTTTAGAAATTAGTAAACCACTGCTCTGCATTCTTTTTTCTGA
The DNA here is from genome assembly GCF_020085105.1 of Siniperca chuatsi. Classification (NCBI taxonomy): domain Eukaryota; kingdom Metazoa; phylum Chordata; class Actinopteri; order Centrarchiformes; family Sinipercidae; genus Siniperca; species Siniperca chuatsi. The sequence goes on along the minus strand of NC_058051.1, from coordinate 24,216,042 downwards.
GTGACAGCCTATAGTGAAATTACACAGCTGAAAATATTTAATTGATTAGGATAACATTTGAGAACAGCTGGGCTATTTCAGATATGGCCCTGCCACAGATATCAGTAAACAAAAATAATAAGCCAATAACCCTGAAACTCAATTTCACTATAAATCACCTACCAATGAAAGACCTCAACCACCTTCTCGGATCTACCATATAACAAACAGTATCTTTATGGCCTTTTTGTTTCTCTTGCTGAATTTCCAGTTCTCTCTTGAGAACAAACTCCACCCCACCCACTAGCCCTTACCCAGGGTGCCCGTGCAGAGGCAGTTGTGAGTCCGGGGAGGTGGCTTAGTTTGGTGGCTGTCCAGAATCTGTTGCACTAGCTGCTCCACTGAGAAGCCAGAGCTGCTGTTCCCATTGCTGCAAGTCCACTTGATGCCATGAACTGCCGGGAGAGAGGAGGAGACAGAGATGTCAGCCAGCCCAACAGACCACCAGCCACGCCAACCCCCCGCCCCACCCTCTGCCCTCTCTGTCTATCTGCCAGTATACCTCATGCTGCTCACTGGACACCTCTCTAAAATGTCAAAGTTACCATTGCACAATAGAGAAACTAATATTTCTGTTATTTTCCTCACGTGAATCAAACAACCCACTGACTGGCCTAGGGTAAAATGGTATAATAGTATCATTAATAGAATTTTAGTGTCGCTACCTTTAGTTTTGATTATGCTTAAGTACCAGGCTCTCTATCATGTCTTCCAGTTCATATAGAAAAATCTCTAAACTCGAATATCTTTACTCCTTTTCCCTATGTGTCCTGTTTCCTTAGTCCACAATTGAACAGTTACTTTTCTCTAGTCTCCCTTCACTGTAATGTCAAGCCTTCTGTACTGCACTGCTCATCCTCTATTGTGCCTCATTCCCTCCCATGTGTCAATGTCTGTTGCTACTCTGTGGCCTCCCCTCTGTGAGTGCTGATGAAGGTGACAGCAAGCCCAGTACTTCCACCCTTCACCCTTACCCTGACCTATGACTCTGTTCCGACAGGGAACGCCTCTAGGGAGGAACATCACCTAGCTGCTGCTGCTGCTGCTGCTGCTGCTAGATCTGCTGCTGCACCAAGGGAAAAAGAGAGGCTTTCTCCTATAGAGCTCCACTCCCTGCCTCAGTCACACCTCGCCAGCAACTCCTAATACTTTTCATCGCTCCACTTGCCAACCAGCCACCACTTTTGATGAGACAGATAGTGGTTTTAGTGGCTGTAAAGTGGTAGGAGACACCACTGAGTGCTGCAGTGCTTAGGCTCTCAACCGGGAAAAAAGGTAATATTTCAGAAGTGAAGCATATTTAGACTGTCAAACAAAATCAAGCCTGCTTTAATTCAAGTTCCCTACACTTCAGTACCTCCTTTGGTTAGATATGCAAGAGAGAGATATATACATTGTGAGGTCTATTTAGAGCATGTATGAAAAACAGAAGAATTTGCTTAGTGCATGTCTGTTTGCATATGAGATAAAAGGAAATGGAAACAGCGCAAGAGGGTGAGGATAATGCAGATAAAAGACAGAGCTAGTTAAAGCGAAGTGAAAAAAGCTGGGAAACATGATTGGATGACTGTGATAAGGATCTAACTTGAAAGCTTTATGATCCTTTGGCAGATTACAGGCAGGTCACCAGCAGATGTCAGTATAACTGCTGTGATCAAGCTAAGCTCATACGCTCTACAGACAACTCACTGTGGCAGGTTACAGAAACATAAACAGGATTCATTTTGATCTATTATAAAGTCAGAGTTATTCAGCCATTAATCCTGAGTGACTGAGCTGAAAAAAAGATTGGACACCAAAGGTGACAGGAACGTTTCATCTAATATCATTATAATTACTGCAAAAATACTGCACAAATAATTGTGTCTGTCTGGAGATCCCATTAGACAGTGTGGCTTGGGTCACCATTCACCTCCTGACAGTGTGTAATGCAAACAGTACAAATTAGATGATGCTAGTATTACTGACAGAGAGATGATAGGGCCATAGGCATACTAAAAATGCTGTCATGAATCCCTTACTGTGACAAAGCTAGCAGGGGGGCTTCAGGACAGAAGAGCATTTGTTCAGCCTATCTGACTCAGAGAGGGTGACAGAGCAAGAGTGAGAGCCTAATACAACAGCTAACATCCACCATGTAGTCCCATCCCTATTTGTCCAAACAATCTTGTCTCCCCTCCGCCCTGATCCCTCATGCCAGAATTGCCACAGCCCTCTTCATCTAGACGGGCGTCACCCCCAGAGGCTCTGGGTTGTTGACATACAGTTACCACCATGTCTGCCTGTCTGCTCTTCTCACTGAGGGTTATGTTCCAAAGCAGACATGACAGGAGCAGTGCCACTAGGTTTAATCACATTGGCAGCAACAGCAGAGGCACCAAACAGCAACCCAGTCACATCATCATCCTGATGACTGCATCCTGTCATGAGCAGCATCACACAGCCCTAATGACAAACAGTTGATCTGTAGGATACATGTATATCCCATTTGGTTGCCTCTGCACTATTAGGCACTATATGGGACAGTGGAGTACAATAGTTTAAATGATGGCCAGCCCTGTCTGTCTTGCCTTGGTCTGTTCTTCTCTGCCCCTGTTTGTCTAGCCTGGAGACAGGCCTTCTGTCTGTCTGAGTGTTTGTTAAAGCTGCTCATGCGCTATCTGTCAGCAGGCTAGGGGCATAGCTGGAAAGAGTGCTGCGTGTTTATAGCATTAGACCAAAAGAGTGAATCAAGCTGGCTGCCTTGTCTATGGAACTCTAGCGTGACTGAGTAGTGATGCCACTCTCTTACCCCCCTCTTCATCCCCTTGCTTCTTCTCTTTCTCATCAAACACTGCAGGGTTATAAGGAGGAAGAGGTCAGACAAGGCCATGTTTCACAGGGCTTATATTTGAACTGCTGTGTGTGAGCATCCATGCATGTGAAAGTTTTTGTGACTGAAAGCACAAGTGTGTGTGTGTGTGTGTGTGTGTGTGTGTGTGTGTGTGTGTTTTTGTCGTGGATAGACAGAATAAGCTCAACTGATCCATGAAATCCACAATTTTTCTTTGTTGTTTTTTTGTATCATTAGATGTGTCAAATGGTTTGCGCGCTGAAATATCGTGAAGAGAATAAGAAAAGGGAAGAGCAAGACGGAAGAGGGCAATTATATTGCAAAAGTTGACAATGTTCTGGAAAAATAACTATTTGACTTTAAACTAAGGGTTCGTGTGCTGACAAAAATCAGCTCATGAAATAGGAACCATCATCATTATATAAGAACTATTTCCTAACATACAGCCACACATACCGTATATGACCTAGTGTCAAACATACTGTACTGTATACTCCTGCAGTCTTGCATTCTGCACTCAATACTCAAACTACAAAGTTTGATGCTTTTGCACATTCCTGATAAAGGGAAAATGGAAATCTGCCATGCTAGTTTATCTATACAACCTCTGAGTCATCAAGGAAGTTCTGCTATATGCAGAAAATTATCCATAGCACTACATGCATATTATAACATTCCTGTGCAATGCAAAATAACATATCTACTAATAGATGCAAGTTGCATTTTCTAAGATATAGGTCAGTCTGGGAAAAATGCACTGTATGTTAAATGCTAATGTATAATTTAAGATTAAATAATGCATGGATAATACAGCATGACTTCATCGCTAGTCTTTGCTCCCTACATTGAGATGGGGATTGCTATCTCACATGATCACTAGATGGCAATGTTGCTCCATCACTGAGCTTGTGTTGAGATGCTGGCTGGTTCAGGAGAAAGAGAGAGGGATAGAGAGGAGAAGAAAGATAGAAAGCAAAGACAGAAAACAGGAGAGGGTTTTTTTGCTCTTTATGAAGCCCCCTCATGTAGCCTGGCAGCTAGAAGGCATCTCACACTCACCCTTTTTGTCCCAACAACTCCCAAAGTTAATGACTTTACGCATTATTGAAAATGGTGCTTGGTTTTTACATTAAGTCACAGACGTAATGAATACAGTAGGCCGTTGTTGTTCAGTGGCTGTCCTGAGGTAAGGCTTTATGTTAAAATATGTCCTAAAACTGATAGCAAGCAGAGCAGTGAGGAGGATAACAATATAGCAAAGACCTCAGTGATGATGGTCTGGACTGTCTTGTCAGTATGCAGCCAGCATGTGCGTGTGCTTGTAAAGCTGCTGACACGTTCCTCTTTACCTGGCCACATCACCAATAACTGGCCATCGGAATATCAGTCACAGCCCTGCCGGTCCCTGCCAGACACACCCGAATCACAGTCTGGTTGTTAAAGGTTTCTTAACAGCTCTCTGAAAGATTTTCAATGCCCCACAAGGTCCCCATTTAGCTATTATCATCATCAGGCAAACCCTGACTTTTTCCAAAACATTGCCTCAATCTTTGGGCAGGTCTAGAGCCTCATAAAAACACATAGTGCATCTCACAGAGCATTAGTAAAGCTGATTACAACAGGGATCAATTCATTGAAGGGGGAGAGAGACAGAGAGGGTGGATGGGGGATTTCTGGTGAGTCAGACATTCTTGCTCCCACACACTAACATGAATCAATAACCAGCTTGCTGCCCTCTTCTGCCTTGACTTCCTTCTTGGGCCAGAGAGGAGGCGCACTCACAGCCTGGCCAGAGTGGTGCCAGAGGTCTAGAGGAGCTGAACTTTGACCCATAACTAGCAGACGGCTCCAGGAAGAGCACAAACTCATATAATGGCGTAGGCACACTCGCCGAAGATGCTCTCTGACTGAGGTGCTGAGGGCACTTAGTGTAGCAGCTATCAGCAAATAGGACTAGACATCACATCCTCGGACAAAAACAACAGCCACTATGTTTCGTCCACGCAAGTAAACATGTAAAGACTATTAAGGCCTTTTTAGAGGAGCAACTGTTTATATTAAAGCCTATGAATAAAAGTTGAGATTGGGGTGACAAGAATTGATGAATGCATAGTTGTAAATGAGATTATTCAATAAAAAAAAGAAAAGTAACCTTTATTTATTCAGGGAAGTTTCAAATACTCACACATGGGCTTGAGCTGGCCGATCAGCTCTTCCTTGGTCCACTTGGCCCACTCCTTCTTGTCTGTATTGATGGAGCACAGGATCGGACCACATGGTTTCCCACAATCTTCAATGGCTGGAACATTCAAATAGTGGACGAGCACAATATCAGGGTTCTGTGGGGAACACAGAGAGAGAGGGAGGGGGAGGTTAGATGAGATGACATTATGGATAGTCTGTCTAAGAGTATGGTTTCTTGAGGATACAACAGCAAAGAGTGGTAGTGACACTACATACTATGGCTCAGCTGTGAGGACTTTTATGGGGAACATGCCAGCTGGTTGGTGAGAAGTAAAATGTTGCTGAACAAGAAACACTGGATGGTAACACTCACACACAACAGAGCCCAAGAACAGAAGAGTAAATGCACAACCCAAAATGCAACGAGGGAGCAGAACAAATCTGAGATCAGAAATCGGCAATAAGCTCACTCATTATGTGGCTATCTGTAATGTGTGTGTGCTCATCTCATAATGTGTGTATTTGTATGTGCATATGTGTGATAATTACAATGTGAGCTCATGTAACACACTTATGGCATTTTGTCAAGTCCTCCCACATGGTCATTTGATGCCCTCAATTAATTCAATTAACTGTATTTACCAAGTCAAAACTCAGCAATTTGCCATCTGAAAATTGTTACTAGGTTACTTCTGCAAATTCCCTAAATTGACAGTTTATGAATAATAGGTAGCGTTTAAAGGAATGTTGTGCTGGTGTGAGTAACATCAATTCGCTTATGTAATCATGAAATGCTTTGATTACTGAGCATGGCAAAGACTCACAAGGAATGTTCCCGTTTCAGTCCTGATCGCTTCCAATTTATTATAAACATCCAACTGCCACTAAGCCCACACAAACTTAACACACAAATACAGTACAATATCCCAACACTGACACATAGGATACAAATAAAATCTGCACTGATTATAACTGACCTGTAGATAGCCAAATATAAGCAGGTATACAGTATATTAAAGAATCATTGAAAGATCAGATGTACGAATAGTAAAGTAGTAAAAGGACGCACAAAAACACACTTACATGCGTGCATGCACTTGCAGCTAAACAAGACCCAAGAATCGACAAACCAACAAAGACCCTGATAGAGAAAAATGCTGTGACAACGTGTGTGTGACTGCAGTTTGAAGCCTCATCAGTACTAAGTGGCAAATAAATCAAGCACTGCTACTGTAGGTCTGTGCTCCCTCTCAGTGTGTACCATTAATCTGCGACTACATCCCTCCCTCGCCCTCTCGCCTTCTCCCCTTTCATCAGACAGGGGTGTGGCTGGGGGCACACAGATCCAAAGAAACAATTGTTTCATTGAAAAAAACATCCCAAACATACCAACAACTACCACCATCTCAATGTGTCTGGGCAGTCACAGCTCCAGTAGTGGAACAGCAACAAGTCGTATGTAAAGCCTTCTCAAGAGGACAGATGAACGCCCTCTGCCACTTCCACCAGGAGCTGGAGCTACACATTGGAGTATCTTATCTCACTGCTTTCCTTGTCCCCTGTCATTGGTATGGACACTAGGCGACGACTGCTGTCCTGTTTAGATGGAGATGGCACAAGGCGGTGTGTGATACCCCCAGATGGCATCACCAGCTGTGTCAATAGCTAAGAGATGCCCTCAATCTTTACATGGAATGAGAGCGCCAAATGTAGACAGCTTCATTCAATTATGAGCATACATAAACGTATGTGAATGTATGGGTGCAGGTGGAAGTGAATATGCATAGACACACAGCTCACGCACAAGTGTGTGCAAACACACGAGCACAGACACACAGAATGAGCAAGGACAAATTAATTAGCATACTACAACAGACACATATATACTCACAAGACACACAAGGGTTAGCTGTACACAATCATACACATGGATACGCACAATCTCCTCCTTCCAACACCCACACTCCCAGCTGTTTCCTATGTTTTCACACATAGCCACACAAAAATCCGTGAACACACATACACACTAAACACAAAGGAAGAGACCATGTGGCAGCCTTACAGCTGTGCTTTACTATTAGGAATTGCTATCTGTCTGTCTGGAATTTTCACTCTCTTTGCCCAATCTTGTTTTGCTTCTTCCTCTCTTCTTACTTTACAACACATTTAACAGTTCTCTCCCAACTCAGGTCCATCTCCACTCTGAGAGGAAAACAACACAATGAAAATGTAAAGCATCACATAAATCTATCAGGATGGTAATTTAATTTAATTTCCTGCTGGCTGCTTTCTTTTTTCACAGTGTAATATCAGGAGTTGGTTCTTCAGGAATAGGGGGAAAAAGGCTGAGGGGGAACTTTTTGCCTGGATACTATTTTCCAGAGAAAATGAGATCTCATTAACTTATTGATAAATTGTGTAATGTAGTCTTTTGGTCGTTTCTTCACTCGTTTCCCATGCGGGTTTCAGGGCAGCTTTCCAGCCTCACTTGCGCAGTGGAAAGGGAAGTCTGGGATACAGTTACAGGAGCCTGTGGTGTGCATGTGGGTGAGGATGTGAAGCTGTTTGTATCTCTATGTATATGTGTTTGTTTACTGTGTGTATGTGATCTTGAGCCCCAAAATACATATGTGTCAGCACGTTGGCCATATCTGTAAGCATGCGTGCCAACCATCCACATGTTAAGGCCTCTTATGAACGTATCGTGTAAAATGTAGCATGTCTCCAGCCAGCGTTTTGATGTTGCTGTGTTGTCTTAATGTTTACTGCGCCTCCCTAGAACAGATGGATAGATGTTGAGCTAATTACTAGCAGAGTCTTGGGGAGTCAGCCATGGGGGCGGAAGGCCTGCTGAGTGGGTGGTAGAGCGCCTTCCTGCCCCTCCTTTCACCACTATCTCTCTCACAAACACATCAGCATACAAAGGAACGCAAGCACAAAAAAAGAACACACCGTCATGCCCACACACACATTCACAGTCTAATACACAGTGCACGAAACACACATGAAAAAGTTGGTGTGCCAACACTTACACACACATTCGCACACACATGCATATGCGCTATGCAGGACATCGCCATCGCAACCGGAGGATAAAGGTGCTGTTGTAGCCAGGCAACAGGTTTCTCTGGCACCCACGCACTTTGAGGCAGCCAGTGCTCCTACGATCTCTCAGTGACTGCCTACCTCGTCCTGAAGTCATACACCCTGTTCTACTCCAAAAGACAAGGAGGGAGAGAAAGAAAGAGAGATTCGCTAATGGAGCTGAAGACACAGACGGAGTTAGATGTCAGTGGAGACAGATACAATGACCTTCTACTTTGTGCTGAATGTGAGGTAGTGAACGTGTATGTTGAGCTGCAGTTGAGATATTACGAACTGAGACTTGAGTACAAAGCACATCTACTGGTGGAATCTGGTATGAGCGGTCAAGTAATGTGTCCACTGTCTTGTTAAGTCTCTGTGACCCTGCCACAAATCTGCCACTCTCTTGGAACGCCTCCATGTAGCCACTACTCCAGCAGTCCACCATAGCTCATTAAGAAACAGAGAGCAAGAGAAAGAGGCAGGGTTCCAGAGATATGTGGAAAGACAGAGAGACAGAGACAGAAAGAAGAATGAGACTAACAGCTCTTATATTGTCAGGCAGGCAGCTCTGCTCCATGGTTGTACTCTACCATAGTAGGCCTTGTTTTCACAACCCGTGCACAGGAGTGATAAGAACACCATTAACATGAAAGGATCTTAATTGAGAGGGGATGCTTCATGCAACGTGGATGAGCCTGGGAGTGCAGGGAACACCTTGTTCCTCTCTGATAAAAAACCAACACCGAGGAATGGAGGCTTCAAAGCCTGTCATACTGAAGGAAAGAGCAGAGCAGACAGGGGCTCAGGTATGGGAAAAGCCCCCCTTTTCCACTTTTACTCTGAGGAAGTAATAAGGAAAATAAGCAATGGAGGAAAGGAATGAGAGAGTTCTTCATGGGAGAATCAAACTAGCAGGCTACAGGGATATCCATTTCAATACAAATATCATGAAAGCAGAAGCAGTCAATTGTTTTGTCACAAACATTCAGCATCAAGGCATAAATACAGAGAGGAGGTGCATGTGTTGGTGTATTTATGTTTGTGGATGTATCTGTGCCTTTATGTATTTGCGTCTGCCTACATTAAATTATAAATAGCATGTGAATGAGTGTCTAGAGGCAGATTTCTGTATGTTGGTTGGTTGTGAGTACATCAGTATGCATGCAGGATGAGCGCAATGAGCTGTGAGTCTGAGTGCATCTGCTATTTTGACTGCATGTTCATGCTGTCTGTGCTTGCAATGTGTATTAGAATTTGTGGTGTGCATCTTTGCATATGTCTGTGCAGTTTTGTGTGCATATGGAACACCCGTGTACTATATTGTATGTATGTGTTTCATGTTGTGTGCTGTGGTCCGCTGAATGTATATGAGGGGTTATTAGGGCCCTGCTCTCTTGGCTGTGTGGGGGCAGTTGCCCTGGCAGTGGCACAGTGATGGATGACATGGGGTGCCAGTCATTAGGCAGCCTCCTGGCCTCTGGCACTGAGGTTGCACTCTTAAACACCGACCTCCCCCGCCTGTCCCCAAACACCACTGCTCATTTCAAGGTCAACTGCCTCTGTGGTGCTGTAAGTTCACCTCCACAAGGCACAAGACTTCTTCCCTTTGTTTGGAACCTTTATCGCTCACTGCCAACGGGTGTGTTTTGGAATGTGGGGGTGGCTGGCTTATGCCTTGCCTCGTGCAGACACACAGAAGCACAGACACACACATGCAGTACATGAACCCACACACATACAAACGCACACCGAGGTAAACAAAACCCCACGTCAGAAAGTCCCAAAAAGGCAGCAAACAGCCTGAAGCTCCTGTCTAGGTAGCAGAGCAATCCCCTATCTGAACCTGCTTTCCCCCTCTCTCTCCAGGTCCTCTATGACAAACTCTTTGTTTAAATGTTCCAAGTTTAGAATACAGACACCCTAATTGGGGCGTCTGGAGCCAATGCTCAACTTAACTGCTACAGTTCACCCTCTACTGCAACCGGCTCTCCACCAACTACAACCCTGCCTGAGTGCCAAGCTAAAACGATGCCCAGGGTGGGTACCAATCCAGGGGTAAAAGCCAGTTTACAGATGGTTTCTTAATGTGAATTGCCTCGATTGCCTCTGTCTAAATTCTGTAAGAGGGATGGCAGAGCAGGAGGCACAGCAGGAGATCCTGATTTATGGGAAGATTCATACTCCACCTCTTTACCTCCACTACCTAGTGTACTGGTTGATAGATATGAAAGGCAAAACTTGGAACTTTTGAGGAACAGGAAGAGGCCAGCATGTTTGAGCTTGTTTCAGAGGAAGCCAGGGGCTGAGGCCTGTGATGTTTAATTCAGTAGCACATAATCACTCCGATGGAGTTGAGAGCGAGGCTTTAAATAACTCAGCTTAGAGGGGCAGAACTACTTCTCTCTGGGTGGGGGAATGCAAGTCTGTGTGTATGTGTGTGCATATGTGCATGTGTTTCTGCACTTGTATGTTGTGCAGATATGTGAGTGCATTTTGCATTTCTACATGTCTGTGAGTGAGTATGCAAGAGAGTGCTTCTCTATTTTTGTGTGTGGCTCCTCCCTGCTTTGAAATATTTTATTTGTGCAGTGCACCACAGTAAAAGGTGGAGTGTGTTTGTTGCTGTGCCAAGCATCTGCATGCATTACAATAAAAGTGCAAAAGGCCAGTATTCAGAGCCTGAATATGGAAGAGCATTCTGGATGCCAAGCAGGCAGGCAGTAAGTCAGGCGGTAAGCCGGGCAGTGAGGCATTGAAACCCCTTTAGCTGCCACAACTCAACTCACAGTTTACAGCCTACTTATTCTTCCTAAGGCCGTTACAGAGCACACTACCCTCTCCATTAGTTGTGGTGGTCCCAAGTGAGAGGCCACGCTGCCCAGGGGCAAGCTGAGAAAAGGCCATCAGGAGCCCATCCGGCTGCCATAATGGCCTTGGCTGAGCCCATGGCACTGATCCTAATATTCAGTGGCCATCCAGGTGACACAGAGTCACACTGGAATAAAAGGAGGGACAGGAAGTTAACTGAGCTCTCTCAGACACAGAGAGGATTTAATCGTGTGCTCTCTCTTCATGGTTCTTTTCTTTTATTTCCACCTCAAAATAACCTCTCAAACTCTGGCTTTCTCTGAGTCTTTTCCACTTGCTTGCTCTCTCATTTTCATCTCTTCCTCCTAGGGCATAGTGCAATTCATTTGGAGGAGGAAAACACAGCTAATGCCATCTCTCTCTACTCCCTCTCTTCTGCTCTCACTCCCTTTCATATCAGTGCTGAGTCTGATTTGTTTGTGTGCGTCCTCTTTCTCCCCGTGCCAGTCGACAAGGCGTGCTATTTATGTGCCTCTGCCCGTCTGTGAGCGAATCAGGACTTCACAGGAGCAGCCAGGGGGAGAGAGATGTGCTGGTGCATTTCTAAACAGGGAGTCATAGGGAGGACTGATGTGTGTCCAGCAGCAAGACAGTCCAACCTGGTCACTATCTGCTTTTGCAATGGCCCACTGAACAACAATAGATAACACCGGTTGTCAGCATCAACAACTGTTGAAGTTGTAACAGAAAACCGACCCAGTCAAGCACAAACTAGTAGAGCATAAATGCACATATATGCAGATATATACTCACTACACACGCATCAGAAGACTTACACACAATGACAACAGCAATGGCCACAGGACTGCTGAGCCTGTGTGCTCTGTCAAGCATGGTGAGGGGCTCATTATTATTACTGGGCTGGATACTGGAGCAGCCCCAGAGCTCAGCTTGGCAAGACCTCTCTCTGGAAACACACACACACTGGCCTCTACACACACACACACACACACACACACACACACACACACACACACACACACACACACACACACACACCATACAAATGGGTAATCAAACATCTGCCCCTGGGAAAAAAATGCTCAAATGGTTTCCTAGCAACCAATGGTGTGTATTGGGTCCACATGAAAAATGAAAAATAAAGACTGTGTGTGTGTGTGGTTGTGTGTGAGACAGAATGAAAGAACAAGGTTGAGATTAACAGTGCATATTAAAGAGAGATAGAGGGGTTTATGGGGTGAAGTACGGAGTGGTCAGAGATAAGAAGTAGTGAATGGGATATGAAAAGGTAATGAAGAGTGAGAGAGAAAAAGCGCGCCATCAGAAGCCTGCCAATCTCATTGACAAAAACACAAGCATTTCCCCAGCCTCTCTACAGGGGCAGTGTTGACTGCGAGTTGATCCATGGAGCAGGTCCACAGACAGTTAAGGTCATGGGAATGTGTTATAAAATCACAGCTCAGACAGAGATCATCATGGGAATAAATCAGTATCTTACACACTGTTACAAATATGTAGCAGCACCGCAGGGGAGGGGATTATGCAAGAACCAAAGCATAGGCTTTAGAAAACGGCCTAAAATGCAATGCTGTGTATCACATCAGGTTCAAATGCAAAACACAGGGGGTTGTGCTATACCAAAGGCACACAATCAGGTGAGAGTAGTGGTTTGTAAAATTGCTGCAGAGTACTGTAAAAGAGGCGCAGACGAATCTCTTGGGCTCTAAAGAGTTTTTTGATCATTGCCGAACATTGTAACTAAAACAAAGCAAGTCCCCATTAAAAATGATCCAACACAAAGACAGAGTTACATTGTATTTCTTTATCTGTGTGCAAGTGTGTGAGATGCAAAGAGTAAAGCAGTGTGTAATAGTGTGCGTGTGGGTTTCCATAAGATACTAGTGTGTGTGCATGTTTGGTACATCTGTCTGTAAAATGGTGTGAGGTAGTGAGAAGCATACTATCTCCATCCAGCAGCTGCCACAAAGAGGCTTCCCAAAACAAGCACAGGGCCATGACAGAGACAGAGCGACCGCAGCCTTCTGGTGGTGTAATAGGAAATTAATTGAGACCATCAATATGGTATTAATCATTAAAGCACAGGTGCTGAGGTGGCACTTTGCTGACTGCTCTACTGTTGGCAGCACTCAAATACACACACAGTAAAAGTTTGACCTGCTGTTTTGCAAAAATGTAGGTGGGGACAAAAAAGAGAAGTAAAGAAAAAGGAAAATGAGAAAAAGGAAAGTCTGTATCCTCCATTTAAACACATAGAGACAGCCAGGCAGGTTTTATACACAGCAATCCAAGGTCATTCTTGCTTTCCCTAGAAAATGGTTTGTGTTCCCCTCTCTTGAGCTCCTTCCAATAGCGACTAAATAGTGAGACAGAAATTGAATAGGAGCTGGTATTCTGAAAGACGTTCAAATCAAAAAATGTCAGGTAAATTTGGGGAAATATTCATCAACTCCCTTGGAAGCCATGTTTCTTATAACACCTAATCCTTCGTGAGGCAAAGCACAGTGAGGACTGGAGTGCCGGTGTTAATCAGCCAGAGGAGAGCCAAATTGCAGCAACTACATTAAGCCGTTAAGCACACCACGTCTCCAAATTGTTGAAGGTGTCTCACTGAGATGAATGCTTCTTCTTATGAATAATACATCACACACATACACACAGACAAAACTAGACACATACTTTATATATGTGTGCATGTGCACACAGACAGACACCCACACACACAAACACATGCAACACTGTGTGTGTCTCTTGCTGAGACAGTGCGACAGCTGTGTAGGATGGGGGTTTGTAGTGTGTGGCAGGGTTCGACAGGGTGATGTTCCCAGCACTTCCTTCGGACTGAGTGAAGTCCAGCATCAACTAGCTTCCACAGGCACTTTACACCAAACCCTCACCACCCCATGTCTGTCAGTGTCAAAGTTGAGCCTATGAAATGTTTATGATTTCGGGGCTGTAGATAAGATGGAGATTGATCTGGATTGAAAGGCAAATAAGATTGCAAAAGCCCAGAGTCAGCTGAAAAGCAGGCAGAAGGAGCAGAGGGGGGAAGAAAAAGAGAGTAAGAGGAGAAAATGCATTAACACAGGTCTGGCCCTGAGAGAGCACAGAGTAATGAGTACTTCCTCTACACACACTGAATACTGGGGATAGAATATGGACACACCATCGTGACCAGCTGATTGATGCCGTGTGTGTGTGTGTCTGTGTTTGATCCGTTTGCCTGATTGCTGCCTTGCTTGAGATTTGCAGCAGCTCTTGACTACTGACACTAACCTTGTTCTGTGATGTGTTTGAAAGGCTGGGCACACCTAATGATACTATCAAAAAAAACAGCAGGTACATTCAGGTTATTTGCTGGCCAAGATTTCAATTTTTTTAGGTTTGACTTCAAGCATTAGTTGGATAGGTCTGTGTCAAGAGACAGGCAAGGGTACTATATATGAAGTTTTCATGTGAAATCATGTTAAAGAAAACGACAAATGGATATAGCCACTAGCACTGCCCACACCATCCAAATAGGACTTCATGGGAGAATAGCAAGCCCTGGCTCTCTTTAACACCCTTAAAATAACATCAGCTTTGATTTACGATGTCTAACAGTGGAACAAAAAGGTAAATGATGTCATCAAATAGAGCATTTTTCAAAGGCCAGAGGATTGTTTGTGCATGAATTAATCTGTGCATTTGTATGTGTGCATATGGGACGGATGGAAGGATAAGACCCTTTGATGTACCTCCCGATAGCCCTGGCCAGCTTACAGGAGAGGAACAGAGCAGAGGCCACCAGAGAGTTGGGGGCTGAGCCCTGGGGCCTGTTCTTTCCCTCCCCCTCTCAGCCTGCCTTCCCCTCCCTCCTCTGATCAATACTGGGTCCTAATCACTGAGGACAGCATGGTAGTCCTCTTTTTCTCTCATCTCCTCTGTGACTTTTTCTTCTCATTGTTTTACAACCTCTGCCTCTACAAAATTACATGCACTTGTTTGTTCTGTGTGTGTGTGTGTGTGTGTGTGTGTGTGTGTGTGTGTGTGTGTGTATGTATGTGTTCGTGTGTGTATGTGTCCATATGTGTCCACACCTTTGTATGTGTTAGCCACACACATTCTGCCAGTGTTTCTATGCATATTTGTTAAAGGGAGTCCGTTTGAGTCTCTGTAAATACGTGAACAGGCTTATACAAGGCTGTTAAAATGTGTGCATGTGTCTGTATACAACAAGATAAGACAATATCCTTGAAAAAGCAACCCCAACATAAACCCCAGTGAATTATGAGCAGCATACATAAACTTGAATAATAACACATCCCCTCATTTCGGTGGCTTTATCCCAGTTATCTAATTGCCTGTGTCTTTTTTCTTTATTTAATAAACTAATGAATGTGGCTGAGTTGAGGCCTGGAATCATATAGGCAGCAATAAGTAGCACTGCTTTAAACCCCAAACTGCATCAGAACAGCTGAATAATTTGTAGGAGAAATAATTACAGGGCAGAAGAGCAGGCATCAATCCTGGAACACCGACAGTGCCCTCGCTGGAAACCACCTCACCCATAAGCCAAGGCTCCATTAGGTATTGTCTGGGGCCCACAGGCTAATTTGTTTGCATCAATAATACATTCAAAGGATTTATCTAACTTGCAAATGAGTGTTCATTTACTGGTCCAAGAGGCAGGGAGGAGAGCAGGCAGCAGGAGAGAAGGTGTGAAAGGCTGAAACAGCTGGTTGGGGCTATCTGGGACACAGTTAACCCTTTGCTGGGCAGCAGGATGGTGGTCCATATCTACTCGTTAGTCAGTAGTATTCAGAAATGCCTGGTTCTGACATGCTTGGATAACAGCCAGTGTTTATGTAGGGCACAGACAGGCCAAGGTGCTGGTGACCAACCCTTGGAAAGGCATCAAAAATGAAGCTGTGAGCCCCCTAACAGCCAGAACTTATTACCTACTGCACCGAATATTCTCTGATCATATGCCAGATGACAAAATGACAAAGAGGAATGTATGCACGTGTCTCTGTTAGAAGATGGGGATGTGGCATTAGTGAGACATAGTGGGGTGTCCTTGGGGGACACTGGGATCCCCAACGCTCTTTGATCTCTGTACTATGCTTTCTCCCCCAGGTGATGCTAGGACGTGCAAAGCCAAAACAAGTGGAAAAAAAACGGGGGGGAGGAAAAGATGAGGGTTATCAAGAGTGAGCTAGTGAGAGAGAGAGAGACAGAGGAGATGGGAGAGAGAGAAAGATGGGAGAGGAGTGAGGAAGCTGGCCATGAACATATGCTGCCTCTCTGTGCCAAGCCTCACTGGCTCAGGCAACCCACGCATAAGCTGCACTGCTGCTGTTGCCACTCCAGCCCTCTCCAACACCAACACCATGGCACTACTTAGTCAAACAAAGCTAGAGAGATGAATCTGGAAAGAGACAGGGTCTCCCCAGTCTCAGCACTGCCAGGGTAGGGCTGCTTTGCTTGGATAACACTGCCTGGTTACATACACACACACACACACACACACACACACACACACACACACACACACAAATACAGAGTAGTGGCTTTCAGCTGTTTGGCTACACATCCCCTAAATTATTTCTGATGCGGGCCAACATACAACACTGTATGATGAACTGTGATACTAGATACTATACTTTATGGACTAGTCACTTTCACTTTGACTTTCACTTTGATTAATTATTGGTAAAATAACTTTGCAATCTTTCTAGGGGTAATCATCAGTCGACAAAACCAGATAAAGCAACCATGTTAGAAGTTGGTACCCTTACACTATACATTAGGATGTATAGTATTGATATCAACTCACCTACAGGACACACTTAATTGTTCAGTCAGCTCTAGACTGATTTAGTCAGAAGGGAAAAAATAAATTCTGTGTTAATTGAGGGAATGTTGGGCAGGAAAAAAGAAAAGGCGACAGAAGAGTCTGAATGAGAAGAATATTGTTGATACTGATTGCATTCAATTTTTCTGTTGAAAACTTACCACAGTCTAATGGTTTGGAGAAGTGTGTGTATGTGTGAGTGTGTGTGTGTGAGCGAGAGTGTGTGTGTCAGACCGGGACAAGAGAACTGTAGTTACTGGTACTGTGATGTTTGATGTACTGCACACCTAAAGGTATTATTAACACTGACAGTCTAGAAGGTTCAATTCAGTTTTCATTGCTTAAACATTTTATAAGCACCAGACTTAAAATTCACAGAAAGGTCACACACTAATATTTTTATACAATACTTAATACGATTTTTAAGTTATATCATTTATGTATGAAATATTTTGTGTAATGAGGCGCTTACATTAACTGCTGCAGAGCGGCTAAGGGGTTCCACAAAAATGTTTCAAATAATGACTGACCATGTATTTGATTTTACCATGTTGTTAGAGGAAAGGAGGGCGGGGGGGGGGAGGGCAGGGAGTGGAGGGAGAGTGGGATCTGAACTGCTTTGGAACAGTGCTGAACATGGCTCCCCACTGGGATTCAAACCAAGGGCAAAAAACAAACAAAAAAGAAAATAAAAATACAGGCAAACAGTACAGATCCAAATGGCTTACTAACATACACATGTGCACACATGCACCCTTGAACATTCAGAAATCCACACAAACCCACACATGTAATAGACCCATACAAGAATACAGATACACAAACACCCTCAGACGCTCAGATATATAATAAATGCTTGTATAACACAGAAATCAAATTCAGGGTTCATCTTGCAATCTGAGCCTCGCAAACTCAATTCCCCTCTGATGTCTTGCCGCCTCACATTCCACGTCTTTTCCATGTGAACGAATGGGGTCAGTATCGTCCCATAAACATCATCCTCTGCTCTCTCCCCCCTCTCCCCTTTCTCAGTGAATGGATGCTGAGCACTGGTGCATATCTACGCAGGGATGGCAAGGGCACCGAGGAGAGAAAATCAATACTATATCTCACCACTAAGCACAATCCCAACCAAAAGCAGCTGGAGTTTGCAGGTTGCTCCATAAACTGGACAGCTTCATCTGGCTGGCCGCTGTGTCGGTGGATTGCTACAGTAATGCACTACAGCACAATGGCCTAGGCCAGAGCCTGCCAGACACAGAGGTACACACACAAAAAAACACACATACACAGAGACAAACAGCACACTCCCAAGGGCTGGGGAATAGCAACAGCAATGAGAAAAACTCTCATGAGGCAGGAACAGGGTTGACAAACACACTCTCTCCTCCGTCACAAGCAAGGAAAAGCACCTCTGGACCATTTAGCCCACCCTTGCTGTGGATTCACACACACTTGCACACATGCACGCACACACACGCACGCAAGCGTGCGCACACACACACAGAAAGAGAGGGCCCTTAAAGTACCTGTTCTAAAAATAGCAGGCATGGAACTGGGAAACGGGATTGAGGCTATTATTATTGCACACACGTCCTGCCTGGTCCCACCAAGGAAAGGGAAGAGACTAATGATTTTCCTGGTGCAAGCAATTAAAAAACTATTTGTCACCTGCCAGGCTGCATATGACGTTAGGGGCCTTGGCAGAGGACCACAGAGTAACGCCACATATACACACTGTACACACACAAAGTGGGTTGCACCATAGCAAGCGGTCCAGAGGCAGAAATGGCATGAGAAACCAGTGAAGCTGGAGGGTGACAGAAAAAAGGGAAACCAAGGGAAAATGAGGTAAGAAGGGAGGAAACGGTACTTTGGATAGAGGAACAGAGTTGGGTAAATGGCTGATTTATCCGGACAGGTTAAAACCAGGCCAGACAGCGCCTCAGACAGCACACTGCCATCAGGAAGTCATGTAATATTTAAAATCCAGCCAATGAAAGTCATTCTCCTGCTGCTGGGCTCCTGGCTAAAATAGAAATGTATATTTCCCCCTCTACCCCACCCTCACTCACTCCCTAAGAGCACAAGAGAGAGACTCCAACTCTCTGCCATCCATATCCCTGACTCTGTCTCTCTCCCCCTCTCTCTTGGGCTGCTTCCCCTGGAGAACAGTCTGAAACATGCAGGTTTATACACATGTTCATTTCAACTGAATTGCTGTAATCCCTGCTGGATTTGTCTGAATGGTTTAAGGATTTTTAGCACACCAAGAAAAAAAGAGTAAAATCACATTTCATTGAAACAAAACATTTTATTATAATTAAATAACTCCCTATTCCTGCTTTGCTGCAGTTTCTGTATTAGGAGGTAAACATTGTAACACTACAGGGAGATGAGGAACAGCCTGTCAAATCTCAGTTATCTGAGGGCGTCACTGGGGAAGTCAAAGTTTTTTGTTTTGTTTTTTTGTAGTTGACCTCTCCCCTGTTGGGGTTTGAGAAGAGGGGATGGGCCACACAGTGGGCACTCAGGCTGACTAAAACCTACCACTACTAGGAAACATCCACTGATGCTGCCACAGGGGGCCAATACTGGGCTATAGGAGACAACCTATATACAGTAAATAGGAAGGGGCAGTAAATAATATTAAGACAAGTGTTATGCCTCCCTTGCACTACGCAGCCCTATCCAGATCCAACTTTAAGCATACACTTGACTGCAGTAATTTACGAGGCAGCTCGTTAATGTTGGGTGATTTGCACTGCTCGTTTGCTCCCGCTCATCTCTACCGAATGATATCATCTTCTACCTCTAATCTTCTAACTCTAATCCCCCCTTCTCAAAGCACCTCCACCCCTACCACAGCTTGTTTCCTTCCCTCCTGCCATTCCTCCTCTCCTACCCTTCCATATTTTGCTTTCTCTTGCCTCCTCCTCCTCCTCCTCCTCTCTCTGTGTCTTCTTAGGTTTGCGTGGGTGAGTTTTGAAATGGGGGAGCAGACAAAGATAGGAGCAGAGCCATGCCACTGAAGGGTGTGTGCGCATGTGTGTTCAATATGACATCTATCCAGATCAAAAAAGACTAAAAGAAGTCTGGTTTGACTCTGAAGGCTTTATGTGCCCTTGTAGTTACTTTTCTACTGCCCCCTACTGAGAGAGAATGAGAGCAAGCCAAAAAAAAAAGAGATTTTCTCTCAATACTTGCAGAGGGGAGAAAGCTCAGCAATCCTGGGGAGACACAGTGGCAGAGAGAAATAAAGACAGATAGAACTGTGGGATGGGGGGTGGGGGTCAGACCAGAACAAAAGGCAGGAGAGAAAGGAAAAGAAAAAGAAGGGGATATATGGGAAGACACACAGATGAAAACAATGTGTATAACAGAGATTGTTATTGACAATTAGAGAAACAAATGGCATTGTTTTTATCCATAATAAAATACCTTTGGGGCTCTCAGACCTTCACTATTCACTTCAGCTATTAAATTGATTTGACCACATTGGCCCAATACTTTATCTTTATCTTATTATATCTTTTCCACAAACAGTCTTTAGCCTCTTCAGCCCTAACCCACAGAGAAATCAGCTTGTCTCAGACCAGATGCAGCTAACACCCTCAGATATAGACAGATTTTCACAATGAAAATTGCCAATTATAGAAATTGCAATCAGAGCTGTTGGTTTGTATGTCAATGAGTGGTAGCTGGTTAAAGGGGAATTGAGATTGATATCTGACTGAATGCAGAGTGAATGACTCTGGCCCTATATTAATATGGCTTTCATACCGACTCCCTTTTGCTCTTCTCCTCTGTCTTTAATACACACTTTCCCTGCCTTCCCCTTTACCTCCATCCTTCCCTGTCTCATCTTTCCCTCTATGACACGTCCAAGTGATCGTGTCGGGATGTCAGCCCTCATCCACGGCTAATTGGGGCTCAGAGGAGTAATCAGGGCAGGACAAATCGGACAGTTCTGGTCATTAGCTGTGACCAGTGTTCTCTGGGAAGCTGGGAGATGTGTGCACACTTCTGCCATCAGCCTGAGCCTGCATAGTGACACGAGCAGATCTGTGGCTTGACATGAGTGGGGACACAGAGGTTGGCACAGCACAGACACAGACTTAGTGTGGAGCCATTGATCTCTGCTTTCTAAGACACACAGGTAGGAAGTAAACACAAATAAGTCTTGCTGGTGATACTATGCACAGGGACTCTCTTATTGTCTAATATGGGAGAGGCAGCAAACGGCTGCTGAAGAGAAAGCTCATGAAGTACAACACAGAGAGTAAATGGTTTGTTGCAATACTCTTCAACAAGCTTAAGTGCTCACATTATCAGCAAAGGACTCAGGTATTTGTTTCGTGCTCTGGTTAGTCAGCCAGCTGTGCTCTTTTGAGCTGGCCAGTGGAAATATTGGTGTCAATAACAATCTTGGAAGTCACAAAATGTAAACATGTCGATGGTTACTCCGTCTGAAAGCGGGGCGCATGACTCTGGAGCAAGATGAATGTCAATTCGCCTTACAGGCAGAGCCTTAACCTTTCAGGATAACTGAATTATTTAAGCACCACATACCTGTTGTGGGCCTCTGTTTCTCCGTCTGGGCTCAGGCTGGTTAGGAGGCTGCACGAGTCTATGGCCACGCATGCCTCTTTGGCCGCAGAGTGAAAATGGCAAGACAAATGCGGCGGGGGATTTGTGATAATTGGCCGTGCTGGTGGGCTAGGCGACGGGCCTGGAGAAAAGGTCGCAGGCACTGAGGAACAGATCAGTCTGCCAGGAGGAGAGGAGGCTCTGTGTGCCTCTGGGGTTTAGCTCAACTTCTCTCTCTTTCTTCGTATGGGGGAGAGAGTGCTCCAGTAGGGGCCATTAATTAAGCGCCAAAGTAACCTTCAATTTGTTTAGCGGTCAGAAGCCCCAGTGTCACTGTTTTGGGTAGAGACCAACTTAGAACTAACTCTATATTTTCTCTCTGAGTGGAAACAGAGGGTAGCAGAAGTGTTTAGTGGACTAGAAGAAAAGTGATAGCATGGAAACGGACATATTTGAATGTTTATAAGTAGAGAGGATAGAGAGGGTTAATGTCAGACGCACCATGTCTGTGTGACTGCACACAAGGAGGAGGAGAAGTGAAGGAGATGAGGGGAGCCACAGGGACATGGCTCACACCCCCGACATGCTTGTGAAGCAGCTGTTCTCCTCATGGCAGAGAGAGTGGGGGCCTGCCAGCAGCAGCATGCTGCTGAGAGCACCATGGTCTCCCACCATAGCACAGAAACAGAACGGCAAAGCCTGATACACACACACACACATGCGAAGGCAGGCATGTGCACACACTGAAAGATATACAGACACACACTCACAGTGCATATACTGTACTGCCAGCCACTCCTGCCAGTCCAGTGTTGAGGTTTTGAGTTGAACAGTCAGGTGGTGGAGTCAAATTCATATGCTATAAATCTGATCTCATACTCTGTAGAGGTGCATTTCCATTTGATACAAACAACAGCCTGCATAGCTAAAGGCAATTATATTTCTACTGCCTCCATTTGCCCTGAGGTTGTAGACAGCCAGTCAAAACCTCCCCAGGTTTTCCTGCTTCTCTACCCTCTCAGTGAAATCAACAGAACGGTGCCTTGGCTCATCCATGATTTATCTCAGTAAAATATTCATTATGTAGCCTTGCATAGACTCGACGTATCTGATGTGAATCTGGACCTGACAGCTCTGCTCCGTCATCACACATCACCTGAGCCAATCTGAATCCGGCACCTGTCTCCCAGTGCTCAACACAGAGGCAACTAAACTGATCCGAATGAAGAGAGGACTCTGGTAGATATAAAGAATCCATCTGTCTGTCTTTAGCCTGCAGGCATGTCCGCTCTGGGTCTGTAGCTACTGTATCCTGCTTGCACGTCGACCTATGACGGATCACCGCAGCAAAGGAGCTACTCAACTTTTCCCATTCAATTAGCTAGAGAGAGAGAGAGAGAGGCCTCTGCCCTGACTGGTGACGTGGTTGTGTGAGGCATGATGAGTACATGTGTTAGGCCCTGCACATGATCTGCTAACATCATTGGCCAAGTGTATTGATCTTTAGAGACTGTTTAGCTTGTTATGACAGGTGAATAGCATGGGAGTTCAAAGGTGCTGAGTGATTTTTGATAAATCAACACAGCCAAAAAAAAAGGCTCAGATATGGGGAACAGCTAGAAAGGTTAGAACAGAGTACTGTAGGTTTCAGAACCATGGACAGCACCGCAGAGCCTACACTGCTCAAGGTTCTCTTTAATCACTGCGATAACTGTGATAACAGGCAGAGTTATCACTCTGCCTGTCCAATTAAGTAACCTTTGAATTATTCCATAAATGAATATTGCTGAAATACTGTCTAATAGTGCTGGAATGATCACAGGGACAACAGTGACAACTCATTTTCCCACATAACACTAATTCAAGTGGTTCCAGAGTCATTATACTCTGAAGGACTAATGTAATAAGAAAAATGTAACTGCAGTGAATGTTGATATTAATAATGTATTCATGTGAGACAGAGACTAGAGCACAGTGGCCTAAGCTGAGGAAGGTAAGAGGGAGAAAGTGATAGCTGTGAAGAAACAAGGTCGTCAGCATTCCCTCCTGTCTTACTAGTCATTTCATTATCTCATCCCTCTCTCCTCCTATTTAAAGTAGGAAAAGTGGGAGAGGCTATTGACCCCTTTCTGTGTTCGTGGCAGGCAGCAGGACAAATGAAGTTTCCCCTCAGAACCCTCCGTATTAATATCATAATTATCCCCACCTCTGTGCCCCCGCCGGCCAGCGCAAACTCCACTGTCTGATTTGATGGAGAGGCGCAAGCAGGGAATTACATTCGATTAGCACTAAACAAGAGAAGGGGACACGGAGCAATAGAATCAATCAGTGCCACCAGGACAGGCAAGATCCTCTGTGTCAATGAGTGTGGGTGTCTGCGTGTGTGTCATGACAGCTTGTGGCTGGAAAGACAGTCCTAAACTCATAGAGGTATGCCTTTAAGTATCTGATTGTGCATACTCTAGCTGTAACTGACAGCCTTTTAAAGAGTGGATACATACTGTCGTGATGTTTATGATGACTTGGGGACTTGTGTGTTATTTGTTGGCAGCATTGAAAATATACCATGGTATGACACAGAGCCCCATTTTTTTTTTTACCAAATCCACTGAAATGGGGACTTTTTTGAGTGACAAACCACACAGTCTGCTCTGGGCAGCTCTCTGTCTCAGCAGCAATTTGGATTCATTGTTTGCAACCCCAGATAACTGCGGTGGTACTTTTCTTCAGTCT
Organism: Siniperca chuatsi; assembly: GCF_020085105.1. Classification (NCBI taxonomy): domain Eukaryota; kingdom Metazoa; phylum Chordata; class Actinopteri; order Centrarchiformes; family Sinipercidae; genus Siniperca; species Siniperca chuatsi. The sequence goes on along the minus strand of NC_058051.1, from coordinate 24,191,893 downwards.
CAGCCATTTGTGGGGATGGGCCAGACATTTTAAAGTGGTCTAATGCCATAGAGAGGTGGAGGTAGTGTGGTGGGGATGAGCAGATTGAGAGTGAGAGGTGAAAAGAACAAAAGAAAATGAATGGAGTGAGAGAGGACCCCCCTCGCAGGTCTTCATTCGTGTCCCCTGTCTCATTACCCAGGCTTTGACTCAATAAAGACTGGATAAAGAGTGGATAAAGAGGCACACACCCACAGGCTAAACCCCTCTCCCTAAAACACCTTTCACCAACCTCACTCTGTCTTTCTTGCTTTCTGGCTTTCTTGCACACACATATCCAAAAATACACATACTGTATATACACACTGTCCCTATTCTCCCTATCCTACTGTATGCTTTCAATGCTTCAAATCTTTAAATCTATCTTTCTCTCTAGCTCTCCCATCAATTTTTTTAGCCTAACTTTTTAAAAGTTGTGTCCATCTCAATCGCTCTCTCATTCACAGTCTGTCTCTACCCTCTCTGTCCTCTGTGTTCCCTCCCTGTCGGTGCTGTGTAATAGGAGTTATTTTCATCCCTGTCTCTCCGTGACTGTGGCCGCTGGATGGCTGAATATTTACATTTTTCACTCACTGGTGACCTTTCCCTGTTGCCGCTCTGGGAGTTCCAGTCTCCTTGCTGCTCTGCTGTTGACAGACTACTGCCTGCAAATCTCATATGGACACAGCAAATGGTACACAGGGAGTCAGGGACAGAGGGTTCAGAGACTGGAGAAAGGGGGAAAAAGAGAGAGATAGAATGAGAGAGAGACTTTTGTACAGGGATGACTGTCTGATGTCTAAAAATGGCTTGAAGAGACAGAGGTGCTGATGGTCTATCTGCATCTACGGACTGAAGTAGTGTAATCTTTTACCTCTGGTGTGATCCTGACTGTGGTTTCCTGTCAGCACAGATGGTCTGCAATAAACTGCCTGAAAGGAGATGTAAATCTGGAGCTCTAGGAATGCTCAGTGCCGAAGAAAATTACTTGTAAATAAATATTTTTGTTGGTCGGCAGAATGAGTGGATGTGTTAGCTTCATACCAGGGTCTTGTGAGTCATGTAAGGAGAACTGCTGAGCAGTGTGAGAGGAGATGTGAGGGCCAAGGATTCACTAACCAGTTGTTTTTAGCTGATGCTCTGCAGTAACGGGAAAGAAAAGTTGAGTCAGTGAACTCCTCAAAGTTTGATGAGTGTTTATGTGCGTGTATCCAGAAACTGGCAGAGAGAGAGGGTGAAAATGAAGGCTGTAGTTTTAAAAAGTGAGTGACCCTTTGTGACCCCAGCTCTCTGCTGTGCTGAACGTCTGAGTGTGTCCTTGTGTTATTGTGTATATGTCAAGCCTAGCTTTGGCCTGACTCACCCTGGAACTGTGGCTATGTTTCATGCCCCATTGTTTCATGCCCCATTTGTGCTCCTTTAGACCTGAATTCGATTTAAAGGATAGGTTCACATTTGTTTTTAAATCTGTCTTAAAACAATATGCACATGCCCATTTGTAAGTTGAAAGAGTTGTCGGGCACTCCATACTGGCCATGAAGAGATCCTTTACTATCACAATACCAATGTAAGTTATGGGAGACAAAATCCACAGTCCCCCTTCTGTGCTAAAAAGCATTTTGAAGTTCAGCTGAAGCTAATATGATGATTCAGCAGTCTGAATTTGTCAAATCAAGTGGGTAATTTCCAAATGTACAGTCTTCAGCATGAAAAGATGGAATTTCATACCAGAAAGGCTAACTTTGTTAGATACCTTCTTGAATGACTGAAGTTTGGAATGCATTTTTGCATATAACAAGTACTGTGGATTTGTCCACCATCACTTACATTGAAATAGCGTTAGGAGGGGATATTTCCTTGGCCAGTATGGACAATAGGAATGTTTACAGCAGCTAGTAACTCTTTCAATGTATGTCAGTATTGTATTATAGACCTGAAATGTGAACCTATCCTTTAAAGGAGCTCCTAATACCACCAAAAAATGACAAAGATTTCCCCGGCAGTTTGCAAATGTAAGCAGATTAAAGATAATGTGCAGCATCACCAAAAAGTACAAGAGCTTCCACTGATCATTCCCCAAGTCTGAACATATACCACTATGTCTTCTGTTATTTCAGAATCGGAATGATATATTCCATATAGCATTATTTTATTGTTTTTCTTGTTTTCATTACTTTTACTTTTAAATAATACACTGTACCTCTAATGGTTTGGAAAATATATTTAAATGAAAATAACCTGAGTGGCTTTGCTGACTGAACTCAGAAGAGGCAGGAAGAGACATGCTTTTTGTTTGCTAGCGTTGTTATTACTGCCTGTGACACACACAGAGCCAACAGACAGAGCGAGAGAAATAAACAGTTGTTGTTTGAAAGCTTTTGTTTGCTGTGGGAACACTCTAATTGTTTTGATTAGTATTTAAGCATTGTTGAGGCCAGTTTTTCCCTTTAGTCTTTTCCCAACCGGTCTGCTCTCCCCTTTTGCTAACAGACATTGTCAGGGGGGTTGGTTAGACTACAGATTAATTTTTCTTCTGGGTCTATTCAGTACAGCGGGGATGTTGTGACTCGACAATTCTTGTCTTCAGAAAATACAACTTAAGAGAAATTGAACTAGCGATATAGTAGCCAAAGTGCATTTATCCCCAAAGATGCTTTCTCTCCACACATTTTTTATTAGAATATATGTAAGACATAGAACTACAGATAGATAGATATATAGACAAAAATAGCAGCAGCTCCACACACCCCTATTCTATGTGTGCGTGCTTTATGGTCCCTTAAAATTGTGTGTGTGAATGGTTGTACGTATCAGGCACCTTAGAGCAATAATGGCTGCCATGCTAAACGAGAATGATGAGATGTATTGGGGAGGTGATCAAAGGACTACTATTTACAACCACTCTCAACCTGCAGACTTGACGACCCACTGTAAGCACACTATACTGTACAGGGAACGTCTTCCATCATGCTTTTACTGCCCATCACTGCAGCTGTTAGACAGGGGAGATGGCAAAGCTTTTAGCAGACTGAGATACCGTCCTCGTGCTGGACGGCGTGTATGGGCAATGCCATCAGAAAAGAGAATGACTGGGAAAGATAAGGGAAATGGAGGCTGTGGAGAAAAAGAGAAGAGAGAGATGGAGGTGGCGGGGGGATAGGTTGATGTCTGCCTGCCGGCTGTCAAAGAAAAATGCTTCGCTTAAATGGAAACTGATATCATGCAACTCATTCAAGTTCTTGTGGATAGGTTGGGAGAGTTTGGGAGTGAAACTAAAGTGTGGTGAACTGTAGAGGAGGAGAAGAGGAGTTCTTACCTGGAGCAGCCAGTAGCACCTACGGTGGAAGGTGGGGATGATGGAGGAGTGTACGTAGCAGCCATACAAACACTGGAGACAGTAGAGGAAGAGAGAAAGAGGGACAGAAAGAAAGGACATTACACTACAGTAAAGTACAGACAATAGGCTGACCTGTCTGCTGACCATGACAGCTGTGACCTTTGAACCCCTGACCTTTTCCCTCCTTATGGTAACTCCCACATGGACCTGCTAGCAGATGGTCAAGCTATTGTTCTTGGAAACAAAGCTGGAAGGAGAAAGTGAATGGGTTTAATTGGTGAACACCCCGGCACTGTCACTATATGACTCCTTCCTTCCTTTCCCTCCCCCTCTTCTACTCTTATCCTGTCCTGCTTGGAGAGAGCCCCTGACAGAATGATTCAGGTGCTCCTTACCCCCCTCCCCCCCATCACCCCACAGGGCACCCCAGCACATAACTAAAGCACAGTGTTATTAATATCCTTATCGTAAACAGATAATACTGTGCCTGGGGGCTCGTTACTGTGGAGAGAGCTAGGCAGGGCTGATAACGCCTCCCAGTATCTGGCAGAGGGGCCAGGAGACATTTTTCATCAGCCAGCAGCAGAGGCAAACGCAGCGAAGCACTGTGCAGCGAGGAACAGAAGCAAGGCAGTACTTATCCTCCCATCCTCTCTCCTCCTCAATCCTTCTCTGGGAGACCCACAGCCTCGGCTCCCAGGTGACCCAGAGGGATGGCTAGCTTGCTTTGGCTTGTTTACAACAACCACAAGAGTCTGCTGCACCCTCTCCCACAACCCTCACCAGCGAGGAAATAGGCTGTGATTTTGTGCGATACAATATTTGTGAAAGGTGAGGGTAGGGTGGATTGCTCTTAAGACAGGAAGCTTTGCTCTTACAGGAATAAATCAAACAAGCAGATCGGGAGGGTTGAGCTTCATTCCAATCCACTTTGGTATAACTGTTTAGAAATCAGGAGAAATCACAGCTGGGGTGATACATACACTGTTAGTCAGAGTGCATAGACTGACACAGTTTCATTATTCAGCAGTTGTGTGTTCAATAAGTTAAGGCGGGTTTCCTCGGGCACTGTAGATGTGAATGAGTAGGCGGTAGGGAAGGGGGCAGGAGTCAGGGAAGAGGGAGGGAGGGTGGTGGGGCATGGGGACATTGGGCTACATTGCTTGGAGGACCATGTGATAAATGGGTGCCTTGAAGTGTTTTATGTGCTCGTCTTGTTTAACTAAAACCTAGTTAAAAAGAGCAGGGCCTGCAGAGGAAGTCAGTCTGTATAAACACTCATTTGCCAACATCAAACCATCTGATTAATTATACCAGAGTACCACTGCACAGCTACACAGACTGGGCACATGGTGAGAGACACATTACACAGCTAAAAAAACAAACATATCACACAGATGCACAAACACATGTGTGTGGCTGTGTGTGTCCAACACATTCACACATGAAGATATCCTATGACCAATTCACAAACAACAAAAGTCACAGCCTCAAATGTTTCCCCAGGTGTTCCATTGTTCCAATCACATCTATTGTACAACTGATTTCAATAATACCAATCTCTATGTGTGAGAGTTTGAGATAGTGAAGGCATGCAGACTTCCTCCTGTTCTTATTTTTTGCTGTACTCTCATCCATTACAGCTGTCTGAAATAGGATGGATGCCTCCTCCCACTCCCATAGCTCTGCCATCCATTACTCCACGCTGGCAACAGACAGACACTTCCTCCCACTCCCACAGCGCATTGAACATCACATTACTACAGTCAACCACAACTGCTAGCAGCTCACACATTTATACTGTTCAGTTTTGTAAGTATTTGTGTCATAAACTGTACTTTGTGCTCTTTTCAGGCAGTTGTGATGCAATACGGCACATTGGTCTATAAGGCATTAAACTGTTTATGCATTTCACTAGTCATGTGTTGCAATACTTTGTGAAAGGTGCTTACAAACAGAGATACTACCATTATGTCTATTCAATATCTGACTTTAAATTTCAACACCAACACTGGTACAACCGTAACTCCGCATTTATTTTCACTGTACACAGAAAATGACTTTTTTTTAATGCTGCTTGTGTGCTAAATAAACTTGCTGTCTTGTTAATTCTGATTACGGAGAAATTATTGATATATCACGGTTAATACTGCTATTGCCTAAAGCGCTTGGTGAAGCCCACTGAGAGGGGGCTGTTGCGTGGCAGTGTGCTGTTGGATGAGGCTATGGCATGCTCCTCAGGATTGACAGGTGGGCCAGTGAAACAGCACTCTGTGACTAGGGCGACTGGGGAGTGAATAAATTAGCCCCCAGGCTGCTTTCCTCTCCCTCTGTTTACTCCATTTCTCAACCACACAAAGCAGCGCGCCAGACAAACAAGCAGCTTAAAGCATAACACAACTGTTGCACCTGTCAGTGCCGATATACAGTAGGCATTAAACACATTTGCACACACGTAAGCTTGTGTTCCCTCACCCTCCCACCACACTCCCACCCTCTCGTACACACACACACACACACACACACACACACAGAATTAAACAATGAGTTCGTAAGCACAAAACTACATCCACTCATAAACACAGAAATATTCACACAGGCACAGACACATACTGTTACGCTCACGCACACACCCTTATGCACACATACGCAGACAATCACAATAGACCAAGATAGAAAGGCCAGCCAAGATACTTTTGAGAGCACAAGCACGCCCACATACACAAAGCTCATCAGATTCGAGCGCTTATCAGTAATTCAAGACGCATATCAGTTACTGGTGTTTCTGCTGCTCTCTGCATGCTGAGCGTCTGGGTGACAAAGTGACGGCAGCAGAATCATTATTTGCTGTCTTTGGGCTGTGACAGATGACAGCACATCACAGGGCAAGCAATTAAACCATAATTATACACACATACACCATCCTCTCATAAAAAGTGTAGTTTCCCAGTGTGTAATTTTGAAGAGCTTTTGCGCACTGACACAAAAACAGAGAAACAAAAACATAGGTGTGCATATGCACACACACACATTCACACACGTGAATGTATTATTGGTTTATTCTTGTGTTGGGGGTGCAAATGAGACACAATAAAACAATGATGCACAATAGTTTATTGAAGCATTCACAAGCAGAAGTGTCCATAATGTATTCATGCACTGTCACTGCAGACAGCAGGAAAAAAGAATTACAGCAACGTGTGTCCTCCAAAGTCAGACACTGATGCAGCAAATTCATTTGGTGTTGTCACTCAAGCAAGCGGCCAAGGCGATGAAACTCTGCCTTGGCCCAATGAGAGGGTATTATTGCCTGGCCTGAACACGCCCCCCCCCCTTGGGGTGTTAAAGTGGTCCTGAGTGGAGCAGGATCGCAGTTCACACAGGGCAAGCAGGCCAGACAGCCCTGTGATAAACAGTTCGGCCTAAATAAAGCCTTCAGATATAAAGGCAGGGCCAACTGGTTACCTGTCCTGCCTCTGGAGGCCACCGCTGCCCCTGGCCTGCCTGTTGCCCTAGCGACACCTCACTTACATTCATCCATCATGGCTGACAGGTGTCAGGCACAGCTAGAGATGGGTTAGTAAAATGCAAAGTCTGTGGAGGCAAAACTGGCAAGCAGACTCGCAGATATAGTGAGACTGAGAGAGAGGGGAAACTCTCTCATTAGACCATAATGATGTGTGAAGACAGTCCTAATCAGAGCGTGGCACCTTATTTATGTTGGCAATTTGCTGTTTTCCTGCTGTGATGCGAACGTCTTACTGTCAGAGGCTGACACACATTTTTCTGTCTGTTGGATTGTCAGTCCACCTGGGATGAACACAAACTTTCTCACACACAGAAACATGTGCATGCGTGGACAACATGCCTGGCATTTTGTTAAAAACTCTTTCTACCTGATTCTTTAAAGTACATTCCCCCTGTCCAGCTCCGACTTTTCATCTATCATCCAGCCAACTCTTTGAAGGATAGTTTTACCATTGACTCATGTATGACTCGTGTGTCCTCTAATGTTTCCTTAGCCAACATTTGTTCGCACATATCATCACTCTGGATATATATAATCTACAGTCAGATCTCAATTAAATTTTCAGCTCTCGCTGTATCGAGTGACTTGCTTCACACTATTATACAGTTGTTGACATGGACATCCACCTGGTAAAGTCACTTCTTGCTCACCGCTTCATTAGAGGGAATGTATCATTTTGTGTGTGTGTACTTCTGTGTGTGTGCATGTTTGCATATGTCTGTTCACATGGATGCCTGGGGCAGGTGATTCAGCCTGGGGCACAGCAGCATAAATAGAGCTCATGCAGCAGCCAATCAGGCAGTACTATCAAACCCCATCCGAGGAGGGAACGCAAAATCCATACTCAATAGAGATTCATGAACCATGCAAGATTCAAGCTACCCTGACCATTGACAGCATCCATGATGACTATTGATCAACCAACGATTTCTGGCTTTATACAGACGTGATTAGATGACTTACGGCTGAAAAGTGCCACTTCCAGTTTGGAGGATGAGCTCATTTTCGACTGATACCGTAATGCTCTGCATTTCACCCGCTGTCTTTACAGTCAGCCCCTCTACTCTGCTCTCTCCCAATCGTTCACTGGGAATCAAATTATCTATAGTGTCTGGTAGGGTGGCACTATGCCCAGAATGCCCATAATATACATTATCTCTCTTGCATTTTGGATTCAGAGAGAAATGCACAGCTCATGCATGTTACTGGCACAATGACTGTGGCTTTTATTCCAGCTACTGCTTTCTCTATTAAGATTCTTCTCCTTCTTCATACCCTTTTAAATAAGCCGCAACTTGTAAAGTTGTAGCAGTATAATTCTTCAGTGCATCTGAAGACTTAAGCAACGGTTGATGAGACATTATACATAATAAATCAAAAGAGGCTTAGATTTATTTTCCTGGTTCTCTCTGTTGGACCAGCTGCAGCCACTAAATCAGTCAAAACTGAGCGGGTTACAAAATGAATTGGCAAGCTGCACCCGAGCTGAAGGAAAAAATGAAAAACAAACCAAAATTCCTCAACAAAGCAAAACAAATGATGCTCTGGAAAAATGCATGTGTTATGGAAATGACCAGCTCTAAAAATAGCATACTCATTGTAAAATAAACACAAACAGTTGATAAACAGGCCCTGAAGAGGAGAATTAATTAGCCACGCTGGACGCGTAAACACAGCTATACATCAAATTCAAGAGGAAAACAATAACAGGGCTGAGGCAGAGACAAACCCCTGACCGCCTGTCATACCAAAAGCCCTGACTCTCTCTGGCCTCATTCCTGAAGCTAAGGAAGACAAGAACAAATTCAAGACAAAGGAGAGGAAAGACATTTTAGGGAGGAGAACTGTGATGATGAAGTTGGGTATAGGAGTTACATATTGGGTAGAGGGAGAAATGAGAGGGCAATGAGAGACAGAGGACAGAGAAGAAGAATAGAGATAGACGAGGGAATGTGGGGTTTACAGCTGCGCTTTTGCACATGCCAGAGGAAGCTCATGCACATGCCCATGCACGTCTGTCTCTATGACTGAAGACACGGTGTCTGTTGATGCTAATGCTAGCCAGCTGGGCTCATGGCCAAAGGCATTAAGTGGAATCGAATTCCACCAAACTAGCTTTAATCAGCAGGTTTTTAAGGTTAGAATTACTCTCCCTCTCCTCCAGCCCGCTGGCCAAGGTTAAAGCAGACACAGGCAGGGGCTGGGCTCAGCTAATGGGATGGAAGGGTGGCATGGGGCCTACGGCATGCCACCATACACCAACACATACACTAACACACAAAAGCACAAACACACATAGGCACAAACACAGCTACGCACTGCCAAGTCACACCTGCAAATAACAATAATGCACATACACCTACAGAAATAGAAATAGTTTTACCTGTGTGTGACTGTACGTGTGCATAACAAACACAAGCACACAAATATGCATAATGCACACAACCATAAGTGCACTGACACACAGTGACAAAAGCTGCATAAACATTTTCAGCAGGATCAGGTCACAGCCAGACAACATGTAACATCTATCATCATCACAAAGCTTGGCAAAAAAAAAAAAGATCTGACAATAAGAGACTAATGCATCCATACTTGCGTGTTTATAGTTTTGCCTTTAGTTAATTGATTTCTTGATATCACAAGCTATACATAGCCAGCCTAGGTAAAGAGTGAAAAGATGGATGCAGGCCATAAATGTAAATGTATGGGCTTTATAGACTTAACTATCTGTGTCTGCATAGACAAAGCCGACTGCTTATCAGATATTCATGCATCGTATAACATTTCAGTTAACAGGATCCTGTGACAAATGGATATTGAGTATATATACACATAAACACATCAAATAAACAAACCTTGACCAGTTCTCTGTTACTGTAGCTACTTATGTTTTGAATGTAGCACTGCATAAAGGCCTATTCACTTAAAGTAAGCCTAAAAAGAATGTTGAAAACCTTAACACAAAAAGAGAGGTGAAACGGTTGGACAAGTGAATATATCAGGCTGTTTTTTATACTCCATAAAGAGCAGGTAGCGGCCTTACCTTGACCTCAGCCTACAACAGCAGTCAACACATTGATGCCTGTCAACAAAGGAAAGCTCAGTAAACCTTGTAGAGCTTCTGACAGCTTCTCAAAAGTCAAACTGTGTTTCTAGAGGACCCACAATATGAGCAGAGGCCTAAACAGCAATGGTAACAAACATTTTCTTTCCACTTTCCCTCACTCAGGCTTTCATTTTTCTTATCTTTCTCCTCTCCTCTCCTCGACTGACTACAGTAAGAAAGTGGCCTTACTTTGGAGATGCACTACAGATTAAATCAGCTCAAGTCAAGTCTTTGTTTTTGAAATACTAATAAAAAAAAACTGTCTTGCAAATTTGTGTTTGAACTCACTGCATCTTGATAAAGTAAAAAAGCTTTAGTTAAAAGTCTGTGAGGAGATCAACGAATTATACTAATGTGAGGGATGACAGGTTACAAATGGATGTTATGTGTAAAAGGTAAAATGGCAAATGGAAACCAGTCATTATCTCAAGACACTGCTTCCTTATCACCTAACCTTTGAGACACATAAAAAATGTCTCGCAGCAAAAACAGTAATGGGCATCTGTTTGCATTACGAGCCCGGGGCTATCAACCACAACAGGCACTTCATTCCATTAAAATATGGAGTAACAGATTACAGCCGTAATTTAAAGACATATTGTCAGAGGTCAGGTTTAGCTGTCATTTTTGGTGGGTGGGAAACAGCTGAGTCTAAGAAGACTTTCCTTGTACCAGGTGTGTCCATCGCGCTTAGTTAAACCCGAATGCATGTGCTGGAGAACTGCTAAAGCGATATCAACACAGAATGGATATGAATTCACTTGGATGGAAACAGGGATGGAGGGGGAAGAGAGTTACAGGTACGGATGTAGCTACAGTATGTACTAGGCAGGCAGTAAAAAAATTCCTCAAGAAAAAATATTTGATCTGGCTTTAGTTTTTTTCCCCAGTCATTGTCCTCAAAAGCTGGGCTCCTGTCAAGGTCCTCAAGGCATGTCCTGTATTCAAAATTAAATAATGAATTAATAAAAGCATCACATGTTGAGACTGCTGCTGCTTAATAAACATAGATGGCATTGTTTGAGTCTGTATGACCGCCCATTAACCTTCCCTTGTGTTAGCTGAGGTAAGGATAAAAGTGCCACTGTGTGGAGAAGGGGAGCACGTCCTCTGCATTAATGAGAGCAAACCATCCAACCCACTGTTTCCCCCTAAAACATACACAGACACACACAGAGGCCTGCTGAAGATGACATCACAGGCTCAGCCTCCCTGCCATGGGTTATGCCAGGCAGACATGCTGCCTAATTGTAAGAGAGAGCTCAGATTTGTGATGCTCCACACTTCTGTTAGGGCTGATTAGCGGAGGCTCACGGCTTCTCCCCCTGCCGTGATCTATAGGCACTCCAAATTTCCAATATCTCCAGTGTGAGCAAGGAAGAGCTGAGAGAGACTGTAAATCATGACAAGTCCTACTGAGCAGAGGAGAGAAAAAAGGATGGATGGACGGAAAGGGAGAGTGAGCAACAGAAAGAGATATTCAGCTTGTATGGAAACATGAAGGGGGAAAGGAATGGAGAAAATTATTGGGGGAACGAGGTGATGGGAGAGGGAGTAGTGCACATATATAGAAGAGAGGAGCACACATCAGGGACACATGAGAGAGTTAGGGAGGAAAGAAGAGAGGAGAGGAAAGGAGATATGATTACCAAGGAAACAGTAAGAAAAAAAAATCCCGCTGGGGGGAAAGAGACAGTGTGGAGCAGACAAAGAGGAGAAAGAGCATGGGGGGAAGAAAGGGAGTGGGAGGACAGAGAGACACAGAGAGAGAGAGACAGAGAGGAGAGGACAGAATGAATGCTAACAGGGAGCCCAAACCCAGTACTGAGGCTTTATCCTTCACAGGCGGAGGAGCAACAATCGCAAACACATTTTCTCTCGCCCTGGCCCTAAGAGAGATAAAAAAGCAATTTGTATTCTATTCCTATTCAGCGTCGCTTGGCCTGTTTCTCTGCCTGCATATTTGTAAACACAGCTTTGTCAGAGCAGCTTAATCTTCCCAACACAAACACAGACTACAGGAAGGAGGGGCAAGAAAGGGTGAGGAGGGAAGAACAGTGATGAGGGGAGAGGAGGGGTAAAGGGCGAGTGAGAAGGAGAGAAGAAGGGTGAGGAAGGGTAACAGGGTGAGGATGGGAGGGGAGGTTTGTGGAGCAACAGAGCTGGGCAGGGCATCAAGGATCAAAACTCGTTTCCGTTTCTGCTGCCACAGGATGCCCCTGTGTCAAACTGTGAAAGTTCTACTGTGTGACGTACAATCTCACACACACACACACACACACACACGCACGCACACGCACACCATTGGCTGACCCGTTCCCCCCCTATTGTCGTCGCTACCCACTGGCCTAAAGTCCAACAGGCCGGATTACTGACAGAAGCAAAAGAACAAACATTCTTCATTCCTCATCATATGGCCTGGATGTGACAGTTGGAAGAGGCGGGACCTTGTGCTTCCTTAACAGTCACCATGCCTCTATGCTTATGCTGCACATTTAGCCTAGTCATGGAGCTTACAGGTATGCACTTCCAGGTTCCAGAGGAACCAAAGTCCACGTTCTGTACAGGCCAAATCACATAGTCATTGTGGAAGGACTGACTATACATTAAAGCAGAGAGACTGAATTAGAGAGAGGGAGAGGGAGAAAGAGAGGGGACTTGGAAGCGGCGATCGTCTGGGTGCACATTCGCTCACAGAGGCGTGAAATTAGGCAGAGCGACACCTGCCAATACGCACTGCATTAAAGCGCACTAGGTTCACTGAACTCTTTGGCCTTCCATATCACTCTGTATCTTTCTCTCATTCTCTCTCATTCTATTTCTCCATACTCTGAGGTCTCTTTATTATGGCCCACAGTACCCAATTAAAGACTGATAGCTGCCCCATCCACTCCAAACACTGCGAGGATGATGCATGGCAACAACCTTCATCACCCTCCTCAGCCCCGGCAGCACCGTGCACACCCAAATTGGACAGCCAAGCTCAGTGGCGGGATTAGTAGGATTGAGAACAATGACAGTAATGACATCAATCATGGAGGTACTATGGAAACAGCAGCAAGCTCACCCTGTATATTCTGCCTCCTATGTCATATCCACTGTGCAGACCTGCGACTTCAACAACATATTAACCAACTGAATTTAAAAAATAATAATAAAAAGCCTGGCTATGGAGCGGTTTCTCTGTTAACACATACCCTTGAGTTTGGGCCTATCAGGGATTATAAAAGGTCAACAACATCACACTGAAAACAAAACTGTGTTCTGGAGCTGTCAGCTACATAGATAACTGGACTGACTTGGTGAGGCACATACAGTATTGACAAAATGTTGCTGGAGTGCCAAGCTAACTTTTTTCCTTGTTTGCTGCTTCCATGGTTTCAACAAGTGTTGACCCAAGACAACATGTCCTTTGTGGAATATTAATATGTCTGTATTCCACTGTAGATGAGCATATAGCCAAAACTTTAACTTTGCCAATGCCCATACTTCTGACTGTACGTGTGAGGGGAGACAGAGTGCCCTGCAGTCAGACACAAAGCCAAACACACAAAAGACAGATTTGGAGAGACAGGGATTGCCACAAACAGACAGAGAGACAAGCAAAGAAAGACAGGGAGAGCCGCAGAACCACAGCAGGCAGATGGAGAAGCCTGAGAGCCCCCGGGCAGCCCTGTGATGAAGACAGTGGGGAACGCAACTAAAGAAGTACATGTTATGTTCGAATTGTGATGAAAAGAAGGAAGGGGGGTGGTTGGTTATGGGGGTGTGTTAGGCAGACAAGAGAGAGGGAGTGAAAGAGAAAGAGAGAGAGGGAAAAATCAGCCATTGAGCCAAAAAGAGGGAAAGGAAAGCAAATGAAAAGTGACACTTTAATTCAGAGGGCTTCTTCTGCCTGAGTTATTATGAGATGTTTGTAAGCTGGCTTGTTCATGCATCTCCCCTGGCCTCGTGCCTGGCTCCCTCTCACTGAGGAGACCTGTGGCGCTAACCTGTCTTTATCTGAGCTGCACAGCAGGGGACAGCACTCTGCCACCATCCTCTGCTTTGATCCTCCCACTTCCACCATGGCTGCCTCACTGCCCCCCCTTCTCCATCCCTTATTCCCTCCTCCACCATTGCTCATATTCAAAATGTCTCTCTGTGTCCTGTTGCTGCTTTGATATGGCCAAAGTCCTCCATACTCCCTCCACTCTTAATTAATTGCGATTACTCTAATCTTGAAGGCGAAGGTTAGCTTTGGCTTCACAGAAACACTTCAGGACACAGCGGTGCACTAGTGCTACATAAAAAGATAACCATTGAGAGAACAGAAAAACAGAAAATATATTAAATAGAGTGAACATATGTGCATGAGAAAGAGATGCACACGGAAAGAGAAATAGCAAGACAAAGACGGTGTGAGAATGAGAGGCCCATATAAACAAACACAAGGAGAAAGAAAAATGGGACTGAGACTGAAATGATTTGACATTCTGGCTGGGCAAAGCTTGGTGTTTGAAGATGGGAGCCTGACCAGGGTATGTGATTTCCACTGTAGGAGAAGGAAGGCCATGAGGGCTGTTTTGGGCTGGGGCAGCAGCTAGGGAACAGACAGATAAAGGAGACAGACAGATAAAGGAGGCAGACAAATAGAGAAAGGGAATTAATAGGCGCACACAGATACATGGACTAAAACGTACCTCAAGTACCAGACAGGTACAATCTGAACAGACAAGGATGGAGGAGGGGGGAAGGGGCCTGAGTGTAGCAAATTCAATCAGGCAGAGAGATGCACACACACACATACAAATACAAGTACAGCCAGACAGACAAGAACATGGATAGATGTACTGTATGAATACACAAAGGGGGTGCAATGAGAAATGTAACAGTAAAGCAGAAAGGGAAAAAGGACCCAGAGCAAAGTCAAAGTGAGAATGAGAGAGAGAGAGAACGAGAGAGGGACAGAGACAGACACAGGGATGGTGGTGTGGGGGTAGTAAGTTGGAGTGCCGACAGGTCTCCAGAGGTTGTAATATATAGCATCGTTTCAATCTCTCAACAGCAACTACAGCCCTCCTTTTTCATATCCTTCCACATTCTGAGGACAGAGAGATACTTCTGTCCTTCAGAGCCAAATCGGCATTCAAGATGATATAATGTGCTCATTTTTTGACATTATATCCCCAAATCTGGATGGTTATTTGTGGCTGGATGTGCTCTCCGTCCTCATTCTCTCTTGAAATCTCAAGGTTACTAATGGTAAAGGATGGGTATAAAATGCCAACGTCAAACGCGTTTCTATGTTTGTCTTGTACTTTTTCCCCTCTCCCAGAGAGGTTCGAGACCAATGCTTGATTTATCTGCTGCATGCGCCATTAATCCTGCGACCATGCATGTCTCTGCTGAATAATTGATCTCTGTGCTACTGTAACTAAATCTGTCAAAACAATGACACCCCATCTCCTCTGTCCCTTTACTTCCTCTTTACCTCTCTCCTCACCGCCACCTTCCCACCTTCGTAATACTCAAGTTGTTCTAAAAAAAATAAATCTAGTACAGTGTTTTCACAGTTTCCTGCCAAGTAGAAGTGGGGAAGGGAAGGGTTAGGGTTAGTTAGAGCAATGTTTTATCACCACAGTTAGGTGTGTGACACTGGTGTTCTACCACAAGAGGGAGTTTCCCTCTGACTGTGTATATAGGATCCAGAAAGGAAGCCCGGCCACTTGCCCAAATACACAAAACAAAATATAAGGATGTAGTTGACAGGGTAATCTGACAATGCCAACACCTCCACTCTAGAGTCTTGGCAGCCAAGTCAGTGGGGGCTGAGAGCAGCGGTGACCTCCTAAGGTGATCAGCTCTCAGCTCTCTGTCTAGACCTCAACAAACAGCTGCTCGGTCTGGAGCAGAAGGGGAACAATGACCCTTAATTTATGTCTACACACCTCCCTCCTTCTGCCTGTCTATTTGACTTGTTTTTGCATACTGCATTTAAAGTAATAAGTACAGTATCTCCTTGAATGCCACAGAGCTATAAATCAGAGGAAAATAGACCTGTCATCTTAGTAAACAATGCATGGGACCAGTTATCATTAAAAACAAAAGAGTTCTAGAGGAGGCCTAGCCATGCATACAGATGAGGATGGGACCAATCTACCAATCTCCTCGGCTTGCCCTAAGCTCCTGGCCTACACTGGAGGTACACATACACATATGCACATGCACAAACACACACCTGCTTCATTTTCTAAATTTAAGGTGTCTAATGTTATCTTTATCACTCATATACAGCTATTACAGAGGCTATTTTGGAAGTTTTTGCACAAAACTAAATGTAAAGGTGTGTTTACAGATGTCTGTATGTAAAAAGGTTATTAAAAGAAACTGCAAAAGAGCTGTTGTAACATACAATCTACACCACTGAATACATTTACTTTTGAAAGGCAAAAAGAGCATTGTGTCTGACTGTTCAAAGTAAAATACACTGTGCAGTTATGCAAGGGAATTGGATCCTGAAGACACTGAAAGATGTTGATTTTCTTAGACCTTAATGCATGGATAATGGCTTCACAAATAACAGTTTAATTATGATATTTACCCTGTATAATGACTTCTTATGACAAATAGCGTACAATCACGGAGTCATTCAATCATAACATGTTGGTCGAAGTGACATTACTAAGATTTAGGTCAGCGCTTGGAAAATGAGCTCCAGATTCGATTGCAGAGACGACATTGTTCAATGTCATGACAGTGCCATGAAAATTTAGCATCATTTGTTATGTAGTGCCATCAATGTTTATGACAGCCAATCCATTGTCAAGTAAGCTGTATGTCAACCTTTATGTCAGCTTTATGACACATGGATCGCATGAAATGTCAGGGAATGTCATCTCTATGTTCCCAGGCACCAGAGCACATGTGATGGATACAACACTCACAGAGAAAATCACAGTTTTTAACACATGTTTGCAGAGCAGAGTTCAAATACCCTTCATGTCAGATAGGGGCCGGTTTTTCTGTGCCCATGTGTAAGGTGGCAGGCGGATGGCTCCCGGCAGCGATTTGCATGCAAAGCTGCATATCCTCCTTCCATAGTAGGGGCCCCTCAGGTGTAACCGAGTGGAGGTTCCTAGTGGCACTCTGCCCTCTCCCTGCCTAAATGAGATTGGGCTGGAGTCCCCGTCATCTCTGTGTGCACACCTCCCCTTGCTTTTCCAAAGGGAACGCAGACACAGACACTGGAGAGAGATATAGAGGTCAGCAAGACAGAGACTGAAAAAGATAGACACAGAAAGAGAGGGAGAGAAATAGAGAGACAGAGTCTGGTCTTTAGTCAAGAGACTTGGACTAACATTTACCCAGCTGCTGATTTCATGACCCATGATGAATACTGCAGCCAGAGTTTTAGATGATTCCTCCTGATGAGGACAGTAATGGTCTCCTCCTAGAGCTAGAAGTTACTCTAAAGATGCCACAGTTTGAAAGCAATTGCTACAACCCATTAGCTAAAACAAGGTGTATCCCTAAGTGATACTTGATGAGAATGAAGATGGCCATACAGTAACTACAAACAGGCCTCCAGCACTAGTTGTGCTGTACAGTAATAGGCTTCGTGAGGCCTGTAAAGTGCTGCGACTGCATTTTTAGATTGGGTAGAAGAGCAGTGCTACAGAGTTCGTAAAGGGGTATCTGGGAGGAGATGGGGAAAAAACTGTGCAAACTAGATTCTCTGTCTCAAGTCTTCTTTAAGTCTAATGCAGGTTGTTATCTGTCAGGGAGAGCTGAGAGATGCTCGCTTATCAACACACACACACACACACACACACACACAAACTATAGGCACACAGACTTAATTAAAGTTCCTTTTCCATCTGATGAACATGGTTGGGCTATGTTGTCTGTCTTTGCCTTGTGAGAAATTCATTCTGCCTGCCAGATATGAGCCAGTTGAGCTGTGCATGTCAGCCTCTGTGTGCAGCTGCCATCCTTCAGATACACTTTGTGACAGGGGTCCAACACATCCTCTGTGGGCTACATGAGGACTGACATGTTCCAATGGCTCCTCCCACCACCGACCCCCCTCTTCCTCAAGAGGCCCCAATGCTCCTGCCCTGTCTCATTATGTGGGCGAGATGTTTGGGGTTTCTCTGTGCCATCCTGTCGCACTGTCAGCAAGCATAATGCCTCTCAGTGGGCGTCCTAGCTACTGCAGCACACAGTTTGTTTCTGTGTATGTGTCTGTCAGTGTGTGGATGATCTCCTCATCCACAGAATTCCTTTCCTCTCCTGCTGGATTCTTTTCACATACTGTAGCTCAAAAACAAGGGAGGGAAGGGGGTGGCTATTGCAGTCCAGTGGGTGTCCACACTAATGCATGACTCAAATGTCACTCAATTTTCAACTGACCAGTGTAAATACAATACCTAGACTTGTCTATGTGTCTTTTCAATTTGTGCCCATTGCTGAGGGTAAAATTTAATTTAGTCGGGAGATTTACACAACCAGATGACAGTGGGGCATTGGGGAGCACTAGTGAGAGTTTCCATCCAGCCTGCAGATTAATAAAAGCCTGTGTCAAGATCTGCAGGATGACAAACAGCGAGAACCAGACGGCACAAAACAAAAGCAAAACAATCAACTTCTTGAAAAGGCTTAAATGACATTTAATATATTTACTGGCAAACATAAACATAAATTGACACCGGGAGGCTGAGGGAAGTGAATACAATATCTCTGATTGATATTACTGGCATAAGCAATGACAGTGTGCACTAGATTGGTGTGGTATATTGGATTTCATGTTCTTTGAAATGGAGTCTGAAATGTGAGATTTGTCTTTTGCCTCTGAATAGCTCTCACCCCCAAATTCTCTCTCATTTGGAGACTGGCACATTCAGTTAACTAATGTGCAGTATATGGCAATACTACACTATTACCCCATTCTCTCAACTGCCTGTCGAAAGGATGGAACATCAGATGTGATTTGGAGATGCTTTCTTCTTGTTTCCGTTTCACATCAGAAACATACCTGCTGGGAAGATTTTCTCTCTATAAATTTCCCCTATCTGCCGCTGAAATGCTATTCATCTCATTACGGTTGATTGGGATCCTCATTACATTACAGAGTGCGCACAGGCACATGCATGTGTGTTTTCATGCATGTAAATAACGACAAGAGATAATGAGCATAGAGAAAGGGAGCAAGAGAGAGATAGCGAGAGGGAGAGTGGGAAAGAGAATGAGGGAGGGAGGAGTGTGTTAATGAGTGTGAGATGTGCTGAGGTCGCTGTGTTTGTTCTGTAATAGTGTGTTGCCGCAGAGCACTGCCACCTCAGGTGGGTGATTAGCAGTAATTATATAATTACACAAAATGTGATAATAAACTGCACAGAGGGAATCAGCTCCATCATCTACTTTGCTACACCTCATATATACACATATACTAATTTTCTCATGTACAAACACGTAAATAGAAAAATATATTTCTTGATTTTTAACAAATACACACACCCTCTATTCACGCACAGTCCTGCACCAACACAGAGAGAAACGGACAAATCCGTTCGCACCCATATAATTCCAACCTAACCTAAAAAGTAATGGAACACTCACACTTGTCCTCCACTCGCACCTGTGAGTAAAAACCGATTTGCTCCCTGACACACAGTAACGGCCAATAAAACAAGTGCTGACTTGCTCCCAAAGGCAGCCGAGGGGAGCGGGGGGACAAATGAACACAAACTGGGAGTAAAAAGCTGCTCCCAGGAGGATTTTGCCTTTTCTGTGGTCCTCATGCTCCTTCCTGCTTGAGTGAGAAACACTATCTAAAAGAGCCCACAATTGTCCATCTCATCTCTGGGCCTGCTGCAAAAAGAAACAAGTGTTCAAAAATAAATTTAATAAAAAGAGGGGCGATTGTCTGATGCACCCCTCAATGCTATTGGAGAGCAACTGAAGTGGCTTTTTCATTCATAGGTCCACTAAGAGTAAAAGCAAAATGTGTATATGTGTGTGCATGAATGCAAGTGTGAATTTGTGTCTGTTTGCATTTCAGAGTGACCTTCAGCAGGAATACATGGGTTTAAATGTGGGCAATGGCCAAAAAGTGACAGACAGAGACAGGAAAATTACAATCTATGAATGAGCCATCCAGACAATTTAGCGGTGGCATGAAACTCAGTGAGGGTGTGAGTGGAGAACCACAGGCAAAAACGGGGAAAGAGTGAAGAGGATGGAGGAAGGTGAAGGCAATGTCAGGATCCGGAGGAAAAATAGAGGATAGGGAGTGAGAGAACAGCATGGGGTGGAAGCAGGGGATAATTACTGCTAATAAAGCCTAATGGAATTCAGGCCTCACGTCAGGTGCAAGATGATCTGATTACTGCTGGGCGGCTGGGGGAAATTGGGAACTGATCCGTTAATCCCGCCATCCCCTTTTGTCTCTTATTCGGTGCGGGAATGTGTGTATCTGTATGAGTGTGTTCACAATACTGGAGAAGTATGCAAAGTTAGTCTAACTCAGTCTTGTAAAACTGATGCACACAGCAAGCACAGTAATTTAAATATTTCACATTCATAGTTTCAGAGTGTATATTTCAATATAGAACTACAGAACTCTATAGCATAACTTCAAATCATATTAGATTTTGTCTTATTATTAGGGTTTGTGTGCGAGTGTGAGTCACAGGGTGTGTTCTTTGACAGTCGCTTGCTGTGACCTGTGGTGTCCCTGATTCAGAGCACAGCCCATTATCCTCTCTGCTGTCGTTTGTGTATGTAAGTGCATGTGCATGTACTGTACATCTGTGTGTGTTTATGTGCATGCTGTTTGAACTTTTCAACTGCCTCTCCCTCCCCAGGCCTCCTGCTGATGACTGCTGACCTTGGCTGAATATCACAGTCTGGTGACACAGAGGTCAATGGAAAATGCTGCCTTTCCCCAGTACAGTGTGGTACAGTGAGTATGTTATGTGTCCATTAGTGTCTGAGTGTGGGAGAGAATGAGAAAGATAAAAAAAGATAGAAAAAAGCATATTTTCAGTCAGAGTGATAATGTATGTAGTGTGATATCATTGTGCCATATATATATACAGCACCCCTGCAGGGGTAAGGTGTGTGTGACATGACAGGAGCCTGTGTAGGCATCTCTGAAAGTTGATGAGTTGGGAGATATGAGTGTTTTGAGGAAGCACATACACACACGTGCATCTAGTGTATATGTATGCGGATGTGAGGACGAGCATCTTGTTATGTGAGTGCATACACTCGAAACAATCTCTTCCTCATCTGCAGGAGACCATCTCCAGTCTCCCTCAACTTCTGTGATGTTTCCTGCTCTCATCTGGCTTCAGCCTGGCTGCTGCAGAGAAACTGTTTCAGCATAGTGAGCTGAGAAAGGAGCAGGCGTCATTAGCCTGGTTGGAGATGCCTTTCTCAGCCATCCTCTATCTCTCCATAGCACCTGCTCCGTCTCCAGATGAGATCAGGAAGGTGGGGCAGTGGAGGGCAGGGGAAGGGTGCAGCACAGGCATGCTTAAAGCGGGAAGAGAGAGGCAGATGAGGGTGTAGAAGAGAGATGGGAAGGAGGAGGGCTGTGCACAGAAGATATCAGCCCATGCCTTAAAACAGGCTGGAGGCACTCGTTATCATGGTTTGATTTCTTGCTATGCTGCTCCACATATGCAGCTCATTGTAATGGCTGTTGGGTGTGAACATCGACGTGGCAGCGGCAAGTCAAAGGGATTAGCCATTTAAAGAAGGAAAGATGTTTATTTTCAAGTGCTGGGCTTTTAGCATATTTATCAAAATGAACATCCAAGCCAACAGGAAAATAACATCAATCTAATCCCTGAGGAAAAATCCACTTCCCACATTTAAAAAAGATACCCACAGTGTAGTCAAGTTGAAAGAAACATCGACATGATGCATGTAAAGTCACGGCCTTCCCAATGTGAAATGCCATGATCAGTAAATCACAACATTTTAAACGGCACTGACAAAAATAGGAGACATACAACAAGGCCTTTTCCTTAACCAGATGTGGTCACCTTTCAGCATTTACAGAACTGAGAGCATTTTTCACCACCACCGGGAAGATGAAAGGCCTATATGAATCATTATGTTTAACATAATAGCATATTGACCTTTTGTTGTAGGAGAGAAAATACACTTACACACCAGAGAGCATACATGCCAATAGTCTTTCCACTGCTGGAAATTTTACACTGCACACAAGAATATGCCACCCCTTCGCATGACCTATATAATAAGATGGGTAATAATATAATTTAGCAGTACCACAATAATGCTTACTTAAATCTGTTTTGAATTGTAACACTGTCCCCTTTCAGGGAGGTGTTTTTTCCCCTTTAACCCTCTTACCAGTAACACCTGAAGTCCCTATACAACTGGTCAGGATCTGTTTGCCTATGCCATGCAAGGCCTTTACAGGTTCACATAGTGTGTAAAAAGGTTTTTATTGCAGGCCAATCTGAGAGCTTGTTGTGTTTTTACAGAGTATCATTTCTGCTTGTTGTGTGAGGGTGGGATAACATATTGGATGTTTATTAGACCTGGAGTCAATGCCTAGGCCGGAGCACTGCTATAAAACTGCTCTCTATAGCTGGTCAGTAGAGGCAGTCAACTGGGCTGCTAGCCTGCTCAGACCAGATGCCACTGGGCTGCTAGGAGTACTTCTGTCCCCTAATCCCAATCACCATCAGATCACCCTGGAAAGGTCTAAGAGTCATGCACACAGAGGAGATGTCTCTTTTGTTTACTGTAATATGTGACCTCTTCCAGTACATACTGGTAGCTCAGTGAATGTTTATAGCACATACTATTTAAACATCTGTGCATGTGTGCAATGCATTAGCTAACACACAGAAGAATAATGGCTATTTGCCAGATCCAAATACAGCAGTACCGTACCATAACAGTCCCCATGCCTGGCAGAGCGGTGTAGGGCTGAATTCTGGGATCCTCTCCCCTATTTATTTTGGGCTTCTTCAATTTTTAAAGGGGAAGCAAAGTACTGGCCAGAGGCACTTTAGAGACCCCTGCAGAAACATTAGAGATTAACCTGGCTGAAACACCCACAAAAGCAATAGCGCACACGTCACGTCAAGACCTGTGCAGTGAGGGGAAATTCTGGGTGCTTAGGATCTGATGGACGGAGCCAGTCCCTTTCTCATCGATCTCTTTCTCAGACCATTTAGCACCTCTGTTACTCTGGGGGCCGTGGCCAAAGCTGTGTCTGTGTGGTCCACCATGGCACGCATGGCAGTCAGTCTGCGTTTGGGCAGCGTCTGAGGCACTTTCAGGGAATCGTGGCAGTGTTATGGAGCCGGGGGGAACAAGCCCCATCTTTATTGCTCTTTAATCAGAGGAGTGCAGGCTGGGTAAAGATCAATGATCTCTGAGTGTTAGCATTGACTAGGGCCTACAGCTCCCAATCAAGGGCCCCTCTCCCACCTAATGTTACATTTAATGAGCCAATTAGTCCACAATGGCGTGGCCGGCATCTTAAACTGTTGTTTACTCTGCATTCATTATTAATATCTCATAGTTAGGTATGAATAAAATTAAAAGGAGCGGAGAGACCATTAGCTCCCCATGGTGGATGCTTATTAAGATAGGATGCTTTGTTATCTGAGCAAGGGGTGGGGTGGTAATTGTTCGTGGTGGGCAGGATATGCTGGTTCAGTAGCAAGAGTGGTTTGATTTATACAACCTTGGAGATGTTGATGCATGTGTGTATGAGAGATGAAGCGGTGTGGTTTGCTGAAATGCCTGTGAGAGAAGAACAACAGCCTGCATCCACTGAAGTCTGATGCTGCTTTAGCTCCCTCGTTAACACTCTCTGTTCTTGCCCTCCACTCCTTATCCTCTTCTCTCCCCTCCCTCCCACTTTAATGGACACCTCTGGGAGGGGGTATGAAAATGTGTTTTATCTCCCCTTTCTGTCATTCGGCCTCTCCTGTTTATTGTTTTATTTCTTTGTGTTGTTTTGTTTTTCTAGCTAATTCTACTTTTCGATTTCATGCAGAATGGGAGATAAAAAGCTACTAAGTGGTCAGGATAGGTCTGTTTCAAACCATTGATCATTCAGTAAAACTGGAGGTGAGTCAAAATCTAACACCTCCAACTATCATCATTAGCACTCTTGTTCTGCACCCGTGTTATGGCAAGGCATGATGTGGATACATGGGAACCAGGAACATGGGGGGGGGGCTTGCCTGTTCCTTATGACGAAGATAGAGTGAGAGTGTGTATATGGAGGCTGGAGCAGAAAAAAATAAATCAAAAAATCAATAAAACATTAAAATCGCTTCAGTCAACAGAGCAAGACCCAGCTGCATCCAGCAGCTCTTTCGCCCAGAAAGATTCTCTGCTGCTTCTGTTGATGGGACTGACTCCAAATATTCAGCAGGCAAAGCTGGGTACACACCTCAGAGGAAAGCCTGTATATGTCATTTGGTGGAGAAGAGACAATATTCAATATGAACATAAGAAATTTTTCGATATGATATAGAGGATATTGGACTGAGGCATGGTACTTATGACCAATCAGTGCAATTCTTTTTAAGAATTCATAAAATTAAATGATCAGTGAACCAATTTTGAATGCCTCTTATTGTCCCCAAGGCAATTGGCTTGACATATACTGGCTGAAAGGAAAAAGTCATTAAATTATAACAGAAATCTGCTAAAGGCTATATTACAAAGACTAACAAATGGCAACATTTGTGTCTTCTTTCCCATCCTCCATTCCCTCATTCTTCTATTCATCTATGGACCCCAGTCAGAAAGCAACAGGGTGAGTCCTTTTGGATCCACTGCTCCTCGCCACTGAAGCAGTGCATAATAACTCATAGCCAACATCGTGCTGGAACGCAGCAGCAATTGCTTTCAAGCTCCCACTTAAAATAGTCCTGGTGACAAGCCTGCTGCTTTAAATAAGCGCCTCAGCCTGTCTGGAGAGGCTCCTTAATCCCAGTGGTGAGAGACACTCCAACAGGAAGACACTGGGGTGAAAAAACACTCCTGCACCGGAGAGACTGGAACAATTTACAGCAGGTGACTGTGGGAAGCAGGATTCACCGGCACAGCGAGATGGAGGGAGCGGCAGAGAGCGTGTGGGGGGTGTGGAGAAGTGGAAAGGGAATATACATGGAATGGAAATGAGACAGCTTACCTACAAATACCTCAGTGCCCGCACCCACACCCCCTAAAATACACCCTTTAGGGGCATGTTTTGAGCAGCTCCATTTTTAAAAATGTAAAAGGCTGAAAATACTAGCATAGAGAAATAAAAATATACAGGTCCAGGGAGCAGCAACAAGGCCCAAATATCTACAGTCAGTGCTTTCTACCACTGCTCAGTTTCTGTTTCTGGACACTACTTGTGCTCTCTGGCCTCTGTGTCTCTGCCAGGCTGTGGTTTGAGCCATGCTCAGTCCCAGCTAGGTGACGTAATCTTGGGATAGAGAGGGAGTCAAGGGGGCTATGACGTCACCCAGCATGTCTAGCACCTCACTAACATTTCCCCCACCACAAACACACAAGCTCCCCTCTGAGAACAGTGTGTCCAGTACACAGAGGAAACATTTTGGCTTGTCCTCCCTCACTCACAATTTTTGCCCCCCTCCCTCATTGCCTCCCTGTCCCACCCTCTCATTCCTTTCCACTCCCAGGTTCCGTCCCCTTTCTCCCCCACTTTTCTCCCTCTCTCTCTGTCTCCCTATCACTCCCATTCTCCTTCCTTCCCCTCCTCACGCTCCCACCCTCACTCCCTCTATACCTGAGGCTCTTGTTCTTTTATAGCAAATTGAACCTTTCACTCTGAAAGAAATAATTACTCTCTGGAGAGAAAGGGGACTGCCGTAGAATGCTGATATGACACACAATGTCACCTTGCCACTCAGGAGCTGCCTGCACACCCAGCTCAGAGAAAGGGGGGGGTTTGAGTGGGTCAGGGAGCGGGAAGGGTGAGGAGGGTTATAGAATAAAAGTAGCAGAAAAGTAACAGAAAGAGAAAGAGAAAAAGCATGGATGAGATAAAGGGATAGTGAGAGGAAACTGTGCCTGCATTGGTAAAAGAAAACAGGAGATGGAGGGAGTGAAACCACAAAGAGGACGGGGAAGGTATAGCAGGTAATAAGCCACAGGAAATGAGGGAAGTGACATAAAAATATGATAGGGATGAAAATGAGAGGGAGGACACCGACTGAGAGGACTGACAGTGGTATGTGGAACTGTAAAGGAAAAGTGAAAGAAGAGGTCAAGAGAGGATACGTGATAAGGAGGAGATAAGTAAGGTTACAGTGCGAAAGTGGGAGAGAGAGCAGGTGGCGTTTTGGGGTCAGAATGAGAGAGCGGGAATGAGAGATAAAGAGAGGGACAGACAGGGTGTGACAGCAAGAGCCCTTACTGGGGTCAAACCAGGGATGGATCCATCTTCATCCACTGGCATTTGTGAGCTGGGGGAGCAGGAGCAGCGAGAGCCATGAGCCGGATCACTGCCATTTCCACTTATTACCCATCATGCCTTTCAACAGAGCAGCAATGCAGTCATGCTCTGGCCCCTGGGAAGCTAAACGGCCCTCAGTGGGCAGAAAGGCGAAGGGGACAGAGTCGGAGGATGGGAGGAATGGATACAGGGAAGCATAAGGATTTTGGACCCCGTAATACTGCCAGAGGCTCTAAGACTAAGCCCAGGGCTGGATCCAGACTTACTGTGGGTAAGTCCAAGCTGGATCAAGCCTGCTGCAAGAAGTTTCTGCCAGTGTAAATTCCGTCAACGAGAACTATAACAAAAAATGTGGTGGTCAACAACAATGTTTCCACAATGAAAATACATTAACCAAATAAAATGTTCCTTTGTAAACAAAAACTATGACAATTTTTTTTTCAATAAATGAAAACTAAACAATTCTATGAAAGAATGGATAGTCAGTTGTATTAACAGGTAACAGAGCAGCACCCTTAGCTAATCTCTTGACTGATGAGAATAAAACATGTAATCATAGTGACAGTATACACTGAAGACAGTGTAGACAGACCTTAGGAAGTGTTTTACCAACATAAAAGAAATAAATATGTCCCTCACACTGTGATAAAATACATTACTGTTTGGTGACATCACTTTGCTGCAATAACTGTGAGAGTGAACAGTGAAGTTGCAGTTGCAGTTGCACAGCTAAACAATGAGCTGAAACTCATTATAAAACTATGTAAAGCCGAGAGGAGCTGCATATTCAGATGATAATTCTCTGTAGGTTCATCACTACTTTCACATTGTCATTACATGTAATCACAATTACATTACATAGTTAAAAATATTGATTATAGCCGCTTTAAAGAGCAATGTCTTTCAGTTGGTTTGACTTTTCATGTACCCTCATATGAATGATTCACCTTTCTGGATATCACATTATTATTAAATGTCACATTTCATCCTAGAAAATCTTTCTGTCACAACTAAAACTATTTCGGTGGTTTTCTTCTACAAAGTAGGGGTCGGAATTAAATATTGACTGTAGAGATTTTAGATAATAGTACAGTTTGACAGAAATTAATTCAAGTGGCATTACACTAATTTTATACATTAGTTTACTTATAATAGGGTGTACTGCTCAGCCTCTGAAAACATTTGTACAGTATATGTCTGTGTATATGTGGCTCTGGAGGGAGCTCTACAAGTCTGAGAAAATAACCCTGATGACGTCATCAGTTTATCTCAGTTCAGCCTTAAGACTTAAAAGTTTTTACCCAACTATATGGAAGTCCAAAAGTAAATCACTGAAATACCCCTTGAATTAATTAAATTTCGACTGAATATAAGAAACTATTGACTGACTTTTTTAATCAACCAAAACTAGACTAAAACTTGAGATGGCTAAAATGTCACTGAAACTACTATTGTCTTGTATAAAGACTTAAACTGAATCAAAATCAGGTGCAAAAATAAACACTGGTTCCTCAAGTGATTTCATATTTTGTCATATGGCAGAGGACTTTATCAACTCAGAGCAACATCATTCTTCAGGTCAGATAGTGAAACTATGGCTATAGTGGTAGAAGTTAACATAGTTGATGGTGAATAGGGAAAGATCCCTGGTAGGTTTGCTACTGGATATGTGGAAACACCTATCTTGGCTGATATACAGTAACACCAAGCTATAAGTAAATAATACAAAAGTATTTTTTACTGTTGTTGTGGTTACTGTATAATTCCTACAGTGAACCAGAAGTTCTGCTCTGAATTTACCGATTTATTGAGCCAGAATTCAATTAATCCCTTGTATCTTTATCTACATACTATTTCTAAGAAAGAAGGAAATAACAAAATATATGTATATGTATACTGTATACACCTACACGCATCTCTGATAACAGCCAACCTCCACCACCTCTTCTACCGAGGCTTGTGAAAAGAGGGCTATTTTTAATATCTGCTCCGGTGCCTTCTGAATAATGGCCAAATATTACTCAAGGTCACAACTCATTTGTCAGGCTGTGAGTTGAAGGAATGGCCCAGTGCACTAAGACTAACATTCAGCTTTTATTCCGCTGATAAAACCCACAGCGGCTTTATGAGTACAAGCAGTTAAAAATGGAAGAATAACAGGCATTGGTAAGACAGAGGTTTGAGGCAGAGAGTGGTGGACAGCACAGCATGCAAGAGAATAATTCGCAGGGAAGGAAGGAAGGAAGAGGAACAGGGCTTAGGCTTGGACCAAATTGGAGAAAATCCATCAGCTTATTGCCTCGTGATGTTATAACAGAATGCCAAAAATGGCAGGAAGGAGTGGCTCTGAGGATAAATCATGTTGCCTCTGCCTCCAATGACAACTTTAGTCACAGTGACGTCCACAAAGGGGCTGTGGTGATCAAACAGGAGCTGTGATGACTTCATCCAAATGTCACACACGCAGTACTACAAACACCCC
Organism: Siniperca chuatsi; assembly: GCF_020085105.1. Taxonomy (NCBI): domain Eukaryota; kingdom Metazoa; phylum Chordata; class Actinopteri; order Centrarchiformes; family Sinipercidae; genus Siniperca; species Siniperca chuatsi. The sequence goes on along the minus strand of NC_058051.1, from coordinate 24,162,959 downwards.
CGTGTCTCTCTGGGCAAGCATTATTTGATCCTGGGAGACAGGCTCATGACAGGCCATAACATGACAACTAGTCTCATATCTAAGACAGTGAATGAGAAGATACAGTTCACCAAGTCTATCTATAATACATAGAATAGTAAAACAGATACAGAGGACACCACTACCATATCATGCCTTGCAGCTATATTATTAATCATAGGGGTTTGCAGTTTACTGTCATACAACTGTAAACTATTACTGTGCTCTGCCACTGTGTGCTTCCAGCCCCACAACCCCTGGTCTTAGGTTATTAAATCCTACAGCCCCCAGCATGCATCTCCAGCTAAGATGCTTCCAACCCTGGCCAAAGACTTTTATCTTCCTCCCCAGCACAAGCATGGCACCTCCGTGATGCTTTCAATTTTCTGCTCTGTGCTTCTGTGTTTTATGGGCCTGTGCAAAGGTTCCAGACTGACTGGCTGGGCTGACCTGGACTCCCAGCCTGTTGGTGCAGGGACAGGGCTGCGTGGCATCATCAGCCAACCACAGAACACCCAGACACCCCATCCACAGATACACAGGAAGACATCATGTTCCACACATGCTGACAACACATGCAGTGCTCTCACATACAAAGAGTAATCATAACACACAGCGCCAGGCTAGGGTGACTGGTGCTTTAGTCCAGAATATTATGGCTCTTTATAAGGCCCATCCTTTGCTCTGAACAAAAAGCAGATTTTCATTGGCACAGTCAAGGAGTCTGAGCCAGTCTTTGTTTTTGTTCCAGTTCCTGTGAAAATGGGTTATGCAAAGTTGAAAGGAAATGAAATTCCATTCTAAACCAGGCTCAAAAACTGTAATTACCTGTAGAGACAGATGGGTGGAATAAGTAAACCACAGCTACTGTACAGTCAAAGCATCTAGGCACAGGGAGGAGCCTGGGTCTGCTTTTATGTTAAACAGTTAATGATGAACACTGGGTAAAAGCCACATCTTTCTTTCTGAATGTCCTGTCTGCTTCTATTCATTCATTAATTAAGCTCCAGATTAGCATTAGCTATAAATGGCAACTTATTACATCAGTGACTTATCATTGGTGTATGCGATAGTGGTACGTGCATTCTGTGTGGCCACTGAAGAGACCTCATTCAATAACAACCCTGTCTGACATCCAAATATAATGTATGTCATAGTAAAATTATGGACAGCAGTTGCAGCCTGTATAGCATAACCCATATAAGATTTATTATCTCCTCTGAGCACATGAAGTGTCTTTACAAAAAAAAAAACATTAGTAAATGTTGTTGGTTGTATTGGAGATATGGTCTAAGGATGGGATGACTAGATAAATAACAGGTGTTCCCTCCTGTGAGCATCTTTCATCCAATGAGCTCACAATTTCCCACGACCCTCCATCTTCTCTGGCTGCAGTCTCAGTTGGTTTTGCTGCCTCTTGGCACTCCATGGATCCAAATCGAATCATTACTTGGATTGAAACTCTCCAAACTTGGCATTTTTTCAGGTGTAAATACAAGGTTGATGGGAAGGTAACTCAATAAGGAGGATTTAAAGCAACCGTTAGATGATGGCCTGATGACCCAGCCCCATACTGAAGAGCAGCTGTCCTCCAGGACCTCTAGGTGTCTCTCTCCCTGGTGTGTGATTTGGTTCAGCTCCTCTTCATGCATTTGTACTTGGACAGAGCAGGCTGAGGGGGCAGGGTTCAGGACCCTGTCAAATCCCACCTCAAACCCTGGGCTTCTCACACAATTGAATCTAAATCCCATGTGGGGTATGAGGCAAGGATGGAAGAACCTAGCTCCCCTGAAAAGTCTTGAATAGTGAGCAGAGGTTTTTCCTGTGCAGGGGAATATGGTGTGATGCATTACATCTCTCAACCCAGCACCCATAGCCCACCGCTTAGCTGATCTTTGAAAGATATTGCTTATAAAAGAGATGACTCCAGGCGACGGCCAAGTTCTGTAGTTTTATTACACCTTGGGGCTACAGCGGCCTGTCTTTGGAGAGATAAGGTTGTACCCTTTTCATTTTGTATCCTCCGGCCGATATTTTAAGCTGGCTTGTTAAGGGCAGGCGAGCTGAGTGCTGGAACAGAGTTTGATGCATGGCTTTACAACAGGAGCCGGGCCCATAACGCTCAAAGGCCGATCATTACTGACCTTAATAGCCCAGTCTGCATCTGGGCTTGATTGATCGTGCCTAGCAGGTTGTGAAATGCGCCATCTGGAAGGAAGGAAGGTGAGATGGGCAAACGGAGACGAGGGAGAAGGCAGGCAACACCAGCCGAGCACGGAAGAGGGGAGGAGAAGAAGAGAGCGGAAGGAGAGGGGGGAGAAAAAACACAAACCTAGACGATCTTGTACTGAAATTGATGGCCATAGTGGGATGCAGTAGAAACTTAACTGCACTAAGAGGCCCACCAAGCACCATAAACACTGTCCCTGACATAAACAACAACACTTAGCCAGACTAGGTGTATACAATATTCATCTGAGGAGCTGCTGCTTGGTAACTCTTGTTTACTTGCTCTGTGTGCTTGTATAAAATCAGCTCTGCTTAGGTGAGGCAGCAGGATGGTAGAGTAAGTGTGATATGAGTTATGTGAATAAGTGTGATTTTGAATGCATGTGTGTCTACATGCATGTGTGTGTGTATCCATGAGGGATGTGTGAGGAACAGAGGGTGGTTAGGTCCACAGAATCTACAGTGTTTTATATCATAGTCTGTCTGCATAATGTATGATCCTCAACCACTACATTGGTGCCACAGATTATCATGAGGCACTCAATATTCTGCTGCACAACTGAAGCCAAAACATTGTGCCGGTCACCACTTTGCATAAACCCACCGTATGAAACAAAAAACCTGTTTTTGAATAACACAAGATTAACAGTAATATCATATCATTCAGAAGTACCTTTTATTCCAGTTTTGAATCGACAAAAGCCTGTCATCTAGGAAGCAGCACATGATGTCTGTACTCCATACAAAGTGCATGCATAGTAACTGTATTACTCAAACCATTCATGCGCAATGAAATTTCACTGCTATAAGTATTCAAGTTGGCAGAACACCACTGAGCAGCCCTTTCGTGTCAGCTGAAGCTCCCGAGAGACCATCAAGCTCGTGTTCTCCATTACCATACTCTCCTCTTAGTCAGTCAGAAATAGTAGCTTCAGTAGGGTGAAATAATGTGTATCTGGTACAGAAAAAGGACTCTGACAGACTACTTTTTGCACTTCATTAGACCAATTATTTGGCTTATTGAGTCATTTGACCCAGCCAAATCAAGTGAGAGTGCATGATAAATGCAGAGAGAGTTATACTCCACAGTGACTTTTGATATCAATATGTTCATATTTCTGCATTCGGCAAAGACGTCAGTACAATGCATAGCAAGTAACCATAACTTTGATGTAAAAAAATGTTTAACAGCAAATTTATGTATGCTGTAATCAGCACCACAAAAAGTCTTTGGGGCAAACTACGTGAGGGAAGATGAAACATCTGGTATCAGGTAGGTTAGGAAAAAGAACAAGGGAGAGAGAAAAGGAGAGGCTAAGATAGCATACAGTATGTGTGCATTTTATGCTTACAATCGCTCTACACCTTTGCATTGTGTGTGTTGCCTGTATGCAATCTTGTGTGTGTGAAAGAGATCATGACACATGCACAGACCGTGGGCTTATGCATGTGTGCATAAAATTTTGAGTGTGTGTGTGTGTGTGTGTGTGCTTGCATGAGTGTGTGTGTGTAAGGGGAAAGGGATGACAGAAGGCCAGGTGGAACGGAGACTTCTGTCGCTGACTCAACACCTTTCTCATTTTATTACCAAATCATCCATGACAAACAGCTCTGGCGTTTGGCAAAGGTGAGGCAGGCAGGATAAAAGCTGGGATGAGAGCAGAGGAGGTCACCTCAATGCTGCAAACATTGCATTGGTAATGTAACATGTCTGTGTCCCTTCAAATGTCACCTTTACATGATGCAGTCATCCATGTGTCATTTTTAGATATGCCGGGGTGACAGTGATGGCCCTCACTTCCTATAGACTCCCACCATCACAACACAAAAGACTGGCGACGGAGAAATGTTATCACCTGAGTGACTACCAAAAGAAAATGCTTGGTGACAACACAATCAATAGAGCCTGTAAAATATGAAGCAATCATTCTTTGTGAACATTCAAAAGCAAGTCAACCGTAATAGTGAAAAAATATTTTGAACTACGCTAAAGTGCTGTGTATAAGATGTATTTTATTGAACAATGACAACAACATATCACTACTGTTACTGTTTATAAAACACAGCCGGCAACAAAAAAAAACCTAAATTGCGGAAATCATATCTGGCCCTACATGGTTGTGAATTCCTGCCCTTGAAACAACAGCAAGATTGTTTCTGACCCTTATTTGGGGCTGGTGTTAGATTGAGCAGATGTTGTTCGGACAACTCCGTGTTTGGGAGTACGGTTAGAGGGTAGGCCTGCCATTCTTTGATGTCAATGAGAAAAGCCAAAGCCTTTTGTGGCTACGTGAGAGGGAGTAGATTAGCCTGATTGACGGCTATAAGATGCTAAGGATGGAGCTTGAAGCGCAGCAAGCCAGGGCGTTGGAGTGGAATGGAGTTCATTCATGAGTTACGAGTCTGTTTCAGTGATGTAGTAAAAGACGAATAAATCCTCTCAACAGCCTGCAAAAAAAAAAAAAAAACAACCTCAGGCTTGTGATGGAGACTCATACAAGACAACAGGCAGAAGACTGAGACCCTGGCGGCTGACACACATATAGTATGCCAAAAAATCTAACCACAAATCAACACCAGATATAGTAAACAGCAGAAAACATACATCAAACTGCCATGCACTTCAAACAACTTTTTTTCCACTGACTTTTATATTTTACCCACAGTCAAGACAGCACTGAAAACAGGCAAAGAGTAGCCCTGAGGACTGTCACATTCCTTTGTCAAGTTTATTTTTCAAGGAGATATTCCCTACTTAAGAGGCTGAGGGAGCCCGTGTAAAGTCCTGGACAGACAAGGAGCATGCTGATATAAATACCAACACAGCTAAGAGCTCTCTGCCTCACAAGGACCCAGACCTGCAAGGACAAATGACCGTCCCTGATGCTGTCCCTGAGTCCCTGTGCTAAAAGAGGCCAGTTTAAGGTTAAGAGAACCTCAGCCCACCAACCACCAACAAGCTGCATTTACAAAGTCAAACTTCTCCTCTCATGAGAAACCTAAGCAGGGATGCGTTTTTAGCTTGAGATAACCTACTTTACACACAGTATTATCATGCAGGTATAGTAACATTAAAGGGACAGTTCACCCTAAAATAAAAAAAAACATATTTTCCCTCTTACCTATTGTGCTATTTATTGTTATTATGTTTTGATGTGAGTTGCTGAGTTTTGGAGATATCGGCTGTAGAGATGTCTGCCTTTTTTGAGTATAATGGAACTATATGGCACTCGGCTTGTGGTGCTCAAAACGGCAAAAAAATACATTTAACAGCAACATCTCTTTCCAGAAACCATGACCCGGTTACTCAAGATATTCCACAGATTTGTTGTGACCAGTTTCATGTAGGAACTATTTTCTTTTTACCGATAGTTCCTACATGAAACTGCTCACAACAAGGTATAAGCGGCCGATATCTCCAAAACTCAGCAAGTCACACCAAAACAATCTAGATGGAAAAACAGCACTACAGGTAAGAGGAAAAATATGTAGTTTTGATTTCGGGATGAACTGTCCTTTAAAGGGTTTTGACTGAGGCAGAAAAGATGACAAGAAATTAAATGGCTCAGATAGAGGGTTTTGGGTGCACATTAGGATGAAGTAGCCGAAAATCTAATTAGTTTTCAGGTAAAGGATGTTCCTTGACTTCCCGTTTATTATCAGACTGACTAGTGTAGAAGCTCCCAGTGGAGACCAAGTGTTAGGGATTAACATGTCATCACAGAAGGGGGAACACAGACATTTTGACAGTTACACTCGTGAGCCAAGGCTTCATCTAACACCTGCCTCACACCTCCTGTCCAGAAGCGCACCTGTTCTGACACAGTGTGAGGCTCAGAGCCATTCCTGGAGCAGTGTTTACACCTGTCCTAGCCTCACAGCAACACACTGCAATGGGGAAGAATGAGAGCAGCTGAGGATCAGGGAAATTGGGGAAAGAGGACGATGCAAAAACAAAAAATTGATGGAAATTTCCTGTGGAGAAGCTGAGGTGGAGTAATGGCAACGCCTGAGCACGCTCAGCAGCGCTGTGGTGTCGAGGTAACATTGATGCATGGTGTGACCTTACTTGTAATGCCAGCCTTAATCTACGCAAGTGGAATAAATGAAGTGGGGCCGCTGTGGACGTGTCACCCAGACTTATAAAGACAAATCCACCACCGCTCTGAGCTGTATACATGTATTCATAAAAGTCAGAGAGACGTCTCGACAGAGTGGAGTGCCCAGCATTGCCGGCTGGCTGGCGACAAACACATCCTAGCTCATGGTTGTCATGGCTGTGTGGAGCTGTCCATCATTAGGTGTGTAACACACAGAGAGGGTATGGGAGATGAAAAATAGACAGCAAGAAAAAATCAGCTGAAGAAAATTGAGGATGAGAGTAAAAAGCAAAAAAGCAAAAGATGATGAAAGGGCAAAATGTAAGTAAATTGTTGTTTTTATATCATATTTAATACAATATTTATATCTTTATATAGTAACTTTTATATGCTGTAGCACGGTACCTTTCAAAACAATCATACAAAGTGACACACAAAACAGTGCCAAGGAAGCTAGATTTTGACATGATGAAAAACAACATAAGTGTGCATATTTGACAACATGAAAGATAGTTGAATTAAAAAAAAATATTTAACTGTGTTTTTGTCAGATACACAAGGGGAAACTGTTAAAAAGCTTAGGTATTGTCATTATACAAAAAACAAACAAACAAACAAACAAACAAAAAAAGAGTCAAAGGAATCTATCCGATTTTGCTTTTTTGTTATAAGGTCAAGGATTCCCACAATATATAAATCTGTTTATGGCCTATGTTTAAGGTAAGTATCTTTAGAGGAGTATCTAAGCTTGTTTGAGTATTAGGACTGAATTGAACTTCACACTGATCTGAGATGAACTGCTTTATTGCAAATCCCAGTGTGCTGACACTAACACAACTTGTCATAACCACTCATTACAGTTTAACAACGGATGTCCTGACAAACAATGTTTTCTGCTGGATAGCCGACTGGCTGTCAAGTTAGCTGCAGTCAATTCATACTTGGCTGGCTTTATTGGCATGTACTTCAAGTAAAGAGCCATCATTGATCACCGTGCATTTAGTCAGTTTGTTTCGGAGCAGTGGGAGATGGCCGGATTGACAACAGACCTTAATAGATGCTGAGCTGACAGTGGACATATGGATGTTGAGCACTGACACATGCGAGGGGCATTGGGCTAGGGATGTGTCTAACATGCCAACAATCTTATGTCCACTATGAGGCCTACTCCCCCTCCCACTCTCCCCCTGCCTCCTGTCCGGTCCTCTGACATGGCCGTGATTAATGCCCCTGGCCAAGATGATGATAATAATGATCATAATTAATCAAGGGTTCTTCTTGCACCTCCAGGAGCCCACAGTGACCTGGAAAAGACACCCAGACCTCTTTTCCCCTGTTCTCCCCTTTCCTTTCTCTCTCTTTCTCCCTCTCCTCCTCCCTTCTTTCTCGTCTCACTGACAGGCCTGAACCTCGGCCCGGCAGAAAGAGCCATGCATTATCCTGCCATCAACACTTCTATTTATATCACACCGTCTATCACAATCACTTACTCTCCTCCACCCGCCTTTCCTCCGCCCGCCTCTCCAAAGTGGAGTTTTCTTAAAGCTGCCCCATATTTCCTGGTGGACTAACACTGCCTATGCAAATGGCTGGGAGTCAAAGGACCAGCCGTGGTGACAGTGAGAAACTAACATCATCATTTTTTAGACAGAAACAACGTCCAAAACAAAAGCCACCACCTCTTGCTGCCTGAGGCCTGGTAGGGGTCTCCCTCTCTCTACCCTCTGTAGTGTATTCCTGAAGATTTGACATGCTGTGTGTATGTGTGCCTGTGTGTGTGAGAGAGAGCATTGCTGTGAGAAGAGTGTGTGTCTATTCTAGAGATCTAGAATATATGCAGCAGCAGAATGATATTTTAAATTCCTTGGCGGCTGCCAGGTAACAGTAGCCTGGAGCAATGGAAAAGTTTTTTTGTCTCACCTTCTCTTTATTTCCCCTGGTGAGGAGGATACAAAGCTCTTTTGCTCGGCTGAGTTATACGTGCCAGGCATGTGTTCAAAACACCTCTCCTCCCCAAGCTACTCAAATGCACATTGCATACAGCTTGTCTTATTTTTTTATTTTACTGTCTCTTAATACACTCTGTCCAACAGTACTAAGGACCTAAAGGCAGGTGCTGACAGTGCTTACACATTACACAATGCATTAACCCTACACTTAAAAGTACAAGGTAGTGTCACCCAGTGCAGCTCTGATTTAGAAACAACAAACACCACCATGGTATTTTACACGGTAATGCAATGAGTTGCTTTCTGTTGGTATAGCAATAGACCACATTTGTATTTCTTTTCTTCCCTCAAAGTCTTTTTATCTCTGGATTTTTGTCACTTTGTGCTCTGACACATCGCTTATCTCAGTCTGCATTTAGGGCTTTGCTGGATCTCAGTGAAATCAAAGCACTTACCAAATCCCCCTGTACCTCTGTGCCAGGCCCAGCCTCCCACGGTGGATCCTGCTATAGAAACAACTGCACATGACATCATCAGAGCTCGACCCACACACAGCAGGAACAAAGGAAGACCTACATTTACCCCTATACCAACCAGGTGGCCTACATTACCCAATTGCATAAGATCTTTTCTTGTTCTATGCTCATACGGTGTTTCTCATGGATTTCAAAATGTCTCACCAGGCACTTCTACCAAATTGAGTTCTTAAAGCAAACTGATGAATACATGGTACATTGCCTGTTATTATCATTATCGTCATCGCTGACGCTCAACCCAACCACTAAACACATATACACTAAAAATGCACAATAGATCTGACTTCATCTGAGCCAGAAGTGCACTCTGCCGATTTACAGTGCTGTTCCTCTCTGTATAAGTGCCATAATGCTTTATGATCTGATTCCTATTCTATGTTGACACCATGAAATTAAACTGTTACATCTCACCAGTGGTAAAACACAAACCACATTTGTTTCATAGCCCTAGAGTCAAAATGCCTTTGGATAGCTTGGTACCAGTGTCCACCCCATGACAGAAGCAAATTGTGGGCACAGTCAGAAATAAAGCTTTTTAAAACAGGATTAGTAATGATTGTGAAAAGTGAAGAAATCACATTGACTGAAGACGCAATACACATCAATGCTGATGACAAATATAACAATGACAGAGAAATAAGGTAAGATCTTATTCATACTCAAGGTCATACAAAGTCATATTAGCTGACAGCCATTGAATTGCCAAGGTTGCAGAAAATGTCACAACAGAACTCTTTTCTGTTCTTTGATAATAGTGTGGTGTGCTCAGTCCGACCAACATTGCTTTGAATCTGTTGTAGTCAGAGTTTGAGGGGTCAGCCCTCCCACATCTCCAACCTACCTAGCAGGGACCTTGAGCATACTGCAAAGCAACAAATGATGAAGGGATTTATGTATGGACACAAGAAAATAAGTAGAAAAGGATGGTGGGAGGGAGAAAAGAGGAGGTGAAAATGGAGAAAGTCTCTGGAGTCAGGGAAACAGGTAAGGCAGCCGTTGCTGGCAGCAGAGCAGTCATCTTCAGTCATTGGGGCCAAAGTGAAGAGCCTAGAGGCACTGACTGCACAACTGCTCTGCCAAGTCTGTGTCTAAGAAAGTCTAAAATAAAGGCTTCTTGTCACAAAAAAATACAGTATGTCTCCAATGAACACAAAGATGCTGTTGATAACCTTGCACTGGTGCTGAACATCATCTCTCCCCAGGAAACTGAAGGCAGGGAGGAAATATTGACAGAAATGTTTTCAGATTATATTCTCATGACTAAATCAATACACAGATGGGCCATCTCTTCAGAGTGGAGTTAGAATGGAGTCATCGTGAAGGTCAAGCAGTTAGCCCATTAAAGAGGTAGCTAGGCGCGCGATTTGGCAGCACATCTCTACCTCCTCCTGCATGGCACGAAGGTAGCAACCTTGAGGAGTTGATTAGCGGTAGAGATGGCTCCCACGACACAGGAGACCCCCGCCTCATAAAATCTCAAACTCGGTGGCAGAACAAGGGAGACTGGGAGAGGGGAACTGGAGGGAATTCAAGGCAGAAGAACTGCCTGCCTGCCTCATCTTTTACAGGACAAATTAAAACCACAGTGGAACAAGTCATAAAACAGGAAATAATGAATTCAATTATACTTTTTAGTGTTTAGGGGCTGCTGGTGAGATGTGCTGAGTGGGCAACGCGAGACGCACGCACAGCAGCGGGCACAGACTGATGACTATGTTGGTGGCGCTGAGCTTTGCTGAGGGCTGCGTGTGTGCTGACTGCATGTCTGCATGCCCCTAGGAGCAGTTTAGACCTCGACAGGGCCTTCATTAGCAAATGAATGACTCTTAATTGGCCTGGCAAATACACAGGATGCTTGTTGATTATAGGGAGGTTTTTTTTCAGCCAGGGCTTGTACTTCAACACAGATACACAAAGACTATACACAGCAACATACAGCTAAACTAGCAGAGATGCATGCTTTAGCGCAGGCAATACTGACAATAACTGTCATGTCATCAGAATGACAGACAATTCAAGGCTTTGCTGTGCCAGGTTCAAAAGCAGGGCTTCAGCTGTCAACAAAAGGATTCTGACAAAGAATTCTGGGACATATTCTCTTTCTTCAGCCTATCTATACTTCTCTCTATCTCCCACCACCTATTTTTCGCTCTTTTTCAATCCGCTCTAGCTTGTCCCCTGGCATTACTAACACCTCAGCAGGAGGGAGAATCACAGACAAGAGTCCTGGTGTCCTAGATTCAGCAACACTGGCAGGAGCACGGCACATACTGGCCTGTCATACAAGCTACCATATAGGACTGAAAAATCAGCTACACAAAGCAGCCCAGTTCAAATACAATACAGAAGAGCCCACAGGACCCCCAGTCACTGTTCCCATACACACACACACTTACAGCTTATGATAAAGAGAATGCAATGTGTTGTGGTTAGGATTATTCCTATGGTATTCCCTGTGGTTAGGTTTGTTATATCAGTAATGCCATCAGCACACTCTTTTAATCTATGTGTAACAGTGTGTTGAATGTTTCTGTAAGTTAACAGATGGAGAAAGTACAAAGATATAAAATGAAATCACAGAGTACAAGGATAAACATGTTGATTTAAGACTTATGACCTATGAGTAAATAGGAGACAGAAAGAGAGGGACAAGAAGAAAGAAACTAAGAAGGAAAAAAAGTGTGTGTGTGTGTGTGTGTGTGTGTTGGGAGGGGGGGGAGAAAAAGACATACAAAGCACGAATAGTATCTCGGGAAAGTCAGTGTCGCCTCTATGGCCCAGCCCCTGGTGCCACTCACCCACTGCCAACCTGCCAATTAAAGCCCTGATTAAAACCGACAAAGTGTCTCCAAATGAAGAAAGAGCTGTTGGAGGTCTTAACTGCTGAAGCCTGTCAATTACACTGCCAGAGGAAAGCGGTGAGGGAAGAGCAAGAGGGTACAGCAATGACACGCAAAGCAGGGGGCATAGATGAATATAAGATCTCTCATTCAATGCTCTATGACTCCCCACGTTCCTCCAGAAAAATGGATAATGTGTGAGGAGGAATTTAACAGAGAAGTTGACTTTCAGGTTGTTATTTTGTTCGTTCACCCACCACCCTTCATTTTGTCTGTTCTTTTGTTTGAGATTTTCTTTGCAAAATGGATTTTTTATTTGTGGGAAATGTGTCATGTGGTAGACTTATAAGAGATATCACAGACCAACAACACAGTGTCCTTTTTGTTACCTCTTGTTGCATGTTGGCACTGTAAGTCATAGAAGCCCCACAGTGATGGGCTCAACAGCAAAGTCCTCAATCCCAGATAAACCACCCACAGTGTACATCAGCTGCTAAAATATGATGGTATTCGTGAGGTCATAAATCTTGTTTTAGTGGGATGGGAAGAAAGAAGAAGCCCTAGTCTCCCCTGCATCGTTACAGCAGCATCCCTGCGGCCCATTCCACCTCCATTTAAGCTAAATGTCAACTTTTCAGCTCTTTTTTTCCGTTTTTGCTTCCTGCAGATGCCATTTGTTTTAACACAGGGGAGGAAAGTAAGAAAATAAGTCAACAGGAAGAAAAGTACAAAGAGTACTTGTTGTCTTTCAGGGCTGAGTAGTTTACAAAGAAGAAAGAATCCAGTGGAGGGTAAATTTGGAGATAAAATGGATTCCCGATCTGTCTGAATCTCTAACCAAGGAGCCAATTATATGAGTAATGAGGGTTGCTATTTGTTATAACAATATCCTGTACCTGAACTGAAAGAATAATTTCACATCCAACTAGAACTCTAATACCCTAATACTTCATAAATGTTATTATTATTTAGACATTGATCATCATTAAGAACCCTAATGATATTCTTTCAGTTTAATTAAATTGGAATGGGTTTTTTGTACTCTGTGGTGCCAAGTGAACGTACTGCAAGACGCTCCAGAAAGCCGCTCAATCATCTACAGCCAGATGGCTGTGGATTACGAAATAACCGGTGTGCAAATTCACTTGGGTTGGATGGAAACGGGGAAGCACCTAGGTTATGTTATTGCCACTGTTAGACTTCCCAAACATGGTGTAATACATTGTAGAAAGGATTGATATGCCACAACATTTCTATGTCCATTTGACCAATATGTTGGCTTTGAAGGCTGTGTTCGAAGAGAAACAGGGGATATCACAAACTGTCCAACTGTCCAAAATCCACCATTAAAAAGGAGCTATCTAAGCATCTGTTTGCTGTTCTGTTAATTTATTCATGCTTTCTGCTGTTTTTGTTATAGTCACCTTGTGGTCTGCTGTTCTGCAGTGGGAGGGAAAGATTGTGGTGGTGGTGGGTGAAAAACAAGGAACAGATGAGGAAGCGCCTGCATGCCTCATAAAACAGAGATCGCCATAGAACAACCATTCCCTCTCAGCACATGGTGAAAAACACAGCTAGAGGACAGACAACAGGCTGAGGCGGAGGAGCCAACGCACTGGCCATCTGATAACATTAAGCCCACTGAATCCCATCACTCAACATCTTTCTTTCTTGCTCTCCCCTACACTCTCTCCTGCTTTCTGTCTTCCTCTCTCCTTCTAGCAGATGAGGGAAGAAAAGAGACAGGTTTAAAGTTTGAGAAAAAGACATTAGGGCCAAAAAATGAAAAAGCCAGACAGAAATAAAGAAGGAAAAAGAAAGTCTGAAAGACAAAAGAAAAGAAAGAAAGGAGACAAGAGTGAGGGTAAGAGCTAGCGAAAAGGTCCTATTTTTCAGACCAAGCTGAGGCCCTAAGGGGCATGCATTAAACACTGTGTGAGGCAGACCTCACCCTTTACTACTCTATTGGCTTATACAGAGGGGAGGCAGCCACTGTTAATATTTCATGGGCCAACCAACAATATAAGGAGGTGTAAGCTCACAGGAGATTCAAATGCCCCCTCGCTTTCCCCCCTTGCTCTGGCAGTCAGACTTTAAATGTGTCCTGTCGAATAAGTATTGTGTGTTTTTCATTGGATTATTTGTTGTACATGTGTTGGCATGTGTGCATGTGACTCTACTCTTCTGTGAATGTCTCTTTCTCCCTTTGCCTGACAATGCAGAGTAAATGCATTGAAGAGCAAGGCTGAGTGGTCAACGCACTCATTCAGTGGATTAGTGATGGTAGCCTGTATCCTTGAACTGAGGAGGTGTAGTGCTGCAGAGAAGGCTTATTTATCCCAGCAGTGTGATCTACCTGTCCACCACTAAACCACATAACATCATACAGCTGCCTTAAAATCCATCCTGTTAGGGTACTACATTATCTTCCATAGAAAACACTTTCCCATTGTCAAGTTAGACAACAAATAGGCAGACATCACTATAAACTGGAGATCAAAACATCTTAAAAGCCTTGATGTCACAGGCCCGACTGCGTCATTTTGACAAAGAGTCCTTTGTCCACTGCACCAAAATGAGACAACAGACTTTTTTCTTTAAAGCCAATCATAAGCCTTTAATGGGCAATTGTAAGATGCTGTGTCAGTAATCCACAAATGGTTGTCATCCTTCATTGGCACCTCTCAAGTGTCTGCATGAGTTGAACAAAATAAAAAAAATGCAAAAGCAGGGCAGAGCCTCTAAGAGCACAAAAGACACACAATGAATCCAGTGCTCTGGTCTTGGCTGTAAGAGGCACTTTGCTGACTGCGTCCCCTCCTGCCAGAGCAGGACAGTCCTTTGTGTTGCAGAAGTCTTGGGCCACTGAATTCCCTGTTTCAGCGATTCTTTACCGGGGACAGATCCCAAGAGGTGCTGCTTCTCCCTGGGCTCCCCCACTGTGATTGACGTCCACCTTCTGTTCTCATGTAGAGGGGCAAATATGGGCCACTATCTGACCCATTTAATTGACTCATTCCACTACGTGAAAACAAATGTCCTTAAAAGCCTGAAGTGATGATAGGAGAGGTCACCTATACCCACTTGGGTACACCAATATGAACACGAGACGTTCCAAGTAAATGTTGCTCAAAATAAGTGGTTCGTGCAACTAGAACAACATTACTAAACTTTAAAAAACAAATGCATAATTTCCATAAGCTTCCAATGGCACTGTTTTATTTTGTTCAAACATCTTGTATGTAAAAGGGCCAGTCTCCTGATCAGTCACTCAGTCAGTACAGCTTCAGACTCAGCTTCACACTTGTTCATCATACCGTTCTTCGTCTGGAAGTGCACAAAAATTTGCAGAACAAGAATGGCATGTGTTGTGACTAGTTACAGGCTGGCCTTAGGCAGAACATGGTGATGGAGAAAGTTACTGTACAGGTCTCTGAAACCGTTACAGCCCGTTTGGATGGAAATGTTTTCATAAGCCTATCAAATTCATCAAGGGACTGTTTTATGGGGTCATAAAACAAGGTGTGATAAATACAGTGCCCCAGGTCAAAGAGTTGTTAAGTTCTGATACCTAAGGTGCAGCCAGGAATTGCACTAGATCAGCTTAAGGCAGAGCAATTATTCCTCTCGAGAGTGATGTCAGGCCCTTTATGGCAAGAGTTAGAGCATAACACTCAAAATACAGGTGGGACAACACCAACAAACTGTTTAGAGTGACAATGGGATGGGAGAAACAACTGACTGAGCTGGTATCTTAATGAACAAATAATCTTTAAGACATACGTTTAGATTTCCATGGTGTACAAAAATATTTGTTTGAGATAAAACAAAGGAAAAACATTGCTCACATACTGTGGTTCAGACAGGGGCTCTAAACTCACTTTTGAGTTAGTGCAGTTGCAGGGGTCAGATGGAGAGGTAGAAGAAGGGGGAAAGAGAGTGAGAGAGACACTGAGCAGCAAATGAATGCAGGAGCCGTAGAACACCTTGACAGCCAGATATCTTGCTATGCACGAGATACACCTCAGGGGACGTCTGGCTAATTTCCTGTGAAAACAGCAGACTACCGAGGCAAGAAGCAGCGGGTGGAGGTATAACACAGAACAGGGAGGAGGTAAACTATTTTCAGTTCCTAGAAAAGTCTCGTCAGAGTTTGTTCTGCTGGCAGTACTGACATGGGACAGGTGGATGGGGAGCGAATTGGGGGATGGAGGGATAGGAAGGGCGGTGGTGAGGTTGTGTCTGGGCTGAAACAGCTGTGATGGAGACCCTCCCTGTCTGTGGAAGAGCGGTGATGGTACATGATTATTCAGCATGGCTCCTCATCTGCATCTAGTTTGGGATGCCCTGGCCCCATCATACTCTGTCTGTCTGCAGCCCCAGATCCCCGTGACAAACACGCTCAATATAAATACATTTATACTTATTTCCACTCTTTATCTCTCACTACACACATGCACACAGAACCTCAGTTTCAATACCAAATGGCACCAGGTAGGTACACATTGAATGGAAAATGACAAATTCTGTTCCATATTCTCTGTAAGGGAAATATGGCTCCCCATTCTCATGACACATTTGATATACAGCCATTGCAAATTAGCCATGAGGCTGCAAGTGTGGAATGAATTGATATTCCAATCATCTGCATGATATAACTGCACACAGAACAACGGCAAAGTCATCTGCGTCGCCTTGATTAGTGAAGTACACAAGCAGGAGAATACAATTGTCTGTCTACACTAGAAGCATACTTGTTTCCTAGCAAAGGCCTGCATCTAATAGAGGCAGCCTCCAATAAATTTGTACAAATATTCCAACAGAAACGGGAAGGCCGCTTCATCAGTGGGATGTGTTGATAAACAATGGCGGTCTCTATTAGCAGACGCTGCTGTCAAGGACGTGTATGTTAGCCCCACCAAACAGAGAGTGGAGAGAAAGAGAGACTGGAAGAAAGAAAAGGAAAAAAAGAAAGAAAGAAAAGGAAAGGAAAAAAAGAAAGAACAAAAAAGAGGTGAAAGAGTGAAAACTGGGGTTGTTCTCTGAAAGGTCAGGCTGATTGTCTCTGCCCAAATATGCTGGCCTTTTCAAAATTAACTTGGCAAAGACGATATTTTCCACAAAGCCAGCATCATGAATCAAAGAAGCATCTATAGTTCATCCCTGAAAGCAAAGCAACTTCCTTCCCTGTGTGCTCCACTCTCTTCACTGACACTCCACCCTCCTGCATAGAGCTGACATCTTCAGTAATTATGTAATTAACACCATGGCAGGCCTAATTTCAGAGGTAGTACATTATAATTGCATTCAGTCGTGCATTAGTTAGGCCAAACATTTGACACACAGGGCGCAGGTGCAGCAGGGGGCCAAAGGCTACTTGTTTTTTTAAACGGAATTGCGGTGTCAATGACTTGATTGGTTTCTGCTTGATATCACTAACAGGACAGGTTTTT
Organism: Siniperca chuatsi; assembly: GCF_020085105.1. Classification (NCBI taxonomy): domain Eukaryota; kingdom Metazoa; phylum Chordata; class Actinopteri; order Centrarchiformes; family Sinipercidae; genus Siniperca; species Siniperca chuatsi. The sequence goes on along the minus strand of NC_058051.1, from coordinate 24,145,834 downwards.
GTAATTTACCAATAATTACCCTAGCTCTCTGGTACAAATAGTCACTGGTCTCTGCTAAGATAAACCTATCGAGGTGCATTCCTTCTGCTGGTGTGAATAATGTCCAACAGGCTGTGTTATAATGAATTAAATATTACAAAGGATAAAAAAACAAAACAAAAAAAATGTCACAAAAGAACAGGACATTTTGTCTTCCTCATACAGTTGTAATATTAAATTAAATAATACTAAAACAGTAATTACCTGAGTGATGAAGGCATGTTAGGAAAACCAGCAATACACATGCAGTTCAACATGATGTATTACATTAGTCAAAGCAGCAGTACGTCTTTGCAAGCTGTTTTTAATGGATTTTTTAAACAACAGTGGGAGCCAGTAATCTACATGAACAGATCATAAAGTAGTAGCTTCTGACTGTAGCAAATACATTGGTGGGTTTAGACTTTTAATGGGTAAGACTGGCAACAGGGGAAATTCTATCAGCATTATCCTTTAACTTACAACTGAATTGAAGCAATTCATACTGGGTGCAACATAATTAAAAGGAATCTGGTCCTGGTCTGGTATCCTGTAATGAAACACTTTTCCTGTGATTAGTGGATGGATAGTATCACACTATTATGATGTTACAGTCTGGTTGGGCAGACAGACAATTTGGTCCCAGTAACACCGGATCTGTCCCGGTCCCTGTGATGATTTCTTCAATTAAGCCTTCCTGGCAGAGGAGGCCAAATGCTTAACTAGGCAGAATTGGAGCTGCCACTAGCTAGAGGTAGCAATGGGCTCCACTTCAACAGCTCATTCATCAGCCCCAGCGCTACCACTGGGCCACCTGTTCTGACACCACGCAGGGACAGAGTCATTTGCATTCTGCTCCGACCGTCCTCTTTCCCTCTCCTCACTTTCTCCCCTCCTTCTCTTTCTCTGCCTATACAACTTTAAAGTTCCTCAGTGGCAGCTCTGGCAGATTAATTGAATACCAGGGTTTGATTTAGTTTGAAATCAATTTGGGAAGGGGCTTTTCATTCATTATGCACCTTGGCTTTGGTACTTTGTCTAAAATCCTTCAAACTTTGGCAGGGGCTCGAACATCGTCAATTCAAAGTGAAATTAAGCAGCCCTGAGTTGGATTGACAGGCAAGTAGAACATGATGGGACACAGAGGGTCTGTTGTCTAGAGAATGAGTGGACTCTTCCCCTGTCCTCTCCTCTCATCTCCTTTCCTGGGGAGTCTCTCTCCTCTGTGCTCTTTGTCACCACCAGGTGCTGCTGTGAAATAAGGAGAGAGGCGTCGACAGGAGGCAGCCATGCACATAGCTTGACATTTTGGCCAGCTCCCTGCAGACACATTTGGCACATGTGTGGGTGGATGTGTGTATGCCCTTATGTGTTACAATTTGCTTCCGTGAGCATGCATGCATGCATGTGTGTGTTTGCATGCCTGTATGTTTGGTTTAGATATATGAGTCCATGTTTGTGCATATATTTGGTTGTGTTAATCTAAACGTTCCTATTGCCTACAACTTCTCCTCTCTCTGATTGTTTTATCTACTTTTTTGTGACAGTGTCCGCCTGACAACAAGGCTGACACATTGACCACAGTCAGTTTCAAATCAATGTATACAGTATGTTACACTACTTAATGGAACATAATACTATGCTGTATTTGAAAACAACTTGATGCTACTGTTAAGAAATATGGAAGTGCTTCAGCAGAGCACATTCACTAAGCACTTTGCTGGGTGTAAAAGGACTCTTTAACACAGACTGGAGGGTTGAATACCAGCTTTCAATAAAGAAAAGGGATAACATTGTCGAGTGAACAACTGCAAGAGCGCCTTAACTGAGAGGCATGCACAAATGGACACTTGGCATCACAGCCACTGTTGGGGACATCAGAGGCAGAGATCACTGCAGGTTTTCTCCACTTTAAAAGCAATTTCTTCCTTTGGAGCCAAACCCCCTCCATCCTCGAACTCCCTTATCTTCTTGTGTGCTCGAGTCAATTGTCATCCGACTGACTTGAGGCTGTGTTAGATTGTTAAAGCCCCCGGATATGGTAATCTGTGGGCTGCTCTGACCTTGGGAGAGTGTGTTTGCAGGGTGTCAGACCCCCTAATTCATCAGAGACAGGCCATTAGCTAGCTATCCAGCCACACAAACACACAATGGAACAGGAAGGAAAGTTCTCAGGGAAACAGCAGCAGCCCCCGTTCCTGAGATATCATTAGTTACTGCCTTTCAAAACTGCTGAATTGGGACACTTACCTGACTTGCCCCATTTTTTGCACCACAAGAGCCAAGATGTTGATGAATGGTTGTAAGAAACTGTCACTACCAGAAAATGGAGAGAATAGGGTTAAGGACATATCCTAGCCAAACTCTTCAATATTACGGACTAATGTAGGAACACAGATGATAGCAAAACTGCAGTTTTCACATTTACTTTGGTAAATGAATAGCATACTAAATTAAAACCACAGAATCTGCAGTATCTAAGCAAAGTTACATTTTGAGTCTCTCTTTCAAAGGATTAGTGAATGAAGGACAGGATATGTAAATTGAGCATTTTCCAACTATTTCAAAGATGGTGAAGGGTTGCCACGTGAGGTCGTTGGTTGTGAACAGCCTCATATATCTAGATGCCAAGTGAGATGGAATAGTAATTACTCCTGTGCATCTCTGTGCAGAGACATAGCCTCTATCTTGTAAGTGGCAATGATTGACAGCCTCAATAAGAGACTCGAGCCACACCCCCTGCCCTCCGCCTACATGCCCCTGTGACGACTGGTCAAACCCATCGTCTGGTGCCCCCCAGGCGGGGCATGGGTGACACCCCCCTCTGATAATCCTGCCCATCACATCCATCATGCCACCCTGCTCACCCCATGAGAGGGCACAACCGAGGGAATCTAATCAGGCAGTCTAATTGAGGAGCAGGGCTAGCCAATACCCGGGCTGGGAGGATGGCTCTGCCTGGGCAGGCTCAGGGGACGTCAATAACACTCAGCGGGTGTCGATTCATCAGACCTCCTTAATGTCATTAGCCCTGAGAGGCTCGCTTCACCCCTCTCTCCTTCCTCGCTCCCCCTTCCATCTATCCATCTCATTCTCTCATGCCTCAAACTTTCTCTCACTCACTTTCTGTTGCCTCTTCTCTTCCCTGTCTCTAAATCTATCCATCTCCCACTCTCATTACCCTCTCCCTCACTAATCTTTCCACAGGCAATAATATGTTCACCTTGCATAACAAGTTCAGGACTTGCCTAGAGAATGTTATATCTGTGTGTCTGTGTTTAGAAAATTAGCATGTGTACACTCTGACCGCCTCCTTTTCAGACTCCACCACCCAAATCTTTTCAGTCCTCCTCCTACCTTCTTTTCCAATCTCCAGCCCTCCCCTTCCGTCCCAATATGTTCTTCCTCATGCTCTCCAACAACATGTGGCGCATATTCCAGCTGTTTATTAAACAATGCCAGAGCTTCCTAGGAGCAGGTGATGCAGTCAATTACTCCACAATTACCTGGGTAATTATGCAAAGGAGAGAGAGAAGAGGAGTAGCAGAGGGATGAAGAGGACCTTGGCAGAGGTGGATCAGCTGCGTTGGCAGTGGTTGGGGCCCAGAATGGCAAGCGATTGAGACTTTGAAGTGACAGTGCCAGAAAGAGTGCACCTATAAAGGACGATGTGCCCCCTCACCTGCCAAAAACATACACTCACACACACATAAACAACCACAAACACAGCTTCGAACACTCAGCTTCTGCCCCAGTACACTGACATCCTGATGCCTGTGTGTATGTGGCTTTTCTGAGTGCTCAAGCCTGCTGTTTTTGTTTTGGACAATAACTCTACAGTGTTTCTGTGTTTTTCACTAGGCGGTTTGCCTCTACTCCTGTGACAATTAGGTGTCTTATGCCTGAGAGGCAACAAAGAAAGGAGGGGAGGAGACAGGAGAAGATAGGAGAACATTGTAGAGGGTGGTAAGGACAGAAGTGAAGAAAACAATAGTATAGGGAGAAAAGGTGGAATAAGAGCAGACAAGGAAATCTATGGGGAATAGCATGTAGTCCACTGAATCTTAACTAATACTGATTTAAAGTGCAGCAGCTTGTTTCCTTGTTTTTGCTTTCAACATAATTTTTAGTGTATATTAAAAACAGGTATATTTGGTAACATGCACATTTCCTTTCTCTCAAACCCTGCTCACTGCCACTAACAACCAGTGCTGCTCTGCAATCATCCATGTGGACTGTTTTACACATTGACAACGTCGCTCATGTCAAACGGCCTGACAAGTATGTCTTGGGGTAAATTGAACCACACAGTGGCTATTCTGAAACAAAAAGTGTCAGACGGAAGAAGAGGGCTTGGCGTGTTGCCTGTGATGGGAGCTTTATGCACTCGGATTGAAAATATTTTCACTGGCAGGGTGAATAGTAAATTGCTTAGTGTCAGCTCATCACTTAAGGAGGATTGTTGGTAGGTATAATACTTCCCAGCACATGGCTTCTCCAAATAGTCTGAAGCCAGCCAACCCCTCTTAACTCTCTCCAAGCATCCTGACGTGATGCTGTGGCCGGAGTCCTGTTTGTGGACACTAAGCTTTCAGTTATGACTCTCCAAACTCGTCACTTTGGCTCATATTTGTCTCTGTGCTGCAGATTAATATAAATCCCCCATCAAGAGGGAGGTTGACTGACCAGCCAAAGTAAACATGACCACATTTTACTGAGGCACAGTTGAAGAGAAAGTATGGCAGAAAATAACTGGTTTTACAGCAGATGAGATGGTGAGCATTCTGTGATCCTGAGAAAAAGCACAACCCTTTTCCTGATATTGAATTGTTTAAAAAAGCAAACACATTTGTCCTTGGCAGAGTTATGTTCTTTTTGTTGTCCGTTTGTCCACCTGTCTGTCTGTGTCTAGCAAAGGGGCAGAATTAGACGGTCACATGACCATTCTGTTAGTGAAGATGAGGGAATTACCTCTCAGCTCCGTATCTCAAATCTGTGGGATTAAGCTCCATTAAACATGGAGCGCCGCCGAGCTTTATCTCGGGATTTCACTCTGAGACAGAGCAGAGCACACGAGGAGGAGGGAGGGAGAAATAGCGATGAAACGTCCTTCACCTTTATCGACCAAATTATATAAAAAAGGAGGGATGAGAAAAATTGCTTGCCTGTTCCACAGTACAATGGTGGAGAGGAGAGCTTGGCCATTTTACACTCGTGTGTGTAGCATGCTTAAACATCCAGACAGCCACTCCAACACTGGCCACTAACTCTGTAGCTGCTTCTGGCACACACACATATTCTGTAAAAACAGGCCTTTCCTCTAGGCACACTGGTCACTTAATAAGAAATGACCACTGCTGCACCTTTGCACTCCCCCTGCACTAGACAACAACACACACTTTTTACATGTGCACAATCAATCAAGCTCTGTGGCTTCATGAGTAAAGCGTGATGAATTAATCGTTTAGTGCTTTCCTTTCAACTGATAAAACTGCACACTCAAAACTTGACTATAATATTTTGAAATGCACTCTAAGAGTGTCTCATTAGATTAAGTATAGGTCAATGCTTTGCTGAAGTGAAATGAGCACTAGAGTATCCTTACTCCGTGTGGCTTAGTGGTAGAGCGGGTCGTCCACCAATCGGAAGTTCCCGGATTCCTCCAGCTGCATGTCAAATGTCCTAGGGCAAGACACTGAACCCCAAATTGCTCCCGAGGGCTGTGCCTTCGTTGTGTGAGTGTGTGTGAATGATTAGTTAGTTTCCTAGCATCTGTCATCAGTGAATGTGTTATGTAGTGTGTGAAGCGCTTTGAGTGGGTGGAAGACTAGAAAGGTGTTATAAAAGTACAGTCAGAATAGCCTGTACATGACTTCATTTGAATAATCAATAAGTCATACTTACACATTAGCACATTGTCTGTATGTTTCAGTTTTCACCAAGAAAATTAACCAGCACTTCCCTCAATACATTAACTGTACAGCCTGAGAAAGAAAAAAAAAAGTAAGCATGCTGGGAGTCAGGGTGGTCCAGTGATGAACACCTCCTGTGTCCTCCCTTCATCCTCTTTCTCTCTCTCCCGCTCTTCTCCCTCCTCTGGGCTATTATTGATCTGATCTCCTCCTCTCTCAACTGGAGCCATGATTCATGTTGTTCCGACTGGCCCTCACTCACCACACACAGACACAGCTCAGTCATGCCCTCCCCTATCTATCTGTCCATCTGTCTCTGCCTGCTCTCCCTCTCCTTGCCCTCAGGCAAGTCAACCTGCTGTCCACATACGGTCACTATGGCCGGGTTTTCTCCTGTGTGTGATTATTATTATTACTATCATTATATTTCATTATTATTGTTATTAGTCCTTTCTATGAATCCTGTTTTTCCATTAGGGGTGTTTCTTTAAATCTTTCAAATCTAGGATTTTATAATTTGTATCAACATTCAAAGTTGACTGTCTTGATGTTCTTGCTTTCTATCAGCTTTACATGTAATGCATGATGAAAATCGCTGAAGAACTGTATACAGGAATACATTTAGCTGAATGTGTAATTGCAGTTTTAAATCATATTTCAAAGTTTGCATGAAGCTTTACGTGGCTGCCTTGGATAATACTGGTTAGGTTAAAAGGCATTTCTTGTCCTACTAGAGAATGAAATTGTTTGTGTGCGTGCTATTTTTATAATATATAATGTTTCCCTGTTTATTCAGGCTTCGTCTCTCAAAGTGTTCCAGTCCATTCCAATGCAGAATGTTTATTTTGTGAAGAAAAAAAAGAAAGCTAGAGACAGAGAGATAGAGGAGAGAGAGAGATGTGTATAGGCCTTGCAGCAGCAGGAGCACATAAAAGCCCAGCTTCAGCCAAGGCCCCTGCTCCAATGTGTAGAAATTAATTGAGTGAAAAAAATCTGCTGTTTAAGGTTGAAGTGGGTTATGGGAGGCAGTGTAACAATTGTTTTCTGTTTGCCAGGGGCTATATATCGTTCATTCCGGCTTTCTCTCTCCTCTCCACTCAACACTCGCCTCTGCCTCCTCCCTCCCTCCCCACCCTCCCTCCCTTACCATCCATCCACCTTCTAAGCCTCTCTTGCTCCCTCCTCTCCTTTTCATCAGTCTTTTATTTTCCACAGTCTACAGTCTTTTTGATTCATTTTTATCTCTCCCATTTTCATCTATGACATAGGAGATTTTTTTGGTATCATTAAACGTAATTTCTAGCAACACCATGCTCCATTAATGAAATTAGGTTTTACTATATCTGCTTATGTGTGCTTTCTGTGTGGAAATTCAGTTCAGTGAAACTAAACAAATGTACACAGATGCAATAATTTGTGTGTGTGAGTATGCGTGCATGTCAGTGCATCTGTCTACATGCATGCATCATTATTTAGTGACAGTGACATTAACAGGGGACCCGTGTCGACACACAATGCAGAACAAGCTTAGCACCCCCTTGGGCTTAAACAAATGACTCATTCTCTCTCTACATTTAAATGTGCAATAGAAATCCACAAAAGTCTGTAGCTGCCTTTCATTTCAGCACTATCAACAAGAAGTACATATAAAAGCAACGACAACGTCAAAAAACTAAACAGGAACAGCGTGGAAAATCAACAGAAATTGAAGAAAAAACAAGGGACGCATGAGGTGCACAGGACACAGAAGCGAAGATCTATTCAGATTACTGTGAAAATAACAAGGGTAATACTGATGTATCAGCCAGGAATGGAATAAGAGAGATGTAGAATGCAATATAAATACAAGAAGAGATGATGGGAAGAGGAGAAAGAGAAGGCAGGAAGACACAAAGTTATGACTAACAAAACTTATAAGACAAGACCATTAATGAGGGGCATTAGTATTTCCCCTGTTGCCCAAAGCAGAAGGGTTAAACCTGTTTCCTGTGTTAAACTCCTCTTTAGCACCCTTTCATGTAAAATATCAAACCTTTCAATATCACTCTAAGGAAAGCACAGTTGCTCACCCTGTAAAATTCTATACAAACACTTAACGATTCTCTTTGAACTTTGCAGCTCCACTCATTATACCTCCTTTGAAGAGTGAATGTTGGAGCAATGCTACATTTTGATTTTGCAGTTATTAAATGTAACACAGCAGCAAATTACATCTAAACCTCTGTGTTGCTGGTTAATAATACATAGACCATGTGCAGTAGCCAGCAGAATAAATAACCAAGCAAAAAGAAAGATAAAGGTAGCCGATGAGCGAGATGCTTGAGTATAACAAATTAATCTCACTGCAAACGTCAATACACAAATATTTTTGCAGATGAGGCACAAAAGCTCCCGTGGAGTTGTGGGGCCAGCTGTACTGGCTTTTTGAGCAAAGAGGAGATAATGTCACTGGATGATTCCTCCTCAAAGCCCTTGGCCCTCTGTGTATAGTAGTATCCTAAACACCGGTGTTGCGCTCCATATCTGAAAGATATTACAAGAACCAAGTGTTCCAGAACCAGCAGGGAAAAGAAATGGTTTTGCCAAGGCCTTACAGCATCCGAAGAAAACTGCTGCTCTTGACATAGGGGTCTGCCTTAACTACAGAAATGGCCTCATATTAACAGAGACCATTGGAGTAAGCTGCTTTTTCAAAGGGAAGAAGCAGATGGAGGTAAGAACGAGAGAGAGAGAGAACGAGAGAGGAAAGGGAACAAGACAAAGACAGATAGGGAGAAAGGGAAACTCGCAGATTCAGTAAAAGGCATATCCTGAAGAGATATCCAAGGCATTATAAGCAATCTATATAAAGGTTTTTACAGGTTTTCAAGAATAAAAAAACACTCTTCGATTCTACTCAATACTCAGACCTCAGCTGACCCTTTGGTCCTGGCCTGTAGATAGAAATGCTGCAGAAATGTGTGAATCAGCCAAAAGCTGTAGATCATTAAACTGAGATTTGGCAAAGAATTTGCCCCCTGACATAAGGGAGGTGAGAGTAGGACGATGCTGAAACTACTTGCTTTCCTTTGAACTCCGACCTTTAAATTCAAGTGAATCAACTGAATCCAGCAATGATTTGAGGTCTAGGCCAGAGTGGGCCTTTCAGTACATAACACTGCACACTGTATCGCTTGGTGGTGTTTTCTGAGCAGTATGAATCTCTGAAGAGTATTCTGGCCTGGATCTGAAAAACGGTAGTAGGCAGAAGCCTTGGTAAAAGTTGCTCATTAACATAAAACCCAGGCCCTATGTTGACCAGGGATCTGTGTTTTGCTCACAAGACCAAACAAAAGGAGAATTCACACACTAAGAGCAAACCACAGAGTCATGCAAAACCTGCCAGCTGCCTGAAGTGCTCGGTTTTCGTCACCCTTCACCCTTTCTAAAAACCTCTTGCCCCTAATTTGCATATCTGGTGTTGGTTCTGCTCTACTACTCCCATGGGGGTTACATATATCAAACGCTGGCAAACTCACTTGATTTGATGCACCAACAGTATTAATAAGGATAATGAGTGACATGCAAAGCACAGTGAGCATCCCCAAAGAATGAAAACAGTCATATGGCTTCAAGTCATCTCCACTCCCTCATTTTACTGTGCTTAATTCTTCTGAATTAGTTTTTACCACAGGAGCAATGAAGGTGTGTGTAGCCGCTGGACAGTTCTCCCTTTTTCACTGGAACCCAGGAGGGAGGTGGGGAGCTGCGGTGGGGAGCCTCGATAAAGCCAGTCATTTTCTTTTTCTTAAATTTCTTTTTCTTTAATTGATAGTGCAGTCGAAGATAGACAGGAAAGGGGGAGAGAGTGTGAGGGGATGACATGCAGCAAAGGGCCAGGTCGCTGCGGTAAGGACTCAGCCTTGGCACATGGGTGTTCTACCAGGTGAGCTACTGGGTCACCCCAAAGCCAGTCTTTAAATGGAAGTCAAAGTCCTCAAGATTTGCAATAAATTTAAATATTTCTCAGGTCGTTTTCTTGGGGACATTTCTTACTTCCCCTCCACAATAAAGAAGGGGACCCCTGTGGAGATGCCTCAGCATGACAACAATTACGGAAGCTGTCAATAATGCACAGCTTTTTGACAGGCTGGTTATACATTCGCTCCCTACAGCAACCTTTCCAAATTTAGCCCCTCATATCCAGCTGCTGGCCTGAAATGGTGATAGCGGGGTCAGCATGAAAGGCAGACTGAGAGCTTAACTGCTGCTGAGTGATTCGGCAATTGTAAGAAGTAGGAGAGGAAAACTAATTACTGTGGTCTTAAAGGAAAACCATGGGTAAAGTGGACGCTCTCAATGCTGGGGATAAGGCGTTCATGTGGGAAGGCTTTGGTTCAGTCACTAATAACAACATAACAACCCCAATTAAGCCATTATGCTGGAGAGAGGATCATTGGTTTAATCTACTATGGTGGATAAAAAAATGTTTAAAAATCACACAATAACTAATATGGATATCCGGCTCCATCACCTACCACCCGTACATGGCAACATCTAAAGCGAAATGCTGCAATTTCTAATAAAGTCCTTAGTAATATTTTTATTTGTGTCCACTGTGATTTGTTCATTAATATACCATGAAGCTTTTTCTATTCTATCTCCCCAAGTTTATGTTTACCTTATATTTGCATAGTAAAATGAGAGTAAATGAGAAGACCTGTAATAACTAAGCCATATACTTCCTGTACCTATGCAGCCAATCATTGACAATTACTCTACTGTCTGTGAGCGAAGAAGGTTAGGATTAGTGTTATGGTAACTTTCACACACAGATTGGTCTTAACTCCTCCACAATCAGGTAAGAGCAAGCTGTGAGCTCCAAGGCAAGGAAAAAAATTGTGAATAACAAAGCAGGCTCCAGGAGAAGAGAGAAGACAATGGAAACGGTAATCGATTTACTGTCTTTACAGAGCAGGCAGCTGACTGTTGTCTAAAAGACAGCCTATAAGTTTGAATAAAAATGAAAAATACAAAACTTTTTTTGCTTTGGGCATTGCCTGTATCAGTAATCTTATCTTAATTTCACAGTTGACTTGGAGCAGGGGCAGAAGGGAAAGCATGCACAGTGTCACCTCCTCTCAGAAACAGGGGTTTGTGTAGTGCCCTCTCACATCTGGCCTCACAATCTGGTGATATCAGCCACTGCATCTGTAAATCAGTGCCAACACTGCTACTGAAAACACATACAGCCACCCAAAGCAACTCTATTTCACAGACATGCAGCTAGTTTAATTATAACTTACCAATGCAACCCACCCAGGTGGCCATAAAATTGTGGAATGTTATTTTTTTATACCATGTTTTAACTATCAGACAAAAGGTACAAGTACAAAGCTGTGCCTCAAGAATAATTTAAATTCAGGTATAAATGTGCTTGGATGGACAAAAAACCTAAATGTTTGATTTGCTGCAAAAGGAAGGGCTAGACTATTAGTAAAAAGAGGAGTTCAATGTTGAAGGTCATGTGATATTGAAAGCCAATGCAGTGTAGCATCCAGTGCGCATCCACTAGCATCCACTCCATTACAACATTAGCTACTAATGTTTTGACATTTGTCTTCATTATTATCAATGAACAGAGGCGATTGAGCCACCAGCATGCTCCATTACCTTCCTTCATTGCACAGTTGCACAGTTGAAATCACACATTAGGGTGGATCCAACATGAAATGACAAGTTACGGGAGCTAAGGACGCACCAGCTGATTATTTAGGTGGTGGAGGGTGAGAGGGTTGGGTGAAAGGATGGTGGGGTGGAGCTTAGGCATGAATGGGAGTTAGGGAATTGATAGAGAACTGTACTGGCATTAAAGTCTGGGGAGCGTGGGGGCGCAGAGCAGCACAGCACACCTTAAGAAGAGAAGCTCATTTCAATCGGTATAATTAGCCTGTGGTAATGAAATAAGTCAGAGGCACTGCCACCTTCACTTAAGAGAAAATCGATCTGTGTTTGAGGGAGTTTATTAAAGCTTAGGAATAATGGGGAGAAAGGATAGAAGGGGTGGAGGAGTGGAGGAGATGAGGGGTTGAGCCGACATTAACAGCTAAACAGATAAGAGGGGGTAGAAGCTTGACAAGAAGCAGAACGGAGATCAGTTGGAGTTTGTCAAAGCAGATGTGTTTAAGGTCTCTGCTATTTCACAGCGAGAAGCCAGGGGATGCTAGAGCTATGCACACTATGAGACCTACAGCCTGAATTAAGATGACATCACTCTGTGGGAGAATAAAGCCAATCAAAACCTGGTGTAACCGAGGATCCTGACTGATAGACAGCCACTGGACATCCTAAGAGTGGTTGCAAGGACTCCCTTGGAAGTTTGGTCATTGCCAGGAGCTGGTGAACAACTTGAGCTTGGTAAGAGCAGGGTGTGGTGAGATAATCACTGATGGACATCTCTCCTCAGGTGCCCCAAATGCATGCTGGTTGCTGGGGGTGCTGCTTGCTCATTTATCCAGCCGTCTGGCCAGCTCACCTGGAGTGATGGGGGAGACGTCAGGAAAGCAGGCTGCTATTTCACGGCCTGTTAAGCGCTAATGCTGCAACATGCCCTGTGCTCCAATTTTAGGGAACAGGGAGCATTACCGCCCAACTCAAGGTTCTGTCTATCTGGAATGTGGACTTGGAGGGTAGTGGGGGGAGGAGAGAAGGTGCAGTATGGAGAAAGAGAGGTGGGAGTAGAGCAGGACAATGAAAAATCTAGTGAAAGAATTAAAATACTGAGAGATGAAAGACAGAGAGAAAGAGGGTGGAAGAGAGAAAGAGACACAAAAAGAGTAAAAGAGAGAGGGAGGGAGAAAGAGAGTAGAGCCTTGGTTTACATGGGCTGCTGAGCCAGCACTGCGGAGCAGACAGGACAGCAGCAGCACACACTGACATCTACTCCTGCCACGCTAGGCTGCCTCTCGCAGGCCCCAGAAGGCCCCTCGCCCCCGGACTCACAGCCTCTCCCTCGCCGGAGCCACTGAACATCACTAGCCTGAACTACCCCCAACACTTGTCCTCTCTGTGCACTAAACCTGGCCCATGTAATAACCACAGAGCCTCTATTAAGCACTGGATGGCTGGGGAATCAGAGCAGCTACAGCACAGCATGAGTGATGTAAAGACTCTCCTGTAAAACAAGTGAGGTTATGCTCAAGTTATGTCAACTCTTTGTGTTCTGCCTTGTGAAAGTATGATATGAATTATATATTTAAATGGATCTTTCTTTTCTCCTTCTAAATAGAGTAGTAAGCAGAAATAGATAACTCTTTTTCCTCTCCTGAGGTCTACTTTCACTGTACAGAAGGCAAAGGTCAAGTCATTTGTGCTTACAGTAAACATGACGTGTATGATGGGTCAACCAGCCTATGATGGGATCATAGGTTACTGCAGTGATGGATCACCTCTATCTGTCAGTCTTGAGGGATGTGGTGTTTAAATGGACATGACTCAGTCTTCCAAGGCTGCAAGATGTGAATGTGAACACAAAAACAACCAAACACAGTCACAGCGTAACTCAGCACTGACAATGCATGCGCTGTATTTTTGTGTACAGTATGTGAAATAGCAATTATGGTCCAATTTCTATAAGCTCCCATGTGGTTTTGCAGCCCTGAGTCAGTTTCTCCTTGTGTTCTCTCTCTCGACTAAGCTCACCTTGACACCTTGCACTGACTCTCCTGCTCACACAGCAATTAGCTCTGGTAAATTAGACTGGTTAGAACATATGGGAGCTCACAGAGCAAAATCACAGGATGGAGAGTAACACTTTGTTCCAAGTTACTGCTGACAGCTCAGTGAACAGCCATCAGCCTTTATGTGTGTGACTCATGATGATTTCGCTTTAGCACACCCTTTATCTTATGTTGCTGCATACTGTACACTGCACACTACAGGTTTAGTGATTGGATAACCGCATCTCAGCCTCTGAGATACAGTAGCTGTGATGTGCCAGTTGAGAGAGTGGCTCTAAAGAAAAACGGCTACTTTTCTGGAGCATTGACCAGCATTGATGCTGGAAAATAGGACAGTGGCATACAGTAGGGTATTCTGTTGGGGCGCAGTGCTTCTGTGTGTGCTGAAGTGGGCCTCGATGATATAGCAGACAGCAAAAGTAAGGTAGATGTGGGGACATTTTCAACTGACATCTGTTGCCACTTTATAGTAAATGTTCTGCTTAAGATATATGTTTATTCATATTGTTTATGCATGCTTTAGGACTGGTTTGGGGGAACTGCTGGCTCATAATAACTGTACAAGCCATGTTTACCAGAGACGAGCCAGCTAATACTCCTACCATATCATAGCCCAATGCCCCAGGCTTCTTCTTAGAGGGACACTTTGAGGACAGAACTAAGAGGTCATGACGCCATCTTTCCTTATTACTGGAGGCAGGAAATACACAAATGTGCATTGGGAGTGGAACCTGTGTAAAGCTGAGCTGATCAAAGGGCCACCAACACAGCTTAGTGTGATGGCCTAAAAGACCTGTCAGTAAAAGGTAAACTCACCCCCAAAACACAAGTGAAATTGGCAACTATGACCATACTCTGGTTGAAACAAGAAACATATACTTTGTATTAGTTTGAGGTTTTCCTATCAACTGAGGTTGGAACTACATCTTAATGCACTTCTGTATTGCTGTTATTACAGAACTCGGCAAATGCCACTTGAGTCCAATGGACTCAATGAATATGCCAGTGGAAAACGATTTGAGTAAGAAATCCTAGTCTTGCCCTTTATGTAAGAAACCAGACCACAAAGGTCAGAATCACTTCCCAATCCCTGTCTGTCCAGGTTTACGTGTATTCTGCAGTGGATGGACAAAATCTGAGCCTACACACTAAACATTACTGTGCGTAATCTCCATTCACATGTTAATATAACCGTATCAATGCAAGTTGGCTGACTAAACCTTCTGTAAAGTCAGGACTGTAAGAAACTGGAAAAATATTTAACAGTCCAAAAGGATGCATGTGCGTAGTCCCAACATGTTATCAGACCACTGCAGAACCAGAGATGACACTGAGCCGGCTAGGCGAAGGAAGAGGCCATTTTCTTGGAGTGACAAATATCTGAAGGAGTACAAACAGCGAGCAGAGCTCCTGTTGGGAGAATGCCTGAGCTTTGTCTTTGTCACACTGTGTGACACAGACTCACAGCACCACTCCCTGAGGTGTGTGGTTATGTGTACATGTGCTTGAATTGTGTGCATGTGTTTGTGTGTGTACATGTGCGTACACACGAATGGGAGACCAAAATCTCCCACCCTCACATCTCTACCTCTGCTCTATCTCAATTCTTGTGCTTGTGGCATCTGTGCTTGTGGCTAAACATGTGAAAGAGACCGGAAACCAAAACTTCAGCACTATTAAAGGCAAAGGAAGTGAAGGACTCTGGGATTGAGACTGGCCTGGTTGCATTTATGGTACTGCTGATAAATCAGCCAGGGTGCCAACACTGCATTGCCACCTCAGGTGGAGCAAGATTGAGCCTGGGTGAGCCAAGGACAGATACAACTGGGCCTTTTATGGCACGGGGAGTGACTTGGAGTGAGGTGAGGGAACGCTAGCTCCACAGTACTGCTTTGAGCCAGCAAGATTAATGTAGGCTCTCTGGAGCAAAGGCAACATCCAGAGCCTTAATAAGGTACAAACAATCGGTTCCACTCCACTGGCTTCCCAGGGAAAACTATTGTTGTGCTGCATTGTTTCTTGGTAAGGCTCCTTGGAGACACGGGCCGACTGCAGCATGTGACTGTCTCCATTACAGCCAGGGGAGAGCTAACTGTAGACCTGTGTTTGTCTGTGTCACAGTGAAGGTTGGCTCTCGCCAGCCCCATACCCACCCCCAACCCGCCTCTTTCCCAGTTCACTCCCTCTGAATCCAAACTGATTTACAAGATGTAAGCGCACTCACCTCAACTCCCTGTACTTTCAACTTCATGTGATCCTCCCGTGTGGTCTTCCCGTCTTTCCTCTTCTTCCAGCAGTAGCCATCTTTTCTGTACTTCACCTTCTTCCTATTGTACAATATCATCGACCCATTCTGCGGTCTGGATCCGTGGAGACAGGACAGAGAGAGGGAGAGCAAAAGAGAGAAAGATGAGATGAGAAGAATTTTTAGGCAAAGCTACAGCATAGCTCGGGGACTCATTTTAGAGATGTACAAAGAGGCCCGACACAAGTCTGCACCAGGCAGAAAATGCACCAGTGACTTAGATGACGAGACTTCTTTATGGTGTTTTTCAGCATTGGTATGCACACTTTGACAATGAACAAAGCACCCTTCAGCATACATTTCTCCCAATGAGAAGTGTGTGTGTGCTGCAAGCAGCTAAAGTGACACTCCTCACGGAGTAAATTACATGAAGGCCAGTGTGTAAGGCAAGCAGCATGGGGGTGGGGGGTTCCTTCCTTATCTCTCATTCATCCAACTTAAATGAGTTGTGGTGTTGGAAGTCCCTAGGGGGAAGAGAAGATCCTCCCTCACACTCCATTCATAATTCATTCTCCCTCCACCAGACCACAGCCTGTAGGCTCATAATGATATAATGTAACTATTTGATGATAATCTGCCTTTCCACTTCGATTTGTAATAGAGGCATTTGGCACTCAGTGTTAAACATTAACAGAAAGTGTAGCATAAAACATTTATGACTTACTCAACAATTAGTGAGCAGTTGAAAATAGTTTTGTGTGTGTATTTGTCTGTATTGTGGAGTGGTTATGTATCATCAGTATGAATCAATACATATGCCACACTGTACATCAGTTTCCCACGCACTTTTGCACTCCTCCAACACACACAGACAGACATACACACACACACACACACACACACACACTACACACAGCTGCTATGATTTGGAGCTCTCCCAAATGAGAACAGGTTTGCCTCAGTGTTTGGGGCCTCACAGTGAATGAGTGGGAACGCCGCCTGCCCAAGCTGCTGAGGAGGCAGTGCAACTGTTGAGGGGGCTTAACCATCCAGTCAGCTGGTGAGCCTTGTTAGCCTTGTGCACAAAAGACACAAACTAGAAACACAAATAAGTAGAAAAACTCTCATCAAAGCAAAGAACAAAAGCTGAGTTGATTTGTGTCTTCTGTAACAATATTCAAAATAAGAAAACCCAACGGTTGTTTTGCATTGTTTTGTTGTTTATTGTAAAAAAAAAAAAATTCACAAGGTTTATTTATAACGTTGCATGCATCATTTTGCAGGGCTGCCTTTGGGGGCCAGGGCGCGTGTTTATCTTGGTATCACTCATCAATCATTTTCCCGGCCGGATCTCAGGGGCCAGTGAAGAGGGAGGAGAAGGGGGAGGTGGGGTCCCTGCAGTCCCCCCTCTGTGGCCCCTGACAGCACCTTCTAATGAGAGACGCCACTCACACACTGACGTGCTCACTCCTTGCTGATCTCCCTTCTCCCCTTTCCTCCTCCCTTCCTCTCTCTACAGCCTTCTCTTCTTGCCGTCAGTCAACTCAAGCTGTGCACCAGGGAATGTCTTTGTCTCCTCCCTCGCTCCAACTCCTCTTCTGCTTTCTCTCTCCCTGTTGTTTCATCTGTCTCAGTATCCCTTACCTCCACTCTCCCACACCTCCCTCTCTCCTGTTGTCTTCTCCTCACTCACTGCCCTCTCTTGTTTAGTACTCAGCATACTTTGCAGAAAACAACTATTAAACAGACATTTTTATTGGTCAGTTTGAAAAGTGGAACTGCTCAATGGTTGTATGGGATATACAAGAAGTATAAATTGTGTTCTAGTTAACAGCATCTGTAATGTCACCCATCGTGGAGGCGTGATCATAAATGGCACTCATGAATGAAGAACTTTGCAGATTGATTCAATCTCAACATGTACTTCTACACATTTGCATCCCAAATGTCACTTGAAGGACACTCATTTGACATGCCTACATCAGCACTTGGTATCAATCAAACACCGGAATGGCCCTCTCTAACAGTGTGATCTTATTTGTTTCAATATCATTCTGGGTTTTGTCCTTCAAAAGATACAAGGAGTGTGTGCTTCTTAAAATGTAGCTCTGCTTGAGACAAAAAGATGGGTGCGGATGAGATAAGGCAGAAAATCAAATGACACAGGGCTATCTGATCTCCTCCAGAGCACTGGAAATTGGGGTGAGGCTTCAGTGTCAGAGGCTCCACGCCGTATTTATCGGCTCTGCGCAAAAACTTATTCGCTCAGCTATTTTTGAGGGACTGTTAGGTAGATGCTATTTTCAATTCAAAAGCACTTTGGACCCAGAGGAGAGAGCCTAGGTACCCACTCTGGAGTAGGTCTGAGGCAGAGGCCTGTCTAAAATGCATGCTTTGGCAACATAATGTGTCTCCTCTCCCTCCTGCTGTCTCCCTCTCTCTCTCTCTCCCACTCATCTTCTACCACTGTATACTTAGGCGCTTCAATTAATCTTATCAG
Source organism: Siniperca chuatsi (assembly GCF_020085105.1). Lineage (NCBI taxonomy): Eukaryota > Metazoa > Chordata > Actinopteri > Centrarchiformes > Sinipercidae > Siniperca > Siniperca chuatsi. The sequence continues at coordinate 24,127,441 of NC_058051.1, read as the reverse complement.
AATTATACATATTTATACATGAGGGGGAAAAGCTAACTGCTCTGTTATCAAAGAAGCGTGACAGGAGGCCTTCTGTCTCAGATGCCTAAATGTGGCAGATTAATATGGAAATACGGGCCTCTGACAAAGTGCACACAAGCTCCACAGCCGCCTCTCTCCTCTTTGGAGTTTGCAGTGATAATAAGCTTTACCCTCTGGGTGGTGTTAGGCCTTGTCCAGTCCTTTAGGAATCATTCATTTACCCAGGTAATGGCATTCGCTCAATCAGATTTGTTCATTTGAAAAAGTCAGGGGAGGGTGGGGGGTTTATGAGGTTGGTGACGTGTTCAGCATGGGTAACAAAGCCAAAGCAGGGAAGTCCTGGCCTACAGACAGGCAAAACACCACACAGTCTCAGCTTCACTGTCTAAAGGCCTATAGGCACTAACAGAGAAAGGAGGAAGATGCTAAAACGGACAGGCAGAGAGAAACAAATCTGCGTGAGTGTGAGAGATTCTCCTGTTCCAACAGGGATCAGTGGAGAATCCACAGCTGTGGTGAATCATCCTAAAATCTTAAAATGTGAAAACACAGTGAAGGAACTTTGAAATGTTCTGACTTGAAAAAACATTACATTTATGCAGAACACAAACAGGCTTATTGTGTAAGTGCATACACATTTGTGGCAGCTATTAGCTATACATAGAATAGCAAAACAAAAGAAAACAAAACAAAAGTCACAGTATGTTTTCAATATATTTCATATAATAAATGAAATAAGCTATTACTGTATTACCGGACCAACTGTATCAAGTGTACTCAGGACATGCATACAGCATTTTAACTATTGGCATTCCAGCTTATAATCGTAAGAATTCTGTGTTGCTAGATGTATTCTTGTCAAAAGGGTTACAGAGAATGAAATATTTTGGTCTCGGTGAACCGGTGTAGCAGTAATAGCTGGGCTCTAGCCTCCCTCCCTCCCTCCCTCTGCCCTATTCCCCATGATGCCCTGGGTTTGATTAATACCATACATGCTGTTTTTCTCCCCAGCAAGCTCAACTGGCAATGCAGCTAGGAGGAGAGTAGAGGAGAGGAGAGGAGAGGAGAGGAGAGGAGAGGAGGGCCGGAGAGGCTTTGAAGATCGGAGGGTGAGCTGGTTGGGGCCTCAAGTGGCTCAGGAGGGAGGCGACACCTGCTGTTCTCAATTACCCATCAGAGCCTTCAGCCATCACAGCCTTTACCCCACTGTGTCAACAACCACACTCACACCTACTACTCATCCAAACACATCTACACACACACACACACATACACAAGCCTACATTTGGTGTCACACACACCAACCCTATTAAGTATAAATATGAGGCACAAATATGGCCCTGAGCACTCACACACATGCATCACGCACATGTACACATACACACCAAGTTTCTGGTAACCCTGTTGCTCCATCTAAGGATAACATTAACAGCAAGAAGAGTGACAGAACATCAGTAATACACTGATACTGGTCATTACTGGCTCTGTCAATCACAGGTAAAGCATAGGTCATGTGTTAAAACACGTGTGCATGTGAACACACACACAAATCTGGAGCTATCGACATTGAGCAGAGGTGTTTCCATGTGTAATGTAATTATACTTCAAGCAATGGTGCTCTATTAGATGGCACATCATCTTTGAGCTGGATGTGTGAGCAGAAAAGTGCTGGCGCCGCATTGGGAGCTCCTATCTGGAAGCATCACGTGCAATTGATGACTCGCAGATAAGCCGCTTCCTTCAGCCCTGCCAAAGAATGCATCAGGAAGTGGGGTGTTTGCTAAAACTACTTTAAATGTAAATCTGCCACGGCCTCAGGATTGAGATTCATTGTCTGCGCTGCTCTGAAGCCCTCCAACTCCCCCGCTAGTGTTCGTATGTCGAGACACCGCAGGTCGTGTACCTCTTTGACTGCCAATGAGGCCTCAGCGCCTGGTCACTGTGATGTCCACAGTTCTTGCTACTCTAGTCCTAAGTGGTGTCAGCCCTCAACCATGAATGCTTAATCATATTTGGTAATTAAGGGAGTAAGGGGCATTGTAGAGGGTCAGTCAGCTTGTACAATTTATGCAATATCTTTTAAATCATATTGCATCATCCCTGTTTCTCTGCAACATGTTAATCTTTTTTATCTCTACTCTGGACTGTCTGGTAAATGGTCATGGTCATCTTTAAAAGGTATTAAAGATAACTAAGAGAGAAAACGGTCATGGCAACTGAGTCATAAAGTTAAGTTTGATATCACGTATCTCCAAGGCTATACAGATGGAGGACAATGTTTGTTTACCCAATGTGTTCAACTAAATACAACAGTAATGATGAGCTGGGCCCCTGGAGTTGTAATTCAGGATAGGGAGACAGATCATGTGCCTCCCCTCTTTCTCTCTATCTATACTGCCGGTGACTGCCACAGAACTCAGGCCCCGGCCCACTGCCCTCCAGCACAAAACAGATGTTCCTCCCGCACTTATCTCAATGAAAAAATCACAGACAATTTACAAAGAATATAAATTACGGTTGTAGCTACATATCAATGTCTCTGTCCCTATAAGACCTTGTAGAGAGGATAAGGGTGAATTGGTGTGGGAGGGTGGGTGGATTGTTGGGAGACAACATAAGGCAGATGGAAGCAGTAGGGGAGGAGGGTGGTGTTGCTCTTATCTGGTCCACAGCAGCCCGGCAGAATGAGAGGGAGGCTGGTGACTGGCGGTGATGCTGCGCTGATAGCGCTAAGCCGGTTTCATGCACATTTCAGGGAGGCTGCCATCACTACTCAGACTTAAAGCTCTCAGCTCCTGCCAGTGGATGAGGTTGGGACGTTATTTACAAATAGCCATGTCATACACTAGTTACACTGCTCCATTCTCTGTGTCAACACATACACACATAGCAGTAAGGGCTAATGTGCAGCTTTGATGTACAGCTTAGGTGACACAGAATTTGAATTTCAGCGCTTGTAAGATTTTGGCTGTGAAGACATTTCTTATTCACTTGAAATGCACACTGTTACTGTGTGTGTGTGAGGGCATAATATGTTTAACTGGGTTAAACATATTATATGTTGATGACTTTCAACTGCTTGCTCAAAAGGCTTCCACATCATATTTGTGGTGAATGTTATTTTCAGCCTTTAGTCAGTATGCATATGCTTACTTGGAAATAGCGACTACAGAGATGATGATTCATACCTCACATCCTCTACGCTAATCTTCACAAATCATCCGTGGTGTGTCTCTGCACGTTGTAAATAAAGGTGCTATCAGAATGAAGCTTCTCTATAGCCCAGCTCCTGCTGACAACTACATGCTGTGTGCATAGTGCATGTGTAGACTTAAGTCCTGTAGCACTGCCTTATTATGACAATTGTAAAGAGGATGCCTTTGTACTTTCAATAATGCATGGGCAGCAGGGAATTGCATACAGCCTTTTTTTATGTCATGGGGTAGAGTTGCTGTTTTAGCAGCTTACATTCTTCCATGGTAAGAAAATACTAATGCAATTAAATCTAAGTCGAACTAGACTGCAGCAAGAAAAGGTCAGGTTTTCATTATTAGTAACAACAACCTTGCTTTCTATTAAAACGAGAAGCAGGAGAATTCAGCCACCAAGTTAATTACGTGGCCATGTACTTTCAAGAGCCCAACACAGAGTGGAGGATCAAAGATTTTTATTTCTCTTTACTGTTTTTCTATTAATGCTACATTCAACAAGTACCATGAACCTGTTTCATTGATAGTATTTAAGATAAAAGAATAAAAGTCAGTATGGAAATAAAAAGCAAGCATAGGTCAGAAGATGAAAAGTAAAAGACGGAGGATAAAAACCTAGATTATAATGCTGGACCACAAACTGTAAAACCTTGAAACCTTGAGCCTATCTGTACTGGCAAAGGTTTATATGAATGTTTAAATTATTATTATTATTATTCATCAGTACAAACCAGCATGTATTGTGAAGAAAAGATATTACAATTAAACTCTTTAAAAGTGGGGCACCATCCTAGATGATATGGGGATGACAACAGGACCTTCAAGTACACCGGGCGTGAGGGCAGTTGTCTGTCTCTCCAGAGACCAGGACAGAGACAAGGTGGGGCAAGGACAGGCTCTCCTCCCATCATGCCTCATGCCAGACCGAGCTTATGGATCACCTGGGCATGGCCCGCCTTGTCTCTCCTCCAGTGCAGTCAGTGCCACCACAGTGCCACTGACCTTCCCCTATTGATCCCCCAGTGATGGAGCACAGCTAAGGCCAGGTATTGAACCACTTATGATTAATTCACAAATCCTGCCTTGTCCACAGAAAAGGTAAAACAACAAAGCACAAGCAGTAGGAACAAGTGAAAGGAGAGATGGATAAAGAGCCAGTGAGGTCAAAAAACCTCTACTTTTTAAAGTGAGACAGAGCTACAGAGTTAGAAGTGCTGCTTTACAAGCTGACCAAGCTATAAAGCATATCTTAGAGTCCCTTCTGTCACAAAAAGCATCAGCACAGTGATGGAAGAGAGTGGGGTCGGGTTGAAAAGATAAAAAAAAAGAGTGAGAAAAGGCAGAGACACAGACAGGAAAACAGAGAGAAAGAAAAGAAGAAGCTATTCTTCCTCTCGCTTCTCCTATTCTTGGTCCTATTTTAGTCATGAGGATAGACCAGTGAGGGCGAGAGTTTTAAATTGAGCTGTAACTCTATCTGTGTGCTGGAGCGAATCAGAAAGTCTATCCCACCTTTCACCTGGGAATCACAGCTCTCTCTGTGCCCTGTCTGGTCACCATACCAACCACAGACAGGCATCATGGGATTAATTGGAGCCCAGGGCTCAGCGGCAGCTCAGGCACAGATAGAGAGTGAGGGGTAGAGGGACGGACATCAGCCACAGTCAAGTGATGGTGGCCATGCAGATCAAATCGAATTTCAGGCATTGCTTGCATTGCAGAGCTGATACGGTCTTGAGGTAGCACTAAACATACTGGAGTCCAAGCCACCTCCGCAGTAATGCTTGGATTGGATTCCAGGATGAAGTTCACAGTGTAGCGTTCGTTTTATTCTCTGATCCCTGTGTGTGGTGTGGGGATTTTACACAAACACTGACACGCTGTGATTCGCCTCCGTAAACACAACCTGTGCCAGAATGTTGAGTATACAGAGCATCAACAGAGGGGAGCCTACTGTGTCGTGTATGGTCTTAATATGAGATAGAAGGGAAAATGACTAATGAATATCTTCAGATGAGTATATACAAAGTCAACGTTTCCCAGCAAAGTCAGTGGTCAAACAAAAAACTGAAGTGAATTTTCAACTGAATTGTTTGATTTCTATTTTTAGATGCCTTTTTAACATTTGACGAGGAACTACTGTTGATTAATGAGTATTGTCCACAAGAAAGAAACAACATAAAAATAATTAGAAGCTATTTGCTTGAAAAAAGTGAAAGTGTCATAAAAGCATAAAAGGCTGAGCAGGCTGTGGTGTACTGTAATTCAATGAGAATGTCATGCCAGTATGATGACATTTCTTTTCCGCAACAGCTAAATCAAATGATAATACATACTGGTTACTCCTGTTTAGTTTTTGGCAATTAAATGTAATGTTCACAGGAAATATTTTCATAAATGCAGTGGATGCTCTGCAATCAGTTAATTTATTCAAACTGAGCTTTGACTAGCTTTTGCACTGCTGCAACAGAGCAGTGTGTGGGACAGTCAGTGTGATCCAACTTTCTACAAAACAGATTAGAGCTGCTCAGCTGGCCAAAAGATCAGACTGTGGTTGTATTGGGAAGCTTTCAGCTGTGAATGTGTGCAACTGTGTCAGTGTGGAGCAGGGCATTCATAGAAAAGAGCATTCCGGCTCAGCAAATCTACTGTACCGTGTAAAGTAAAGGGGAAAAAAAGACAAAAGAAAAACATGATGGTTAACCCTGTTTACTTTTTGACAATTAAAAGTAGACCGTGCTGTTTCTGTAGACGCTGTAAATACTCTGTTGACAGTTAATATGTTGACCGCTGACCCTACAACAGCACTGTAAACAGATCTGTTGCAGTTACTTTGGCAATGGATGGAGAGATGCCTATCCAGGCATGGATCCTCATGGAACAGACATGCAAGTGGAGGGTTTGGTTTAAATAGTCTTAAATGTCTGTAAGTCAAAACAAATACAAAACTTAAATGACTTAAAGACTGTGAGGTTTGAAAGATATCATACTGAACTGTTCTGTTTCTTTATGAACCCTGGCATTTTGTTTCTTCTTCTTGTCTACTGCTATTGTTATACTGTAGCCCCTCTGTAAAACAGAGTATGTTTTTTGGCTCATCATGCATGCTGTGACTCCAACTACATTCTCAAATTTGATTATTTCTGACATGTTTTGTTGATATTATTCTGAGTATGAATAATCTGTTTCCAAAAGCAGAATGAAGGCAAATAAAAAATAAATGTATGGGGAGATTGACTGAAAGGACAGATGAGACTGAGAGGGTGTGGGTAGTATATGATGTTATGGGTGAGAGTGTTAGTCAAGTGGTCCCACAGGCCCAGACGCTCTCTCGCACTCAATTTCTCAGGGTATGTTTGTATATGATGACCCTTGACCTTGGCCCCTGGCACATGTCTGAGATCACTCTGCTCCGTCTCCGATGCATCAGCTGGGGCCAGGACCTCACACACATACAAACACACTAGGCATGACTGAGCGAAGCAGACAATAAGTCAACTCTGCTTCTCCTGGTTATACACACCAACAAGATGATAGACTGTGTGTGCCCCAGTATGTTTATCTTCCCCCGTCCAGCTACAGACTCACACAGCCATCTACATGTGCATGTACACACACATCAGAATAACTCATAAAGTAGTCAGCAAGGCACACCTCTAATCATGGCCACCTCTGCCTTTTCATTTTCCAAGTTCAGTGGCCCATTGAGCTCCCACACACTAAATCACATCAACACCCTCTCCTCCATAAATGATCCTCACACACACATTCTCTCTTTCCTTTCTTCCTTTCCTCCTTTTGTTTCTTAAAAACATACTCACGCACACACGCACACATAAATATACAGACAGAGACACACTCAAGCATGGCTGGCATGATAGTAGGCATAGCATAATAAATCCCAAACAGCTTGGGGTGGACTAAACACAGATGCAATGAGCATCTAGCCATGCCTTCCAGAAACGGAAGAGGTGTAACCCTCCTATTCCAAAACCATAAAATGTTTATCCTCAGTCTGGCACAGAGCATGACTTTTACACACTTCCTGCAGCAGCATTTCCATACTACAGCAGCACGCAGGCTTGCCACACCGGCCTAGCTGATTGACTATTTCCCCCATATTTGACACACCAGTGAGTTTGCTCATCAGTCACCTCAGCAAGTAGGCTGTGAGAATTGGGGGGGGCGGGTGAGTCAAGGCAACAGCCACAGCATGGCAAAGAGTTTGCTTCTGGCTCTGTGCCGCATATAGGATCTGGTAAAAGGAGACGAAATTTAATCTGTTTCATTTATCAATGTGGTACGTACATTAGTATACACAACTTTACAACTTATCAGTTGCTCATATTTCTTTCAAATATCATGTTCTGCAGAATTTTCTTTGATCAAATAATGTGTAGGGAGAAAGGGGGCTGAGGGAGATCCACTACTGTCGCCCGGAGACCATGTTGAATGTTTAAAGAATGTTATACAAAATTAAAACATGGCTCTCATCCCTATTTCTGATCCAAGTCTCTAAGTCTGGTCCATGTATTCCCTCGTGTTTGCATGTGACAGCCTTGGATATAGCCAGACCTAATCTCAGCTGGAACCCGTGATATACAGTACACACGGTGTAGGGAAATAATTAAGTACATTATTGAATGTTTTTTCTCTGTGAATTTATATTATGTTTATCTCAGAAAACTGGGTCAGCCCTAATAAAACACAGGGTTGAGAGAGACAGTGGGTTTTATATATTTAGAGGACCCCCCATTCCCCCACACACACACACACACACACACACACACACACACATTCTGTCTGTTGAGCCCCACTGTCCTGCTCGGCAAAATTCTTGGAGGACAATGAGACACTGCTATGGCCAGCGTTGGCATTGTGATGAACTACTTCTGGAAGCAATCATGCGAATTTACATCATCCCTTGACATTTAGTCTTACACTCCACACACTATCAGTGCAGGGTGTCTTGTCTATGTTGGGTTTTTGAGTGAGCCTGTATGCGTTTGTGTGTGCACGTGGAATTAAATATCTTTCCCTGACATTTAGCCTTGCTGTCCACATGGCGCTCTGCATGAAGAGGCAATGTGGGAATGCCAATCTTAAATCCTGCAACATATTGTTTTGTGTGTGTATTTGTGTGTGTGTGTCTATCTATGTGTCTGTTTTTGTGCAACTGTGTCAGAATTGGAATACACAGTTATTAAGGGGGGAGGCCTGCCACTCATGTGTCTCCAGAGGGTGAGGAGACCAGATACCATATAGGAGGGAAGGAGAAGGGAAAAGGCAGACTGAGAGAAGAAACAGAGAGAAGAACAACTAATGAAGGAGAGGAGGGGAGTGGTGAAAGTGTCAAGGCACCCATTGTATTGCTGGGCAAGAGCAGTAAAGACAAGCTAGTGGCCTCTGCAACTTTAAGATTGCCATTAAACTCTCGCCTTACTCGTGTTTATGGTTGGCTTTGTGTGTCAGAGGAGAAGTGGATTGTAAAGCGGGGCTTTGTCTGTCTGCCATCGATTTATTTCCTTCGTTAGGGTGATGACACTGCCTGCTTATGATGTCCTAGCACAGACTGTAATTACAGAGCACTTCTGTCTTTATTGATGTCACTTTGTTAGTTTAATTACGCTATATTGGGTTTTAGAGTCGCGGCAAGAGCAAAGCTATGATGTAGGGCAAAAATCATCAATGGAACATCCTCTTTTGAAGATGTCGGGGGCAGAGAGTTGGGAGATAATTATTTCATAGACAGACATCTAAAATAGACCCTGTGCATCTCAACATCTACAAAGGCAAAAAGAAGGTAATCTGAAATTTAATGACTATTCCGTCTGTGTTATGACCAAAGTCAGAGGGAGGAGGCTGTGAATCTGATGAGGGCCTTAATGGAAATGAAACACCTGGGTTCAACCTTGAGAGCGACTGTTTACGCGCCCAGTCCCCAGGTGCTGGGGTTGACTGAGAGTCACGCAGTATGAGAACCATTGGTGGGTGTGTGTGTGTGTGTGTGTGTGTGTGTGTGTATGTGTGAGCATACAGTGTATATGATGGGATGGGACCCAGGGGGACGCAGTGCTATGTGAAGGTGACCCTTGAGGGGAAGAAGAGGAGGGAGAGGCCACCTGCTTGCTGGCGGTGGCAAAATGAGGGTGACAGCCATCCACCTGTCTGAGAACACTGTCATTCCAGACCCCATCTGCCCACCCCCTTTGGGATATCTCCTCCCCAGGGGACCCTGTGACCCTCGCTGTCGTCCACTTGACCAGGCTTCCTGTCCACCGTCCCTACGGCCAGCTGAAACTGCCACCGCTCACCTCCGACCAGAGGCCATTCTGGGGCACTGTTATACAATACAATACATTGGGGGCTCTGCAGCAGACGTTGGCAGTTTTACTCTGTTTCTCCTTTTCTTGTTTTAAAATGATACAGGCCCCCAGGCCTTATGTGTCAGACTGTGCTATAAGTCTCCTGGCTTGCCTAAGTCATCACAGGTAGCCAACAGGGAAGGCCTTTATTTTCTCCCTTTTTCCTCTTCTCCAATGTTCTCCAAACTGAAAACTCATCATGGTGTTCTGTAGCACAGATAATCGCTGGCCAACAACAGAGCAATTTGGCAACTCAAACAATGGTCACACATAGTGTACTGTCTATTTGTCACTCTCTCTCTCTCTCTCTCTCTCTCTCTCTCTCTGTGCATGCAGCTGCCTGTGTTTCTTGCCATTGTAGAATGCAACACACACAGAATTACATTCTCTCACCAACCAATCCACCCTGTAGAGATCTCTTTATTCAAGGCTGTCTGTCTGAATGCAGCCCATCCCTGTCTCCAATGGCTGCAGACCTGTGGCCTGAACCTAGGGCTGTGTTTACTCTTTCTCTATGGGCTTCAACCACATAACTGAGTGGGGTCTGTGTGGAAAAGACCCACCAGACTTCTGACATGTCTTCTAATCTCCAACAGTCCTCCAGGGCTGACAGGCTGACTGTACTCTACCTCTCTGCAGAGAAGTTTTTGCTCTGCCACAGAAGAGTGGCAAAAGAAACTCACTCAGACTGAGACAGAGACAGAAAGTATGATGGAGAGATGGATGGAAAGAACAAAAAAGAAGGGAATTTGAGAGGTGGAGGGAAAGGGACAGCAGAGAGACAGAGGACACTTAAGATAAAGAGAAACATCAAGGCTTTGCTCTTGCAGAAAGTGTCTTGCAAGAAAAATACTGGCTTGTCACAAAATAGTGTGTCCATAGTAAGGCAAATTTATTAATTTAGCTCGCAATGGTTTGTAATTAAGGCAAGTTGGGGCTTGGAGTAGCATCTAGGAGCTGGATTTTTCTCCTCTCAGGCTATCAGAGCTCTGTGCATGTTTTGCATGATTGCCTGTCGATTCGCAGTGTATTGGTGTTACCCTGGCTGCCTCCCAGGAAAAAGACACAATGATATCTTTATCTATTCATGATGGACATCACGAGGAGAACCTGAATAACTGTTCTGCTGCTCCTCCAGTTGGGGGGTTCCTTTCTTGCAAAGCTTTTCTCAATTGTAAAAGTAGTTGAGAAAGACAAGAGAGGGCCTCCCAAGAAATAGCCAAGATGCTAAGATGAGACAGAGAAAGTGCAGGTGCCAGAATGGTAAGATATTGAAAAAGGGACATCAAATAATTCTATAACAAGGACAAATGAATGATTAAAAAGAAGGGGGACAAGATCAGGTAAGATGCAACATAAGCGAAAAGAGGATCGCTTATACTTTTTGTTTTATTAAAGTAAAACAATAAGTCAGAATTGGTGGAATAAATGAAGTTGGGTTTTAAAATGTTGTTTGGTTGGTTCCAACAGATGACCCACCATTGGATCTGGTGAGCAGCCAGTTAGGTGAAGGTGGAGGAGGGTGGTAGTCAATAAGGTGAAAGCAGCAGAAACTAGGACAAATAGACAACTGGACACAACCAACCACCCTTCAAGGCTGTGCTTTGATGCCTGCGCCCCCCGCTTGTTTTTTTTGTTTTGTTTTTTAAAGTGAGAACAGCAAAAAAAGAAAAGTTTATGAGCATTCAAGGGCACTTTTGGTCAAAGCTCTTTTAATTTCTGACCCGGCCTCCTTTCCCCTCATCTGCTGTAGAGAATATAGATAAATTCTTCAAATTCTTAAATTTTGACGAAGCGTTTCCATTTTAACCGGCGCAGCGTTTCTAGCCTTTATGGCACTGGTTTAGCAGCCCGTGAGTCAAGTCAGTGAGTGAGGTACACACAGCACACACACAGGGAGAGTAGAGACGAGACAAGTCGGAGAAATAATTTCACATGGCGTGCTCTAAAAAGAGAAAAGTAGACAGCGGAAACAGCTTTTAATCAAGAATGGACAGACTTTTACATGTTCAATCTTCCCACAGGCAGTTCAAAACCAGTATGTCTCATTTGTTCAGAGATCGTGACGATTATCAAAAGCGGCAATGTGAAGCGCCACTATGAAACAAAGCACAGAGCATCTTTTGAGCAGGTTAACAAGGGGGACGGATTTTGGTCATTTTGCATTTCTGGGGATTCCTATGACTACCATTGTTATCTGGGCTCCTCTACTCTATAAGACATCAGCATGGTAAATGAAATAGTCTTTGCCATCCTAGCTGTTATTATATGGCCAAAATACTCCTTTGTATCACAGATGATTGTTGCTTTAGACAGGAATGAGAGCTCTGACTAAGTTCTAGCTTCAATAGGAAAACTGAAGCAGCACTGCACTGAGGAATCGGCAACAGATGCCAGTATTGTGTTGAGTTTTTGTTGCAGCTCAATCCATCTATTACCATACATCTGCAGATCTACACTCATGATTAAAAAGATAAACAAACTACTCATAAATCATTGCTTATCACAAAAAGCTAAACTGTCTCCCACAACAATAGCATTAGTCCGTGCTTTGGCCAAAGGCAATAGACAGTAATAGATAGTAATAGGGTTTACTACAGGAAGGCAGGAGGCGCAGACAGGGAAAAGCACACTGATAGGTAGAACAAGGGAGAATGTGTAAATAAAGAGAATTGGGAGATGGAGAAAAATGGTTAGGAGAGAAAAATGGAGTGTGAACAAGAAAAGAGGAAGGTAAGAGGGGGAAAAGAGGAGGGTGACAACGAGGAGCAGGAAGGTTGGTCTCATTACTATTAGACCTTCTCTCTCCCTGCAGGCTCAGGTGACCCCAGCTCTCTAGCCCTCTGCCTTGCACACCACTAATCATTTGGTTTTAATCACCGGGATATTCTCCCCCTTTGCCCCTCCTCCACCTCTCCTCCCCTCTCTTCATGCCCTACTGTGTGCCCTAGCCTTTGCCAAGGTCCAGCTAATTTTATTCTAATTGGCCATAGCCTGGGCTGGGACCGATCTGCCTCATTGTCCTCATCCATCCGTCCATCCTGTCTCTCAACTCCCCGTCCTTTCTGTTCTTTCTCTATTCCTGCCTTCACAGCTTCACACCTGAGCTTGTTTCTTCATATCCTCGCTGCCTCCTCTCTCATCTCTTTCACCTCTAATTTTTCTTTTTACCCATATGCTGCTGTGGCAGCTCCCTCCCTCTGACTTCCGTGCCGTTCCTGGACATCACAGTGCCTTCCAATTTCTGTTCTTCCTCTCTTATTGACCTTACATTCCACCAGACAAAACAAATAGCCTTGATGTTGTCTGGCAACAAAAAGCTTCATGTGACTGCCTTGATCCGCACACAATGGCATGAAAGAGAAATGCGAAGCTGTTCAATTAGGTAAACCTGATGGCTGAAGTCTGACGTTCTCCCTCTTTTTATGTAGGAGTGAGAAGACACAGACTGTGTGTCGACTGACACTGAAAAAAATTTGTGTGCTGTATGAAAAAGAAAGGGTGATAAGATGCCGATGGCCAAAAAGCACACAGAATCAGAATGAAACAGACAGTCCAGGGAACTAGCTGTCTTCCTCATAGGCTTGTGTGAGCACAGTAGAGATTTTTAAATTACAGCAAAGAAAACATGACCTCTCTTAAATTTGATGTATGCTATTTTACTTTATGTGATACTGTATATTGTATGTGAATATTCCACCTGTGAGTTTGCTCTTTTGTAGAACCGTAGGATTTATGATTGATTGTTTATTTGAGTATGACTGTATGAGACAGCAGAGAGGGCACAAGTTTTGGTGCATGAATGATCAGGGGTTGAGTTTGGTCACGTTCATTTAGCTCTTCTCACCAGAAGTCTTGTCATTTATGTTAAAGTTAAATCAAAATATTCTAAAAAGGAAGTCTTATTAAGTATCCACACATGCAATATTTATAGCTGCTAGCTAATTGGCCTGCTGACAAAGCTCAGAAAATCGAAGCCAACTCTCACAATACTGGTCATCATGGTTAACTTTACCTGTCGCTGCAAGCAAAAAAGGAGAGAGGAAGATGGAAATCCTGCATTACAATCACACGCTACAAATCCTCTACTTTTCTTTTCTCCTCCGGATCAACAGCTCCAATAAATTTTCATTACACCTGTGTGAAGCGCTTCAAATAGAGCCACAGAAGCAGAAACTAATTACTTTCTAATTTATTGACTAATGGCCACAGCCCTGGGAGACAGCTGCAATTGTTCTAACAGTCCTGCTGCTCCGTCTGCACTCAGGTCCACTTTAGATTCATAACCAAAATAATTTATCATTACAAGCACATTAAATTGAACCGTATAGACCATAACAGTGGTTTATATCATTTTGTTGTTAAAGATGCTTTTCCCTCCCCTGTCTTGAAAGCATGCAATCTTTGCGATGGGATTCATCTTCAGCCAGTCGTATGTGGCAGGTTCACTTTGTTCTTCAAAGAACTCTTTGTTTTGTGCCTCATTCGCCATTTGTTGGAGCTTAAAGTAGAAAAGAAACAGAAAAGAATGTGTGGCCTAAAAACAGCCTAGGAGGAAGTTTCTGTGTTACACATAACGAACATGGGCATAATCAAATCAACATGAAAAGAAGATAAGCTGGCTCTGTACTTTCTGTCATGATTTATGTTCAAGCATCCCTTCATTAGCCAGGCAAATTCTATGCTGATAATTGCCTGCAATTGCCGTTATCTCATAATGCATCTCTTTCTTGATGGGAACAATGCCTTCCAAGATGTCAACGTCTCTATCAACAAGGCACAAATGGTCACCCAGTGGTTTGAACTGCGTGATAAAAACATTAGCCATGTGTCAAGGCTTTCTTAATCACTACCGAGGATGCCATTTGTGCATTGATGGGATATTCTGAAGCAAAGTATGAGATGGCATTTTCCACTAGCATCATTAAGATGGAAGGCCCATGTGATCATGCAAATTCATTATGTAAGCAGTGATTAACATTGACCTTGCCCTCTGTGAGGTGTCTGGTCTGAAACAATGCCAGAAAAAGGACCCCATGTCTACAGAGCCAGTATGTAGCCAGTATATAGAACAGAATAGGATAGAATATGTGTAATAAATACTGCCAAAAACTGCATTCTCTACAGACATTTCTCTTTGAAGTCATTGTGGTGGAGTTTAAACAAAAAATAAATTAAGTCTTATCGAGTCATCACAACACAACCAGACAACACAATTTCCAGCTTCTTCATGCTGGTGTTTCTGTATTTTTGTTCTATCTTTTATGTGAAACAAAAAATATCCTCAAGGTTTAGGAGTTTAGCCAGATTTCAGCAGAAAAACCATTGGATCTATGGGAGGAATTCCAACCTCCCACGGCAACAACAACCAATCCAACCATGTTGATAGTACCAACATTGTATTGTGTTGTGTTACTAGAAGCTTAGTTGACGGTGGTGCGGCCCTGAGGGAGGGTCTGAACAGTAGCAGTCTGTCTCTGTGGGAGGCAACCTCCATTCACACCTCCCTGTGCACGGACATGCCAACTGCTCAAATTTACACTTCTACCAGTTTTTCAATCTTTAAAGTCCACACACAGCAAAACTGCTGTTGAATTATAAAATTCAACTGTAGTGTGCCATCTCTAACAACAATGACATAGGTGACCTTTTGCCTACAGTTCCACGTGTAGTTTCTTCAGTTTCTTGTGCTCATGCACTGTGTGCCTTTGTTACAACCTGATAGTTGACTAGAAAGTTTCGGGAAATTGGTCTTAACATGATATGGCCTGGCTTTAAATCATAATTCACAGCTTCTGTTAAAAGAGCAACACATAGAGGCAGCTCACACGAGCTTAAGTATCCATAGCAACAATATTAGTGAATCACCAATGAGACTAATAAATACAACATCTAAAGTTCGTACCTCAAAGGGACGTGGCGCCAGATACTTATTTCTATTTTTATTTAATCACCAATCACACCCGCAAACATACACATACATAAATTGAAAAACACATATTGGCACACAAATGCCACTCTCCACCCTCCCTTTCTCATACTCTCTCTCTGTGTGTCCTCCTCTTCAGACATTCAAGCTTTCATAGGCTGATCAACAGAATCCAGCAGACCACAAATACAGAGAAGAGGGAGTGTGGAGGGAGGGTCCCATGGGAGAGACAATAAGGACATTGAGAATAAAACAGAGCCACACAAACACATACACACAACACGTCCTATATCCCCTAGCCAGGCAGTGACGTCAGCCTCCTGTTTAAGACACAGCCCATCTAATGGAGCATAGCCAAGGCACAATATGTGTGTTTGTGTGTGTAAGTATGTGTATGTGTGAAATAATGCTGGACTGAGAGTTTACCCGCAACAGCAGAGGCAAGGGAAGGACACATCACTACATGGAACACATACAAAGTCAAGCACAATAGCCATTAAATCAAAAGCAATCTCTCTGCTCCTGGCAATTCATACTCAGAGTGCTCACACATGCATGTACCTGTACATACACATACGCAAAATTGACAAACACCACTATCCAATACACTGCATTACTATTAGGTTACTTTAAAAGTCTGGAAAGAATTGTGGGAGGAAATGAATGACATTCCAACAGTACATCCTCTCCAAACCTGAACAAAATGTGTCAGCAGCGGGAGTATAAAATCTCTGAATGAGAGTTTTTTGGCATAGGAGATATGGAGAGAAATCAATTTCAGGGCCAAGTATGGTGCCAAGGACGTCCAGAAGGGCATAGTTCTGTTGATCTGTTCATATCAATTTGCTCCCTCCTGCAGACGGAGAATGCCACAGTGTGCAGCGCTGCATCTTTAAGGAATATCGTCCCGATAACGGTGCCATAAAACACATAATTTTACAGTCAAACCATCTCTGTCTCCAATGTACTTGGAGCGGAAGCCATTTTCAAGCAACATAAAGTTTAACATGGCGCTACATCTGCCGAGCCGCTAGCTTCCACGCTACATGGGACTGGGCGATTTAATTAGGGGACGTGGGATTGTGTTGTGTGGCACTGCAATGAGCACCACCCTCTCGATCCCGACCTGATCCCTCCTGAACCTGCGGCCATCTCTGGAAGCGCAGAGCGAATACTGAATTACAATATCCAGTATGAACTCTGCTCTGACAATAGTTGAAAAGTTTGTAATAACTATCACATCAAACACTGTGATAAGCCACACCACTGTGACACAAAGTCCTTGCATGGATGTGATTATACAGATGAGCAGCTAGTTTGTATCAGCCTTCCAATTTCTATATGTAAATGGTACAAAATATTAAAATTTATATAATTTCACCCCCCCCCCCCATGATTATGTGACAATGTTAAACATCATGAATATTTTAGATATACTCCCATAATGGCCCATAATGATGTTGTTATTATAACAGAATATTGCTTCTGGATGCGAAATATATTAATATTGAGGTATTTGTGATCATCCAACTATCTTGTCTATGTGGAATACGGCATTTCATCCATCTTAAGTAGACATTTTCTACATGAATACGTATTGAAAATAAACCCATTCAAAGGCTAGAGCAATTTCACAGAAAAGCATAGCAAAATAGCTTGAAAATAAAATAGAGATTTAGATGAGCTGCTTTGATAGTCATTAGTCGACTGAGAAGTGACTTTGCCCCAACTGAGATAACTTTTTGAACAATAACGTCTCCCTTGAAAAGTCATAAAGAAAATCTCTTTTAAAGTTTCCCCTGATTTCTAATGGAGCCTCCCTCCACTGAGCATTTCAACCACCTGAGTAAGAAGCGACCAGATCACTAATGCATCCTAATTCAGACAGTATAGATTACAGATTGTCAAGGGCAAAAGTTTGATTTTTGCCTTGACAAGCTGAAAGCAAGCTGCCAATATACATTTAATGGATCAATGGTGATGGAGGGCTGAGAATTGTGAGGTACCTTACCACTTTCTGTTGTGAATTACCATGCACAACTGGGATCACTGTGCTCTGTGGACTCTTACTAAGAGCCAAATGATCTATGCACAGCCTTAAAAGAATATGTGTCAGGTGTTTAGACTAGTGCAAACACTGCCTTCTAACGCTTGGAAATCACAGATGCAGAGTCACTTGTTACCCCAAAAGCAAGCACTGTGATATATCTTCAAATGCCAGAAGAACAATAAATGTCAATCTTGGCTTTGTTTAGATGCTCCAAAGGAGTGTGGGCCACAAAATAACTTCCCTAATGGCAATCCAGATAAAGAGGTGTGGGGTTGTGGGTGAGAGGGGATGGCCAGATGGAGACACAAAGGCAAAAGTTCAATTAAAAATGTCGAGTGAATCAATTTGTTTGCCTTAATTACTTTGTTAATTTCTTAAAGTATTTACTTAGAAAAATCCTGTGTCACATTTTCTGCTGTGATAATGGAGCTACAGGGAGGGAGGGGCGGTTAGATGGGTTGAGTGCCTTTTAAATGGCTCACCCTCTGGTTCTAAACACAATGCTCAGTATGCCTGTTTGCCCGTCTCTGAGTCTCTCTTGCGGGGTGTGTAGGTAATGAGGCCATCCTGTAGTGCGGCGCTCCACTCCTCTGTTGGTGCAGAAAAGCGCACCCCCGCCACGTCTTGACATTCTGACAGATAGGAGCCGCAGAAAGCATATGGCCAACGTGGCAATGCCTCAGACGCCCTCCAAACTGTCGTAGGGCTCAGGCATAATGAGCGGTAGAGAGATGAGCCCAAGTCCTACACATAAGAGACATTAGTCATCACATTTTTCCTCATCTGCCACAGATCAGCTAGAAAAATGAAGAAAAAAAACTCTTACCTCGTATAAGAGTCAAGAAATCCCATGAATTTGTGACTTTACAGAAGAAAGCCATGTAGTTTAGCATGGGAGTGCAAGACAGGAAGTCTCTGAGAGAGTGCATATCTAGGAAGACTGCCACACATTGGTTTTATGAAACAATGTGAGTTCTTGCAGATACATAGAACAATTAAAATTTGCTAGTTGACTGGTTTAGTGGTTTGGCTACATTTTACATGCGTCACCACATGGAGTCAAGTGGCAGACAATCAGGGTAGAAACAGAGAGGGATGTCACTGATTGAGGCAAGAGTGAGTGATGGTGTGTTGGGCCAGGAAGTGGCCACTCTCCCTGTCAACTGTCAATGCCGTTAGTGTCCAGAAGCTGAAGTCTACAGCGACTAGACGTGATTTTAGATAAGGTGCCCATCCAGCCATGCCCTCGACATGGCCTCCCTCTGGCCCAGACTCCTCTGCCAGTCTCCTTCCCTCTGTCTGTCTGGCCTGTTATCCCTAACTGTCTAGACACCTCCCAGCACGCGATCCCTCACCCCAGCCAACCCGGGCTGTTCTCAGCTGTTCTGCTTTCTCTCTGCTCAACACTACGTCACAACACTGGCTGGCTGGAGGGCCATGAAGGGCTACTGAAAAGGACAAGTCTCTCAAGTCATTCACTGGAAGGTTTAGAAAATGCTGTTCAACATTGCGTTTCAGTCCTCCTGCAAGAGCAACTGAAATGATAACAATCCAAGACTAAAGGGCTAAAACTTACAGTCTCAAGAGTTGACTGTAAGTGTGAACAATTGTAATGAGGCAGCCTGCACCAATCATTTAACGATGTAGACACACCTCTGAAAAACAAAAATAACAATTGAAAGTACTTCAGCCACTTTTTGTATGTGGAGAGGCAAATGAATGAGAACAATGAGCAAGCCAAGAAGCAATTACAGAGCGGATGGCTTCGGGTACAGACTGATCTGGTGGTGGCAGTGAAACCACCTGAATGCCTGAGTTCCAAAGCTCAGGTTGTCATTTGTGCATGTGAGAGAAGCCACAGCGTGTAAGTCTAAATTTACTGAAACCATTCGTTCAGCTTCTGTACCCTAGTTGCCCAACAGGTGGAGGGTGGACACCATACATTCGTACTAGCCCTAACGCAAATCCCTTTAACCCTCACCTGCTGCGGTAGAAGGCAAGGGTTGCAATGCATCAACGTCACTTCCCTATGCACAAAGCAAAAGCCTCACATATATGACTGATCTCTATTAAATTACTTGGATTAAATCAGAGATCCTTAATTAGGCCCCAATAAAAGCGTCATGTGGCTTTTGAAACCTCTGAGCATGCCATGATTGAATAAAAATATGAAAACATACTAAATGAAATTGGTTTACCGCTGAGTGTGCGCCCCATGACTCTTGAGTGGAGCAGCAAAGCAGGGGTAAATAAAGTGAGGAGAAATAAGCAAGAGAGAGAAGAGAGACACAGATGCAGAGAAAGAGCGAGAGGGGAGTCTCAAGGCGAGTCACACCTCTTTGCCTCAGAAAAGCTCTTAAATTCCATGTGTGACCTAAGGGAGAGAGCTCTAAAGAGTCAGCCTAAGATGCCATGATACAGAATTTGACTGTTGCGGAGCAGTGAGCTAATACAGTCTGCCACAAGCCACACTAAGGAGTGCTACAGGCATGACACAAGGCTCCTGGAGACAAGCCAGTCCTTGCATGCTTATATATGTGCATACAGAACACAAACCTACACATACACACTTATAAACACTCAAGCACACACATCTGGGACTTGCTTCTCTATAAAAACTGGAGCGTGATGCCTCCCTGCTCCTCTGGACCCTTGCATCTCCTGGTGTCAGGACGGCCAAAAGCTTTTAAGTGCTTTAAACTCATAATAACCCTAATGCTTAGTCTCCCCCTGTGAGCTCTGTGTTTGTCTGTAAGAAAATTAAATGCAATTGAAATAGATGCAAAGATGAGGGATGTTCAGACATTTTGGGGGTTGCTGGGGATTTGGCGTCTGTAAAGGCATTAGGAAGGGAACAGAGAGTAAACAGGCTCCCAGGACATGTTAGGCGGTGGCAGGAAAAGTTAGAGAGTAGCAATGCACAGAACTCCGAACACACACAGGAGCACAGCACACATTGGACTCTTTATTTCGCCCTCTTCTCCTCTTGCACATTAGCTTGTTATGTTGTTAGTGATGTTTCTATTTTTGAAAACATGGGGATTGAAAAAAATCACATATCTACAATGCATTGCAGGCAATAGTAAGCACACAAACAAAAAACAGCCCCCAACCACCTTCCCACTTGCCACTAATCCTCTCATGCCCTAATTGTGGGTGCAGTCACCCCAGATTCACTTCTTCGGGGAGAGAGAGCGAGAGAGAGAAAGAGAGCTAAGGCTCTGGCTGAGAACAGACCACCCTGTCTTCCCCTAAAAATGATTCTCTCTACCAGAAGACACTAGAACGGTAGGTGGTACTCTCTCTCCATTTAATTTCACTTTTATCTCACTTCCCCTTTGCCTCTCCATCTTCCTGTCATTTCTAGCTCTCTTTTCTCTCCCTCTCCTCTTTCTACTGTAAACTGCCTAAGGTGATTATGGATTGTTATGGTGGTGGGTGGGGATGGCAAATCCCTGTCTTTGTTTCCTTAAAATAAGTTTAATATATTATTACACAACACAGTTGAGAACCTCTGTGTGATTGTTACAATGAGTCGGGGTACAAAAAACGTCAGAGATCACTGAGGTAAATATGGTGGTCTCCATTTAAGACAGAGAAAGTGGGCAGGTGGCTTAGTACCTACTGGTGGGCTACTCTCCTGGGTGGTTAGAGCTGGTAGGTTGCATCAATCGTGCCAGGTCTGCATATCAGCAGGATATGCAAGAAATCTCACACACTCACTGGAGACACATTAAAACAGGCTATTAAACTCTTTGGCATTTGATTTCTTTTAATCAAAAAGGCTATCAGTCAACTGAGCAGAATCTCACACCACAGGCCTCAGAAGAAGATGCTAGAAAGGAGCCAGCGACTGGCGGCTGGCTGTGTTTTGTCTGAACAGTGTTGCTACTGTTGGGAAGGCTGCATTGGAGCGGAGCCATGCCAACCTTTGCAGCAGCCCTCTATTTTCCTGTCTGGTTTTCTGTGTGTCTCTCTCTCTTTCAATGTGTCTATATGTGTCTCTCATACCCTCTCTCTTTCAGGCACAAAACCAAGGTGCACATTAGGTGCTGGTGCTGCACATTTTGATGCTTGGCTGTCACTGTATCATTGTCTAGTGACATAAAGCGCAGTAAAGCACTGAGCAGTGATGAAGTGGAGAGGTTTTAAACCTGTGCTCACTGGCACATTTCTTGCCTTTCAACCAATGTCATTTGGAGAGTGTCATCATCCTACTATGAAAGTAGCCAACCCCCTCTCCCTACCAAAACACTGAAAGAGAGAGAGAGAGAGCACTTCCTCCTTGGCAGTACTTGCTCCATTATTCCACTGGAGGCTTGATTAGACAGAGGGGGTAATTTACAAGCCACTTCATTGCCAATTCAACGAGCACATCACCTGTAAATAATTGAAACCCTTCATGTCCATTCCGACATAATCATATCGCTATCACGTTAATGTATCCAGCAGAGCTTTCCTTTGGGTCAGGCGCAGGACTACTTTAAATCTTGGTTGTCTCCATAACTCTCCCGAGCACCACCCTCTAGCTAACAGAAAAAATAAAAATGAAGGACTGCACCCAGAAATTATGAAAAATTGAAAATACAGTAAACAAACACGCTCTTCTCAGCAAGGCAGTGGTATGTTGCACATGGAGGGCACACATTTTGCACTGGCTTGTTAATTATCTTTGCTTGTGATGTGGATAGGGGAGATTCATCATCTTCTTATTTATTTATCTCTTATCAGTCAAGCAGTGATATAAAAAAGGCTGCAAGATTTGGATGATAGTAGCTATTACAATGAGTTGAGGGAGACAAGGAGGACAAGAGAAATCAAACCCTTTGCTTTTAATTGTAGGGAATTGTACCACCGTGGGAATTGTCTGTCTCAAACACTTAATCAAACCGGTGTTTAAAAAATTTTGATATTGACTTGATAGCTATTTTTCTTACTTCATTTTAAAAAAGTTATTAATATTAATTATCCGATCCAAAATGGTTCTCACCTTTCCGTCTGCACACTCCTCTCAACTGCGACAAAAAAAGTTTTGAATAATTTATCAATTGACTTATATTTGAATTTATTAATTCACTGATGCAAAATTTATACATGGCTATCCTCCACATTCCACCCACTCGATCCTCTCCCATCTTTAATGAAGCAGTTAAAGTAGTATGGGTCTTGCCTGGGGTAAAGTACTGACTGAGGAAGCGGGCAGGGGTGTGGAGTGCTGGGGTGTCTAATACAAATCTACAGTAATGAAGATGTCTCATCAGAATCAACAGGCTCACTATCTTCCAGACTAGGACAGGTAAGAAATACCCAGAGTGTTTCACGCCCAGTGAGCCTGTGCTCTTTAGGGAGCAGCTTTCTGCGTGGCTAGGTAACAAAAAACATCAAATAGGCAAGAAAGACATAAAGGGAGGGATGGAAACAAACTGCAGGTCAACCAGAAGGGTGAAGGGCAAAGGTCAAGTAAATAAGGGGGCTACAAACCTGATGCCCTCTGTATTAGTGTGTGATGCACAAAGCTGGCCTTGGTGTACAAGGGACGTAGCAGGCTGCTTTTCATTCTTGGTCGCTAAATAATGAGGAGGTACAACGGGTCATTCCTGCTATTTGCCGTTTTTACACATTGAATGGTTTCACGTGGCAAGTCATCATCCGCTGTACTTCCTGTACTGTGAAGCTCAGCTGGGGCGAAGAAATGGGACAAAATGTGTGCCAGTGTGTGGGTATGTGTCTGTGTGTGTGTGTTTGTGTGCACCCATGTCGTGCCTGTTCTTTGCTAGTGATTCACCCAGCTCTCTGGCAGCCATCCAGGACCTATTTTCTCCTTCTCTTTACATAACAGCAAACGGTATCACTGAAGCCTTGTGTTCTGTCCTTTCTCTTCCTCCTCCTCCTCTTGTTCCTCTGCCACTTCCTGTTCTTCCTTCCCCCATCCTCCACCTTGCGATATGTGTGGGAGCTTTTAAGACCGAACTGTGCGTTGCTCCCTGGTGCTACCGTACCACCCATGGGATCGTGAACTGACCAGTCCGGAACAGACGTTCTCGGACCACACCCAAAGCACAGAGTGGTAGACCAGATTCCAGGGTGTGGCATGGGGAGATGCGTGGGAAGAGAGTCTGTTTTTGACTGAAATGCCCCCTAGAGCTTACTAAAGGCCCAGGATCCGGGATTCGCTACACCATATGCCTACAGGACAGCACCCTACTGGGCACCGGGGCGTGACGGGCTGAAAATAGGGACTCGCAGTCACAATCCTCACCAACATACGGCCACTCGGCACCAACAGAGCAGAGTGATGAGGTGGAAAAGGACGGTACAAGAGGGGGTGGAGAGCAGAGGGGGGTTGAAAATAGAAAATCAAGGAGGTGAAGGGAGAGAAGCTGAAGAGAGTTTAGCTTGTAGGGAGGGATGAGGGCAAGGAATGAGGCAGCGTGTCTGTGTGTTGACAGTGTCAGTGTGTGTGTAGGAGAGATGTGTAGGCAGGGTTTAGTGTCTGGACTGCTCGGTGACTCAGGTGTGAATAATACGTTACGTCCACTTTGTGTGTGTGCGTGTGTAAGAGAGAGAGCCAGGGAGACTGAGAGCATAGTGAAGTGCTGGGTCGGTGTAGGGCTGGGCATCTATGTGTCTAGGTGGCTGAGGGTGCTCTGCTGTGTCTATGGCCCGCTCCATGACAGCCAGCCTGTACGCTGCTCACCGGTGCAGAAGCGCTAATTGAATTAAGTCTTTATTATCAGGCTGCAGAGGCAGCACTTCTCCCCATCTCGGCCCGCTTGGCTGACACTTTCTCCTTGAACACCTGCTTGACATCAACTTCCTCCTCTATTTATTTATCCCCTCTCTCCTGTGGCCAGCCACTGGCTCTGCTCCTTCCTCCCCTCCCCCTCCACATTGGCATACCAAGCGTGGCTAGGCCTGCTTGTTGTTCATGCAGCTTCGTCTATCTGTGCTGTTCAATACTCCTTAGGTTGCATAACCTTAGCATCACAGAATAAAGTATCTTTTACTTCAGTGCTCTTGTTAAAAGCTGTACTGCCACATAGGTAAAAACATGCTCTACACTTCAATGTCTATTACCATACAAAAAGGGACACATATTAAAAAGGATTCATTCCTAGAACTGATCCTGCCCTTTCCGGCCTTCAGCAGCATTCCTGGTGAGTGTAGAGGGAATACAGGCGATAAACCTAGATGATGTTCTATGTTGTATTGAATAGTCTCCGGTGGGCAAGCTGGCCAGGGTAATATACAGCAGCTGGGATGAGAACTAACATATATCTAGTCCCCTGTCCATTTCCACTAGCCTCAGGCTCAGTCTGCTTTCCTGGACTCGGCTTGGGCATTACTTTAGAGGACAGACAAACAAGAGGCACTATTAAGTTGGCTAGGAGTCTGAGGCCCAGGCACTCGGCCCAGCACTAGCTGTAATCTATTGACCGTTTGCACCCCCCCCCAATGCCCCAAAACCACAGGACTTTTCTCTATCTGTCAGTTG
Organism: Siniperca chuatsi; assembly: GCF_020085105.1. Classification (NCBI taxonomy): domain Eukaryota; kingdom Metazoa; phylum Chordata; class Actinopteri; order Centrarchiformes; family Sinipercidae; genus Siniperca; species Siniperca chuatsi. The sequence continues at coordinate 24,102,372 of NC_058051.1, read as the reverse complement.
AATCCATTGCTCACCTCCCTCCATCTCTATCTGCTGTTTACCCACTCTATTTTTCTCTTTTTTCTCTCCCTCGCCCTATGTCAGCTCAATCCCTCTCTATTCCATCTTTCTCCTGCTCTTTCGTCTGTTTGCGTAAATCCTCTCCCCCCTTCTCCTCCTCACCCCATCCATCACTATTCCTCCCATCTCCATCTCGTCTGTTCGCTTCTCTTATCGACATGTTTCCATTTTCTAAACTGCTCTCGCTCCATCATATTCACTCTTCCTTCAATGGCTATTTTTCATTTTCTCTCTTTCATTCACTCTTACCTCATGCTCTCTGGGTTCACCTCACTCCTGTCCTCTCTGCTTTCCCTGGTGGGCTTTATTTCACCCAGCCCCAGGTGGGCATAGCTGTCCTTGTCAAGGCTGTTGACTGCGTGAAAGCAGCGTGGGACATTGTCCTCCAGGGCCCGAAAGAATGGGACAGCCAAGGGAGAAGTGTCACTATGCAGCAAACTAAACTTTTACTCATGATGAGTTGGGATAAAAACAAGAGAAGGGAAGAAGGACAAGCAGAGGAAAGAGATGAAAGAGGTCACACTAGTTCACCTCATCAAACAGTCTCACATTTACTTGACATGTTGGCTTTTTTCATAACTCTGGCTTGATTTAGTGCCATATGTCCTACTGTCTTCGTTTCAATGTGATCTTATCTAATACCTCTTTATCTTGTATGCCTTTGTTTCTGTATGTGTCCCTCTTTCTTTGTGTTTTCCCCTCGCTCTCTCTCTCTCTCTCTCCTGCTGCTCCTGTCCTTTTCCACTCTCCTCTGAAACTCTGCCAGCCAACGAGTGCCACAAAGCATTAGGACCAAACACTATCAGACGCCCTTCTCAGGCACACCCAACAACTCAGCCCCCACCCCCACTTATACACACACACACAAACACACACAGAAAGCCCAGCACTTACTCACACCATGTGCCAGACTAGGTGACAGAAACAGAGTTTACACATAGGCCTAGGGAGGTCTTATTCACAGTGGCAGACTCACCCAGATACTACCTCTCTTATAAAAAAGACACACACAGTATACACAAGCATTCTATTTTTAATTCAAAACACATCCACAGTTTCACTGGTAATTACGCACACACATGCCATCTCAATACATTCATAAATGCCTGCATATGTCCATCCACAATGCGTTTTTCTAATGCGTAGTCACACTCTCTCAAGTCTGCAGAAATACTGTGTGCATACACAAGAGTACATTTACGTATGTATACACATGCATAAACACAATCCCCTCTATCTAATTCTCTCTCACTCAGACACAGTCTCTCTCTCTCTCTCTCTCTCTCTCTCTCTCTCTCTCTCTCTCTCTCTCTCTCACACACACACAGATCTGCACACATTCACAGGCTCCATACACAATAGCAAACACCATACACAATAGCAAACAAACAGTCATTAGTAGATTTCAGGCTGCCTCTCAGTTCTGCTCTACTCTGTTGTTGGTGTACTCGCGCCTCTGGGGTGGCGCCGCTGCTGTAGGTTTTAATAAAAGCATTGTCTTTGGAAGCTGTCTAAAGGGACTTGGTTTCATTTTGGAGAGCTGCTGCTGCTGTTGCTGTGGATGTGGGAGAAGAGAGGGCTATTGCACTGGGACGTGGGGGCGGCTAGGTTCGGTGTCACTGCGGGGCCCTCCAAGGACTGGTGCTTATTGTTTGATAGTTTCAATATACAATGTGTGTGTGTGTGTTCTGTGGTCATGTAAGCACATGTGTAAATTTGTGTGTTCCAAACTTGCGTAGAAGTAGAAACAATTGGCTGACACAGCCCACCACTTCAACTTTCCTACAGCTGTAACAAGTCTACTGTATGTTTGTATTTTATGCAAGACAGGAGATTACACAAATAAACACACACATTCAGAGCGATCTGGATCTGGTGTTTTGAGATGGGCTGCTGTTAACCAGTCCTATAAAACAAACAGAACAGTGGAGAAAAGAAACACTAATGAGCAACTACTCCACTCATGAAACTGTGTGCCATTTAGGGGATGCTCAGGATAACGAGCTATCTCTATACGACACACAGGTGTCCATTAGCTCTTTGGGCTGACCAATCTGTGACACCCTCTAGTCAATAGTTTCTCCATCTGTCAGCATACAAACACCTCTGAAAAAGACCCTCAAGGAGACATTTGTGTCATTTATGATGGACAACGAATGCCTGCTCTCAACAGGAGCACAATGTAACGCCCATGATGAGGTCAAATCAAATGTTATTGTCTAGATTTGGAACCACAATGTTTCTGAGCCTTCCCTCTGTTTTCACTCTCCTCCCACAGGCACCTTCACATCCCATCAGCTGAAACAACATGGACACATCTTTAAAAAGGCGAAAGGAAAGAATGAGTATGGCTATCTGGGAGGATGTAGGAGAGGAAAATCCTAATTGTCCCTTTAAGTGTGTTCCCTCCTGTGGAGTGAAGGTGCGCGGTAACGGCCATCTTAAATCACAGCCTGGCCGCGGCCTTCATTAAAGCCATAATGCCAGGCTCTCCCTTTAATGGAAATGGAAGCCAGCGAGGCTGTGGGTGTAAATTAAAGTGTAAGGCCCGAGTAGGGAAAGATTTCCCCAGCTCTGACAGGTGCGGCCTGAATTAGCTGTACTGCTGTTCAAGCAGTCAGTGGGAGAACACTGGTATTGATTTTAAGCACTGTTGCACTTCCTATCTGAAAGGGAATGTGTATTACTAGAGCTAGGCACATCAATCACTCAGCATTCCAACACTTTCCCCTGGCACACTTCAGATTTTGAAATGATAAACAAACAGAAACAGACCCAAACAAAAGACAGCACTGACTGGACTGTTACTGTATGGGCCTGGCTGATGTGCACGGGCATTAGCCTAGTAAAATACATCTGCGCATGCATGTAATTGGTCCACTTCATCTCATCTTCCTTGTGTTGACAGGAGGCTATCTCTATTCAGGGCATGTCCTGCATCGCATGTCACCTTGGTTAAACAGCTAGCGTCAGCTCCTTGAGCTCTGGCTGTGGCCCACTCCCATGTTTACGACCTGCATGTGTCAGAGTTGTTGCATACATGCAGTGCAGCCATGCAGCGCGGTGCCTCTCTGTGTATGACCCTGCTGCTTATCTTTGCCTCCCATCATGCCCTGCTGACCCTGTCTACAGACGCTGGCAGGGGGAGAATTAGCCTACTTAGCCTATTCCCCACAGGGGTCAACCCACACACAGACATGCAGACAGCACACCCACAATCAGATGCACACACACTCACCCACAAGCACCCGAAAAGGTGTGATGACAAATGATAAGGCAGCACTTAACCATAGGTGTCCCAAGTTTGACCTTTCACCCATGACCTTGAGCATAAAGAGTTTCATATAGAGGCCAGCCATCAATCAGCTCTCATCAATCACACATATATGCCGCACCCTTTCACTCCCCCCAACCTTTCCTGGCCCCAACATCCATCACTGTACTCTACCCTTTCACTGACATCTGGGAAAACACAAACACACTCCCTGCCTCTCTTGTCCAGAAACACACACATAAAGTAAACATACACATATTGTCCTGCAGTGATGGCTCCTCTAAAACATGAAATGTGTTGTGGTGATGTCAGGTGATCTGCAGGTGTACACTAGGGGCTGCTCCCTGGTGACACGTTTGCTGAGATATCAGCACCTGCACTGAGACATGACATGAGGTTGAAATCCCTGAGCACACTGGCAGCTGAGACCACTGCATAACAGACAGCCAGTGGTGACAGACTGTGGCCATGAGCATCCTGAGGACCATTTTGCTAGAAAGTCACTGGATCAAAAGTCTCTCACGTCTCACACAAGTGTCATTTTTAGGCTGTCTTGTGCTGGAGGATGCCAGGGCTCTGACAATGGTAATGCTCTAGCACCCGTCATTGTCTCTTTTCTTATTCTAACCCTTTTATATTTGTTCCTTAACGTCATTTACCATACAACAGGAAGATAATGGCACCTGTACGTTCTGGAGAGAGTAATAAAGGTGAGTCTAATATCAACTATTCAGGCCACATCTCATGATTGAAATACACCTGACATTGGTTTAATTTTTGGTGAGTTGGAGAGCAGAGACTTGGGGAGGAGGGGGCATTCTTGATAAAAAAACAAAAAACAGGTGAGCTCAGTGCTCTTTTGGCCCATGCTACATAATTACACCAGAGAACGTATTCTAATTGGCAGTGTCTTTATGCAGAACTATTATCAATGTCCCTCCGAGGCAGTGGAAGAGAGGAGGAGTGGGGAGAGGGACGTGAGGAATGGGTTCTATGTCAGTGAGCCCAGGGTCCATTTACACATGGATGAGGACTGCTAATAATGCCAGCTTAGCCAGTCCAGCTCGCAGAAAAAGAGAAAAAAAAGGTTTAAAATATTGAGCTGATTCCAAATGCATGAAAATGTAAACTTTAGTAAAGGGGACATTGTGTTAACAGGCTGTATTTGTTGTAGCAGTGAAATGATTGTATGGTCTGAATCCCGGAGCTGAAGAGATTAGCCAAAGCTACTCAAACAAAGAGCTGTCCACTACTGTCAAATGTAGGGGAATGCTATTACAAAGCCACCTCCATTATTAATTATTATACAACATAGATTATATAATTACCTCACAGCCAATGCTGCCACAAAACACATTTCTTTGCTGACATTAAATTTCACGTGTTTGCTGAAAAGCCAAGGAGACTGTGTTCTTCATTTGCAAATTGGCCCTATATGTATCTGCATACATTAACAAAATAAATTAACTGCAATGCTGGCATCCCTATTCTATTTCAAATATCACAGTAGCTCTTGGCATTTTGTTCCACATGTGGGTGTAATGTCTGACCCAGACAAACACCCAAAGCTTCAACAGTGTTATTAGTTGAATGGTGAATGTGCAGACAGATTACCATACCATTCAAAGCAGATGCTGCACCACTGCATGTTATGTTAATTGGCTTGCTAAAAGGCAATTATTAGTCAATATTAATATTCTATAATTTATCTGAAAACTGTAAACTTTTCTGAACAGCCATCAGCAGCCTGTAATATTAAACATCCTACACTGAACTTGAATGAGGTTGCAAGCTGTGCATAAGGGAAATGGTCTTGAAGAAAAAATATGTAAAACTAAAAATGGAAATTTTGGCTCCCTGAATGTAATCCTTTTAGGGCTATGAATCTTAACTTATGTTTTAAAAGAGGGCAGGAGTGCAGTTTTCTTACCTTGTTTTAGGGGATGTCGTTAGCCATTCTTCATGCTTTTCAAATGTTATCAAGTAAGCTGCGATCTCCTGTAAAAGGAAGAGAGGAGAGAGGAAGGGAGTGAGGCTTAGACATGTCATCTTTAATCACTGTTCTCTTGTGTTTGTAATACATCGGTGAGACTGCTTCATTGATATTCAGACAGTCTAACCAGCAGCACAAACACAGGAAAGACGGAAACAGGGGCAGTGCCAGGAAGCGCAGGCAGGTAAACGGAGACTGGTAAAAGTAAAGTGAAAGACAGAAGTGGAATGCAGCTGAGGTCAGATCATCTTCTGAGACCATCTTTGTTACAAAAGCTTTGATCAAGTTCTCCTCTGAGGACATCAAGGTGCTCTCAGAAAGATTGACATCTCTGTGTTTGAGAGTGAGCAGCTTTTAACATTTTTGGTCCGATCCTCCCCCAAATCCCTTTGATCTGCCCTTGACACTCCTCAATGGATCAATCCACTCTTTAACCTCTGAATAATAATTACACGCTAGTCTCACAATATTGACATACGTGTATACTGCTACTTCAGAAAATCCTTTGGAGTCAGTTGTGTACAAAGATATGCATAGACACTGAAGTAAAACAAAAAACCCAAACTGCCACTGGTATAAATAGAGATACTTAAAACATTTTGAACATGTTTCCCATGTTCACCCTGCCTTCTGCATCAGTCTGAGTGTAAGGGGGAACACGCTAGACCATACCCGGCCATTTTCTCACCAAACTAATGGGCAGAAATAAAAGCACTTTGGATGCTGGTAGACAACCTAATGATTACCAGAGACAGCCAGCAATTCACTCTTCAGCAAGAACATTTGTCAGCTTCTCAGACTGTTAGAGAGAGCTAGACAGCTAGACACAAGGACAGACCTGCTGTCATCTTCCACAAAAATATTTTTTTAGTTTCTAAGGATGTGCATCTCTCCCCATGTTGGCGTGTCAACAAATCTTTAAGTGTGAATATGTTGTTCAAATATTGTCTTGTTTGATCTGTGAGGCTTGAGTTTGAAAAAAGCCTCCTTCAGAGCTTTATGTTGTTACTTCGCCTGTCCACATGGGGCACTAACGTCTCCAAAAACACCAGCTTTCTGTACAGCAGAAAGCGGAAAAATATGAGACATGCTGCACACAAAGCAGCACAAAGCGATCACAAAAACAGTGCCAGTTGTTTTTTGTCTCCTTGAGACTCTTTCCTTCCTTCTTTTCTCGTTACATCCACACACACACTCTAAAGTATGCACCACTGCAAGAAGGCTCCCATTGGCTCATCAAGGCTGTGTCACAAGTGTGACCTGGCACACAGCACACTGGCGATAGCCCATAGGGACACTGCAGGGCACTGCGGTGTGAGGGGTTCCCAGGCTGGCAGGGGTCCCAGCAGAGAGGGGATGGTAGCATGACTGGCACCCTTGCCTCCAGGTGCAGGCTGGGAGATAATGCTGCGTTGATTAACTTCCTGTTCTCCTGCCATAATGACCGGAGGCAGTGAAGCCATGACAAGATGGAGTCTTGAAATAAGAAAAAGATAGGAGGGGGATGAGGCTGTTAAGAGGAGCTCAGGGCTGCTCCTCTCCTTTATAACTTTTGCTATATGAGAGGGAAAAAAACAAAGCAGTGAAATATTCACAGGGAAAGAGAAAAAATAACGCTTCACTGCCAGGGTCACAATAAAGTTACTTTTCTGCATACATCTGTTAGTAAATTAGACTAACACAGCAGTGATTAGATTAATCCCTGCTATTCTGTGTTCATTTTAGGAGGGATAAACATCAGCGGGAAGCTCTTTCAGTGACCTCTGTGCCTGTTAGCACATAGCCCCTTCCATCACTCTTGTCTTTAAAACCCAGCCACAGCCCCAGTCTCAGTGGCAGAGGATGAAATAGGGGGCCGCATGGTCTCGTATTTAAAAAAATAAAAAAATAGAAGTGAGCCTCTACCTCTGGCTCTTTGCGCACCCCTCCCTCTCTGAACAGATGCCAGGGATTATTCCAACCCCCCGACCAACCATAAAGGTGCAATAATCTTATGGTGAGGAAACAAACAAAAACAGACGTGCAGCCATTAAACAGCTGCAAAGAGACAAAGTTTGCATGGACGGCATAATGAGAGGCTAGCGTGCATTCAGGTTGAGCAAACACGCTTGCGGGTTAGTGCAACAGGGGTGGAGGGGGAAGCAGGCAAGCGGTGTGCTGAACACTGATGGTGCATCAAAGTCAAACCAGCAGCTGTCAATGGGCTCTGGACTCTATCTGCTGACCTCAGTGCCTCTGGCCTGCACTCTGTCAGTGGGGAAATATTCAGAGGAGGCTCTCTGTACTCACAGCTCCTACCTTACTCTACCTCTTAGGTCAGAATCTTGCTCGTGTAAGGCTGTTTGTACTTTGTTCCTTTATGCATCATCCTCCCCATTGACATGATCCCTGCTGGGGTTTTATCTCCAGGTGCTGCTGAAATATACTGTACCAGTAAGGGCTGTATTCTGTACAACTTAAATTGAGGCAAACTCCCTTCCAAGCCTGATCTAAATAAATAACAATCAGCGCAGGCTGGCAGTGAACCAGAGAGTGAGTATGAGCAATACCTCCTCTAATTGACATGGTGGTTGCAAAAAAGGGACCTTTCATTTTACAGGGGAAAGAACAACCCGGAGCTGTTTGTTGTAACCCAGCCATCTCATTTGTTTCTTTTGTCTCTGTAAAAGCTGCGACACACTGTTAGCAAAGGGGGCCGTCCCAGAACATGACGGAGCAGTCTAGCAGTTTCAGGGCTGATGGAGATGGAGAGCCGAGAGTGTTTGTGTGTGTTTCTGTCTACCGTGTACAATCAGAGGGTCTGATTACTGGTTACCTGTCTGGGTCTGGCACGTTATTAACATGCTCTTCAGGAGGTGTCACTCCTGCACTCATCAGTGTTTCTCCCCCCTAGTTCTCTCTTCTCGTAGCCTCCACATACTTTCTCCAGTCTCTCACTCACTCACATTTTTTTTTTTTTTCCCATAACCACTGAGGTGAAAAGGAAAGCCACCATAAGAAAATTTTCATTTTGAGATGACTGGCTTTTACTGTCTCGCCTTTCAAATGATATTTTCACTCTAGAGGTACAACATTTTCTCCAGAGAGAATCAGCTTTTGAAATGTCTACCTATTTGAAATTGGAGATGACACTAACATATTCATCCCATTTCACTTCTTTCACCAAGGAAGGGGGATGTGGGAGCAGAAGCAGTAAACTCTCAGAAAATAAACACTATTTGACTTGTCGCATATTTTGATTGTCTCAAAATTAGCTGTAATGACAATTTTAGGAGCAACTGTTTGTAAACCTGATCAGATGGATTCATTAGACCCTCATTCTTTCTTATTGCACAAAAGTCAGTCAAAGGTGATGCCAGTGTTTGATGGAGATATTCCATGGTAGATTCACTGTTCTGGGATGACCTGAGGCTAGATTGTTTTGCTGTTCCCTCTGATTCTCTCTCTCACTATCAACTTTGATTTATGGGAGAAAAGACAGCCGTTGAGAGGACCAACGCTCCAGCATTTGGATGACAGACCTGATCACTTGAAACAACTGTCGCTGTTCTATTAGAAGAAGAGATAGGAGTCTTTTGGCATTATCTCAGGACACATCAGACACCTGTCTCTAAACACCATCCATAATGTCTCTCCTCTCCTTCTGCATCCACAGTGCATTTGAGCTGAGAGAAAATGAGAGGTGGGAGCGATACAGAGCTCGGAAGACAAAACTCTGAAGCACATTCCCTTCTGTGCCACCCCTACATTAAAATACCAACAGTTACTCATTGTCTGAGAATTTAATCTTAGTTTTTTAAACCCACAATTTACTAGAGACATTATGTAAAAACATAGAGTAATGACTCATTCTTTGTGAGCTCAGCCGTTTAAAACCAGTATTCACCACCCCAAAAAAGGATTCAACAATTACAGCATATGTTTGTCCATTACAGTATTATTCCAGTTATACTGGTGCTCTAGTGACACTAATGAAAAGGCACTTAATGAATAGCTGTATTAGAAAAACTAACTTTAGCAACAGTATTGATTGCAGTAAAAGCTTGAGCTAATGAAATGAATATGAGAGGGCAGGAAGATGCGAAAGAATAGACGGAGCAAAGTCTGGTTAGAGAGAAGAGCACAGTGCCTCCAGCCCTCCTCGTGGTGAAGTCTGGGGAACGCATCCTCAAAGCTTTGACCTTGCCCTGCTCTTGAAAGCAGGAAGTGGATGAGAGGGGACCAAGGGAGGGATACGGTGAGAGGAGCCCTCCCTGATGACCTGGGTTTTGCTGTGGAGTGCTAGGTCATCTGATATTTCCTCCAGGCCAGCCCAGGAAACCAACATGCCCAGGCACAAATGGAAGGGGAGGGGGTGGTTACTGAAGCTCCAGGCTATCACAAGATTACACCAGAAAAAATTCAAATGCAATTAGACACAGAAGAGATAGAGACTGGCACTAAAGAAAGGGATGTAGAAGGGAGAGTTACTGAAAAGGGAGAGGATAATCAAAAAGGAGAAAGGAGGAATAAAGTTTAAGCTTTTTTCCCCCATGACAATGATAAATGCATTTAAAACAGGAGACGCGTGAAGGTATGGTGATTAAAAAAAGAGTGCTTCAGTTCGATTCTGCAAGCAAAAGCGCCTTTGCTGAATCATTTTGGGGTTTTTTGTTTATACTTCATGAATTCTTAATGCACTAGCAATAATGTATCACACACTGTATCTGTAATCTCATATGGCCATATTACTCTTTTAAGCTGGGGAAAGTAGTGAGGTAGAGTGAATCTATTTTAGCAAGCTGTAACCTCCAGCTAGCCTTTAAGATTGTTTGAGCACGGCTCATAATAGAATGCAGTGGATCTGCTATCAAGACGAATGGTCAGGACAGAGGAAAAGAGAGGAAGTCAGAGGGGTGAGACAGAAACAGAGACATAGGAGAGTGAGAGAGTTGAGAAAGTGAAAGTAAGCAACAATAGATTATGGAGCTGTTGACAACTGCACTTGGCATCTGTTGAAGAGGAGTGAGGCTGTTCTATGACTCCCTGTGCTGGGTTAAAAAGATGCCCTCTCCAGCATACTGCTCATTAGGACCTGCATGGGGCTTCCCAGCGATACCCATGCTAAAAGGGAGGGGTGGAGGTCACACTGTGTCCACTCTGTTTCTCCACTGTGAAGGAGCAACAGAGTTGTTCTGCTCTACTTTACCCACACTCACAAACCATCCATGTTTTGGCAACTGATGTACCGGATCGATAAAAACAGAAAGTGCATCATCATGGCTGAACAAAATTCTGTGAGTTCACAAAAATGCATGTTCTCTCATCACAGGTGTGGAGGAGAAATGGTCGCACGCTCGTAGTCACGATGCAGAAAATAGTTTAATAATAAAGGCTACCGACTTTTTGAGATGAAAGTCTTCTTCAGGGTATGCATCACACCCAGCACACATGTTCACCTTCACCACAAGGCCTTACCATATGTTTAAAACACACCTCAGGCAATTTTGTTCTGTTTCTCCATCTAGCTCGCTATGTACCTCCTCAGCTCCTGCAGTTTGGCTCTCTCTTGCCATAGAGGAGGTGGGAAGATCGAGACAAGCCACTGCCCTACATTATACATAGTTCTGGGATCAATTTGGCATTGATCCTGGATAACTTAGATGTTTTCCAGTAGTTGGTCAATGTCTCTCTTCACATTTCTGCTTGGCATGCTGGTCATAAGACTGTTCTGAAAAAGGAGGCATTCTCCTGGGGAGCCTCCTCTCACTCCTCAACGCTGCACGCCTTCCTGCTCCCACAATCAATGTTACCCACAGCAGCTGCTCCACCAGCACTCTCTTTTTTGTTTACAATATCACTTCTGTACACTATATACTTACATACGAGCAGACGACTTAGCATTAAGAAAGAACAGTGGCAGAGGAGGGGTCTGGCTCCAGGGGGGTGAAATTTTTGACAATGGGCCATACCCGCTAACAGCCTAACTTAAAACAAAATTAAAAATGAATGGTGTGCATACAACAGAGCTCTTGTGCATGCTCATGCCCCCCCAGTATGAAAATTATTTTAACAATATGTTGCATCCTTCACAGTCACCAGATCTCAACCCAACTGAACACCTATGGGAGATTTTAGACAGCGCTCTCCACCACAATCTCTGAAACACATCTTTTTAGAAGAAGCCTCCAGTAGAGTTTCAGAGACTTCGTAGAATCTATGCCAAGGTGCATTGAAGCTATTCCAGTGGCTTGGTGGGACTTTGGCTCAGAATCGTACTAAGACACTTCCTGTTAGCTTTTTGTTTCATTTGTCACCCATCTGTCTATTGTAAAGACAGAAGAAGAGTTCAGCAACCATTGAAGCAACCAGCTTGTCAAGTAGGCCTATTCTACAATTCTTAAAGTTTGTCAGCTTTAAGAAATAGTCAATTGTAAAAACATTTAAATACAGAACCAGGCACAATACTACAAGCTCCAATTAGACAAAGACAGCAGCACTACAGCAGAAGAAAAGTTACTTAATTAGGATTAGCTACAGTAGCTTTATCAATGAACTGAGTTAACCACTAGCTAAAAGAAAAGTCGTGTTTTTTGAGGGACAGTGGGTGACTTTGACAAGCGACAGATTTTTATTAATATTCCTGAATTGCCAACATAATTTCACAAAATACATTATTTACAAAATAAACATAATTAAAAAGTAACTAATATCATAATCATACAAAAGATATTAGATTCCCTCTTCTTTCTCAATGCTCTGCTGGGCCAGCTAGGGCCCCACTAATGGGTCTAGTAAAGATATCATAGTGACAGATTGAAGTGAGAAATTAATTCTGGTAATACACTGTACATTATTTGTGACATCATATTTTTATTTGGGAATAAGTATTCATACAATTTTACTATCTCACACCAAATACAGGTACATACAAAAAGTATAGAAATTCTGATTATTATAGTTTTTTTTCTAGTGTACTCCATGACACAGTGTGTGAGGGGGCAGAATACTCAGTCTTCCTTCTCACCTCCTCTTCCTTATAATGAAAAGCTACAGCCATATGCTCAAGGGAAAACAGGACAGACCGAAAGAGAGAGAGAGACCAGGAAGAGGGAGCTGGCATGAGGCAGGATTGTTTTGGCTTTGGTGCCATGGCTGCTGTCTCGGATGTTCATTGAGAGGATGTAATTATTTGGCCCTGAAAGACTACAATGGTCAGCCACCAACTCTCACACTGTAACAACATACCTGTGCATGCACGTCTTGTATTTCTATGTATTTGTGTAATAGTATACTTGTGTGTTAGAACAGAACAGGAGCAATAGCAGAGAAGCAGCAGCAAAGACAGAAAAGATGAGAGAAGGAGGAAAGCGGAGAGATTGGCGTACAACCGAGCACAAGAAAAACCTGGAAGACTCAGAAGGGTTTATGTGGGAATGAATCTACAGCATGTGGTGTGTTAGAGACAAACTGAATGAGAATTGGACATAAAGTTGACTGAGATGAAATACATCCATCTTTGTCAGGCATAATTAGGCAGCATTGTGACCCTGTGGTTGTTGCTATGGATGTATGTGTCTGCTGATGTAAAGCCCATATGGGACCTCCTACTGCTGTACCCTTGAGAGATGTGTCTTGTGTAATGATTCTATTACACCTCTCTCTTCTTCTATCTTTCCCTCCCTCTCTTTCCCTCAGGCACTAACTTCTGGCAAGACTTTAAGACGTGTTGGAAGCTCGGCGGAAATATGAAGCACTCCATTAGTAAACAGGGCAAAAAATGTGTATGTGTGCGCTGCAGGGCGCGACGGGAAGCGGCCAGGCTCACTTCCTGACGCCCCGTGGCTGTCTGACCTCTGACGTCCACGCTGCACGTCCTCTTCATCATCTATGCAGCAGGATGTCTGTTCCCCCCTGCTGACAGCCCAACCAAGGAGAACGGAGAGTGACGGAGCCTCCATGATGCTGACCTTACTTGAGCCCCACTGCCGAGACTCCAGGCTGTTACCCCACTCTGCTGCTGAACTTTTTTCCCCCTCAAACCCAACTTCTGTCCAAAAAAACTTGCAGGAGCAGTCAAACTTACTAGAGTAGGTGGTTCTCTCTGTGTCTCCTCTCTCTCTAATTCATTACTGTATGTCTTCTATTTGACAGATGCTCTTGTTTTGGAAGACAGCTGATATTGAAAGTGCCGTGTCAGATTGTACAGCCAACAGCCGCCAGGTCTGTTTGACTCCTAATGTAATTTCACAATTTGATATAGAGTGCAGACATAAATGCTACATTTGTTGCTTTCTTATGCTTTGTGTGTGAAAGATATTGCAGTGAAAATCCACAGAGAGGGCATTAAATGTCATCTAAATATAATTGAGGTGTGATTTCTCTCTGTGGAGACACTGTAAGAATCTAAGCACTATATCCTCAAATATCACCCAAATTTTCCCAAAAGTCAAGGAGCGATGGTATCGTGCATAAATGAAGTGACAGTGGAATCTAGAAGGTCACCATTCACTTCATATCAATCAACTGATGTCAGCTTTCATTTTAAGGCTCCTGCAGGACCTATCCAAAGAGGGGAGGGGAGACTCCCCCATATTCCTCGAAAGGCACAAATGAGCAGAGTTCTGTCTCATGTGAGCCTGAAAGCCTATTTATTTCAGGCTCCAGAATCAATTAATGCCTGCATTATCCTCTGAATTCCACTATTCAGTGCAGCCAAATGACTGGGGCACCCTTGCATGAAACCAATTTCTAACTTTCAATCCGAGACACACCCCAGAACCACCTACAGGTCTTCCTTCAAAATAGCAGCTATATTTGACCATGGAGTCATGCATGTGTGCCTATGAGCATGTGGTGCAAATATGTGTGTGCGTTTGAATAAGTAGCATGCTGTGCTGAGAATATGCGGGGTTAAGTAAAGATTTTAGTGATCAGTTCTACCTGTTCTCAATATGCAGCTATATAGAGCTCTTAAATACAAAAATGCAGAATGTTCTGACAGGAGAACAAATTGTGAAACACAGACTAAAGCCTGCTCACCATGTTAAAGGCAGAAAGAGAAGAGGCGGAGGAGAGGAAGGAGGAGGTGGTGGAGGAGGAGAGAAAAGGGCAAAGAAACAGATTGAAGAAAAGGCAGATTATGTGTTAAAGGGCAAAATGTTATGTCTTTAATTGACTAAAGTATACTGTATGTCCTGAAGAGAAACATTATGAAATATTGAGCCCACACTGTCCATCCACAGAAAGTGACACAATCTGCTCTAGAGACAGAGAGAAAAGACATGGAGACAAGACAAGTCTGAAAATTCACCAAAGGGATGGTCAGATCTCCAGCTCAGGCCAATTAGCCAGCATATACACTTTTTTCCCCAACTACTCGTCAGCATGAAAGGATCACCCTTTGTCTGTCAGACTCATGCCTTTATCCTCTATTGCTACTTCCTGTAGACAGTCTGTATGGCACGCACACACCCTTTTAATTCTTACATGAACAAGTTACATTCCTGCAACTCCCTTTTCTGTTTCTGTCATCTCTCTATACGCCTGTCAGCACACACGTGTCCAGGCAGAACACACACACACACACACACACACACACACACACACACACACACTTGAACACTGACTATACATGCAGGCACACAAACAGTATCAGTGAAATCCTCACATGAACTGCTCTCATTTTATCTCCTCTCAGCTCCTGCCATCTTGCTGACTGATGTGACTGTTAGTTCTGGAGGAGGGTTCTCTTTAATTGAAGTAGGTGTGTGTGTGTGTGTGTGTGTGTGTGTGTGTGTGCGCAACTATCTGTCCAGAGCATCGCCTGGCCTTGGCTGGTATTGTTTGGCCTATCAGACAAGTTGTCAAGTGCTCGCTCTCTCTCTCTCTCTCTCTCTCTCTCTCTCTCTCTCTGCCGCTTTGTGTTCATGTTACAATAACGGGAATGTGGGACTGTGAAGGTCACAGACGCCTGAAGTCAAACCAGCTTGCCGGCATGCATGTTTTGTCTCCCAACAGCAGACCCCAACAGCAGACATCTATGTAACACTAACCATCCACATGAGCTACAGTGTGACCACTCAACACCAGAAATCATCATGTTCAAGGTCATTTTCACCAAACTGAAGCTACCAAATACTGAAGTGCATCTCTGTAGTTGTATAGTTTTCACTTGCACTTTTCTTTTCACTGAGCTGAACCTTTCCTCAATTTTTCTGCCTCTATCTGCATACTCCCATCTGCCTTGTGTGCATTATCAGTCTCACATCTCTACCCTCTAAAAGTTTGGCCTGTTGAGAGGGGAGGCGTAGGCTCCTCTTTGTGAAGGCTGCTCTCTGCAGACGGTAGGGAATCGATCAGCCAGACGCTCCAATGGCCTGCTCCTTTGTGAGCCCAGTCTGGCTCTGTGCAGCTCTCCTCTGTTTATCTCCCTCACGTCGCTTGCTGGCTACATGCTCTTAATTAAACATGCCGCACGGCTATTAATTGTCAACCAGATTCAATTTGTTCCCCGGGCACGCTGTGAATGGGCCTCTCCTCCCAGAACAAAGGTGTCCGAACAGCCATGTCAGAGTTGAACAAAAGGCCCAAGGCATCACTTCTATCTCCCACAGCCTGAGCTGCTACAGCTCGCAGGCAGCCATTGAATGAGGTGTTATCCTGGCAGGTGTTCAAGAGATTTTCAGAGAAAACCGTCTTGTACTTTGCCACACCATCTTTTTTTCACCAAATGACATTTGGGCAGAAACAAAGCACTCCATCAGAATTTAGCTGCTACACCTTTTCAAGCTGTCATAATGCTTTTACCTGCACAAATACCCATTCGGTAAAATACTCTAAATTGGCCTCATTTTTTAATCTTGTTAGGTTGTTTTTTTATTTTACATGGGAACTATTTTGACAAATTGTGGAAACAAATAAATAACCCAATGACTGCTAAGATGAATCTTGGGAGTAAGCAGCTGCCAAGCCATAATATAATTCATGGCCATGCATCAATGTTACTGGAGACTACTCCAACACCCAGCCAGAACCCACAGAGCGAGGTGCCAACACATCCATCCCCTTGCAATTCCCTCATCCGTCCCACCTCTCAGTCAGTCCAGCCATCACCCCAATCAATGCTCCCTTCCCAAAAACCTAAAGCTCTGGGCCCCAGCTGGTGCCAAGGAGGCCTGGTTGGTGCTATTGTGTCACTGCCTAAACCCCTCTACAATACAACGATAAACCTGCCCCCTCTGTGCCTCCTAAGTCACACACAGAACAGATGCCAAACCAAGAGCTGTCCATATACACTCACATAGAGACCTCTTAACCACAGGGCCTCCAAAGAACTGACATAGTCAAACAATACTGCATGTAATGTGATTCTAGTTTTAAAGCCTCGAATGTACTTACTATACACTAAGACAAAAAAGAAAGAAGAAAATATTTACAAATTTATCATGTAGATAAACAAAAGCAGTATTGTAGTATAGAATATACTATTGTGTAGAAAGTCTTGTTCAAATGCTGCATTGTGGAATTTTTAATGAGTTAGGCAAAGGTGCTGTAGCATATATAGAGAAGAGATCTTTTCCCCAGTGTACTTCTGTGCCTGCCTTTTCAGCAATCCCAATATTTTGCTGCTGGTGAACTCACTGAGCAGTTGAGGAATTACTTATTTAAAAGATAAGGTTTCCTCTGTTGTCAGCAAAAACCGCCTCTTGTCCATAACAGGAGAAAACCAATGCAGTGTGAAATCAAAGGTCACCCAGAGACAAATAGCACTAACAGGCGAGAGCAGGGGTGACAAACGCTCCCTCTCTGTGCTCACCAAATTAATTAAGAGTGGAAATTCAACATGGCATCACCAACACAAAGGAGAACAAGCAGCCTTGTTGTTGTTTCAGCAAGACTTTTAAGAGAACAAACACATTCTCCTTTTCTCTATTGTAATCAAAGCATGTTTACTTGCATCTCTCAAATGACTCTTTCATTGAATGTTTAATATGGCAGCTTTGAGAAGTCACTGATCTCAATCTAGGCACTGAGGTGCCTCCGTTGAGCTTACGTCAGCCTCACAACTCAGCCTGCCTTCAGCCCAGGATCCTTGGGGCACTGCATTAAACGCCTTACTCCAGGCAGCCTGCTAATCCACAGCATTCGCAGGTGTCTCTGTCTGGCCGTGACCACAAGATAAGCCCAAACCTGGAGGAGACAGCAGCGAGCAATAGACACAAAGTGCACATTTCAGTGTGTCTTTGCATCCGGTCCACAGTCAGTCACCCAGTTGAGATGGGCTGAAAACAGCAGGTCTGGGACCAAGCCTGTATAATGACACCTCATCTGGGAACAGCTAGCGAGAAACATCTGCAGCCCCTTATCTCTGCAATGGCTGCACTGTCGAAAAGACACGCCGATCATTTACTGGATTACCCTACAGTAAGCTGCTGCCTGATGTTCTTTCACAGATCAGTGTAGTGGAAATGTTTATACAGGGCGAGCTGGGACGAGAAAGTTGTCTCAATGTCTTAGATAAGCATGAAAAGCCAGCATGCTGGCCTCAGGCACGGATCGCAATGCACTCACCTAGCATTGATCCCAGTCACAATGTTCAGTTAACCAACTGTGGACCAGAAATTTTAATAAGCTAGAGTTTACTTAGTCCAGAAAGTAATGAAGAGAAGTTTTAATTTTGACTGGGATCATTGTACTCAAACCATTCAACCAGTATTCAAGTAATAGCACAGCACTCTACAAACTCTCTGAATATAGTTAGGAGGATGAATTTAATTTTGTGAATTGTTGAATGCTCTCATTTTGGGCCAATTAATTCCAAGAGAAAATACTTAATTCCAGACAGAAAGCTTGTGAGAAATAAAAGTTTAGTTAATTAGATTTACTATCAAGGGCAGTTAGTTAGCACTACATAATATCCTACAAATATATTGCATTTATAAATTGTTTAATTTATATTGCATTAACAATGAGGGGTCTATGCCCTTAATGTTCGTAAAATATAGGATGGGGAGCAGTCAGAATGTACCAATCACATGTAAGGTCATGTTCAGCTGTAGCTTTTGGCCTTTTAATGGTCATTTATTGTTCATCAAGTGTGTGTGTGTGTGTATGCGTCTGAATGCTTGCAGGGGTCTATGTGTGTGTTTTATGTGTTCTCTCCCCCCGGGGCAGCACCACCCTGGCCTCACTGCCTCCACCCACTCATCCATCCCACGTCTTGTCTAATTAAACATCGTTAACATTCATCCCAAGGTCTTATGCAGATGAGCACAGAGGGAATGTGGTGCACTGCGCAATAAGAAAACAACTTGCGGGGTGGCAGAGAGGTGAGCACAGGGATGAGATGGGGTTGTATCCGAATTGAGATGTGCATGGATATCTCCGATTTGACCTCATTCATCAATTAATTACCACCATTAGTAGGAGGTGATGTGGAACCAAAGCTGAAATCACTGCACCGTGGCGTCTCCACCACCAGTTTGTTGATTGTGTGTATGCGGGCACATGTGTATGACAGACAGGCACTCATTAAGCACTGAGCCAGGTACGTTTAAGTGTGTCTATGTGTATGTGTACCTACAGTATGAACAGAAAGGCAGACTGATAGACAAACTGATGGGCATCCAGCCAAGCACTGCCATCGGTGTCTCCTCAACAGAGCTGTGATCACAGCGCAGTCCTGTCATGTGGCTGTCACTCTATCACTCACAGTCACACACACCACATCATCACACCATACCACGCTGCAGCCGTGCTAACGCCTGAGACAGTATGGTCCCATCTTAAAAGACGCTCTTTGTTGCTTGTACGGCACTTGAAGTGTAATTTGAAAAGCAGACTGTCACCCTTTTGCACATACCCAATGCCCCGAATTAGCACCGGGGACAATATCAGTCAGGTAACCTGATGTGTATGGAAAACAAGAAAACAATAGGGAAACCATTTTCAATGGAGTCTATGTGAGACGTCATCAGAATAGAATATTCTCTCATATAGGCTATGAGTGTGTCAACAACCTTGTGTAAAAGACCCCATGTCAGTTCATTTTCTCAGATAGCTATTTTTCACAAATTTTGAAGGTACCGGCAAACATTTCAGCTATTCAAATGCAACATAAAAACCATAAAGCTGGCATTAGCTTTGCATGCAGAGACAGAGACAGGCTTTGTGCACTAGCCTGGGTATGAATGGCAACTTACAGTACTTAATCCAGTAGACTAAAATGGGTTTAAGAGGCTGTGGTAGCTGTTATGGTCTGAGGGAGTGCCTGCCAGGGCAGTGGGGCGGGTGTGGCAGCAAGGCTGTGAGTTATGCGCGTCGCACATGGACTCATATTTTTGAGGCCAGGCTGGCGGTTGGCAATGCACGGCAGCACAGCACAGCACTTCCTAAGATCCTGTTTGTAACTGTCTGTGGAACAAGAGCCCGAGGGAGGAGCCTGCTTAAACTCACTCACCTTCACCGCCGGCTTCAGATCCATCTTTGTGCACGGCATGCATCCTGCATGCACTTATGCACTAAGAACTAAGTACACGCACAAAAAAATATACTAGCACACGCACATGTCACACAAGCTTTGTGCAAACATAGCACAGGGTCAGCACACCACATGTGGGCCTTTGCAAAAATAAATAGTCCTCCTCAAAGGACTGGTGTCAAATAGGCATGCATGAAAAAGCACAAAAAGCACTTTGCCCCGCATACATATCTGATGCACGACAGCCAAGGTCAGTCCAAATCCTCTCCCTATCGGCGGCCACTTGAATCACCTTCAAGGATCAACGACTTTCATATGGTGCTTGTGAGTCTCTTCCATAAACATGTTATGCTACTTGAGTTCCAGTTAGTCTAACTGAGTGATAAGCTCATTGTGGGCTAGTCAATAGTGCCGTCGCTAAAACTAGGAGAAGGGGGCGCTGTGTAGACAGTCAAGTACAGGCAGTGAGGGTGAGCAGGCGGGGTTAGGAAACGATGATGAAGTGCAGCATTAGTGCGGTGATTAACTCCTTCTCCCGCTCTTCCTCCTCTCGTTCAGTCCCATTTCCTCCCGCTTCTGGCCGGGAGGGGAGCTTCTGATCGGTGTGTGTGAGATTCCC
The DNA here is from genome assembly GCF_020085105.1 of Siniperca chuatsi. Lineage (NCBI taxonomy): Eukaryota > Metazoa > Chordata > Actinopteri > Centrarchiformes > Sinipercidae > Siniperca > Siniperca chuatsi. Next base: position 24,081,965 of record NC_058051.1, on the reverse strand, counting down.
TTGACACACCGTCCATCTGTGTGTGTGAGCTGGCAAGCCAGCAAGCCGTCTTCACCAACATGCTGTCGGGATCCCTCCTCAATGTCTCTCCATTACAAACCTTTCCTCTTAGGCTCTCCAAACAGCGCTGAAACTTTGATGAGATAGTGCTTCATTTGGCATGACATGATGTTAACATGTCATGGAGGATAAGTGCATAAAACAACAACTTGGATCTATGTTCCATACAAATGCAATGAAACGAATTTTACATGGGACTGAAGGCAATCTTGCCATCTCTGAATCATATCTTAAACACTATCTCTTTTCCCACTGTGGTCTACAATGTACAACCTGTGTAATGTTGTGATGCATAGTAGAAAGTTATGCAATATCTGTACAGGCTAGTGTATGCTTGAAAGAAGAACACCATGTAGAATCTCCCTGAAAAACAAGTAGGCACCTGGCTAACTCAACTACATATCAAAAATTTGCACCCATCCATTGTTGCATCTCTCTCCCTCACTTCCTGTCATCTCTCAACTATAGCTAATAATAATAATTATATATATATATATATATATATATATATATATATATATATATATATATAGGAAACACCTGACTTATAAGTCAAAATGTTATTTGAAGAAAATGAAAATCACTGTTACATTTGCAAATTTTGTGTGAATAGCCTTGTTCTACTCTCTGTCAAGACTTGAACCGGTTTCTAAAAGAAACACAAAAAGTATGTTGCATTTTAAACTTTTAAATCTGAAAATTGATGAGACCAAGTTGCTTGTTCTTTGCAGGATAACACAGGATAACAGAGGGGCAGAGACCAGTCTAGCTACTATAGCCCTTTCCAAGCAGCGATCAGAGGGCCAGGTGGCTGTGGCAAATGACCTGCACTCAATGGTGCAGTAATAGCTTCACCTCTTCACCAGAGAGGCTATTCTGTGATCACATAGTCCCCACTCATATCAGATTGCATCACCAGCCGCCAAGCAGGGAAGTCCTTTTTTCCCCACACAGGTGCACAGAAAAAAAAAAACAAGCCCAGTGGAAACCCAGCAAACTAAAAACACAGAATGAGTAAGACTCCTGTTATTAGCAAGTCTGCAGAAGCTGACTCCTCTAGATGACAATAACTGGGGCTTATAAATATTCTGCTGTGTGAACCAATTTCACCCTGATTACCCATAATGCTATTCTTAGTAAACTAGTTGTTCCTTTGTGCAGACCCAGATGCATCTATTTTTATATTTATTAAAAAATAATGTATCACTTACAGTTAATAGATTTTGTGGCAGATCCAGCCCTCTTATGTAACTCAAACAATGTCATAGGTTTCAGGCCTTTCCACAGGTAATGGGAGTGTCTTTGAACATGTGACAGGGGTCAAAGCTTCACTCAGGCATGGCCTTCTGGGAAGAGGGTGGTGGTATTGTCTCCCAGACAGACACTCCTCAGACATCCTTCTCATATGCAGATCGAGAATAATGCCCCATGGACTGCACACGATGTGCACCTCTTGTTAAGCATTCAATAAACTAAACTTCCACTCTGTCATTCCAACATAATTCAAAACTTCTTATCATTTCAAGACTGCTGCTGCTGTTTGCTGCAAAGAGGATAAAACCCATGGAAGAGAGGCACTCTTTCATACAGACAGGCAGTCAACCTTAATAACAGCAGCATTTACAATGTTTGAAGATTTTGTAGACTTTCACCTGTTCTAACCATCAGTATTAAGTGTCTTTCAGTAAAGGTGATTCTCACAGTGGGATGTGTATCTCCTCTTGTCTCTATTTATCTCCTGTGCCCTTATAAATTCTCGACAATTACATGCCAAGGATTCTCTTTTTTTTCCAAGAGTAGAAATTACAGCTGTCTCCTCTCCTCTCTCTCATCCTGGCATCGCTCATCTATTATTCAGTTTTTAATTTGGCTATTTGAGGTTTGTTCCCTCGTTTGGCGACAAGTAAGCCTCTGCTAAACAGGCACCTTATCCATTACACTAAATCTAGCACACAGCAGACAGCATTCTGGAATTGACCATTAGAGGGGTTATTGATATAACCACCATTCCCTCTCGTCATTATCCCTCTAATTTATCCGTAAATGTATAGCAGCTTTTTGGAGTTATTCTCACCTTGGATGCAAAGAGAAGGCATCTTCACTTTTTGAAACATATCTATGTTTGGGTAGTTTACACAAAAACCTATCCATTAAATTATGGACGGGGAGTATTCAGTCTAGGCAAAGCCAAATCTCCATTGTGGCCATTTTGTTCAAGAGCTTTTGTGTTTATGACAAAAGTTTCCAAATTGCAGTCGGCTTTTACTCAGGGTACCATCACACTTCTGGTCATCGTTACAGAGAGATAGGCCTCTCTGACTGATCTTCAGACTCCTATAATCATATGCAATTGTGGTAAAGTGAAAAGAAAGACATGGCTCTTTACTGGGATCTATGGCTCATTGTATCTTATGTGTCACACGAGCCAAGGATCAATAGCACTCAATAGTCTATTAATAGGCAAGTCTTGGCTCTGTTCAGACTACAGCACCAGCCTGTCCACTAGACCAGGCCATGAAAAGAAGAGGGTGCAGTAGAAACCGATCCTCGCTTTTCTGTTAACAGTGAAAGCCTCTTAATCATCTCAGTTTCCCATTGACTTACCCCTCCATGCTTCTCTCCCTCTCACCGAAGGCCTATCTTAGAGGGGATAGTTAACCGACCCCCACCATCCCTCGTTGCCACAGAGAAGATGACTCCGTCTATTGAGGAGTTTGGAAGTGAGGTCAAGGAGGTTTTCTTCAGTTGCACTGCAACATAATTCCAGTCTGGACTGGCACATTTGGTTAATAGCTCAAAATATCAGATGCACAGTTGTACCTGAGTAGAGCACCACATTATCTTAATCATTAAAATTAAAAATGAGGGATTTTTTTTTTATAACAAAGACCCGTCTCCACATTAACTCTGATGATAATAAGCTGCCCTGTAACAGGAGTCATTACTGTCAGGCACTTGGACAAGTACAAGAGCATCTTCATCTTAAGTGTAAGTGATCTGCCTAATAGACCATAGTATGTAGTTATCTGATAGAGACAGTCACCAAAATCAGACTCCAGTCGCTCACTCATGCAGACAATCAAAGGACGCCTGAGTAATATAAAACAAATATTGGTATTGATCTGCAGTCTATAATTTCCTCCCACCTCTAATAATGTTGAAAACCAAATAGAGCTTCAGGCCTTCAACTATTTACCATCTTGCACAGATTACCTCATCAATTCTGGTCGAAGAAGATCTATTGATGAATTCCTTTGTGTTTGTTTAAGCCTGTTATTTTGTGGAGTGCCTTTATTAAGCACTGCTCTCAGTTTAAAGAAGTGTTTGTTATAACCCATCATTAACTTCACAGAAAATAAATATACTGTATAGTTTGGCCTCCCTCTGTTGATTTCAAGGCTGTAGTATTGCTTTATGTGCGGTTTGATGGAAAAAATATTAGGGGAGAAGGAGGGAGGCAGTCACTCAATAGGATGATCTGATATTCTTCTTTCTTCCGTTTTCCTCTACGGTTCTTCCACCACCTTGGGCTCAGCCAGTAGGGGACATAACTAGGAAGGGGAGGTGGTCAGCATCACATGATCTCCCCTCGGTAGTTGAGCACCGCCCCCCTTTTGCAGGACGGGGGCTGTCACATTCGTCTTTGTCATGGCGCGGCGTGCCACCCATTCATCAGGCCTGCCAGCAATGGCATCCCTTTCCTCTGTGTGCCCGGAGACTGGGCACGTCTGGGCCTGACTGCATCCTAGATACACACAGAGAGCAACACACAGACACTCTGATGGATTCATTTATTAGGCCTTTCATTACCCACGGGGCCAATGGTGAATCGCAATGCACTGAATGCCACAGCAATGCACAGCTATGCTGTTGCCCTCTAGGCCTACTGCTATCATGGACAGGCTTTCAGAGGACAGAATAATCTTCCGTACAGTGTCTCATTAGACACTGGTAACCATTAGGATTACCAAATTAAATGAGTAATTCAACATATAAAACAGACACAGAAGATAATTTGCTCATGTTTCTCTATATCTGCAATGCAACAGACCCTTAAGAATATAATGCTATCTACCTATCCTCCTTGCCTCAGCAGGAACATGATTCTGCTCACATTTTATCTGACTACATGTTAGGCAGGTGAACACTCCTTTTGTTTTACTATGTGGCCCAGTCTGCACAATTCCCATGGCTTTATGAACCTTGTTTTAAAAAGCCAATTCAGAATCAGTTCTTTTGTGCGTGACAGCCTGCAGATTCCATAGCAATTGGAGAGAAACCAACCACAGAGTAGATGTGTGAGGATAGAGTTCAATACTGCCTGCAAAACTTAGTATTATTGATTGCCCAGGATGGTAAATTCAATATAGTCTAAAGAAGTTAGAATTGTGGATCTACAAGCCAAGCAATTCAATAGTGTTCATCCCATGCAATGGTGAGGATCTGGGCACTGTCTGATTCAATCCTAGAAGCCGTGGAGAAGGCTAGCAGGGACGGAAGAGCCAACAAATGCAATACGCTGCAGCTTCAGAGAGGATCTTTGGAGTCAACAAATTTAATAGAGCCACTTTATCCCCTCATATGTTCGTGCAACTAGATTTAGAGTGTGGAGGTTCCCCCTCTGAAGCTCCTAGGAGCTGGGGAGTTTATCCTAAATAAACTGTCGTCTTTATTGCATCTTTCTCCAAGTCCAAACCAAGCCCTGGTTTAATTATAACAAATCCACCGCATGTGTTCACTATGTTTGCCAGTAATGAAGGCTGCTTAAAAGAAAATTGCTCAAAGCAACTACTGTCAACAACAATGGCAGAGGCGAGACATCTCTGCCTCCTGTAAAATATTTAGGTTTTACTCTGGGTGTAAACACTAAACTCCTTGTCTCTGATTCTACTCAGAGGGAAAATAGGCAGATGGGTACAACTGTCACAACGATAAAGAGGTTTTCATCCGATGAGAGAGATGCTCATTTGAGAACCGCAGTTGAAATTCAAAATCATCTAATCCTGTGAGACCATGTACGACTCAGGCACAGGCACAATAGCGACAAGACTCTCATCTCACCCCGGACATTTACAATCAAGGCCAAATTAAGTGTGGCATGAATTAGCCACAGATAACATAAACTAGCGCACAGGGGATGGAGGAGGGATATGATTTACACCACTCAAGAGGATACGATACATTTCTTTTCAATTAAGAATTTGAACAACGTCAAAGCCTAGCTTTAATATTGCCCATAATAAAATAACTCATTTGAATATCTGCTCCATTCTCTCAAGATATTAGGATGAGGAATCACCGTTAAAAATGAGGAGAAGAAAGGGAACAAGATAAGCATTTCTAATTGCTACCATGTTTGTTTCCTAATATGTGACCCGCAACACTAAAATTATGTAGTTTGAAAACAAAAAGGAAACTGGAAAGGCATTAAAGTGTGTGCTAGGAGGAGGCAGAGGCGTGCTAGGAATGCTCAAATACAAATTTAGCTGTGAGGAACCCTGAATAACACAGGCGCTGGTTGTAATCCCAACACTATGCTGCACTGTCAAGCAGCTAATAAAAATAGGCTCGTGGCAGATCAAGTCTGTGATTCAAATACATTCAAAGCCTTTCTTAACTGAACTGCAAAAATCCCATTCTGGCTCATTTTCAGACTATTTCTTCTTTCTTTCTTCTTTTTCCTGCATTTTCATTGTTCTCTAGGTGTCTCTCTCCTCTCTCACTCCTGCTCCCTATCCCCCCTCTCACAGTATCATTGCTAAATCTATTTGGAGCCGCCGCTGGGAGCAATTGAGCAGAAATGGGTTTGTGCACATCTTGAAAACTGTGTCTGTCATAAAAACACAAAGGTTCAGCACAAAGAACTGGTTAAATATCCATGTGTCTGGCCACTGGTAGCCTGCAGGTGTCCTCAGCTAGGGCAACTGTTGACTTGGAACAACATCAGTGCAGCACACCCACTGTACTGTAGCTTTGCTTTAGCAATGTGTGTACCGCAAAAATCAATTCTCTGTCTATCCGGGACTGCTATGTGTGCTACACAGGCTATTACACAACTTGACAATACTGAAAGCGAGCTAGGATGACCAGCATGTACTAATGTACTGCTATCGCAATAACAATGCCCCAGAACAAACAGCAGTACAGCTGTGCCTAGAGAGACATCACACACTCTCCTTTTGATGAATCAAGTCGTGGGGATGGCACCATGTGACAGCACTGCTTCCATTTGTCGGAGTGAGATAATATGACTTCAGCTAAAGCCCTCTGAACCTCAAAGAGCACGTTCATCTCCATGACTTTGAATTCATTACCCATCAAAGATAAGTCTCCTTTTCACACGCAGAGCTCTATTTGTCAGTGTCACCACACAAAGGAGAGGGGCAACTTATTCATGCCAAACATGCCTCCAGTTTCAACTTTTGGTCGCCCCTTTGAGCACTGTTTTTTAATTAAAAGAGGTTCCCTTTCTTCTCTTTTTTTAGCAGGAATGTCTCTTTGATACCACTTTCCTCAGCTTGAAATAGTCACGATAACATATCTTTCAATTACAGTTTTATTGTGACTACCATCCGGTTGCCATTCAACCCTTCTCTCCTCCTCAAGCACCACGTACCTGCAAAGAGGAAAAGTGACACATGGGTCTACATAGAAACAGCTCTGATTTTCACCCATCACACACTGGCAGGAGCGGGGGGACCAATGGCTTTTATCTGCAAGCTGAGGGAACACGCACAGCCTGGAGAGAAGCTGTGGGGTGGCGGCGGATGGGGGAGGGGCCGTTGATGAGTGGAACAGGGCGCAATGTGAGGGGACGGAGCTGACCCAACTCCCTTCATCCCATACCTCGGCTGCTTCCCTCTTCACACTGACAGGCGGGTAGATTGAGGGCTAAGATTAGCAGCCAGTTTCTCACAGAAGGCCAGGGAGATACAGTATTGAGAATGAATGGCCACGTCATGTTGTCAATGTTGTAACCTTGGCAACAGACAGAGTACTATTTTAGTCCCCCAACTGGCCACCAGAATGGTTGGCAAGATGAACTGAATCTTCTCTGCTTATGGCCTGTATTGTTCACACACACATGTACATACAAAAAGGTGTATATACTGTAAGAGTCTTGTCACACGTCTTCAATTATCAAGCCTCAATACGTCCCTACATTTACATCTCAAGCATATCAGCAGATATGGTCAGACGGAAGTAAAATGACAGACAATGGCAATCCAGTTCTAAAGTGGACACAAAGTGAAATCCATTTATGAACATCTTATTCATATAATTGCAGCCCAGCGTCATGTCTACACATGCAGCAGCCTTTGTGTTAGTTGCTTAAAGCCATGGTGACAAATCATTTAATGGTTCGTGTACTTCTCAGCAACCAAACCACTAGACAAAGACAAACCAAATCCACTAAACACAAACTATGCAAAGCTTAGAATATCAAAATCAAAAGAACATCTTAGGCGATGGTTGTCAATCTGTTCTCCATATCACTGTCAAATTATTAAAATGTTGCCATCACTTTGGACAGATTTAAAGCATCACATTGTCTTGTTTTCATGTTTATTTGCACGTTCCAAAACAATGCTCAATAAATCAGGACAACATGCTGGGACAGACGAACCTTTGATGTCATACATGCTAGCAATTTGGCAATCAGTTTAGGGCCACATTTGTTATGACAAATATTCACAAATACTGTCTAACTTGCTTTTAAATTACTTTGAATTATTCACTCACCTCCCACTATAACATAGACCTGAGCAACCTAAACATGGCAGGTTGTGCAGGCTCTCCTCATCAAGGGCAAACTGGCATAATCATTTTGTGTTGTATGAAATAATTTCTTATTTACTTTTTTCCTGTGATTATTTTGCAAGCAGAGTGAAGTCAAAGCACTGTATTAAAATCTAATCTTCAAACACCAACCTGGCTTCTACTGATCAGCCACGGGCTATTCATCACTGCCATTACCTCACCACACATTTTTATCCTCCTCCTCCTCCTCCACTGCTGCTGGCCAGCTCTCCTCCCTCTCTTTCTCCAACTGACTGACCTCACCTCTCTCCCTCCATCCTGACTCCCTCCTTTGATTTACAGCCTCCCGTTCAGCCCATTCCTCGCACCTTTTCTCAATTCATTCATTATTTCCTTCCACCCAGTCCCTATTTTTTTCCATCTCCATCTGTGAATGCATTCATCCCGCTCTCGTCTTTTTTCCATTAACTCTTTGCCATTATAATTCTGCTTCATGCATATGCAGTTGTCTTCTGTGTTGTTACAGCGGCCTTGAGGCTTCTCATTCACAGTTTTTGGGAGGCTGACATGATACCTAGCAGAACAGCATGCTTGGGGTTAAAGGGATCATATGAAATTGTTCCCCACTGGATTTATGATTTACATGGAATTATTATAAATGCAGCAAAGTATTTTTACCATTTTCAGTCTGCAAGAAACAGGTCAGCAAGATCACCAAGGATAGCCAGTAACCAGTGCTATAACAGAAACTGCAACAGAACCGTATACTACATAGATATTAAACTACTAATTATCTAACAATTATGATGCAATATTAAAATCATTATTGAAGGGAAGCTCCACAATAATTAAAAAAAAACATGTTTTGTTTTAGTCATTGGGTTAGGGTGTTTTTTTTAGTGTGTTTTGCTGGTCCAACAATTAACATCTATGTTTTGGCAAAGCTTAACAGTAAAAAATTGCAATATGTTTAACTTTGGGAGGACTCACCAGGTTTTATCAGTATATATAACTGAGTATTGAGTAAACATGAACATGGAGGACCTCGTACGAAACCTTGAGTCATACGTAAACTGTTCTCTCCAGCGGATACCTGAACCAAAATCACAAATCTATTTAAACAGAGTTAGCAGTGTGGTTTGGGTTATCGATCGCAAAAAGTGGCATATGATTTTGTTTCAGTGGAAACATTTCAGAGTTATGCAATCTTCCACAGATATCACCCATTACAGTATACCTACAGACCAAATTTTGGCTACACTGGAAACTGTCACATATTGTTTGCAAACATAATCTTACTGGCTGCTGTTAAGATTACATGTACACAACATATGGCTGTACACAGAGGCAGTTTTGTTTCTCCTGTCTGGATGACTCTATAAGAATACATCTCTCTTCCTACTCTTCTGTGCTTTGTTCTTCTAATTTTGCCCGGTCCTTGTGCATACTCCCAGCAGGGGGTCCCACTTTTTGCTTTCCTGAAAAAGTAAAAATAGCACCACTTCAGGGCAGTTTGGCCGCAAGTGTTTTTCCTTTCCTTTTTGTCGGCAACTGGAAATGCTCAGAGACAGGCTGACTGCTGAAGCTGGAGGATTAGGGAGACGGCTCTTTGATCAGGGCTGGGTGAGCTCTGAGATCTCTTCTCCCCCCCCTTTCCCCCATATTCCTCCATGTTTTCCCTGTCCTACTCTCTCCCCCCCTCTCTCTTTTTCTGTCAATCCTACTCCTCCCTCTTTCATTTTTCTTCCTCCCGTATTCCTTGTAAGCTGCCCGCAGTTTGGCCATGCCTGCTGGCACCCCAGGGCTCCTAAACAGGAGGCGGCAGTGTTACACAGTCGAGACAAATGGGTGCACTGAGGATGGCATCACAGGAGAGTAAGCACTGGTGAGAGGGAAGCAGGGGATAAGGACAGCACATGAGCTACACGCTTCTGTACAGATGACATGGGGAATAAGTAATCCCTGGCCCCTTCTGGTCTGACTCAGCAGTCGTTTCTCTGTCTCCCCCACTGGAGATAAGTCTAATGGAATTGCAGCATTAGAAGTGCCGCATCGCCACGGTTGGGTAAAACTCACAATACGCCTCTTTCTGTTATGACACAGATTTGTTTGCTGTTTCTGCCTACCGAGGGGCATGTGTTGTAGGCAGCTGCCCTTCTTTACATACACTTTAGCAAAGTGTGGGAGGGGTTCTGAGCACAGCAGAGGTGGCTGTTGGGACATGGTGGGTGCAGCAGTTCCTTTATCAAACCTGTTTTTGATTTGTCTAGTCTTTGGATGAGGTGTGGGGATACTATCCACTGCTACATAATGGCAGAGAGCTGAGGAGCCATGAGCAGTTACACAGACAGCAGCACATCTGTGTGTCGATGAAATATTCAGCAGTAAGACAGCTTTCTTGAAGAGAGCAAGCTACAACTCCTCCACACCTTCTCCACCAACGTTAATGATTTATCAATAAATCTACCCTCCCGCAGACTGCCTGGGATGCTGGGCACACCTCATTAAAAACACCTGCCCGACATGGGGAGCAACCCGACATCAAAAATAGATATATCCAAAATATGGGAGTGGGCGGGGATGGGCCAGTCTATCCCAAGCAGAAGCTTTACCGCCGGAGATAGAGAGGTTTAGCAGCCCCCTAGCACCTAACCGCCCACTACCCCATCCCAACCACAAACACAGCCTAAAGTGATGTAGAAGTTGCAGCCACAGTATAATACCAGTACTTCCACATGTGCAGTACGCTCCATACAGTTCTTTGAGGCTGCTTTGAGTATGCTGACTCAGAAAAGTCCAGAGAGATGGTGAGCCTTGGTAAGTGTGGGGGTGGGCATGGTTAAGCAGTCAGCTGCAGAGACGGAGAGGTGGGGAACTGGCTCAGGTGAGCTGTGTCACGGAGAGCTAATTGTCACAGCTGTGTCGTGTTGACTAATTATGCTCTCCCCTGTATATCCAGTAGCGTGCTGGACCTGAGGCTGACTCACACAGGCTGCACCAGGCAGCTGTGAATCTGTGCATTTGTTCATTTTGTTTACCCTGAGAAGAAGTGGCTCTCGACCTGCGTGACCGGCCGGGCAAGATACGACGCAGGATTGAGTATTTTGAGTTCTGGTGAAACTTTGTGTGTGTGTGTGTGTGTGTGTGTGTGTGTGTGTGTGTGTGTGTGTGTGTGTGTAAGCAGCCGAGAAGAATAAAGTGCGCCGCCTGTGAACTGTGCCTCTGAGTTTGTGCCTTAGGAACCCACCAGTAGCAACAGACAACGCTACAGTAAGGTACAGCTGAGCCCTTACATTCTCACGTCAAATAACTCCACCGCTCCTCTGGCAAAGTTGTGTTTTACCATGAAAAGGTGGTGTTTAAGTAAACTGTGTTGGCAGCTGCCTATAGAAACATTTACATTCGATGTTTCATTCCCAGAGAATGTGTAATTACTTGCTCAACTGGACCATGGTACAGTGATTACACCAATATCTCAGGTAATGGTCCAAAAATCTTCCCAATTTCCATTGCAAAGCTAAGCTGCAACCATATGGTAATGACAGTAACTCCCTCACAACTGACAGGAACATCTCTCTGCATAAGGGGTAGGTTTGAGTAAAAAGGTGTCTGAGGGGGCCTATGGAAATGAGGAGGTAGGTGGTTTACTATGAGGGTGGATGTTGAAACTATAAAAGCAGTGGGTCGATTTGTAGGGAGAACAAAGGGAGGGGCAGGCGCAAAAAGTTCATAACCATAGAGGAAGCCTATTAACCTTGGTTGGTACTTTAAATGTCATTATTTTTAGCTGACACAACAAAAAGGCCTGCAAGAGCTGTTCTCTTAGCGATGCGCCATGTAAATCACTTTCGCAAAAAGGAAATTACTTCCTGGGGCCCAGTGTTATTAATCTAAATTCTCTGGTTAGTCAAATTGTTGCACATAATAAATATGGAGCAGCTCGTGATGCTTATCTGCTGTGACATCCCATTCTCGCCAAAACATCTTTTTCCTCATTTTCTCTTTATTCATGTCTCAATGGCGTTCTTGAAAGAGACAGCTCTACTAAACAGCACTAACACTGGAGGAGTAGGATGGGTGGGGGGGCCTGTAGAAGAGGAGGGGACAGTGCTGGGAAGACACTCTCTCTTGTTCATAGCCATCTTCCCCTCTCTTGCTTATATGATGCCTGTCTTGGCTGGCTTCTCTCTCTTGCATGTCTTCATCTATTTTCTGTCTCAGACTGTCTAGCTTGATGAGACACACACACACACACACACACACACACATACATTTGAGCTCCTCTACCCTCTAGCTGGCAGCTGCAGATCTGGTTGCCAATATAGAGCGGACCAGATAACTCACTACGCTGTCATATTAGAATAAGCAGCCTTGACAGAGAGATCATTTGCATGCACCACATCACCAAATACCAAGTTTTGCACAGAGGCCATACAGTCAGACTGTGAGACACAGAGGGAGGCAGAGAAAAGGGGGGAAAGGTGAGAGAGAGGGATAGAGAAGAAAAGCAAGACAAAGAATCACATACACAAACAGAACAGAAAAATCCTATATACAAACACAGAACACTGCTGTGATTATCAGGCTGGAAAATAAAAATATCAAACAATGTAGCCACCCCTTGCGATAATGTGCATGGTAAGACTGTTGCTGCTCCACTGTCTCTGAGACTGGTGGGAATGTGGCAGGGACTCGTAGGGGTGCTTTCGGCTGTCTCAATCATGTGTATGTGTGTGTACATACATGAGCGTGCATGTGTATGTGTGTCCTGATTATGCAGGTATAATTGTGGGGAGGTGGGGAAAGCAGAGCCTCAAGGTCAGGGTGGTGTGGCTCATCAGCTCTAGCCTCTATCACTTTAATTAACTCCTCCGAGGGGCTTAGGAAAAGGCCCTTGTTAAAAATTCACCACAATGGAGCCGACACCCATTGTACGAAAGGGAAGGGCAACATGCAGGTTGCTAAAAATAACTCTTCTAAGCAAAGCACATGACTACTAAGACGGGCCATTATGTAATTTCATTGGCTGGGAAACTAGACCACGTTCAGTCTATGTTAACTTTTGTATTACTTCTGCCCACATCTACAAGTAAAAAAAAAAAACACTCTCTCTAACTCTAAATTGTGCTTGATTCCTGTAGTTCTATATAAAACAAGTCTAGGACAGTGCTGTGCTACATTCATGAGATTCCTCTGAGATGCAGGAGTAGACACTGGCTACAGCATTGTAAGCCCACCAATGTGTGGAGGACTTTCATACTCTAGTAGTGTGACATGAAGCGTAATGCTACCTCAGCACAGCTGCCTAAGAAGGGTCTTACCCTGTGGAGAGAAGGACAGGGTGCAGTGGCTGTTTGGCCAAAACACAGACAGGGACGAAGGGAAGGGAGGACTGTGTGACATGAACAGCACCTAGGAGTACAACCATGCTTTTAATGCCTAGGACATAGGTTGTGGGGGGATGGGGAGTCTGGATTGGTTGTATGTCAAGTGATGTTTGTGACCTGTGATCATACCATATCTTGAACCTTCCCTTTGTATTGTTAAAGGCCCTGAAAACCTATTTTAAAAATCAGCTTCTTACTATAAGCAATGGGGTCTTACATGAAACCATCATAATCTGCCATGGTTAGATTTATACTGGTTATTACACATGACAAGATTTCTGTATTTGCATTTTTTCTCACTGGTTTGAGGTGAAAGGGAAGACTGTAGCTCAGATGGTAGAGGTAATAGTTTGATCCCTGAGCTCCTCCTGTTGAAGTGTCCTTGAGCAAGACGTGGTGTCCATTATGAGTGTCAGACAGGAGATATTTCTAGTGCGCTCAGCTCATAGAACCCTTTGGCTCAGCTATGAGCCAAAAAGCTAACATTATGCTAGCAAGATTCAAACTCAACATTGCGTACGGTTAACAAACAGTAAATATAATTTGACAGTATTTTAACAACAAGAATAGCTAACTATCCAGCCATGTCATTATCCCCAAATCAATAACTAGATTTTCATGAACAAATGATGGCCATGTGTACTATCAGCCGCAGCCTGAAGTAACAAGTTGAATAGCGAATGGGATGTGAGATGATTGTTTATGTGATACAAAGTATCAGTAAGTTCAGAGGGGCAGTGTACTTCTTGCAGCTTGTGTGTGTATTACAGTCACCATTCTGTGGTGTTCAGAGGATGAGGCACTGAAGGACTACACTCAGTGTTGTAAATAAGATTTTTAGAACAGTGAACAGAAAGTTTCACTGGAACTACTACTCCATTATCAGGAAGTAATGGACACCCTGCAGCCGATCAAAATTAAATAATTATGTAAATAATTGTTATGTAGTGTTGGAAAGAGGAAATGTCACATATCTCCTTGCACTAATCAAAATTTAGCAATATTAAAATCTGATGACAAGTTTGTTCGGTTGTTTGCTTATGTTTCCAGGGAGACTCCACTTTTAATCAAATCTGATAAAACTACAAATCAACCACCTTGATAAAGCAGCTGAGTTTTTGAATGTTAAACTCTTAATAATTTATGACTAAGGATGATTGTTTTAACATTGATTGTTGCCTGTTTACTTATTAATTTAAAATACTAATACTTATGATAACAATGTATCAAATGAAAATGTGAAAGAGGTTGCTACCTACAGAGAATTATCACCAAAACCTGCAGCTCCCGTTGGCTTAACAGAGCTTTATAGTGAGTTTTAGCTCATTGTCTAGCTGTCCGGCCTGCAACTTTACTGTTTTGGTTCACTCTCACCGCGCTCATAGTGTCGTTTTCAGCCACAGCAGGCAGCTGTTTTCAGCGAAAAAGCTCTAAAAACCCACTGTAGACCAAACAGCAGACAGACACAGTTAGCGACTAGCTGGTGAGCCAGATATTTTCCTCAGGAGTTGGTAGGGACCAAAAACAGAGCTAAAAGAGAGTGAATATTGGACTTACAATCGCCAGGTGACCAGAAACACGACTCCAAATAAATGATAATGTTGCTCTGTAACTGCAGGATGTGTAAATAAGCAACTGTTTGCTAACAAGTTTGCCATATAAAAGGTGATGGTCAATGTTGTGTTCACAACTTGTTTCTGCTGCCCCCAAGTGGCCAAATCATTCAGTTATAGCAGGTTTAAGTTTAAGTTTTTTCGGGGGTTTGAAAGAGGCCCTATTGTGTTTGCACCTGTTGTATCATGAACATGTTAATATCTGCAAGCATTTAATATATCTGCAGTATTGTTGACAAATTCCTGTACACTACAGTTTACATTTTCCATACATGTCTTATAATTTGGAGTAACTGGGACAGACATAGACTGCTGTACTTGAGTTCAGAGCTTCAGGTCCCCAGAAGTACAGTATAAAAAGAGCTGTCTCTGTCAGTCATACCTGGCATTAAGTCAGTCCAGTCAATCATAAAGAACAAAATTGGCAAACAGTCAAAAACACATGTATGCACACAAACACAGATAAACAAATACTGCACCACTATTGGCTGTGTTATCTAATTAACCACTGGTGTGACCATCACTATAATCAAAAATAAGGCAATCTAATGGATGGCAGCATAGATGTCAGGGAAACAACCACAACTGTTGTTTTATGAGGCCATTATGGGGCAGTTTCCACAATGAGACGTGTTGCTGAGGGTAGTAAAGGACAGATCTGTATCACGTTGTTTGTGGATCAATTTGAGAACTTTAATTAGCCAGGGGGTCAGGGCAGCCAGTGCAGCAGGTCCAGGTAAAGCTCATCAGCGAGGGGGCTTACAGGTGCCTTCGGCCCTAATCTCTCCACCCATCTCGCTGAAATTAAAGCGGCAAATGGGAAATTGATTTCTAGCCCCCCTGTCCATGGCAATATCTCCTTTTGTCTTTAGGACATTAGGTAGGCTTGCACTTGGCTAAGCTGTTCTTTAAAACGTTCATTATTGATACGGAAGGCTGGGCTGGCAGACAGCCAGGGCTTCCATGAAGAGGATGACGAGGAGAAGAGCTCTCGGAGCTGCTGGCTTTTTCGTCACAACAGGTCGTTCATGCAACGATCCTCAAAACAAGCTGAGTGGAGAGCTGAGTGACCTCTCTACTCTACCTCCAACCTGAGTTGCTGCTGACATGGCTCCTACTGCAAGATTGAGGAGATTAGACCACTCAGAGAGCTGGGCTCAACTCTTCAAATAGAACCTTCTCAATATCATCTGGCCGATCACTTAAATCAAATATGTTAGTTCTAAGCTAAAGGAAAAAGACCCATGGGCTTACCAACTTGAAGGAACACAAACTCTCCAACTCCAACCCATGGAGAGAGCAGAACGACTAAGAAAAAACAGGAGTGAGTCAGCAGAATCTTAGAACCAACAGGATGGTGAAGTCGTGGCTACTGATATCACATAGAATCAAATGGAGTCTAATTCATTTCCCACCCTGCATGTCACTTTCCTCAGATCGCAGTTTCTGTTGTGCCGTGTTGATGTTTTCCACTTTATGGCAGGATGCTATTTGTCATTCTAATGAACTTCTCTGTGGGAAAAAAAGATCTCAGGGAACATTTCTCAAGATGTCAGGGAGCAGAGAATGTAAAGTGTGCAACACAGTCAATTCAAGTGGGCCTGCCCTGCAGGCAAGAGGCCTGCCTGTGTATCAGTTCTTAACAGGGACAATTCATACCAAATTAAAGCAGGAGATAGAGAATTCCAGAATACTGTTTTGGAGAGCCTGTTCTCTTCATTTGGGACACTGACAGTGCAGGCCCTTGTCATTAACCAGCCTTGGTTTATCTGGGGAACATACCAAAGAAGTAATGGCCAGATATACAATGTGTACCTTTATGTATTATGTAGCATAGAACAGTATCATAGCCCTGCTGCCCCATTATTCAAAAGCCAAAGACGCCCAAAGTGCCCATGGCTAATGTTGCTGTGAGAGCCGTACAGAGTGTGTTCTGCACCGTAGAGGGGAAGAAGGACCTAGCTGGTCTGTTGTGTGCACGTGATAAATCTGCTGGTATGCCAGGGCTCTTTTCTCATTTGTTAGGCAGCCATGTGTGAAAATGTTAATGAAGGCCCATATAATCTAGGAAATTCTCACCATTAGAATTTCCTTCACGTAGCTGGGCTTTCTGCTTACACACTGACTATTGTGCGCATCAATCCTTCCACTGTCGTACTAATAATAGACCTAATTGCCTCAGTCAGCCCACTAGCTTTCTCTGCCCCTCTATGCATCTCAAAAAGGAGTAGAGGATTGTCTTATGACAAGCTCATGGCATAGCACAAGGAGTAAATCAGGCTATATATAACAAGCAGGCACAAATACTAGTGGCACTCTGCGTGGTGTCCATCATCTACCTAGCCTCCATCATCTTATCTCATGAAATATTAAGCATCCAGATGCCAAAATATTTGCCAGGGCTCAGCCAGGTTGTGCAACACTTTTTTCCCCTCTATCTCATCCATTATAAATAAGTTGGAATAAAACTAGACCTTGTGACATGATGTCTCCCCCTGACCTACCCTATTTGCAGTGGGTGTATTGTTGGGGAGAAGTCTTTGTGAGAGCTAAACAATATCTTGCTTAACAATATTTGGCTATTATTTTACTTCACCCCGTCCTTGTACACATAATGTGAAAATATGTAGATCCCTTTTGAATTTCTTGCTTGAATTAGCATTCAGTGCCTTTTTCCCTTCTTCGCTCAGAGAGGCAGAAATCCGTAATTACTCTAAAAGGAGAGGGAGAGGTGAAGGTTTGGCAGTCTTAATCTCTCAGAGTAGAGCCTCTTTAAGGGAGTGGTGACTGAGGGGCCAAAACATCCATAAACCTGCAGGGAACAGCTAACGCATCAGAGCATGTTGATCCTGCATTACAGCACGGCAGTCAACATAGACAAAAACAATAAATGCATCCAGTGTTTCCAAAGCCAGGGTTAGAGTAGAAAAGCAAGAAGATTGCAGAAGATTAACATTTAAAAGATGTCCTGCACAATAAAAGTCTTGAGGGACAGGTGCATATGAAAAGGCACTCAGGGCAAAAGATAAGAAAAGACACTGTCCTGAACACTGTAAAAAGCTTAGCTCCTCCTTATATACACGAGGTCACTTAATTACTAAACAGCAATAGCTGATAAATATGTTCAAGAAAGTCACTGAAAATTTGTTATCCTTTTTTGTATTTTTTGTTTATTTTTATCATTTATTCAGGGCTTGCTCAAAAGCCTCCTTTATCCATTGCTTAGGATAACCTTGCTGTTAAAAACTGTTCCATCTGCCTTTTCTTTACAATTCTTGTTACAGTGGCAGATTCTTCTCAGTCTGTACAATTGGCTCTAAGGTAAACCCTTTTAAAAGGTAAAGGAACAAAGCTGTCACAACAACAAAATATATTTTACAGTATCTGTTTCTTTTTGAAAAGAGTGTGGTAGTCATCACACTGCCATTGAGCATCAACCACATATACTGGAACTGAACCTTCTCTTTCCAGTTTGAACTTCAAGTTGCTGTCAAAATTATTTCAACAAGGAATGTAAACATGTAGCTCATCAACAATACCACTGAAGAAAATAGGCTTACTCCAAAATGAGAGAGAAGTAATTGTCAAACTTTAAATATTTTTGCTTAAGCATATAAGATGCCTTGTATATGATAAAATTCATAGGAAAAGGAGAGTTTCATCCCAGGTTTACAAGTAGTAATGTAATGACTAAACCACCATCATTACGGATTTTGGCATATGCTAGAAATATCTAGGGTTATTATTAATTTATTCACCATGAAAATGTTCTTAAGGGTTTGGACAAATGGTTTCATGACAACCCACAAATTCAGATAAAGGAGACAATACTTTTGTTTTAAGCAACAACAAGATAACCAGGGAGATGTTAGTTTTGTATATTTTTTTTGTCTATTTAAATGGCCACTCACCTTTTTTATGATTGATCTACATTGGTCCAATTACCACTGAAGTGGTTCTCATCATAGCATTATTTTGGATAATGTATATTATCCTACAAATACAGCTATATAATATTACTTTCAATGATTGAAATGTTGCTGCTTACTAATCTAAGTGACCTCTGGTATGTAAGGAGAAGCTAATCATTTGGTTTGTAGACTTGAGGAAAATACTTGTGGGATCGAAATGTTGTCTTTTTGCTCATAAAAAGGTTCTAATTGTGAGCTTCAGACAGTGTGCAGGACCTTTTCTTATCTTTTGATCCTCAGCCAAACACAACAATCTCACCCAAATTGCTTGCACTGCGTTGGATGTTTAGAATATGTGTGTATACATACATACATACATACATACACACACACACCAGGCTTATTTCTCAATTTCTCCTCTCTCTCTCTCTCTCTCTCTCTCTCTCTCTCTCTCTCTCTCACACACACACACACACACACACACACACACACACACACACACACACGAACACACACCCATACACATACACACACACACACACACTTTCATACCCTCTACACTCATTTTGGATTTTTGGAAAGGAGACTCCCACTGCAGCCACAGATAGAGGAGCAGGTGTGCTAACCCTGGGGTCCGGAAGCCTTCCAATTAAGACACAGAACCAAAAACATTCCTCCACACTGACCTCGCCGGCAAACATGAATTACATTCACTTGGATGGAAACACACAGACTGCCTGTTTCTCTGAGCCGTCCCTCCTGCTGCTCCACCCAGCCTAGTTTTAAATCTATTTATGCGCTGTATAATAGCCCAACTTCATCTGGGCCCAGCTGTTTAGTGACAAAGATGTAGAGTTTTGTTAGCAAATTACACTATGCACTGAGTGTGTATACTATATGAGTGTCCGTCTCTTTGCATGTCCCTGCTTGTCCTGGTTTGTATTTGTATATGTACTTCAAATGTTACTCTCACTATCCCACTCAAAGACTGTGTTTACTGTTTCAGTTTCAGGCCCCCAGGATCACGCTGCCTTCTTAAAATTGGAGGTGAAAGTTGAGTACCTGCTGAGGTAAGATACCATTTGCTGCTTTACTGGTGCTGAGCCAAGTTCATGCTTCACTGAACACATCCCAAGCAACCAAAATTATTAGCGATCATCTACGTTCTGATATTTGCCACAGCAAACAAACAGTTATACCTATTCAACTAAATAGGAGTACCAAGACAGGAGGAGCCACTGTGAGCTATGTTGATTGTGAAGGAAAGATATTTGCAGAACACAGTAAAAGGGAAGTGAACTTTTTGCAGGTTGCCCATTAACACCAACCTTATCAAAGTCATTTGTCTCAGGACTTGTTGAACATCTCCAAAATGCTCTTTTGTCTGTGCTTGAGTGACACTGTTTTCTGAAAGGTTAATTGCTTCTCGTAGTAATAAAAGGCCAGATTCAAGGCTGTGATTGACATAAATAGAGGTGCTCTCCCTCCACACAGAGGTTTTCCACAACGTCCATCCTTGCTGCCAGGTCAGTTTCAGACAATTGTGATTTATTATTAATGACATTCAGTGCACTTCCTGTGACATTCCTTTTATTGGGTCTTGTGCCTTTATGTGGCCCATCTGAGAGAGACGCTTGTCCGCCCATGACCAGCTTTATGGTCTAAGAGGGAATAAATTGTTCAATGTCACAGTCACAGCCAACAACGACTTATTTGATGCTAAAGATCAAATGATTCATTCTGCGATTGTGCATGAGAATTTACTAAGCAACAACAATACAAATAGCAGCGCAATCAATCTTTTGCCTCTCCATGCAGTGATTACTCTTTGTCTGCATAGTATTGGACTTTACACACAGTTAGGGACAGAAAGTTGACATAGCCATTTGCTAATGTAGCCTGTTGTGGAGAGAAAGCAGAGGATAGATTGGGCGGATGAAAGTTTAAAAAACAGGAACAAAAAAAGAAGAATGAAAACAGCTCGGGGGAACTTTACCAGCGGCTAAGGCCAAATGGTGATGCCTGATTTGTATTCACTCCTCAGTCCACAAATTCTCCCCAAACAGCTTTGGGGTTGGGAGATTTTGAAAGTTTAGGAGAAGCGTGCGCATTACATAGTGCTGCAGAGGTGTGTGTGGGATGTGTACCGGGAAACTGAACCTCCAATGGCTCAGCAGGTTTTTTGTAGACACCCTTGGAAGCGTGTGCCAGGCCTGAAGGTCAGCCTGCCTCCTCATCAGCCCTTTTGTGCGGGCCGCACAGCGCACAAAGCAGCTGGAGGCCTGGGGTGTGGGGCGGCCCGTCATTGACCACCACTCCCTGCCTAATTACCTCCCTGCCCTAGCCCTGTGTTCATCCAGCCCTCTCCGGTAAGTAAGGCTGGGCTGCTGAGATGGCTGGGAGCCTAGCCTCATTAGATCCTACAGAGTCCCTCTGGCTGAAGCAACATGCACACACTACTAGACACTATCATACACTAATGGGCTAGGAGAAAGGCAGAGACAGACAATAAAACACATAAGGAAATACATCATAGAAGCACTCATCTAAGCGTTAACCCAAAACATATTACTCTTTTGAAACCATACTTATGGTTGGTGCACAATATGGAAATTAACACTTTCTTTTACCCAGGTATCATGGTAGTGATTCATCCACAGTGCATTTAGGTGGTTAGTCCTCTAATGAGTCCACTAAGCACACACACACACACACACACACACACACACACACACACACACACTCATATACACACCACCACTATGCCCCCCCATAACTAGCTTTGATTCCCACCCATATCAGCAGAGTTTCCCTGTCAGCGTATTTCCAGCCGCGACTGTGATGGAAAAAGCTACTTTACTTAAGGGTTTTATTTGTTTGTGTGTTTGTTTCTCTCTGTTCTCTTTCATCTTTATCTTTTATGACTGCCCCCTTCTCCCTTCCAAACTCCCCAGAGAGAGAGGCATGGGGTGGGGAGAGAGGGAGGCGTGTAAGAAAAAGACAGAGGGGGGCTCTTTTGAAGGAGAATGAGGAGAATTGAAAATGGCCGGTGTTGTGAAGGAGGCGAGATGAAGAAAGCCAATATCCCTGTGAGGGCAGAGGAGTGGGAGAACGAGAGAAAAGGAAGTGGAATACAAGGAGAGAGAGAGGAAAATTCAGTTGGAGCCTCTTTGTCTATGAAGGAGGGAAATTAAGAGTAACGGCGTAAAGTACTGTGTGAAGTATGACTTTGATAGAATAATCCTTATCCAGGGAACCATCTCCACCATGCTCAGACTGCCAGGCTGTTGGTAAAGGCAGAGGCCACAGGGAGGTGCTGTGACAGAGGGGGCTTTGACAATAAAGCTCCCTCTCACAAGCAGCACAGCTCATGAAGCAGTGTGCCGCTCCAGCTGTTTTCTCACAGAGAAAGAACTGTAACGATACAAGTAGGTCCTATAAAAACTTTTTGCTCACGTTACAAGAACGGATGGCGGTAGAAGTTTCAAACAGGCCTTGTTTTATCACCTTTTTTGATATTCCTACCTAAGGCTGTTAAGATCTACCTATCCTCATGCAGATTTGTAATTAAGATTCCCTTTCCTCATCAAGCTTCTTTGTTTTTCCATTCACAGTTCTTCGATGGTCTCTTGTTTGCAAATCCTCCAGACTGCAATTGTCATAATTGCATTGCATGAATGGAATCAAAAGGAGTGAGTCAAGTGAGAAAAAAAGAAGGGGACTATGCTGCACAAAACTTTTGATGTAAACTAAATGAGGAACTATCTAATCTTCACATTTGCACCTTCATCTTTTTTTTTTCCTTCTCAGGCACTGATGAGTGTCATTTATTTATTTGCTGGTTAATTTATTTAGCTGCTATACTCTGGGGCACCCCATGTTATAATAAAGAATGAGGTGATTTGTTTTCTCTCTCTCTTTCATCGGTGTGCCGCAGATGCTGTCCCTGATGGTTTGGTCCATACAGCAACTGTAGAATGGGAGTTAGTATATTAATCAAGATGTTGACAAAGTGAAGCATCTCACATACTGCCAGGTCCCACTGCTCTGCATCATGACCTATCCCAGAATCCACTCTGTTACTGGGGTCATCCTTTCCTAAGAAAATGAGGAGTGTGGGCTCCTTTCTATCTATATGATCCATGACAGCTGAAACTGCTTACAGAGGACAGTCACTGTCACATGAACTCAGTTCCCAAATCACGTCCTTGACTTTGACCTTCACACAGCTACTGTACACTTTAGTGCAGTTGCCGTGGGCTTTACTTGTCAGGCCTGGCCTACAAAATTAATTGGTAAAACTGCCCCTCAACACGCCTTATGGGCTGTTCTGGCCCCCTGCTGAAGTGAGATCAGCCTCTAAACAGTCACTCTGTGTGTCTCTGGAGAAATCTGAAACCCCTCAGATCTCTGCAGTGTAGTAAAAGGCTCCGTTTCCCAAACCAAAAGTGAATGAAACTCCTATTTACTTAGCTATTCTCTTAACCCTTTGCTCTCTTCTTTCGACTGTTACTTTCTCTCCTCCTATGTCTTTTTTTACTGTGACCCTTTTCACTGTTTGCTGCACAGTATTTTTTTTTCTTCACTCTCTCTCAACCGCTTTTTCGTTCAAGGCCCTTTGAGAGGGCCATTCCCCCCCGACGTTTACAAATGAAATGAATGAAAACCACTGGTACATGACTCCTCTACAGGGAGACGCTCCATTATATTTTGGTTTACTCAAACAGAAGCCTCCCTGTGATTGGCTATAAGCAGGGATACCAGACTGAGAAGGGTTACCCTAGATAGCGGAGAATGCAAGCAAGTGGAATAATGGCAGGCTTAGAGAGAGAGCCTTGCCCAATGTTTTTTGACTGTTTGAAAATTGATTTATTCTTACCGATCCTACAAACCCCATGTATTCTCAACCAATGGATGAAGGATGAAAGGTATCATTTGTCAGAAACCCACTGGTCCACTCATGAGAACAGAAATTGTTTGTGAACATGGATAAAAGTCCGCCACAGTTATGTGTCATCCAAGTTGCCTTTTCACTTCAAAACTGCAGCCACTACACTGAGAAATGGGGTAAACTTTTAGGGGCAAGGAACATGGTTTTGCTTTTTTTGTCCCCCTTGATATTCTTTAAATTGTATTTCAGTCTTTCCCCCCAAATAGACTATATTAACCTGTGAAATGTTGTGACAGCATAGCATAATGGAGTGCCTTTACAAAGAATGTGTTCAACCTTTTCAATGTTGTGAAAAAGGAAGAACATCTCTATTTTCTTTCATCCTGTATCCCAGAATGGCTGTTATGTTTTCGTTTCCCCTGAGGAGGAGTTAACAACCTTGAAGCTTTGTAAACATCAACGGTACGTGGAATAAAAAGTAGATTATCAAAGGGATATTTCCTATGAAAGCAAACATCTGCTATGATAAGTTATCGTCATCTTTTATCTCTTGATCAATTCATACAGCAGTTTTCTTCTTTGTGACTACACCCATTTTCCTTTTTTTATTGTACTGTTATCTTGATAAACAGTGATGTTTATTACATTCTGGCAATTGTTTTGATGTTATTCACAATTTTCAGCTCTTTAAATGACATGACAAAGGGAGGAAGCGTTAACAGTCTTGTATTGTTAATATTAGTGGAGAGACAGGGGAAGCCAAATTAGTGGGAAATAAAACAAGATGCCTTTGTGGTAGAGAAGCCTAAGCAGATGCCAATCAAATAACCTGAAAGACAGCTCTGAGTCCTGGGAGGGATGTAATGGAGTTCAATGTGAAGGCAAGGACGTTATCCTCAGTAGACGACAAAACAGTAATACACAGAGCAGTGTGCTAAAATAAAACAAAATCAATTCAAACAACAACAGCACCACTGTGTTGGGACCCCCCCATCCAGAGGCTCCCTTTCAGAATTCTGCACTGAAAGCTCGCCCTCATGCCTCCCATCGCCTCCCTTCTCTCCCTGTTCACATCCAGCCTCACTTCCTCCCATCATAAATCTGGATAAATCCACAAACCACTGTCTGGCATGCTCCATCTGTCTCCCTCACTCATGTAATGCTAGAGAAAACCTCTCTGCATCCCTGCCTGCCAGCAGGCTGTCCTCCAGGCTCACTTAAAAAAGAATGAAACGGGGGGGGGGGGGGGTACCCTGACTGTACACGGGGAAGACAGGATGAAGACCCACCTCTACATTATATCACTACTGTTACTCATCTCAGTAAAATAAACTTGTAAATAGGATTACGAAAAACCTAATTTATATTTACTCACTCATGACACAATGACGTGGGCAGATATTCAGAGTGAATACAAAAATAATATTTTTGGTGTGAAGATTTAATAGCTCAAATAAACTTACGGGTCATTTATTTAACATCACTTTTACACCCAGATTTTTCTCAAAATGCGTCCTGCTTCAATGTTCACATGAAACAAAGGTAAAGAGAAAACAAAATGATGCAAGCACTTGTGATAAAATTGGCAATTACAACACTGATAATAATAGGACAGGCTAAATTGTTCGGCTATAGGCAAAATGTCAGTTTCAATATTTTTGAGTGAGACAGTGGCTGTGAAAATAAGTCTTAAATTTAATGGACAGTGTTGGAGGCAAGCAGCAGGCGGCTGCAGACGGGTGGAGTCACACTACAACAAGCCTTTGATATCCACCAACAGGGAACAACAGAGGGAGGGCACCCTGCATCCATGGTGGCATACTAAAACACACATACAAGCACACACACATACACACAAAACCTACTCGAACAGACCATGGCCCAGCAGTACAGACTGGGCTCATTATATCCCACCCACCCCTTCCCACCACTACCACCAGGGTCCTGACCACACAGTGGGTCGACATCCAGCCACAGGGGGCCATGTGTTAGCATTCAGCAGAGTGAGAACACCAGTGGGCTCATATCATCATCCACCTCACAGCTTCTAGGGCCTGACATCTCCTCACGGTGCTATTGTTTTGCCTGAGCGCTGCTCTCTTGCCCTTTTCGCTCCACTACAGCGCTGAGGAAAGGGCTGCACAGTCGGGGGGTGGGGGCATGTTTAGGCAGCAGGGGACACAACCTGCACTCAGGCACTCAGTGGCAAACATCAAATATGATTGGTCAAGGGAGGCAAAGGGGAGTTTGACAGGAAAATAATCTGACCATTCCAGGTGCCCGGAGTATTTTATCATCTGTGTTTGACACTAGATATATCAGAATAGAAAAAAAGATTGTGTTTACCTGTTGATGACAGCAATGGCCCAGGAGGATACATAGACATGAAAAAAAGAGGGAAACCATTAGTTTGTTAGCTTTATGTACTATATCTTGATGAGGCAACATGTGTCATGCATGCATCTGATTATAAACAATGAAGAATCCACTTAAATTCAATATTTTCAAAGGGATTAAAAAAGAAACATTTTGACTTAAGCAGGCCTATGAAAGCTTTGTCCTTTGAAGCACATCTAGAGTATTAGCCTTTGTTTTTTCGCTGCTGCATGAGAAGAAGAGTGAGAGACTGTTCCCTTGCAAAGAGACTGTTGCAACATGTCACTTTTGGCAAAATTGGATCAGTAGAGAACGCAAATTCTTATGTGTAATTCTACATTTACCGATTAGATGCCTTCATGCCTTCATACTGTTCATGTAAAATATCCAGTAATAAAGTAACCTCTGGGTTGACCTTGATTTTACCTGTCCAAGGACACTGTCAAGACCACACTGAGGCAGGCTGGATCAAGCCACCCAATTTACTGTATGAGACTGCTGACACATATTGATATATGCATGCACTTCCCACGACTACACTATTAGTCACATACAGAGTATAAATCAGAAGGGCAGCACAGCACTTTTCTCAGGCAAGGGAGTGCAAACTAAAATTTAATTCAATAAAATAAAAATAACTTTGCCCACATTCCCAAAACTTTCATTTACTGTAATGAAGAAGTATGTATGGGTCTACCTGCTAAATGTGCAGACCTGAGTCCAATGGCCTGTGGGTGATGGTTGGTGGAAGCTTGTGGTGTCTGGCTAATACCGCTCATTCAGGTCTAGTCTGATTATAATTATCACCAAGGAAGTCACTGATGAGCTAGCTGTCCCAAATGACTTTCCTCGTGGATGTAAAAAAAAAAAAAAAGATCATATATGTGTTATGGCACCTTCTGATTTATTCATGTCATACTCCCACCAGTACACTGCTTATCCCTACATGATAACCTCTATAGTTGCTTGCAATCTACTGCTATATTCACATTACAACAGCCAAGACTTTTACATTCTGCGTGAAATGGGCCTGCAGACGCAACACCACCTGTCATCAACACAAACAGCCTGCTATCAACAAAAACAAACTAAAAACTGTGTCACACCATTAATGTAGGCTACTGATGCAAAACCACTTGTCTCACCATGATCACGTTTGCGCTCCGCTGTAATATTGCTTTCTTTGGTTCCTCCTTTTCTTATTTGTATGAGATGGAAACAATTTATTTCTTCTTTACAAATAATACAAAGAGTGATGATGAAACTAGCAAGGGCATTTGGTGTGCTGTTTCTTAGAAGACAGGAGACCCACTGAATTTCATGAATAAATGAATGAATTAAAATTCATCTAAATCCCCCCCACACACACACACACACACACACTGCAAGACTGCCAAGGAACCTCCGTCAGTAGTTCCACTTGCAAACAAACACATATAATCTCGGAGTACACAAAGAGGGGGGTTCACTATGGTAACGGCACGTATCACCTTTTGCAATATGTCTCTTTGTGCATGCCTCTTCATTAGGATTCATGGATCATCAATGAAAACAATTCTTTGTCTCTCATTTGGCACCATGAATGATTGTTTGCACACCAATACAAGGAAAATAATATAGACCCGCCATGTTTAGACTAAAACAGAATCTTGTTTTGCTTCTTGTACCAAGGCTGTAATATATCTGACCACTGAATGACTGCAAAGCACAGTTCAAACATAGTTTCATGTTCTCTGTATTGTAGTCCTGAATTAAACATGCATTCCTTGGCACTAAGAATATAAGACTTAACTGTATCTAAGACCTATGAAAACTACACCTCACACATTAGCATATACATCAACACACACACACAAACACAAAATGTACAACAAATTACTTGCTAGCAAGGAGGTCATAACTGTAGTATAGATTGAGATTTTATGCTGATAACCGATTATCTCTATTATATACTGCTTTACCTTTGGTTTGACTAATTGATAAAATAATGGGTTATACATACGCTGTTGTATACTGTGCAGTATACAGTATATATAGTGTGGTGAGTGAGGCCCAAGCCAAGCAACTCATTACCACTATAACTCTAAATGTTGGAACAGATTTATGCTGAATGTATTTAAAAAATAACATTTAAGCGAGGAAGGCCAAGCTTTACATTTGTATACTTATTCCTTCTTGACAGCGCTACAGGAGCAAGCTGTTTCAAAATGAGTCTGGAGACCACAACATGCTCTAATTGATATGACCTTTAATTGCTCATTCAGTGCAGAGGAAAGAAGAGGAAGACATCAAGCCAGTCCACTGTGGCTCAGGCTAAAGAGGCGCTGTGTAGATTGGCCTACACTCCCAGGCCCCGTGGACATAATTAAACCTGAATAACAAACACTTACACAAGTGCTCTACTCTCCTGAACAGGATTCTGAAAACATCCGGGACACCCGCTCACTGCTCTTTTAGTTGGTCCCTCAATCAGAGTGGATTTGTTCCTGTGTTGAGAATATAATTGGAACCTGGACAATTATGGCCAACATAAATGAGGTCCTGCTATCCATGGCCGAAATGTGGTTAGTTGTAACTAAGCTCTGGGTCTGCAGTTCATCTGAACTATTTAGGATACCTTTTTTTAACACCACTGCAGTAAAACCCATGAAAAAGTTCAAAAAGCTAAGGAAGTGGAAGATAACATTTTCATATATTAAAATATAAAGGTTATAAATCGTGGTTATTTACTATATTTTGTTCAATGTCTTTCTGTTGTAGTAACAGGTACCATAAATACACTAAATGCACAAAAGAAGACTGAATCTTTTACTAAATATTGTCTTAACCAGATGGAATATAAGAAAAAGTTAAGGTATCACATGAACTCACTCTTGGTGTAGGCATATCCCGAATTCTCCGCAGACACAACAGATGTACAAACTCTAAATAGAACATCTGCATTGTGCTCTTTAACATTTACAAATAGCCTATCTGCATTTTGCACAACAGTAGTCCACAGGGAGCAGGAAACTGTCAACATATGCTTTGCATAGAGAGCGTAAGCTGAACAACTGGACCTTTGCATGGAATCAGACATCATTAATTAATTTACACTGAAGTCCACAAGCCTTTCCTTTGAGTGAGTGCTCAGCTTCAGGTTAGCCATTGGTTCAAGTCGTCTGCCGGGTCCATGGCAGCAGTGTGTTTGACAACAATGTATTCAGACCAGCAAACTGCTGGTCACCATATGATCCTCCTGGTGGGGCTCACTGCTGGCCTTTTGCAGACCTCCATCATCTACACCTACAGTCTGCCTACACCCCAGAGAGCTCCCACTAAAACAGCTATGAATGCAGGTGCTGGACGTCTAGACGAGGGGCTCATTAGCTTTCCTGCGGCTCACCAGCTAGTGATTGCAGAGGCCTAAGCTGCCTTGCCTGGAGGGAGGGGACAGGTCCTCATTGAGAGCGTGCTTTATTACAGGGGCTTAGGAGGGGGCTTCTGGATTAACACATAAGTCTTCCACCTTCATGGGTGCGAAGAGGACTTGTAGTGCTCTGTGGAGCTGGAGGGGGAGTGCAGCCCAGGGAGTGAAACAGCTTTTCTCACTTTGCATTGATAGACTGACCAGAGGCTTAACACACACATCCTGGAGGTCTGGATGGATTTGTGTTACTTACAGCAGTCAACCTAAATCTCTAAAGGGCACCAAGAAGTTTTTTAAATGTTAATTCAAGTTAATTAATTTTAATAACTTTGGCTTCACAGTGTGAGCCTGTGTGTTTATGTGTGTCTAACATTTTCAGACATCACTGTGTGAAAGACCTCACAGTGGCCTGTAATTGTCTCAGCTCTGTTTTTCACCGCAGGGGAGAGCTGGTCAAGAGAGTGGCAGCCTGTGCCCTTTCCTCTCACGGGTCCCTTTCAAGTGGGCAGACCTTAAGCCAAGCTGCCCTTCAAACTGGTGCTGTATGAGCTACAGGTGAGTGACATTGCTCCAGCTGTATGCTATGCCTTATAAAATATTTTTAAATCTGAGTATGTTGCTGAATTCAGCAATCAGCCCTTATCTTAAATCATATTTGACATATTACTGAAGTTTAAATGTACAGCGGACAATTCCAGTGATTTCTACTTCATAAGTTATGGAGTATTTCAAAATTCTAGGTTCACACATTTCAAAATAGAGGCTTTATTTAGTAAAAAAAGATTTGAATTGCAAAATTTGTCATTTGCATGCCTCCAAATTCAGTACATATAGATGTATTTCTAATCTAACTTTCAGATTGCTTTCAAGCCTAATGTTTATAGTCAACAAAAGCTTGCACCTCTCTATATATTACCACAACCACTTTCCTCAGATGATTAAGTGATAAGAAAGAAAGTCAAAACAATAGTGAAACAAACAACTTTTCTCTGCTGAGCCTTTTGCATAATTATGATGCCTGAGGGCCAACTGATTCACTGAAATCTGTTCTCTGTAGGGGGAGGGGAACCTAAAATAGCAGCCTCTGATTGTCACACAATTGGCTTAGACTGCACTGTGCAGCTGTGCTCTGAGCCTGTCTGTCTGTCATTTAACTGATTGCTGCATGGCTGCCAACCTATCAGGTGCATCATCACTGGAATGTGGGCAGCTAAGTGCACCACAAAATTCATCCCCAACTTCTTCCAGTAACACAGGGTCAAACAGTGTATATATAGAGCACAGTGTGCTGCTGCATTAAACAGTTCTTCAAAATGTATTCCATTTTTGATTACCATAACGCCACAGTGGCAGAGTTCAAAGCGTGGATTGTACAGCTGCAGATATGAACAGAGACAACCCCCACCCTACCCTTCCATATCAGAAGATAAGGAAAAAAGGAGAAAGAGAGAGACAGAAGAACAGACAGTGAATTCCAGGGCAGTCCTAGTTAATTACTGGGGTACAAGCGGGATAAAACACCCATCCACCTCTGAGGGCTATTACTTCCTGCCAGTACCTTCATCACTGTTTTCAGAGCTCATAAGAATATGCAGAAGCATAACTTCTGGATGCAACAACCTGATTTAAAGTGCTTACAATTTATATGCAAAGGTTATTGAAGGTTAATGCCCAATATGGTGCCAGAAGTTAGTGAGGGTTGAGCACCCACCTCCGTTTCCATTCAAAAGCTTTGTCATCAGTATGAGAATTCAGTGTGCATACTGAATGAAATAAAAAATTAATTAGCACAAAAATTATTTTCCATTATTTTACCACCTTTTGAATTCTTCAACATTGAAAAACTACATTGATTATCGCCTTGAAAATAATTACCCCATCGCAATTTCAGGTAGTAGGTAATGACTACTGCAAAATACAGTACACAGAACAAAAGAAATAACAAAAACAATAGCACTAAATAGCCAAACATCTTCAGTAAGGTCTGAGGCATTGTGCACTTTGTGTCAACTCCATGTCATTTTTTAACTGTGCCAGTGTGTGACTGCGTGGTAGTATCTCCAAATATTAATTAGCCTTGTCTGTGTATCTGATTACTGACATGCCTGAAGTGAGGGTGATAAAAATGCTGTGTGGTTTATCTGCTCCCTTGTCCATTGAAAATAAGGTACAGATAAAACTGGTATCATGAGGTTCATGCATGGTGAATCATGTCCACAGTATTTTCTCTCTCTTCCGAAGTCAATAGGCCTGTAACGTGAGCACAGCACCGGGCTGTCCCTAGGCAGGCTGACTGATCCCGCTAATGAAAACAGAGGAAGGGAAGGGAGATAAAAAGAAACAGAGAGTTCTGTGTGTCTGAACAAACACAGGAGGAATATCGTCAAGGTCACTGTCAGAGAAAAAAAGAGGAAAGGAGATAGAGTGATTGAGAAACAGAGGGGGAAGACGCTTAAGAGACAGGTGAAGTGATGATGAGACCAGGAATTTGGGCTCAAAGAGAAAATAAAGAGAGAAAACTTTTCTTCTGTACTCTTTGTTTTGGGCCAGTGCTGCACGCTAAAACATTGTAGCCAACGACATGGAATTACAATATAATACTTCTTAAATATTTTTTTATTTTCACAGTTCACTTATCTTTTTAAGTGCAGAGGATTACATGGGTTTTACAACAATAAAACAATGCAGCAAGAGAGTAAAAAAAAGACAGGCACTGTATCCTACTGGGCAAGCACACAAATAGGCTTTGTTATCACTTTTATGACCATTTTAACATTACTTTATCAATAACAAATCAGACATCTTTTGATAGCTCAGCACTCAAAGTAATAGGCAACAGAGCAATCCATGGAGCATGCTAAAAGTGTTGAAGTAAAACGGGCTGTGGCTGCACAGCCGTGGAACGGGAAACGAAATGGGAAGAGGCCTGTCATAAGGACATCAGAAGCTGGACTGTTCCAGAAATACCCAAGTGTGGACATACACTCAGGCGTGACGTTACAGCAAACCTATTATCTACTATTCTGTCACTTTGGCTTTTCCACTAAAAACTTGGGACCAGATTCAATTCCAGCACCAGAGATGTCTGCTTCTCTGACCATCACACAAGCATTTCTCTCTCACCCTTGCTGAGTGGGTGTGTCCCCTCAGGGAGAAGATGGTGATTTTTACAGCACTTCTCCCAACCTTAAAAAAACACTTAGCACCAGATCCAGAGTTGATTTTTGTCCACTATTAAAGGTGTCAGTGCTGCCACTAATCAAAAACTGGCCTGCAAACAGAAATACAACGTTTGCAGAGTATGCAACTGTCAAAAAAGATAGCTGTCCAAATGTAAACTTTTCAGGAGGGATACAGTCATTCGACTCTCAGGGATTCATGGTGGTGAGTGTGTGATATGGGTAAGAGATGTTTGTGGTGTAGTCATAGTGCATTCAAGATAACAATTCAGTCTTAGTAAGCTTATCATTAAAATTCTATCAGAGATATGGCACAGGGAAGGAGGCAGAAGAAATGCCTAAGATCTAAGGACAGGAGACCTTACATCAGAGACAGAGTGATGCTAGCTCAAGCCTCTGCTTTTGATCTCTTCGTTTACCTGGATGAGACCTGCTTGAAAAACACACTGAAAACGGACCTGACAGCTACAGAAAGCAAACTTTCATGTGACGGCTGGCTGTCTGATTGTCTGTGTCTAACTAGGCCTTAGTACCCCCAAACCATCTCTAAACAGACCACTATATGCCACTCAGTGAATCAAAGAAAGGTTGTTATGATAAAAATCTTTTAGTTTCTCAGACAGTGATGCACCAATAAAACATCTATACTCACAAACACAGCACAGTGTCACAGAGAATACACATCCCCAACCTTAAGCAATTATAAACACAACCCCTTGTAACTCTTCCATGCGTATCATGTCATTTGATGCGAGGGTCAGTCAGAGCTGCGATGGCAGTCTCAACTAAATCCATGACAGTTGAAAGACATGAGCCTTTCCATCTCTGTCTCAGTAGTCCTTTGCTTCCAGGTGTTGTTTTTCACCTCTTTCATTTCGATAGCTCAACATTTCACTCGATCAGGTTTTTGTCAAGAGGAATCTGTGTGTTCAGTATTAAACTCAGAGGAGAATTAAGGAAAGGATGTTACACAGATCAAACCAGAGGACTCCTGGGCCTCTTACCGTCTTCAATCAATACGCAGGATAACACCAGCCAGCATCAAGAGGCAAATGAGGACATACAAATAAACATAGATATTACAACTTTCACAGAACTTACAAACACTACTCATATACTGGTAAACAACAAAGGTTGACTGAGAAACTATATGGTTGGTTAGTTGGGAATATATCACATAATTATGCTAGGCTGTGTACCCTATGTATGCATGAACAGATCAATGCTTATTATGCTTGCATGCCTAATACACAGCCAAGCCTTATTTAAAATGGACGCAACAGTTTGCACTCAACTTGCATCTGTATCGATGCATGGGTGCCTTTAGTTTCAAAGGTAGACACTTTAGGTAATGCAAGTGTCCCGCAAGACTATGCACAGTCATACCCTGACTCAATAAAGGTCTGTTTCTGGGTTTCTCAGCTGGTTTGGCCAATTAGTGTGAAATTTGGTGACAGAACTGTGGAGGAGCTAGTTCAGCCCTTGTGTAATTATTGATCTAAGTTTACTTGCCTGCTTGGCTACATGTGGGGAGGAGAGGACACAGTACAGGGTTGTTCTCATACAGAGCCTAATTAATAGTGACATAATCTGATACTATAGCTTAAAGTTGTTGAGGATTTCTGATCCCCCCGCTGGTGTGTGGATTTAGAGTGCTGCTCGTTGCACCGTAATTGCAAAGCTTTGGCTTGGTGTCACAATTAGAGTGGAAACCAGCCTTATTATATCCACTGTTATAATCTCTGCCAGACCCTATTTACCCCTGCTCTAGTTTGGTTTCTTTTCTTTTGACACTGTTCCAATCTGTATAGAATACAGACACTAATCCCTGTAACTGCAGGTTTTTAATAGGGCCTCATGCAGGGTCATGCATTGGCATGCGGTCTGGATTTTTGCAGGACAGGTGCAATAATTATAGTGACAAGACAATAAATATGGAGAGGGATATCTAGTAAAATAAGATTTGCTGTTAAACATCAATGTCAGGCATCATATTGCAGGGAGTGTGTAACAGTTTAATTGGACTAATAAACAGTGACCATAATACACCATATTTGCAAATTATCATATGGTGATTTTTACAGTAGTTTCTAGAGGGAGCTGTTCCCTTTTTCCACAGGCAGAGGCCTCTGTAGTTCATACATTCTGTTTGTCTGAATGACAACCCACTTCTTGACTTGATTATTTTGCGGGCCAGAGGAGGACACAGGTGGAACAGTGGAGCAAAGTCATTTGTACAGCAGCATGAAGGAACCTCCTCTAGTGTCTTATTAGACCCTATGGGTCAGACAAAGAAACACTGTGGGAAAAGCACACAATGCATGCTGAAATAGCATCTGACTTCAGTTCACGATTCTGCGCCGCATCTCTGAAGAAATGCTAACCAGCATCTTTCCTTTTTCGACCTCTCTCTGGGATTACTTCTAACCAGTCACTCTCTGAAGGCTCCTCTACAGCGCTTCAGCCAGAAAGACACATAATATTTATCACAAGAACAGAGGAGCTGCACAGAAAAAAGGGAGAGACAATTTAAGTGGTGTCTTTGATAAAGCAGTGTTTTTGAAGCACAGCCCGTTTAGCTTCAACAGGACAAGAGGAAATAAGGATGGGAAAGTGTGTCTCGCGACAGTGCACCACATCAATACACACCACAAATACCTGGATGCCTCCCAAACAGAGGAGAGACTCTAAAACCGCCCCTCCTCCCTTTAAACTTACGCTCTTTGATCTTCTCTCTCTTGAATGTAAAGACTGTTACTGCCTGCACCACAGAGAGTTCAAGCACCCCACAACCTCCACCGCACTCACCCACCTCAATATCCACATTATGTGTTTCTTCACTCTTAGAAAACTTTAGAAAGAGGGCAGAGGAACTTTTTCCTCAGCACCAGATAGTCATCTTTACTTATGCTGCAAGATAGAAGGTGGCTGTGCTGTTGTGAGCTGGTAAATTAGTAGGTCAGTGGTTTGATAGCACCATTTACCGGCCAAATGATCACTTTTCTGCCCGTTTATCTGCTTCCATTTCTCTGTATTGATCTAAGTTTTTGTCTTGGTCTATCAAAGGCAGAGGCAACACAGTCTGTTTTTAACTGGATTTCTTTGGCCTCGTCCAATTAACAGGGCTGCAGCAGTATCAGTCGAGGGCTAAATGAGACCCAGGGTACCAGTCAGATCCAGCAAGAGCCTTCACTGACAGATTCAATCTCCTCCTCCTCTCCACTGTTGTTATATCTATTTTAAATCTCTCCTCCTGACTTTTCTTTCATTTTGCTGCACTTATTACACAAGAACTTGGAATTGCAGAATGGTTTGTGCCTTCTATCATTCAGTTAGGTGCTTGAAAAATTTATTTTTGTAATATCTACATTTAGAGCATTTGTCATGACTGTGACTTGAAGTGTGTTTGATGTCTACTGAACTCTTTTTTATGCATACTGATATTCTATTTCAACTAAATCTCAATGGTGTTACTTTGTTGGTGTAAACAAAACAGAAGCACAAATGTTGATGTGGTGCATAACTATCTGATAAGCTGGCTAATATATAACTGCTTGTTTTGAGCTGTTTAAACATTATAGCTTAGTGGGTGTTTTCTGGTGAGACTTGAATCATTAAGACAATAAAAGTCTTGAGGTTTTGCAGTCAAGTGGATGATACTCAACTTTAACAAATTTAGAAAATTCTTAGAATGGCGAGAATATAGGGTATACATAATATATTATAAGTCCTCTGTTTACTCACATTTTATTTACTACTCAGTCTTTCAAGAAGTGTGGGAGTCATCTGAATAAATAGGGAGAAAACAAAAACAAACTAACAAAAAATAGATATTTTTAGATGGAAATCCATGGCAATGCAATGTTTTTGAGAGGCTAAACAGGGATGTTAAATTTCTATACAGCAGCGTGTCTCACAAACTAAATTGGTCAGCTTCATTGTCTCCTCAGTTTGTTATGTTGACTCTGTATGTTGATTGTTATTTTATTTTCCAGCTGTTACTTGTGCACTTGCTACATAAGTTGCTACTGTTGGACTTTGTGATGGATTTTCCTTCTCTCAGATTTGCAAGTAGTTTGATAAAGGCTCTTGGCATGTCTTTCATGGATAGTTTGGTTCTATTAAATGTTCAGCAGCAGAAAAGACAATTCTTGGCAGCGCTGTCGTCTAACCACCAATATAAAGTAGACACAGTGGAGTGGTTTCACCGGTCTCAGCCAACTGGAGGTGGGCGACAGTTAGGGCTCTCCCGTCCCGTGAGAACAGAAACTGTTAACGCAGCAGTGGCTCCAGCATTGCTGAGTGGCACTAACAGGAGGAGGGGTTGTTTAGTAAGAGGACTCACCTCTCTCTACCCTCCAGTTTCCCTCATCGAGCAAAAAAGCTTTCTCTTGTCTCTTGGTCTGGTGTAATGTGCGTCAGGATCTCTGGAATTCAATTACTGTTCCCTTTTAGCCGCGCCTGTAATCTTCCTGTTCCAGTCATATGCTCTGTGTGCCAGCCAGTGTCACACACTTTTCCCAAAATGATTTCTTTTATGACCAGCCAGTGAGAGCACAAACTGTATGCAGTTATAGAACAGATCTGGATCCATTCAGCCCACCATTTTGCCTAATCCTAATTACGTTTTGGAGGAATGTCACTATAAACTGTGGGGGTATAACAGTGTAGTCTCTAATGAGTGTTCAATTAAACAGAGAGCACCCACAAGGCAAACCGGGCCTAATAAAGCCAACGGAATGCTTTCCAATTGACACGGTCTCTTCTTGAAGTCTCACTGAAGTCTTGAATCAACAATCCACAAGACTTTTAACAATTTAAAAGAATATGTCTCCAACCTGCCCTGTGGATTTGAAAACTTTTGAGACCATCCTCACCAGAAATTTTGGGAAATACACTTAATCACTTTCCTGCCTAGAGTTAGATGAGAAGATTGACACCACTTTCATGTCTGTACGGCAAATATTAAGCTACCACCAGCAGCCAGTTAGCTTAGCTTAGCACAAAAACTGGAAACAGGGGGACACAGCTAGCTTAGCACCGTCAAAAGGTAACAAAACCTTTATTGCAGTGTTACAGGGGACTATTTCTTGGTCACCCAATAACTAGCAGAAATAGTCCGCCACACAACCCTCTGTATAACTACAATTTTTACACTTCACTTAAGCTTTAGAGGTACTGATTGGATTTTTCATCTTTGGACAGAAGCAAGTTGTTTCACCCTGTTTCCAGTCGTTGTGCTAAGCTAAGCTAAGCTACCCAGCTGCTGGTGGTGACAATGATATAATGCCAGAAAAACCCAGAGGGAGATGGTCAAGGCGGCACCCAACTTTGACATCAGAAACTGTTATTTGCATCCCCTCTCCTACCAACTGTCAACATTGTCCATGATCTTTACCTAACCTCAACCAAATAGTTTCAATTGCTAAAACCTAACCAAATCTCAAATATAAGGATGGCAGGAAAAATTTTGGCTGTGACAAATGCTCAAATGGGTCTTTTTGGGGCAGTGACAAATTACGTATTTTGTCATTAAGGTTGGAGGAACTCTTGCAGGGTGAACTGTTGCTTCATAAAAAGTTGGAAGAATTGAGTGTGAAGAGGAGAGGGAGAGTCTGTGGGCATTGTCATCACCTGACAAACATGCGGTTGTGTTTAATTATCAAGTGTTTACTCTCCTGCCCCGCACGTCAATCTCATGGACCCCCAAAAATCTGACACACACTGTGGCCCCACGCTATTACCTAGAGTCAACAGAGCAATGATCTGTGCCTGGTGTTCCTGTCTTGTGATAGGTGAGGATCTGCACCCCCACCCCTCCGCTCCACCTGCCTCTCCTGTCTGCCGGAGTTAATTTATCTGGGTGATAAGCAGGTGGACGAGGGGAGGAGAGGCCCTCAGACTGAGCTGCACTGTCAGACCTGGCAGACTGAGTGACAATGCTAATAGCAAGGTCCCATTAACCTCACCACACGCTTCACCTTTATCTACCACACAGAAGACTGTTTGTTTGCTTGTTGGATGATAATATTTACCTCGTGATTTGGCGGTCCTAGACATGACAAATATATTTGTGCATTTTGAGAAGGCACTGTGATTCAGGTAAAGAGGGGGGGCTACTGAAAGGAGACAGTGCTCTCTACAGCTCCAGTCTGTGATAAGGGGTAATGTTCTTAGCCTAATCTGTAACTTTAAAAAGAAAGAATATTCTTGTTTCCCTTTTGTTACTTTTAAATGAACAATGTCCTTGCCACTCATTATTCTACCATGCTCTTGGCTTACCACTATACAATACAGTTCAGCTTCATAAAACACAATGTATCTGCACGTTACATTAGTGCATTTAGGTAGTTTATTCTTATCTTGGGGCCACGGTCCTATTATAAAGAAGTTTGGTGTTTGTATACAGACGAGTCCTGTGGTGAGCTCAGTGCTCTGGTGCCAGGCACAAGACAGAGATATTGCTTTAATTGGAGAGTTACTGATCCTGCAAGGCATTTGGGTGCCAGACGTTAGCATCAATGCTTCTCGCTGTATTCTGCTGTGCAATCACAAAAATGATATTGGGGGGACAGCAGGTGATCCATAAAAGCTGTGTTTTAAAGCCTTGTTAATTATTCCTTCAGAAGTCTAATGAACAATGGGGATAAAACCTTGTGCAGGGCAAATCTATTTGTGGGAGAGGAGGAGCCAACTCTCTTTCAGATACAGTACTTCAGAGCCTTTACCCCATCTCATCTGTCAACATGAGTCTATCATTATGAAGCTCACACACACAAGCTTTGTGCTTTGATCATGCCCCCGAATATAGCTGGTACAATATTTAATAGTCATGTACACTTACAGGGATATGGTGTTTGAATGGAAATATGTGCTCAAAATGGTGTCTTCCATGCATAATGAAGCAGATGCCAAAGATTATATAGTTTGGCACAGAATTTGAATATGCATAGATTATCTCCAATTTCATTTAGCAGCTGGTGTCTGGGTGCGGATGTGTACAGTACATCACTTACGAATACTGGGACTGCCACATTCTTGAATTTCGAGTGTAGTTTATCATATTTCCCTGTGTGGAACAGACATCGTATTCTGTCTTTGGCTGGAGAGGGCTTAATACACGGCAGGCCTGCCAGCTCTTTCACTCCGTAAGAGATATGAGAAGAAGGAGATTAGTACAGCTACTCATCCATGACCTTGATATTACGATGAAGACGGATAAGAGCTTTCTTTCCCCACCTGCCCAAAGCCTGCAAGGATGTTTAAACAGCAGGCCCGGCAGTCATCATCCATTCTAAACAAATGTCTTCTACTAGGGTTCAATTTTGCAGCCATTCTATTCAGTATCCTAAGTCTATTAATGATGTCACGCCAGCAGTAAAAAACAAATGCTTGCTATGTACATGAGCCTCCAGAGATGATTATGGAGAGCTGAGGAGTTTAGGATAGTGGCTGTACTGCGGAATGCCTTACAAGTCTTTTTGATTGAAACTTAATTTTCACAAAACTAAACTGCCTTTAAAAGCTTCACATAATAGGAGAATACTTAAAAATGTTCCACTGTTTACTAAAAGGTTTCACTATTTACCCTCTCTGTGACAAACAAATTGTTAATTCTATGCTAACAATGTCATGAGATTACTAGAGCATGCTTTACAGAAAGCACATTATCTGAACCCAAAAAAAAAACCTTAAAGCAACTGATTGAAATAATGAGCAGGGCAGAAGTGATCCGCACTTCATCCTCACCTAACAAAGAGATTAAAAATGCAATGTGGAGCTCAAGCACCCCGCAATCGCTGACTGTACTAAAAGAGGCTGGTTAAGTTAATGCACAAACTTTTTCTTAGACCACATCCAAACTAAGATGTATCTTTATTGTATGTTTCTAGGATGTATTCCAATTTACAGTAACAATACACAATATTCTGAGTTAGCAGTTTTTCTTCATAATGAGAAATAAAATTACTATTGATAAAAATAGCAGTAAAATGATAATCTTGTATTCTTTAGTGTTTTCTCAAGTAAATAAAAAAAGGCTTTGTTGTGTCATTGGAAGTCTAAGATTAATATTTTATTGTTTATGTTCTGCATAACTTAATTTTATGCAGAACATATACCATACCTACTGTGCCTACTACACTAGGCGAATGGACCCGTCACAATTTGTGGCCTGGTCTGACTCACTGGCTTCAGATAATAATGATGTCTTTAAAAAAGTGTAGCTACATCTTTCCATCACTGTGGCACTA
This sequence comes from Siniperca chuatsi, assembly GCF_020085105.1. Lineage (NCBI taxonomy): Eukaryota > Metazoa > Chordata > Actinopteri > Centrarchiformes > Sinipercidae > Siniperca > Siniperca chuatsi. The sequence goes on along the minus strand of NC_058051.1, from coordinate 24,041,126 downwards.
CTTGTCATTTTAGTACTCATTGGTCATTCAGCCTGGATTGCATGTCTACAACTTGCTCATTACTGAGTCTCACTAAAAGCACCTGCAATCGTCCACTGTGGGTTAGCATGTCATGGAGGAAGTGCTGAGAGGGCATACCTTTCTTTTACCCGAATGCACTGAGAGTATTGAAGAGATGGCATTAGGACATAATGAGTAAAAAATGTCTCTCTTACACCGGGCCAAGAAGCTGATGGGATTTTCATGCTACACTGAATCTCAGATGCATTCGGCAGACAGCAACCGCTCAGGACATATTTGTTTGTTACTGATGTAGTAAACAGCTGTTGCTGTATTTTGAAATACAGTAAATGCCATGAATTCGGACAGTGTTCATAAAAAAATATTCTGGTGCCAGGAAGCATGTTAGAAAGAAACAAATGTGAAATTCTGGATCGAGACAAGCAAACGTTCTAATATTTGCTTGAAAATTAGAAACAAATTACAGAAACCACAGTGCATGACGGTTCATTTAAGGAAACAATTTGTCATCTGAATCTAATCTGTTTCAAAGTCAAACACGTTAAATGTGATTTTTTGTTTATGTGTTCAAATTTCACTACAAACAATTTCTAATGATTATGATAGGCATTTTAATTCTGTTTGTATAACACACATACCACACTCATTGAGTTAATTTGAGATCAAAGGGAGAGGAAATATCTAGATACAAATAAAGGCTCTACACACAAGTATAATAGCCTAAGTAATTTAAAATAGTTTGAGAGAAGACTGCGCTGTGTCCCTTACAAGACCTGCTTATTTAAGTCCCTGGATTTGGCTAATAAAGCTGAAAATGCCCTTTGACCATTAAGTGAACTGATCTTATTTTCAGAGAAAGGCTGGTGATTCATACAGTATGCAGGCTCAAAAGCACTGGAGGCTAAAAAGGGGGGGAAAAAAGAAAGAAATGTAGCAAGAGAACAGAGAAAAGATGAGAGAGAGGAAAGAGAGGGCAAAAAAGGGAGAGTTAATAAAGTAGAAACAGACGAGAGGTATAGATAGAAAACAGGATGTGATGAAGGTGGTGGTGTGCCAAAGTTATCCACTGATCCATGCCGAAACAGATGCATTTGATCACAGCAAATCTCGGGCTTAGAGCATAAATACATAATAAACAAAAATTAATGGAGGCAAGCGGCATGCATGTGTTTCATCGGTCTGTGAGTTACCACTACAGTGACTGGAGCAGGACAGAGGCATCCATATGGATGCTGCTTAGAGAACAGACTTGTTAACATATCTCCTTCACTGCTCCTAGCAAAGCGTTACAGAGATGGAATACATATCAGCCACATTTAATAACAACAATACAAGTCTATGTGGGAGGGATTTTTTAAAAAACAACAAAATATGATACAGCAAAAAATTCCTGCCAAGCATGATGTTCCTGCCAAATTGGATCAATATCTCCGGGCAACTGTTACTATGTAGTGTAGCACTTATTGTAATGTGCTGTACAGGCTATATACAGTAAGTACTCAATACCTTGTAATGAAACAGTGATATAGAGGGAAATAGTTCAACATACTGTACAACACAAACACTCTTATAATTTGACAATCTAGCAGATGTCAAAGGCCTCATACTATCCAGTTACAACTGATCATGACTAATTCTGCTAGTGTTCTGAGCAGAGTTATGGAGAAGCAGTGAGCAGGACACAGAGCTTACATCTCAATTCTATGGCTTGCAATTAGAACAACCATTTTTCCCACTAGTGCAGCAGAAAACATGAAGAAGTCAAGGATGATGAATTAGTCTAATGATTCCACAGCAATATCGCTCAAAGACAAAGCTGGAGGAAATTGCTGTTCCCAAGCGAAAGGCCTAAAATTACCCCTTAAGATACGGTTGAACTTTTGCCATTTTCACTCTCTGTTGCCATCATTATTCAGTGAATCCTCTTGTTTGTGTTGGTATCAATTGGTCGTATCACTGCCTCCTATGGCTATCATGGCAACATTCTTTCATTCCCTCTTTCACCTTCTCTCTCTTTCGCCCTCTCCTGTCTGTGTGATCTTATGCTATAACAAGCACACAAAGCCCAGTGGGATGCTAATGCTTGCTGCCACCTCCACCCCCCTCTATCTCCTTTCCCTCTGTCTGCTTGTCACATATGACTGCCCCATCTGAGTCAAGTCTGGGGCGTGATAGAGGAGGTATGTATTGTATAGGCAGTCTCAGATGGTTGGCCTCTGCAGTGGAAAAGAAAGTGCAGGGGCAAACATGATAGAAAACACAGCACACACATACATAATGCCATGAGGCCTCAGGGGTGAAGGGCACAAGAGTCAACACAGCAGTTCGCTGGTGAACGCTAATTAGTGCACAGCTCTGACCTTGACAAGCCATCCTTTCTCCTCCGTCAAGAGGCAGTTGTTGCCACAATGCAACACAGACTGAAAGAAAAGCCTCAGCTGAATGAGATCTATTGATGGCAGGGTGAGCAGTGAAGAGGCAAGGAGACAGGAATAAAAACATCACCAAAACGCTCGACGTACTCCCTCAGCGACTTGCTGTGACTTGGCTTGTTGCACCCTCATTTGAATGCATTACACAACCTCAGAATACAAAAACACAAACCTCAATAAATAAGGCCTGTGTGTTTCAGGCTGTGCCAGTCTGCGCTGATCTGGGCCTTTCAGCCCACTCTGCATGATTAACAGAGGTAGCAACATTTTGCTTGAATAAATTAGAAACTCCACTGGCTATCCACTTTTAAGGGTGAGGGAGAGGGAGATACACAACCGATATGTCTTTGTTTGCAGAAGGCCCTGGTAATTGAATTTTCACAAAAATTCCATGTTTACCCCACAACAAAAGAAATTAGATAAAGCACGGGGAAGCAGCAGAAATGAAATGTGGCTGTCACAAACATAACTCGATGCAAAGCCTCTCAAAGATAATATATGAGAAACTGTCTTTCACTCTCCTGATGTACAGTCAGCAAAACAGAAATCACCAAAAACTGAAAAAATAAAAAACCCATCCCGTCTCTTACTTTTATTTCTGATCAGACCATGTCTTAATATTCAAAACAAATATTGTTTCTGTCTCTTTTAACATCTACCAGTTTATTATGTGGTGAAAAAACATTACCAGGTAGAATCCAAAACCACACCCAAGACCTGAGAATACATTCAGTACAAGGCAAGCAGACAGACTGCACTCTTTATCATGTCGAAAAGCACTTACTCTGCTGAAATCTCATTTTACTGTTATAGCTATCAATATTATCATTACCATTATTTCTTACTAACCAGGACAGGGAGTTTCAAACAGAGCTAAAGAAAGAGGGAGGACCACTGACTAAACTGATGTACCATACTTATACTATGTTCAGACCAAAAATAGAATTAAAAATGTGTTAGTGTGGTCGTATTGCTACAGGTACTGTTGAGAAGATGAAAAATGAACCGGTCCACTTTGAAGGTTTATTAAATGCCAAAACACTGCACAGTGGTTTATACTGCTTTGAGACAGGATTTTACAACTCAGGAAACTTATCACGGCAGCAACAGTTATTCCTCATTTGAATCGAGGGTGTTGTAAGCCTCTGGAGGTGAACTGTGACTTGTGATATTGGGATATATAAATAAAATTGAATTGACTTGACTCTGTCTCAGTGCTTGTGTGGTTAATGGTATAATTAGCACAATTCTACACCTTAGAGGATACAAGGTATACAAGATGGAATTTGTGCTTGTGTTACTAGATGCTGTGGCAAAAGTTGATCCAAATCAACTTTTTGCCAGATGACCCTGCATTTTGTGCCGGGAACCTCTGCTGAATGGGGAGGATGAGGAGTGGGCTACTGAGGTCTGGTAAACTCACTTCTTTCTAACTCCACACACCAAGATTACTTTCATTTACAAACTTGTAGTCTTCAGTTCCAACCAAATTTATTTCAGAATTTATCAGATTTTGCACAGTTCCCTCTGGAGCCACAAAAGGCTTTATCCAACTTTTTTCACATATGCAGTAGTACACCGTAAGACCTGTAAACAGACTTTGATGTGGAAATCGGTGCACTTCCCCTTTAAGTAAAATACTGTGCACATAAATTGGTATTCTAAAAACAGGCCAGAAATGTTGTTTATATTAAGGATATGTTATCTCTCAGCTTATTGCAGTGCAACAATTTTTGCAATGGCTGCAACTACAGTATAATAAAATATAGCATAACATTGTAGGCCTATACTATAGACTATACTAGTCTACAACAGTAACTACAGGATAAATACAGCAGATACTAGATTGTCTGTAATTAAGTTGTGTGCTTTTTTCCTGGACTTCAGGGGTTTCATGTATAATGGAAGCCAGAGGGAATAGGGAAGAATGTAAATTAAGAGTCAAGCTTGTTAGAAGGCCAGTTTGACTGTTTACATGCTCGACTTGGCCTAGGTCGACCCTAGTTAACAATTCATGGTGGAAGTTTCTCTATCTTTCAGCCAGTACTAGGCACAAAATGCATCTGGAGCCAATAGGTGTGCAGCCTGTCTCGGTGCACTCACTCAACCCCCTTTTAGGCTGTCTGCTCCTGTTGTCCTCTTCATCTCCTCCTCCTCCTTCTGTGTCGTTCTTCAATTGGAGACCTGTAGGTCAAGGTCCCTGCGCCACAGATGTGGAACACTGAGTTTTCAGGCCAAAGCTTCCTAAGCATCAGAACTAGTCAAGTGACCCAACAAGGGAGATTTTGAAGAACAACTGCCATTTCTATGAAAATGAACGTGTATGGAATCTGAATCTTACTGTATTTAAAAGAATCAGCAGAAAGTATTGATACACAGATGTGTGTTAAGTAACCATTAAGCACACTACTCTATGAGCTTCTCGAGCACAAAACTTCATGAGCTTAAGTGCTGCATGATAAATCACTTTACAAAAAGAGTTAAAATCTATTATCAACAGAGATAACCAATGTCCTTGGCAGTTAATGGGTGTCCGTGTGGAGTACAAGAGTGTTGTGTGAAGTGTGTTGTGTGAGTAGGCAGCCATAAGGGAACTGAGCCATGTCTGTGTGCTCAGCAGAGTACATCAGGACTGAAAGGGACATCAAAGAGTGATGACAAAGGATTATGATGAGCATGAGGTGTGTGTGTGTGTGTGTGTGTGTGTGTGTGTGTAGTTGTGCGTTAGTGTGTTGGGGTCACTCTCCAGTCACAGGGTTAATGACTACCGGGATGGGGGAGGCCTTCTCACTCTCCTGCTGGCCATCCATAGCGTGGCATTTCCCTATCAGTAGAGCAGAGTCTGGGAATGGGGTGTTCAGTCCAACGGATAATGGGTATGAACACAGGAATAAAATTTATCATGCATATTAAACCACAAAGCTGGCCTCAGAATATACAGAGTGCATAAAAGGATGCACAGAACGTGGTGGGAAAACAAAAAGAGGGGAAGAAACCATAAAGAGAGGAAAGCCCGGGCCCGAGCCAGCCCTCCCCCAGCTGGGAGATAAAGATGACTGATATCTGCTCCACTTTCAGTCCAATCTCTTTAATGCTAAGAGGTGCCAAGGATAGGAGCTAAGAGAAAGGAGAAGGAATTGGGCACAAGGTACAGCAACTCTTTCTCTCTAAACCAAAGTTGAATTGCAGACATTGCACTATCTTCATCACTTTACCCCGCCTCGCCTCCCTGTCTCCTCCTATATATCTCTGACTAACACACTCATGTTTGTGGTGGCAGACAAACACCAACATCAGGTCCCTGGGCAGATGTGCTTCCCAGTGTTCTGCACAGAAAACGGATTGTTCAAATGCTGAATAATTACCATGATAATCATCTCCATCCCACAAGGGTCTGAAAATGCATACCTGACATCTGACATTTGCTACCCATGGCTCCTCTCTCAATCTGCATAATCACATTCCTACCTAATTTCCATGCATATGTTTGGGGGGAAAAAAACAGAGGTTGAATTTTTTGCATTGTGGTGTGGGCATGGAAGGAATAAGATACCACGATACAGTGTATGCACATAAGATCCGAAACAATTAGTCAATTATCAGCAATTATTTTAATAATTGATTCAGTCATTTTTCAAGCAAAAACAGTGAAAAATGCCAAACATTCTCAGGATCCAGGTTCTCAAATGAGAAATGTTTGTTTTCTGTCATTGTAAATTGAATATCTTTGGGTTTTGGACTTGTGATTTAACAAAACATTTTAGAGATATCACCTTTGACTCTGGGAAACTGTGATAGGCATTTTTTTTTTGTTTGTGTGTGCTATTTTTGGACATTTCATCAACAAAATGATTAATTGATTGCTCAAAAAAAAGCAGATTAATCGATAATGAAGCTAATCGTTAGCTGCAGTCCTAAAGCACATTACAGTGTTGATACTTCCTTCATACTGTATACTAAAGGTATCAAAGATTGTGTTGAGATCTTCAAGGCATTGTACATTATGCTACTTGTCACCTTTGAACTACAAAGCCTGTAAGTATTACACATAAAGGGGCATTTAGACTCAGTAAGTAATTGCTTCACAGCTGTGGCTGTTCATAGGCTCAACTGGGATGGTACAAGAAAACAATTAGTTTCATTTTCAAAAGATGTTCACATACTAATATCAGGAAAAGCAATGGGCAACCATATAGCAGCTCCTTTATATGGGACTTTCTGAAAGGACAAACATTTTCAATACTATGGATCATGTTCAGGCCATTATTACTGTAAGTTGTACAAATGCATTTACAGCCAGTCCATAAGCATTGGGACATTTAGGTTGTTAATTGTTTTGGTTCTGTACTGGAACATATTGTATTGATACAAGACTATGATGTTAAAGTGCTGTTTTAGGGTATTCACATCCATTTTGGCTTAGCGCTGTTGGACTATTTTTTTTTTACTTAGTTCTCCAATTATAGGACAATACAGAAGGCAAATTATCCTATTAATCAAGTTGTCTTTCACTCAGTAATCCTAGGTATTCTAAGACCTGAAAAACATACATCATACAACTTATACATACATGGCAATGACAATTAAATGGCAATGATGATAATGGCAACAACATGGCAAGTGACAATTAAGAATCCACACTGTATAGATGGATGGAGCTCAAAAAGTATACTCGTATGCCTTTTTGTGCAGGTATTTCTTTTAAATGAACGCAGTCTAAGTCAAAGAGCTCCACCTCAAAGAAGTACCACTCCAGAGCAGAGGTTTTTTATCAACATTATAATGAAAGGAATAAGGCCATGTCAGTAGCAACATTCTGTGACTTGGGTATTGTGCCTGTGCATCAAGAGCAGTTTGTATTCAATGTTCAAGTAGGCACTGAAATATAATGTCTAATAAAAACACATAAAAAAACTATTTATAAGAGGATTTTATATCAATGTTTATCTCTGGGTTTCATAGTTTGAACATCTTTTCTGTCCTGAAACAGCTTGCATGGGATCTGCTACACTGAGACAGCACAGTATATCAATTACCTCAGTAGTGCGTATGCTACTGCAATGCACACTAAGCTTTTTTTTCACACATTTAAGACATTTATAAGACATTAGGAGATAACAAGTTGGAAATGGTGAGAAGTGATTAGGCAGAGTGCTTGACAGATATGAGAGATGTAGTTAGTCCCTGTTTAGCACTTGTACAGTATGTCTCAGTCTGAAGGTAAAGCAAGCAGGGGCTTCCTCTCCCCCTTCTCCATTATCCTTACCACAACACATGGCCCACTCACATATTCACAGCTCTGCAGAGCAGCTTGGCTTCAGCGTGAGCTGCAATCCCTCTCACTCTGAATCATGCTGTGATGGGACAGCAGTCCAGCCTCTCATATTTCCTCAAAAGAACAGTCACTGATACAAAGCTCGACTGGCAGCCAGATCCATTGCTGTAGCTTTTTGTTGCCTCCACCTGAGAGAAAAGCCCTTAAACTGTGATGGCCACTCATTCCCCTGAAAGCATATTGTGGGCTTTATGACAGAGTGGCTCAAGCAAAGTGTCGCCCCACAGAGGATCATCTGATGTGGTCTACCATGGGGTGCCTGTGTTTCATGTGTTACACACTGCAGACCCAACAATGCAGGCCCTCCCCATGTCTCTCCCTCCCTTTGTTTCTGATTATTGAGCTAAATGGAATTAAGAGCTTTTCTATTGGGATCCTTTTTTCTGCACTCGCCCTTTTGAACAACCTGAGGGGGATTTTAACATGCTATTACCCTTTGACACAGTGCCGGTATTGGAAGTAGGAGAGTTGTGAGGTATTTAGCCAGGGCTCCAGACAATGAAATGGAAGGCAGGAACAGACCTGCGCTCTCCTGCGAGAAGAGATGGAGAGGGCGCCTGGGGGCAGCAGGGGTGGAAGGCCCCAGCCTGGGCCCTGTCCACTGCAACCTGCCAGACACAGCCTGAATCCCATTTATTCCTGGTGACCTTAAATAAAATGCTGGCTACCCCTGTGGGCCCCATGTGAGGCCAAAACCAAATGGGCTGTGTTCTCCACTCTTTCTACCCCACTGCTAGAGAAAATGAGCTTTATCTGTGGGGGAACTCAAGGCCATGTGACTAAATGCCCCCTTCCCTGCATGAGTTTCCCCACAAACTCCATTCCGCAGTTAATCTGCAAAGCTGTCGCCTTTTAATTACTGGCTTTTGGTATTGGAGTGCTCCAATCTGGAAACCTTTTGATTCATTTTGCAAAGTTTCATCTTATATATCACTAGGGCAGCTGTACAGTTTGAATTTTGGAACATATTAAAATTCCTTATGAAAATGTGCACATACACTCTTCACACACACGTTCCCCAAGGTGAAATGGGGGGTGTCTGACAAATATGTCTAGTCTGATAAAATAAATATGTAATCCTAGTTGATTAAGTTAGGTTGTCAAAACAGTGGGTGGTGACAAGTATTAGAGAGGTGAGAAATTGTTAGATTTAGCTCAGTGTGTGTCTTTCTATGTCTGTCAAGGACTCACAACAAATAATACAATGTATCACAGATTCATATCAAGTGCTTTGATATTTGAAACCAGTTAAAACTGGTATCTGTAATGTTTTAGTTAACAAATCATTCATTTCAAGACAGAGCCAGTGGACTGGAAGTGAAGATTTCACACCACGTTTGTATTTTCATGCATTGAAATCGAGCATAAGCTCAGTTGTATCACACTTCGCTAGCTGCCACATTTGCCATGCTTTGCATTGGTTGATTCACATAAACAGCAGGCATCCACAGCCTTCCACAACAGCTTCACCATATTGTCCTAAACAACTTGCCACAATATGAAGAAATGTATGTATTTCACCTTTAATTCATTCATTTAATTTATTAGTTGCTTGGTTTATTTGTTGATTTATTTCTTTGAACTGTCTTCACCTTATTTCTTTTCCCACCTATTTCCCTGGGATTTCCAAATTATTTGAAATTTCCAGTCTAAGCTAAGAAAGTTGCTTATCCATCAAGGGCACCTCTTTGTCAAATGAACCCACACAGGGTACTGGCAGTTTTCAAGTGCCCACCACACGTCCATGCAGAGCCAAAGTCTGCATGAGCAACTCTAATTAAAGTGGAGTTAATCACAAATAGCTGGATAGGGCCACAATTGAGGCATATGTTAAGAATGAATTACTAATTAGAGCGGCAAGCAGTGAGACAAGTCCCAGACTGCTTGAGAAGTCTCGGCACGTTACTAATATATGAAAAGGTATAAACAAACAGCAATCTGGTTGTTTAGCTCCTCCATCCCACTTACAAGGATCCAATTATGGCAGATCCCTGGAGCCGCCAATACAATCAGGCAAGAGTGAGTCGGCGTTATGATTAACTGAGAAGGCCACATACTCTCTATGGCTGCTCCAGCCAGCCAGCAGGCCTCCTTTGACAGGGGCGGTTATGTGGCTCAGTGAGCCCCAGGGCTCCACTCCCACAACAGGCCATTGGAGAGCCCAACACAACAGAACACAACAAAAAACACAGCCCAAGACTCAGATACGGCATTCAGGCTGTGTTGTAATATGTACAAGCTAATTCACTGGATGGCTTGCTTTTATAGGGCGCCCCACAGGGTGTGGTATAACACACAATTAACACTGTAAATTCCTTGAACAATGCTTATGGTACTGATGTGTTGGGGGAACACACCTGTTCCTATCTCAGTGCCTTATGATCTAAAACCAGAATGGAGGCCCTTACATTTGACAACTGAGCATTTTTGCTTTCACACCAGAAAGACATAAAGACAGCGAAAGTTTCCTATCAGCTCACAATCAGAATATTACAGAAACTGGCTGCTAATCTTCGTTGACAGCATTTTGGTCGATCAGCTGGTAGGTTTTGAGACTTCCAACCTCCACCCGTGAACACCAAAAGCAAAGGTAGCTTCTAAACAGAATAGCTGTTGAACAGGATAATTCTATATCAAATCCTTTCCAGTGCAGCCTGCATCCATACATCCAACTGTGCTTTTCACCACACTTTCAGCAGGAATATCAGTGTGCAGCCAAGAGGTAAGCTGGGCGATGGATGAAATGTGCTTTTTTGCCATTTATCATTCAGTGCTGGAGGTCGTGTACAGTTAGCCATCTGGATCCTAGGGAACTGTAAAACACTCTCCCTGATACCAGACTGTAAAGAGCAGTTGAGCCAGAGACAGAAGCAAACATGTTGTGTTCTTGTGCACATACAGCTTTGTCACAGAGGTAATGAATAAAATAACAAAAGTAACATAAATGCAGTAAATGCAGCTTGTGTAATATCATGTACATTTTAACATGTTTAAATGTTGCTGTTTTTCTCCACAGGCAGTATATGGTACACTTGTGTAAACTCAAAGTAGAGAGGGGCTCATTCAGATCATCACCAGCCATCCGGCGCTAACAAGAAAGACACCTACAGACACGCCACTGGAGCTGAACAGCATGATATAGTCAGTCCTGCACACACACAGATGCACACACACGTTAACAGGGCACTCTGCAGGTGGGAAGCAGCATGATCCAGCTTTAACTTTAACCTGTCTCGTGCTGCCTAAGATACTGTCAATGACACAGCCCACCTCCGATGCCTTTGTTTCCTTTACTCTGAGCCAAGAAAGCCTAGTGATAAAAAAAGGCTTTCCCACTCCACTTCAATTAGAGATGCTGATTGGTACCAGTCCTCATTCCAGAAGGATGCTACTCAACCTTCAAAAGTCCAACTTCACACTCTTCTACAATCTGGATCTTCCTCCCGCCCCGCTTCTTGTTTGTTCTCAGTTCTAATGTGGCTTATATGAATGTGTCTACATACTGTATGTGTGTGCATTTGTATGTTTTAAAGTACACTCTGTTAGTACAGCAGCACTGGCCAGCCATGTCTTTGCTCGCCTCCCCAATGATTAATATGAGGTCTTATGGTGGAGCTGTAGGGACAAGGGAGAGGTTGAGACTGGAGATTTTTCTGTGGTTTAATTAGTGCATTCCTGGCATATTCTCCATCCATAATTATGGCCAGGGTTCTTTCTGACCTTTCTGGTATTTTCTGCATGTTTGGCTTTTATCTGATCATGTTTTATTCAGGATCTTTGTTGTGCATATTCCGTTCAGCAGTCTCTGCTGCTGCACAAAAAAAAAAAACACTTTACAGGATGGCCAAACGGCACATCTATCCTTTATGATTTCCCTTTGATTCTTTTTCTCTCCCCACTCTCTGAAATTATAAGGTTCCACCATGAAGTGATGGGGCCAATGTGGCACTGGCTGAGAAGCTTGTCCAGAAGGCAGACATCCATATTTATAAACATGTCATTCTGTTTGCTTTCATAAAATTCTATTTTGCACAGATGAGAAAAATAACATTCAAACAACATGTGAATAGCTTACCGATGTCCCCATCAGCCACCCAATGGATAAAAAAGAAACTGTATTTTTCCTCTGAGGTGGGTTTTTTTTTTTTTTTGACATCAGGGAGAAGGTGAGAGGCAGAGTGAGTAAAATGTATATTTCAGCTGGAAAAGGATAGAAAAAGGTATGGGGAAAAATCAAGCTGTTAAGAGCTTACACATCAGTAATCTTAATAACAGACATAATATCACTAGGATATTAAAGATTATATTTAAGACATTTTTATGTAGACGAATGAAAAATGAAAGTATGAAAGTATCACTTTTAAAAATTTTGACTTGTCCAAAATGAATGTTCTGTTTATGTCTGTGTGAGATGTCTGACGTTTGGTTCCTACTTCTGACAAGGTTTGTGAGCCAAAAGTATAACGACGCTGGTATCACGTGGTATAGTTGCCAGTTAATGTGGGCAAAACGGACACTGACTTAGCACATATTAGCTATCTTAGCTTAACAGTCCGAACAACAATAACCTATAAAATTATAGTTTTGCATGTTTAAACAAAATAAACAACAATTACCGATAACCATAGTCCTTACAACCTTAACTAATGTGTTGTCACCGGTTAGATTGTCAAAATTAGAAAAATAACAGCGTCAATCCCTGAGGAGCTAAGTTAGCATTAGTGATGGTTGCGCCCAGTTACCTAAAGTTATAGTTCCCTCAAACGTTATAGTTATATATAGTAAAGTAACGTTATGACAAAGATGCGTATCAGAGGGGATTTAGAAGTGGGCCAGGGTCTGACATAACGGATGGCCTTGGGCCAGTACAAGTTTATGCCGGAAAAGTTGATTGACCAGTCACTGGTCCATCGGGCCAGCATGAAAACACCTCGAATAATGTTAGGTCAACACTAAAACTAGCTAACGTCAATTTTTACTGTAGCTGTCTAATGTCGAGTGCTGTGGGTTTTAATTAAAATTCCTACAATGTACTGTACTGTACTCTCATTGGATTAAAATGTAAATATTTACCTAATGTCTTATAGCGTAAGGATGATTGAAATGTCATTTTACGGTAAGTGTTGCAATATAGGGCCCCTATAATTATTAAATAATGGGGAAAAAGGAGTTACCTAAAGCTAGCTTGCCATATCCTAAGAATACCATAGACAACGTTACATGAAACACCGCCGCACAAAGTAACCTATAATCTATAGTAATCTATAGCTAATGTATAGTTATATGTTGCAAGATGAATTCATTACTCTATCACGAAAGATTCATCACTTGATATGACTGAGACTGAGTCTCACTCCACTCGATCATGAAATATGCAGGTTGTGCAACAAACTGGCAACCACTGGAATGCACAAACTATAGACATGATAGAGTCATAAGATGAGTGTCTATATATACACATAGGCACACACGCATACACACAAACACAACACTGCACATATAAGAGCAGAGGCAGTGCTGGGGGGATTTGGGCTGCCAGGACCCCTGTGGGGAAGTGATGGCTTCCTGTTTGCAAGCCTTTCTTTAGTGAAAATACTTAAAACGGGCCAAACGAGAGCAGTGCTTATCCAGCAAAATTGCTGCTAGATGGAGCAGAAAGTGCACAAATTTTCTATGACACCCCAGTAATGAGGTTTTATATTGACCCAGGCACAGTGAGTGGAAGGGCTCGCTACTCCTCTTCTCCTAAACTCAGTCAGCTCTCCTCACCCTCTATTTGGGCCCCACTACAACAACCAGTGTGGGCTAGGACAGGTAGCAGAGCAAAAACACACACAGCTAAACGAGGGGCACTCATCAAGTATTCATAAACCTCCATTATACTGCTGGTTTTTCCTTAAACTGTGAGGAAATAAAAAAAAAAAATTCTTGCACAGAAGGAACAAATTTTCTTCCTCATAACATCAGAGCTGTTTTGGCATGAAACCGTGCCTGCTTCTCACCAGGTCTTATTGCAAATGTAAGCGCAGACTCAAATTTCCATGGCTTCATATCATGTCAACCCTTTCAAGTACAGTATATTGTGCTTCTGATAGAAAATTTTCATTTAGTATAGATTTAAATGGTCATCAAAATGAAACTTTTAATGAGATCAAGACAGAGTCAATACAGGGTTTGGCATGTGACGCGCACTACTATACACAGGTAAAACTTCGTGCACTACCCAAATTAATTTCGAGCTGGACCAATGAGTCGATTAATTGATTAGTCGATTGAAAGAAAATTATTCGCCAACTACTTTGATAATCGATTAATAGTTAAAGTAATTTTGCCTAGTAAAAATGCCAAGCATTGTCTGGTTTCAGCTTCTCCAATGTGAGGTTTTGCTGCTTTTCTCTGTTTTATATCTATTTTATATGAATATCTTTTGGTTTTGGACTGTTGGTCGGACAAAATAGGACATTTGAAGATGGGGCTCTAAAAAATTGTGGCGGGCATTTTGCACTATTTTATGACACTTCATAGATCAAACGATTAATCCATTAATCAAGACAATAACTGGTTGATCAATTAATAATGAAAATAATTGTTAGCTGCAGCCCACATTAATTTATTAAATCTTCTGAGCCAATACCAGGATCTAAAAAAACAGATACACAACCTACTGTGCTTCTTTACACACCCTTTTTTTCATTTTTCCATTTTCAAATAGTGAAATAATTTAAAGTATATTTGGCTTCTCCAAAAATAATTCAATAACAGTCTTTTATTGAACTATTTGTGCACATTGTTATCTTCTAAAATAACACAATAACACAACAACTCATTTGCCACTGTATTAATTTTTCATGTAAATGGACTGTTTGATTGTAAAAAGTGACATTGTCTGCCCTAGAAATCATGATTGGGGTACTGTTATATTCATATTTGTGTTTTGCTATGGAGACTCTGCACCTCCAGAGAAGGACTGTTTCTCCTCAGAGAAACCAGCCTGGACGCTCCTCCCCGCCCATTAAACTGTCTGCTGATTTTAATGGAGATGGGAGAAGCTGATGTGATTGGCCATTACTGAAGCCTGCACCAACTCCACCTGCTGAAAATGTATTCCTCTACAACCTGCTAATATGTATTGTATTAATGTTCTTATTCTGGCTAATTCTCTTTTGTTTGCACTGCACCAGTATTGCCTTTAGTAATCAAAATTGCAAAAATGTATTGATCACACCCACATATTCTTGTGCCTACTCTTAAGAAATTAGAGGCCTACATTTCACTCATTTAAAAGAGTGAATAGACATAATGCAGCATTTTATCTTGCAATGGTTTAAAATGAAATAAATTCTAAGCATATTTTACAAATATTTCTTTCCCTGGTCCAATATGTGTAACTTTTATTCTTCACTGACAAAAGTACTTTTACACTAAATAAATGTGAATGAATTGACTATAATTGTTGGCTTTTAAACAAAACTGTACAAACAGAAGTGCAGATGCTTTGATAACTGTGCATGCTTTCTGTTTGATCAGAATCTCCCTGAAGACATCTCCCTCCCAGAATCCTAAGTGCCTGAGGCAGTGGCCCATGATGCACAGCTCTATATCCTGGAGCTGGAGCAAGTAAAGGTCAGCACGGGATGTTTGTGAAAACCAGGGGAGCTGCTGATCTCTGAACAGTTATTGTATTCATACAGTAGCATATGTGTACCATCTAGCACTGTGGCCTAACACTGACATTCAGAACTGAAAGAAAGAAAGACTAAAAACAACATCTATCTGTGGTGCCTGAGATAAAAGTAAGGCTGAATATTGGTGTCCTGTCAGCAAAGGCTCAACACAGGCCTGGCACTCTCATTAGCAATATTTTTGTATGTCCATCAGGATAGCATGCATCAAGCTATTTTAGGCAAATGCATCACCAGTGAGTTTCTGCAAAGTCTGCAGTCCTCTGATGAATTAAAAATGTATGCTTGGATGGAAATAGTTTTGGTATACATCACAATTATTACCTTGAAGGGAAACTCATATCATTTCAAGAGAGGAGGGTTATTTCTAAGAATTATCTTTCTAAAGGATTTTAACAGTTCAGTAAGAGTGGTATGTGCCTTGCAAACGTCTAACCACAGCATCTTCTGCCATTTAGCCATGTTTTCTGTATAATCTGTCTGAGGTGCCAAGATTCAGTCTGTGCTTTCTGACAACCATAAGCCTCAAAGGCCACTCACAGTGCATTAGGAATGTTTTCTTTTTGACAGACATCAAAATGTGACCTTTAAATGATTCTTGTTATCAAGGAAGCTGAACAAGAAAATCGATAGAATGCCGCTGGAGAGGAGGGATTAATGCAGGGCAAATTGATCATTCCATTTCATTTTCATCTTGATTTGATGTGCCAGCCATACACACCTAATCTGACAACAAACTGCTTTTAACACTTCACAGGAGAATCCCAGAAAAAAATAGAACAAGCTTCTCAGTTACAAAAACAATAGGGCAGGAGTTTGAGCTTTTACTGACAGTTAACCTTAATAATAAAGAGCTGGGTTTTTCCTTTTCTTTTCATTACTTCTCTGTGCTTTATATATAGTGTGCCTCAGTGCTGTTGTTTCTATTCACCACAGGGAATACATGATGGCAAAGCTCATTGTCTATTTCACACAGTTTATGGGTCCATCAAACTGCAAAAACAAATACATTAATCATCAGAACACATTGATAGATCATTAATTGTTGTACCTCACTGTTGATGTCACACATTGTTGAATCCTTTCATGGATAATCAGAGCACTTTGATTGAACTTTATTAAACAAACTGTTCACTTACAAAGCCATGTCTGGACGCACAGGCACAGAGTCAGAGAGATAAAAGACAATATTTTCTTTTAAAGAATCTTTCAGTAAACATTAAAAGGAATATCTGCCAAAGAAGTATTGCACTATTTTCCCGTGCCGCTTCCCGTACACAGCTGAGATTGGGAGTGTATTACCACTGAAATGCCAGAGCTCGACAGATAACTGCGATAACAAAGATAGCAAATCTGGGAAATGAAAAATGGCACTTCTCTTCTACAAGGAGATACATCAGTGTTTATTAAATCAATGCCAGACAGAGGAATCTGAAGGTAAAATAATGAACCACTTATAAATGATCTTTGCTTCGCTGGGCCTTACCTGATCAGGGTGTTCAGGGACCACCAATGCGAGGCATATTAGGAGAGGTCTATTAATCCTAGTGCTTCTCATAGCTGACTATAAAATGTGTGAGTCCTCTGTGACTTACTAGGCACATCCTTTTTAATTTTTCAATGTAAAAAAAAAAAAAGTCAGCCACACAGCTCTCATTGATTGGGTGTGAAAGTTTGGGTTGTCTGTGTATTTCTGCTGTAACAGTGTGGATATTTCATTACGGTGCTCTGGGACACATTACGCAGCTCTGCTACCTTTCTCACGGCATCCATGGCAACTAGGGAGGCCGCTCTCCTTGCAGAAATGTGCTTTTAATTGAGTGACATCTAATCAGGCAGTGAAATACAGCAGTAGAGTTAACAAAACAGGTCAACGAGGGACAAGGACTACCAGCTGCAATCGCCGTCACAACACAGCGTTTATTTGTGGCATTGACCAATCCTTATTAGTCTGGTTTTAATGAACAAAATTACAGGGTTGGAGGTATTCTTCACAAGATCCTTGGGTGAATGTATGATTGGATATGATGAGCCCTTCTTAAGACTACACCAGCTTGGGGAGGAGGCATGTCTTTGATGTGCTGAAATTACTGGAGCTGAGAGGTCTCACAAGCTACGCCTTAACACATATTAAATAGGCTCGAATGGAAAATTTTCACCGTCATCTGTTTTTCTTTTTCTTTAGCTTGTTGGTGTGCCAGGCTTGGCTGTCTGCTATTTTCTTCCTCAAACATGGCTTGTGGTTTTAACTGAAATAGCATTTCTTCCTCATTATCAGATGTTGAGTGCACAGAGGGACACCATCAACTCCTCTCAACCTAAAATCATCTGTGCTGACAGCACTCTGTAGTGACATACATAGATAGAGGGGGTAAAGGCATAGTCTCAGTAAATCTTCTGCCAGCACCTTGGGGAATCATTGCAATTCATGATCTTTTCTCAGTATGCTAACAATAATCTTGTGTCTCGCACATCACCAGGCATAGCAAACACTTGTCTTCACTGAGTCTCAGGAAGAATCAGCTTGTCCTCACCATGCAAATTTCAGGGCCGTGTTGTTCTTTGTATTACAACTATATCCTCAACCTTTTCCAGTCACTACCTTACATACAGCTGGATGATGAATCCAGCTCATGAGTGGCAAGCTTGACACATACCTTTGTTCTCCTACACCTTCAAGCTACAAACAACTGGAAAATTGACTTTCGCCTCTCTTGCTATAGCTTACAATAATTATCTAAGACACATTTTAAGGCTCTCTAAATGTCTCTACTAAACAAATGCCCCACTCCAGGAGCAACTCTGCCCTCACTACGAGAAAAAGTACAAGATGCTTTTGTTAAGCTGGGTATAACAAATGTTTCTGCAGTAAAATCTGCTGGATAAATAAAATGCAACCCAAGTGAAATTTGTCTGTGTTTGTATATTCCACTATGTGCAGAACTGCAAAGATAGCTCTTAATTGGAAGCACCTTAGATGGATGCTACTAAGGGTGGAGCTTCAGCCTTTTGTTCACGCTTTACTAGCAACTGAACTGTTGTCATATGAATTTGATCTGATCACAGCAGTGAACTTACATTTCAAGGAGGGTTTGCTTCTTGTTATTGCTGCTGGTGGTTTGTTCCATATATCTTTGACTGGCCAGCTCATCTCGTTTTAATAATGAAATAGGAACAACTTTGTTAGGTGGGAGGTTTTAGGATATGCTCTACATATTGATGTCATATATTTTATGTAGTTTCTTATGTTTTATGTATCTTATGTTTCAGTCTGTGTGTATTCTAAGACAAATTTCCCTTTGGGCACAATAAAGTTAAAGTTGGAGCTGAAGTTAACATTAAGACAACAGCTGGTTCTGATGTAGTATATTTTCTCCACACGACTAAAAGAGGTGCTGAATAGGTTATGAGTATCAGTGTAGACAAATATAACCATACGCTCAGGTCCATAAATGAATTACTGACGTTTTAATTGTCAATATTTTGTCATTCTGTTCTGTTTCACACATGCAAAACATTAACTAATTTACATGTAAATAAAACACATTCACAAAGACCTGTTTTGGGTGAAACATTGATAATAAACATACAAATCTAGTGTGCAATTTATACTGTATCTTCATATTTCTTCATTAACATTAGGACAATAATCTGGTGACTAGTTTGTGATTGCAATCACATTTTAAAATGTTTCTAAGGCGGTGTGTCTTATCATACTCATGTCATTATAGAACCATTTCATCTGCCTCACCTCCAGCGTGAAGCTTTGATGGTGTCAAGTGGGAGACGACAACCAATTAAAAGAAAATCAGTCAAACAACTGGGGGTCAGATCTCAAGATGCTCCCAATCACTCATAATTTCCTGTTGTTATGCTGCATTTCCACTGTTCCTGATTGGAGTCTGATAAGTCAGTGTGCACAATGGTCAGTACATCTACATATGAAACTTTATTTTATTAAAAATAAACCCCATCTTGTTTTTGCATAAAGACATGTGGCCCTCAGAAGCTGACCATGTTACCTTAAACAGACAAGGGCATAGGTAAGAACAGGTGTGGCACCTTTAATAATACCTGTGCCCACAGCATTGCACAGGGTGGTAGCTCTCTGCTTGTTTTTAGGAATGCAAAGACTGGGAGATGATAGGAATGGCATGCGTGGGGTCTGGCAGGACAAGGCAGTAGTCCTGATAGTGTTTCTGTGCACGTCCTCCTCTGTTAGTCATTACTGTGTGCAGACGAGGGGTGATGTTTACTCTGCTGAGACAAGCAAGTCTACTGCTCTGGGTTGCAACCTTGTGACTTCCTTCTCCCTCCTGCTGCCAGCTCTCCTAACGTCTAGCCCTGGTCCTGCCACTCCATGGGCTCACTGGCCTATTGCTGCTGCTAAATACCTACCAGCTACCAGGACTAAGTTTTTGGAATAAATCCGGCAAAAATGTATGATGTATTTCTGTGTGTATTGTCTGCCTGGTGGGTGTTCAGTTGATATTTCAGGAAATAATAGCATAATACACACAAGGGATGTAATATTGCAATACATTGCTGTGCCATATTTCCTCCCTCTGTCTTTAGTTTCCTTGTGTTGTCACTTTCAAACATTACCTCCACCCACACACATACGAGAAAGGAAGAGAGAGATGGTGACAGAGACTTACTGCAGAACACAATGTATGAAATAGGGAGTTGTAATCCTTGGTAATAGATAAAAGCAAAAAAATCTATGAAAATATGGTTGGATGGTTTATCATATAATGATGATGAAAAGAAATGAGAGAATATAAAAATGTTAGCAAACACAATTTATTTGTGTAACGCTAATGGCTCAAGGACAGTGGAAGTAACAGAGCACAGAGAGAGACAAGTGTGAAATAAAATAGATTAAGAGAATGCGATAATGTTACAAACTGAAACAATTATAACAGTTAACAAAAACAAAGGAAAATAAGGCGAAGAGACAGAAGCAAAAGCAAACAAAACAGTTGTGAAAGATAATGAAATGAAATGATAGATAATGGCAAAAGGGTAAAATCAATCATAATGCACCAAATAAAAAATGAAATGATTACCAAGCTTACGCAGGAGGTCAGGGGTCAGAGGTCAAGTTCAATATAAACACGGAAACCATTATGGCGTCTGCATGGATGTCTCTGGAAGAAATAAACAAGGAGTTGATGTAAGTACACTTCACTGTAAGTGCTGTAAGTCCTGCATCTACTTGACATATGTAGCACTCAAACATTAATGTGACACAATGCTGTAGTAAGCACTGATTCACAGCAGTGCACACACCAGAGAAGCTCAGTTTCCTTAAGTGGTGGTGGGTTATTTCAGGGTTTAGTGAATCACAGACACACTTATTCCAGCCCTTTAAAACAATAGAAGGCATCTTTTCATCATCCTATTACAGCGTCTAGACCATAAATTAAGTGTTTGCTCATTTCAAAACCTCTCAGCAAAATTACGTAGACTAAGCAAGACACCAATGCAATGCTAGCACATCACTCATGCTTTATGTTTCATGCTTTCATGCCCGCCCCTACTCCTACACTTATACACAAAGCAAATTCTAAGCTTACATACAGTGTAGACACTAGTAAGACAAAGAGTGTGTTTGATTTTTTGTTCAACCAAGACAAAAAAAAACCTATAGTAGTCTAGAAAACAGTCTGTGAGGCTCCAGCACACCAAAGACAACAAAGGCATTACTCTTTGCCAAATAAAGAAAAACTACACAAATGGCTGTGCAGTTGAAGCAGAAAGTATTCATCTATTTAAGCTTCACATAAATGCTTCACTTTTATTTATCTGATATTGTTTGTGTGAAGTGCATAAGAAATACACCAAACATTCAAATGTGCTGCTCTGGGGTTTTTCAACATATTGTGCTTGAACAAAATCTTCCATCTTCAGTCTAAAAGTATTTCTACCAGATTGTTCATATGATCCATGTGCTATCAGTGACCACAGGGTCAGTGACACTGCATCTCCACGTGTGGCCTATGTTTTTTACTAAAGGATACAAAGACAATCCAGGTCTTGACATTTTGAAAGGAAGATATTGTCCATGCCTACTTAAACGCCAGCATGCAAAAGATGTAATAACACAGAACTGCAAATTTTACAGTGGAGTCCAATAAAACACCCACTAAAACACCATCTCATCTTCAGTATAATAGGTTGATGACTCATTTTTTAATTGAAGCCTAAGAAACTGTACTTCTCAACTATTAAAACGTAAACCTAAAAATCCACTAAGGAGCATCTAAGGGGCCAGATGTCACATTTATCAGCAAAAAAGACACAATATAAATGGTTTCACAAAAAAGAAACATGGCCCTCGACCCAGTCTGAGCATGAAATCCAAACATTAGATGTAAGACAACACTCAGTACACATTGGGCCTTAAGGCAACATATCAGCATTGAAACAAGAAGTACCTTTCTAAACAACCCTGGGTTTTATTAGTGTCAAGCACTTCAAGAAGATCATGCACAAACTCTCAAATAAATGCATTTTGAGATTCTTCTGTATTGCTATGAAATATAGGAAAAAGCCCAAGGGTTTGGGAGACACTTCGGAAGGCTTCTGCATCTGTGTGTGATTAGTTCCACTACCTAAGATAAAGCATGCAGAGCAAATGTAATCTCATCATAGTCTATGTGTCACAAAGGCATGGAAACACTCAACCAAAAAACAACAACAACTGCTGTACGGTATAGCCTACCACTGTGACAGTGCTTAGCGTGAACCATAGTCCTGCCCGTGTTCTCCACCCATCATTAATTGTCTGATCATTGTGGAACAGAAAACAGCACGGGTTTGAGCAGACAGGAGATCTCACAGGTATTAGCTGCTAATTGCCGTCAACCAAACAAGCAGCACTTTCTGGAGAAAACAATCTATATTAATTCTTCCTATTCTCTCCTGCAGAATGCACATTGGAACTTCTTTGGCGCACAAGATTAATGCTTACACCATAATTACAACTAATTGTGCAAATAATTGCAAAGTTCTTGTGCTACCTATACTCACAATAAAACAAAAGCAATCTATGTGGCTCTTGGCAGGGAAATTGAAACAGTCCTATTTCTCTAGTCTCTGTCTTCTACTCATTCATTATCTAGCATTTGTATCTGCTCGGTGGTAAAAGCCAGATTTAGCAAAAGTGAGGGGAAGGGAGATGGAAGGAGACTGATGACAGGGATTCATGAATGCTCTGAATGCAGACATGCTGTTCCAGCTTCTTGCCTCTCCCAACAAAACATTTGAAAAGCTTCAAAGCCCAAAGATTTACGCTTTGGAATATGTCTTTTGATTATTTCCAAGTCTCCTCTTTTTAAAGGATAAAAAAAAGAAACAAACAAAACATCACCTGTAAATCGAGATAGCCTTTTGCAGAAGATTTTTGCACCTAATCCCTTTCATTTCAGGTCAGTAAAATATTAGTGCTTTCTCACTGCTCTGATGGTCAAAGCACATTTCAAAGATTCTGTGTGCCTCTCCAGCAGAGGGAAGGAGAGAGGGAGAGAGAGAGAGAGAGAGAGAGAGAGAGAGAGAGAGAGAGAGAGAGAGACAGACAGACAGACACAGGGCAGTGGGGAGCTCAGGCAATCCCCCATCTATTACAGGCGAACCAATCATCAAAGACAAATTACAGTACACTTCACTGGGATATGCTAATTCCAAATTAGATGCAAGTCATCAAAAGATCAGCATTGCAATATTTTGCATCTACAAATTGAAAATGTCTGCTTTCAGAACAGGTTTTAATACCTATATAGGATGAAAAAAAAATCATGAACCCCTCCAGGCCAACAGCATGCATGTATAGTAAGACCCATTTTCATACAGTAAAATGTATGTGGATTGTGACATTGTGGATGAAAGTAGAGGTAGTGATAGTCAAATGCGTTTTTAGAGAAATAACAGCAGTCGATCATTGTCAATAAAAAACAAAAACACCACAGTGCTGGAAATGGGCCACAACACATGTGAAGGCCCATTCATATGTCTCTTAAGTGGATAGGTTGAATTGTGCTCTATAAACCACCTTATTTTACCTCTGTTTTGTGATTGGGTGGTGTCAGCATTCACAGTCATCTGTAAGTAAAACTGTGACACATTATTTATCATTAGTTGTGGGTTAAGAATTTTATGGCTGCCTCAGTTTCTGTCTTGTCACCTGTGTCCTGACATGGCATTCCTCCAGCAAAAGAGAAAGACAATAGAGAAAAAGTAATATTGTAGATTGTAGAGACACTATCTAAAACACATTTCAGTGTCATCCCTTCACTTAAGTATAATGCTATGCATGGTCTTAATCCCTTTTTTGTGTTATTTGTAAGGCGAGACAGGCATAAATGTTTCCCCTTTTGCCTTTGTTTGTGTCAGCAAGCTCATTTTACACAGTGTGCATCTGTGGCTAAATTTCTGCTTTGGACCTCAGTTTTATAGGAGGCTAAAAAGAGCTGCATTATGCATATGTCCCTTTTCTTCTCCTGTTAAATGTAGTCATACAAGTTAAAGTGGTTTGTTTCCCATGGACATTTAAGTTTGGGTAAATAAAACTGTGAATTTGCACTGAAGTCTCTTGTGTCTGACTTGCTTGGTCCCAAACAATGTTCCAGTTAAATTTATATTATAATTAGATTGTTGTGGTGGGATTGATTGTTGTGCGAAAGGTATAGCTGCAACCATTTTAGTTAGAAATACCTATTTATATGATTATAATCTAGACTATTGTTTACCCAGGAAGTTGGATTTTTTTTTAGATCATTGTCATAGTGTACATGACTCATTTTGTTTACTTTCTGTAATCTATTCTTGGATTAGTTTGTCATGTAAACAGTATTTGTGATGACTATTTTATATACGCTATCTGCACATGCTCACCCACTTGAGAATAAACAAATCATAAGAACATCTAAATTTAGTCACTCTGCAAAACAGCATCTCCTGGTTCCTTTTGTTCTGTAAAATGTTGATTACATATCAACAAACTGTTCTCTGCTTTGCAAAGTATCCAACGGCAGATATTATAGTGCCTATTTATAATGTAATTTCCATTGAGATCATAAACACATCGATGACTCATTTTGTGTTTTGTTGTATATGCTTGCTTGGTGATCTTTATTCGGTACAACCCAGACATTATTAATGTGATTTGTAGAATAGTGCTGTCAATAGGCAACATTAATTGCATCCTTAGCACATCAATTGCAACATCATCAGCAGTGCAATAAAAATGAACATATACAGAGAAAGGTTCCCTCTCATAGACAAGTAACTGTTTGAGGCAGACAGTAACCTAAAGTTGCCTTGCACAGCTTTCTCACACAATGTCTTCAGCTTGGTGTCCTGAGTCACTGCACATGGCCAAGAAGTAGCCCCACACATATCCCCACGTAAAACCATAAATTGTCGCTTTTACACTTCGGTTTTTGTACGGATCAAACAACAATATACACTATAAATTGTTAATTAGTGAGCTTTAGAGGTGCTGTGCAGGCAGATGTTGCTACCTGCAGCCAGAGCCAGGCTAGCTGTTTCTCCCAGTTTCCAATCTTTATACTAAGCTGAGCTAACCGTCTCCAGACTGTAGCTTCATATTTAGTGTGTAGATATGAGTGTTATTGATTTTCTCATCTAACTCTCAGCAAGAAAGCTAATAAGCATTTCCCAAAATGTCGAACTATACCTTTAAAGCTATTTTTTAACAGAAAATCCAAATGTAGAAAATACACAATATTTTTTTCTGCTTAAATTCTGATGTTTCAAGAGCAATATAATGTAGATCTTCAGAATGTACAATGTTAAATGAAAAGATATTGATTTGTGAAGCTACCTCCTCTGATCAGTATGGATACCACTGTCTTCCATCATTGTTCTGCCGAGGTTTCTTTGATTTGAGGAGGAAGACGGCCAAAATGCAGTTAGTTTAAACAATAGAAACACAGACAGACAATTACCCAGTCCGCAGGGAGTCGGACTAAAGAGCTGGTCAATATTTCTGTGCAACATATGTATCAAAATGGCTGGGTCAGCTCCAGCATCTTGCTGCTCACTCTGTTCTCTCCCTCTAAGTGCCTCTTCTCCCAATCTATGTCCAAGGGGAGTACAATTGCCACATCACTGAGGTGTGAATACGTTGATGAATTTACCCTTTATGTTTGACACTTGATATGTAAAAGCACGGCTTATGTTCAGAAGCAATGAGCGGTACTTTGACAATGTCAATATTTCTCTCCAACATGCAGAGTAGGCACATAGACTAATGAAAGACCAAGTATATCAGCAAATGAGAGCACAACAGGAGCAGAGGACTGGGGGGAATTAATAGCTCCAGCAACAAATGACCTGACAGGACAACTGCAAACATACAGACAGACAAAGAGGCTTGAAAACACACACACACACACACACACACAAACACAAACAAAGGTACCAATACACATTCACATACACACACTCTCATACACAAAACCACAGGATAATGTTTCCTTACAAAATACAACAGCAGATGTTAAGATATACCCACAGCATATATGTTGCTTGCATGCCACTAGTGGTAACATGTCAAAGTGAAAGAAAATAACATTTGAAAGTATGTTGATGTGTTTCAAAGGCTCCTCCATTAACAGTGTCTTGTTATGGAATAAAAACCAAACCCCTCTGGTGACTTTCACCTATGGCGGCCTACTTTATTTAAGGCATTTGTGGTCAGGTAAACAGATTTTTATTTCTTCAGTTCTTCAATAGAAAAATCCCTTACTTACGCCTCATTTGATCCCCGACACTCTTCACCCCTCAGTTCTCATACTCCCACGCCCCCATCCCCTAGCATAAGGCTTATCATGAAAGCACAACAAGGATATATTGTCAAGAATTCTTTTAGGTAGTCCTGATTAAAGAGGCTGACTTTTATTCTCTCAAGTACACCCTTCCTCTTTTCCCTCTGCCATGGTACACAAGGGTACCATTACGGTGGCTGTGGACTTCAACCATTCATCATTCTTCTCACCTATGAAGCAAAACACACATATATCAACTAAAGCTGCCCTCCCTCTTCCCTAAATCACGCTTTGTTCTGTGTAAAGAAAACTGCCTGCTTGGACATCAACACCCACTGAGCCAAAGGAGAGGGATGCAGGAGGAGAGGTTCTGTGGATGCACTGCACAGTTTGTATTTCAAAAAATGGAAGAAAAGCAATTAAAAAGTGATATTTTTAAAATTGAAATATCTTTAACAATTTATATCTTTCTCATTTATGAATTTGGTGTTGAGTCTATTTTACATTTTTATGATGTAAAATGAGTTGGAGAGAAGGTCAATTTTAGTTTAGATTGTTAAGTCTGACATAAAACATATAACGTCTATGAACCTGTGGTAAAAATGGCTTTCACATGTTTTTCTGTTTTCAGACTCTGCCAAGGTAAAGTCTCATTGGGAAAGGAAGCAATTCCCTCAATCCAGGTGGTTAATTATTGTGTTCGATGTAGATATTAACATAAGTGAGCCTATCCAAACAGATTGCAGCTGGTTAAAGCTCTGTTGTGCCCTCTACAGCTTTTCACAGGGTTTTAGCCTTAAGTGTGCTTGTGCTTTGACAGTTCGTAGGTGATATCAGGATTCATTAGAATAAATGTAGGCTATTACAGCGAAAATCACAGACTACATACTCCACGCAATGTCTAAAAAGAAAAATGAATATCACTATCCACTTAGAAGTATACCACACAAACACATTTCTTTAAATGGTCTATCATTGGTTGCCAAGAGAGTCAGTATGCAGGCTTGGAATGCTCGTAGTGAGCCAAGCTGGTTACCAATCCAGCGGTTTAGTAAAATAGGCAGTTACTAGAACAGAAATGCTAATGACAAGTACCCTTCCAGCCTCTAATTTATCTCCTGCGTGAGTAACTTAGGGTTTGGGGAGAATGTTGGATTACTGTATGAGTTGCAGTGATTACAATTACCAAAACCATCATTCTAAGAAAGAAAAATATTTGCCAACAGGATATTTCTAGGTTTACAACCAATTTGGCAATAAATTCTTCAATATTGCAAAATTCTATATTTTTTTTACTCATATAATACCTAAGTTTGGTTTGTATCCTAATATATCTACAAATATGATGCCCCCAAACAGCATAGCATAGCGCAAGGAGATGTTTAATTAATCTGAAACTGCATACTACTTATGCATCAGTACAAGGCTACTTAGGATTTACCTCAGCTGGACACCTTATCCTAGTAGATGGAGCATGACTGGTTTGCATACTGTATGTAGAAGAGTTAATTGTGGTGGGATTATTTGCCATTTATTCATTACACAAGCAATTTCTCTTGCATTATTCATCTTCCAACAGGATCCGGGGCATGTTTTAATCATACTGAATGCAGATTGACAGTGCTGTGTCACCACTACTTTCAACTGAAAAGCAGAAAGCCAGCCCATCTTTGTTCAGTGTCGCAAATGTTAAAACAGATTAAAAAACTGTCCATGTCCAGATATCACTGGCATTTTAATGAAAAGAAGATGTTTACATGTTTTTTTCCTTTTTTGTTATGGGATTGCAAAATGCCAATAAAATGGGCAGCCTTGCTTCTGAGGCATGTTAGGTTGCTGTAAATGCAACTGCTATACGTTCATGCAACACAGTAGGGGGGGCTCTGTCCTTTTAATCTCTAATCCTTTCCTCTCTAAGGAGGAGGAGAGGGTGAAGATGAAAAAGCAGAGAGAAGGTATCCTCTCCCAGACACAGACCCATGCCATGGCACTCCTCCTGTCCTGTACTGAAGCTGTCACTATTGGTGTCTGGGGCCATGAGGCAGGCAATTTTAGCGTGGTGTGAATCGATACCCAATCACATCACGTTCGCAGGCAGCATATCAACCTGAAGAGGCTGTAGCGCAATTTACAGCATATTGTTTTTGGCCCTGGGAGCAAACAGGCACTAGGAGCAATAGAAGCATCATGGCAGAGCAAGACAAAGCCTTGTCATGGCCAGAACGGCCTTATCTCTGGTCACAGAGGTAAATTAATATCATATTAAACACTAGAGTCAAAGAGGGCTCAGAAACACAATGAATGAAGCAACTGCTGTTTAATTTCAACTGTGGAATCCAATATGGTGGCGTGCATTACTTTAATGAAGGAATTCTCATCTTAACAACTACTTGGAGTAAATCTGTCTACCAGTAGGACAATGTCAAATACTGTATATATACTGTGTATAAATAGTATTTGTACTTGTGTTTTTCTTTTGTCTATCAATTTAAGGAAGAAGATTTTTAATGGTTGAATAATACTAAATATGCTACAAAAAATGGGCCAAGTCAGAGCCAAAGCCACACATCACAAATATATTTAAACAAGATTAAACATCAGTCCATATATATATACACAGTATACACACACACACACACACACACACACACACACGTGTGTATATGGGATATTTACATATGGTTATCAAGTGATGTCTGAATATAATAACAGGAATGAGTGTGTGCCAGTGAGGCGAAACATCAGTGCAGGTGGGATTCGAAGAATCAAACTCCAGGGGGTTTGACAGACACATCATTCAGAATAAAAAAAACATGTTTGTTTGTTTGTTTGTCTGCAAGCCAACAAGTGGTTTTCATACACACCTGCAATCATTACATTCACACAGCAGGGTTGCCACAGTAGAACACACTGCTATGCTGTGAGCATGGTGTGTTGCATGGATTAGGCTGTATTCACACCAAATTAGGCGTTGTGGCGATTAGCGCAAGGGTTGTGCGGTGGTGTGAACGTGTTTACTTGTGCTTTAGAACGTAACCATTGTGAAACAATCAGAAAAATAACGTTTTATTTCTCTGATTCACCAACTTTCTCGCTACCACCGCTCCCTCTCTTCATTCACTCTAGGGGTGTCAAGATTCTCCAAATCCACGATTCGATTTGACTTTCGATTTTAAGGTCACAATACAATTAGAATCGATTTTCAGCACTGACGGCTATGCCATTGTTAGACTATCGAGTTTTGATTTGTAAAGATCAACAGATCATTTGTTTTATTCCCTGAAAACTGTCATTTTCATTTTCATGGTATCAAGTGTGATATAACTGCCATGTTTTGGGGGGGTCAAATTTATGGTCAAATTTAAATAATTTACTTAAAATGTAATAACAATAACTTATTTCATATTTACTGTTAAACACAAAAAACAAAAAAAATTGTCACCACAGTCACAGTAAAGTGTATGCTACAAGGGGTAGTTAAGTTACAGCGATATTTCAGGCTGACTGTGGAGCAGTTTGATCGGTCTGATCGCCGCCTTACCTGATTGGCCACCACAGCGTGACCTCGTGTGCTGCATTTTTTCCCCCAGCAACCCCAGCAATCCCCACTGCCGCAGCCTAAATGCAAATAAATGGAAAGACTGGCATTTTCTATATACAGTTTCTGTATATAGAATACTATTTACATTACAAACAGGCGAAACCAATGGTGCAAATAATGTATTGCATAATATACATTAAAGGTCCGGTGTACTTGTACTGTACAAGCATGTTTCTTTAGGCTCACCTTACACAGGTGTTGAGGTGACTTTTGTCAGTGTAGGTACTTGAGTAGCTTACATGGAGGTGGTCCACTGTTCTTTAGTGTTCTTTAGTGTTCAGTCACACAGTTTAGTGTTCAGTCACTAATCTGATCTTGAAGGCACAACAGGAAACAGGGCCATCATAGGTAAAAATGAAAGATATATCACTACTGTTTGATTGATGTGGCTATTCCCCAGGGAGAATAAGCCACTATTTCACTTTCAACAACTGCGGATGACACAATATACTGTACCTGAGATGGTTGTTATGGCTACGTAATTCTCTTAAAATGATGCTTTTATTCAGTGCAAAACCAACTGAAGCAAGTCAAGGGCAAAACAGCTAAACCATTTACATGCACAGCTCAGACAAATAGCTTTAAACGTGTTCTCTTGCTTCTCTTTTAAAATGCAGCCGTGACGAAGATGTATTAGTGTTTGGTTTGATATTTTTTTTATTTGGTGTGTATTCATTAGTGCTAGGCAAACATTTAAAAACATTTATCCCAGTTAAGGTAGGTTTTTGTAATTTGTCCATTTTATCTAGAGCTGCATTGATTATTATTTTCATCATCAATTGAGCTGCAAATTATTTTTTCAATTAATCAATAAGCGTTTGGTATATAAAATGCCAGAAAATAGTGAAAAATCCACATCACAATTTCCTAAAGTCCAAGGTGACATCTTCATATTGCTTGTTTTGTCTGATCAACAGTCCAAAACCCAAAGATATTAAATTTACTATCACATTAGACAAAGAAAAGCTGCAAATCCTCACATTCGAGAAGCTGGAACCTGAGAATGTTTGGCATTTTTGCTCGAAAAAATGAATTTAAACTATTAATCAATCATCAAAATAGAACAATTGTTTCAGCTCTACTTTTACCCCAGTTGAGAGTGATCCAAAGATGGACTTATAAGTGGCCACAAGGACATATCCTGGTATATCCATCTCCTTTTTCCCCCAACGAAAAGAGCAGGAATTACACATTTGGAGGTTCACTCTGTCACCCCAAGATCCTAACCCCACTTCACACAGGCGCAACCAGCAGGAGTCACTAATGCAGCAACAAATATATGATTGCACCTGCAAACACTGCTAATTGTGTTTGCATGTGGCACTCTAATCCCGGGCTCTGCAGTGGTGCCCAAGTGCTTTTATCCCTGAATAGTTTAAATTTTTGATATCACAGTAGCAACAGTGATCGTTAAATTCACTACACCCTTTTACTGCACCTCTCTTTCCATGGTGGCACATACAAGTTCACAGAACTAAAATATATCAGGATTCAGGATTAGGATTTATTACAATAAATGTAAACTGTTACTTTGATATCAAATGGTGGCATGCAAGAAAAAAACTAAACTATGTATGGGTGATAAAAATGTCTCTTTTAAAGCTTCACCATTCCACAGAATTAGAGCACTATCAGAATATCTAGAAAAATGGCACCAGAACAGCATGCTTCGGACTTCACCACAATTTTTCTAATTTGAACGAATATACTTACAATCATGTAAAATTATGTTTTGAGCACAAATTCAAAAGTAATATCACGCAAATAACTGCTCTGCTTTCATTAAATTTTATTCATTATATCTGTTTTATAATAATTATTTTATTTATTATTTTATAAGTCTTTCAAGTCTTAAGTCTATGAAATAACACAGCACCCACACTTTATCTGTGCAAAATGCAGTGTTAAGCATGAACGCGCTAAAAGAGTGCCGTTCATTGAACACGCTCATGTTTTTGGTGAACGGTGAACTCATCGTATCCGTTTACAACTAATGAACGTGAGTGTTGTTAGCTCGCTCACGCACTGTGTTTTACGGCACCCAGCATGCCGGTGTTTTGGGTCACAGAATCTGATGGGTCACAGATTTTTTAAACGACACAGCGAGCTGAAGCATCCGACCAGTCTTGGGAAATATCTGCAAGTGAATGATGATCACAAGAAATCATTAACAAAGGTGAAGACGAGCCAACAGCCACAAAGTTCTACCACCCAAGTCTAGTAAAGGCTAGTAAATGCAACTGGTATTTCAGGATTTCCACGAACAGCCCCCCTTTATCACCATTTCACAGAACATCCCTCATTTACCATTACAGATGTTCTCCACACAGAGATCAATGTTCATGTAAGACATATAAATGTGAATTTTCATCATATCCTCACGCAGAGCATATTAATCAGCAGTGCATCCCCTGCCATCTAGACTTCATCCATATTCCTGCAGGCTTATTGCAAGGGGAGCCGGTGGTGATAAAGCAGGATCGATATGCGGAGCTGGTAAAAACACAGCAAGTACAACAGCATGTCACAAAAGCAAAGACTACAGAGGACAGTAGAGTGAGGGAAAGATGCCTGGTAAGCCAAGTTTAAAAATCATCATCCACAGCTTATTAATAAGAGGAGAGAAAGTGATGCTACCTCATCTTCTGTTATAGTTAAAGGAAGCATGAAATGTACATATGTACAATGTACACTACAGGCTAAGGAAAGGTATAGATACCATTCTATTCATAGTGTAGCATTCTTTGCCAGCTGTTTTGGAGGTACAAATATTAATTTTCAAGGAAGCTATAAAAAGGCAAGTAACCTCACTACTTTAAATGCCAGAAGATGTTTTGAAAAATACAGCAATAATGAGTTAACTCTTGAGATACTGTATATTTCTTTTTTGTATCAACACAGAGCAAAAACTGTTGTGCAGTTCATAGGTGCAAAGAATTTTTGACTGCAACAGTCTAGCTGTACTATAACTTGGGACACACTGTCTTCAAACCTTTTTGACAGGTAAACCTGGGAAGGCATCAAACATTTTCTCTCTTTGGCATATCTCAATACTGCCACAGAGAATTGAGTGACAACTTTATTTCTCCTCATCTGTTACATAAATCAAGGAAATACTGTGAAAGTCATTTCTACAAACTAAGAAATTCCCTGTGCTTTCTAAGCTTCGAAGGTTTCCTTAACAAAGTTTCACACAGGAGCGAGAGAAAAAGTAATTTCTTTGACAGGCAGACATTATGTGATAGAGGAGACTTTTCACTGCATTAAAGAATGGGGCTCCAAACAACAAAGAGAAGGTAGCTGTTTAAAAGGCCAATTTTCCAGTCCACATTGTCATTGTCACACTCTTAACTCCAAAGGCAGACATGCACTCTGGCATCAAAGGCCATTGATTTTCTAATCAAGAGCAAATGATGATTAAGGCATATCTGCCCCCTTATCTTTCCGTTTAAAATCCTCCTTTCTGGATTCAATTTGACTTTGGCTGTTTTTCTGCTGAGGGGAATCAGAACAGTCAAAGACAGAGACACCTTGTAGAGACAACGGGTGGCGTCATGAATTATTAAGGCTAGTGGAACATAAAATGATCACCCATCCTACCTCTCCCTGGGTCAGCGAAGGCTTACATTGTTGCCATGCCTTTTTATCAATACACATGGAAGCTGATAGTGTTGATCGATAAACTTCTCATTCGACAAATATTAAACTGAAAGTTTATTGTGATTGATCGGCTAACATGTAGTGCCAGTGGCATGAGGCACAGCTATTCCTCATTCCTGACTGAAGCACCTTTACAAAAATAAATAAATAAACACGGAGCTAAGCTAGTTCACCCACTAGTGCTGTATACCCTCCCACCTCAATACTCTCTTAAATTCCCAAGCTGGGTAGCAATAAACAATGTTAAAAAGGTTGGGCAATGAAACCCCCATCTCTTTTACCTTGATAACATTAAGAAGTAATACCACAAAGCAGAGCTGACTCACCCTAAGGGTGCACATGCTCATTTCTTAGCAGACTTCAATTATCCCAACTTTCTCCCCTGGTCGTTCTTCCTATGTATATGTTTAGCCTTTGTGATACACCTGCCTGAGGATGAGGGATTAACTTCCACCCCTCTCTCTCTAAGCTTGGTTTGGACTTTAGGTTTAACTGTCCTTCAGGACCAGCCTGGAGCTCAGCTTAACAATGATGCCCAAACCCCTCATCTCTCTTGCAGTCTCTCTTTCAGTCACCCTCTATTTCCTCATTCCAACTCAGACCATAAACATTTTGCTGGGGGGGATAAGAATCAAAGACAGATGGACATCATCCGTCCATGACCTTCAGGCAATGCCGATTCAACATGAAATGCAATGTGTTGTGTTGTTAAAAGTATAGTACTACTGGTGATGAAGTAAACAGACAGATAGTATAGATAGACAGACAGACAGATAGATACACATTATAAAACATGCAGTTCCCAATATCTTTGATGAATAGGGGTCATTGTGTTACAGCTGTTTATGCTAATTACTCCAGTTTAATGAGTTATTACTCCAGGTGTAATTCTCTCACACAACCAAATAATAAGAAGCAAGGGCACTAATTTCCAGGTTCATCATTTCCATCTAACAACTTCCAAGTGTTCATCAGAGCACAACACTGCCTTATTGTAACTGGAGGGTCATTCATGGTGGATTTCATTCTCTCATATGTATTCATTAAGTCCACTATCAGCCTCCAACTCTGTGATGTCACTTTACCTGAAGTGATTGTGAGCAGGGCATCGTGACAGAGATGAGAGAATTGTGGGACATCTTTTGTTACACAGCAAGAGCTGACATGTGAAAGAGAAACTAGCAGGCCTCTGTTGGGTGCACAAAGTCCTCTGTAGACAGATGGGACAACAGAGAGAACTAGTTTTGTTCCCTACGTATTTTCCTCTTTTATGGTGCCAACATATGCTCAATGAGTTTTACACTCAACAGAGCCTAGACGCAGGAGGATCTCTGAGATTTTGTTTGCCATACAGTATTTGAATACTGAGACCAGTAACTGGCAGGAAGACACAGGCTGTACATCCTTTCCAAGCCTGTGGATTGGTGTTTCAAGAAAAGTCTAGCAGTCATCTGAATACACAGGTTTTACGAGTCTTCTGACTTCATCAGCAATGTTAACTCATGACTTTTATGTTTTGTCAAATAAGTCAAGCTTGAATTTAGCTCAATAAAATGATTCTAAAAGTATAGTCAGGCTGCTCATTTTTGTTTTTAGCTAGAGAAAGGCAGGGTTATGTCTCTGCCATTCCCATCATCAGATTGCTGAACTATTACCAGTCCCCCATGATTACCTCTACCTGTCCTTATCAGCTGAACACTATGTACCCGTGTAACCTGCTATTCGCTGTGGCTAGATTTGTGTTTTCTTATGGAGAGGTTTCTGTAGATTTTAACCTTAATCCTATCAGCTAATGTGAAGGCACTGATCCGCGCCTGTCTTGAAGGTTATCTGTGCATGTTTCACACCCACAGGCATTCATTATTTACATAGCTGCTCCCCTGAGGCACCAGCCACCACAGGAGGTGTAGATGGGAAATCTACCTCCCAATCTGCCAGCGACACATCCATATCTATACTGCATGGTTCACTGACTTAGGAGGATGCAGTGTCAGGATTATCATCCGTTCCCTGGAAACTTCATCTTCATCGGCACAAGCAGCTGTGACGGTGGCATCAGGCAGGCGTGTTTGCCTTTTAAATCAAGGGTTCCCCAACACTGGAGCCTTAAGGGAGCCATTTTTGGAGAACAACTAGGAAACAAATCAGAATGTAGCAATGCTAACACTAACAGTACTCATTAAAGACAGTCTTGAGGATTGTTACCTATAGGAAGGGGACTGTCCTGCCAGGAAAAACAACAGCATCACTAATTTCAGCAAATCCCCAAAAACTACATATAAGCGACATAGGAATTATGATTCTTGTCCATCAAGAGCAGAGGAAGAAGTAGTGTGATGTTGTTATAGAGCCATAAAGTCTGCAGAGGGAGGAGGTCGTGGTGGATGGATGGGACAACAAATCGTTGGACTGTAACTCGGGGGATTGCTGTTCATTTCCCATTTCATACCAACAGTCAGCGTTGGTTTCTTTTCACCTGGTTCCCTAACATTAACCAAATGGTTATTATTGTAACCATGATGACGAAGATCCCCTAACCTTAACAAAGTATTCATTTTAATCCAAACCATGATCTTTCCCTAAACCTGACATAGCATTGTCAGATAATAAATCAGATAAATCTTTCTAACGGTGATTTGTAATGCTTTTGGAAGGCACTGACAAATGATGTTTTGTCAATAGTGGCATCAGTTCAGAAAAAGCTTTTTTGTGTGGTTCTAGTGGGCATGGACAAAAGGAGGACTTGTAGGTAGGAAGGAGCATGACTTGAAACTATCATTAAAGTAAAATAAGAAAAAATTAAGCATGTTATGTAGGCTCTAAATTCAACTCTAATTTGTGGATGTCTTGGATGTCAAATGGCTATTTATCTCCAGGAGAGGGAAACAGACAGGATTTCAGTGGCAGTGTTTTGAATGCAATATATGCTAACAATGCTTGT
The DNA here is from genome assembly GCF_020085105.1 of Siniperca chuatsi. NCBI lineage: Eukaryota > Metazoa > Chordata > Actinopteri > Centrarchiformes > Sinipercidae > Siniperca > Siniperca chuatsi. Next base: position 24,004,661 of record NC_058051.1, on the reverse strand, counting down.
TAGGTTAATGTCTAAATCAGTCATTCATCTCGCATCCACACAGCCATGTGGAGTATGATAAATGTAACAGCAGTTGGATGCAGCAATTTCACAGCCTTATCCCATAACCCCCTGGATAATTAATTCTAATGATACTTTTTATCTGCGGCACCATCACGATAAACATCAATGCACAAACCTACTCATATGAATGTGCGATTGAGCATAACACTGACCTTTCAAGACCCCCTGGACCTCTGAAGACGTGTGTGAAAAACACCCTGTACACTCACGCCAGCCCTTTAGTGTGCAGGGCTGATTTGATATAAGCGTGACAGGGGTATTTATAGAGCAGCATAGAGGCTCACTCTCCCCTCCTTTCTACACCATGAGCCCATTCCAGCCCAGACACTATTGGCAGCCCTGCTCACTCACTGGAAAAGCCATCATGTCAGCACACTGGCAGCAGATAGCATGTTGTGCTAACAGGTTTGGAAGTCCACTAGCAAGAGCTCTATGTAGTTCATTATGCAGTGACAATATATATCACTTCTTTGATGCCTTATTGCACAGCACCAAGACAATCTGTATTAAAATGTCAGTGGGTTTTTTTTTATCTAATGCAGACATTAGCTTTTGCCACAGTCTGATATCTTAAGCTTCCATTAGCACACTTGTGATTACTGGCTTATACATGGTGATGCAATCTTGATAAACATTGAAGAAGTAGTGCAGAAAGTATTATTTGTACGCAGATATAAATCACATAATTTCAGATATATCTGTGAAGGCATGAACTGTCCAAACATATATTATGGAGTTGGACTTGATTTAGGTGACTGTTTTGTGTGTCATTAATTACAGCATGCAAGACATTATTCAAATGCATCGAAACATTTAGATGTTAGATTAGGTAAGACTGCTATTTGTGATCTGTAAATGTATAGGGCCAAAATACAATGAATATTCAAAATGTACGTATAAATGATGTATAAAAATTATAGTGTACTATATGTTTAAAAAAAAACAATTTCCAAGGATCTAAAAACAATTATTATTTTATTTTATTCATTGAATATTTGACTGTGGCTCTCCAAAGAAGGGTGATGTTGGTAGGGTCATTTATTACATTACTTTTTAAAATACATATTTATCTAGCAAGCCTGAAGGGGAAAAGAGAAAAAAAAGATTAGGTGAGGAAGTACTAAATAAATAAATTCAAATTATTACATTTGTCTTCAATAATCCAGTAAGCAATTAATTTAAAAAGAGAGTTTTTTGTCAGAAGGTATTCTAGGGCCATTTGAGCGCCCTAGACCATTAGTAATGCGGTTTATACAGCCACACCCATCCAAATGCAGCATGTTCATTGTAACGTGCATTGGTTCAAAAAGCCAAGGACACCAGGAAACCAGTTTTCACGTCCGTGGATTAATATCTGCACATCATCAGCCACACCAGCAGGGAGAGCGAAATAAACCAAATAAATAAGTTAGAGCACCCCTGAGCAGATGTTTACGTAAACATTATGTACAAATACATTATGTATTGCCCAGTGCACTCACTGCTACAACAGAATTCTCCATTAGGTTTCCAGGTGTTCCTTTATAGTACGGCGATACACTGCTTTGATAAGCCTATCAGAACAATTCCCTCTTTCATCCTGGGGAATATGATTTGGTTAAAGGGAGATTTTGGATCAAGGTTCAGCCGGAGCCTGAGCACGTCCCTTCCTCTTGTTTAGTATTCATGCTGAGTATGGTAATCTGGTGTTGCTGTACTAAAAGTCATCGGCAACCTCAATTTCTTATTAATACGGAGTGCAAATATCCAGGGGAGGGAGTTGAGCCTGAGCAAAACAGAAGTGTGAAGAGTGTGGGAAAAGAAGTAAAGAAATAATACAGGGAGAAACGGAAACTGTGAAGTTAAACTTGCTGTTGTCCTCTGATTTATAACTCAAAATTCAAGGTTTTGATTTATTATTATTTGAGAATTTGATGCTCTTTTCTCCTTTGTTGAAGGCATATCTAATGATATTTCACAAATTCATCAGAGGGAGGTTTGACAAATGAATGACTGCAGGGCTAACTTTAAGTATTACTCATACCATCAAAATATATTCAGCATTTCTAAAAACTGTCAAGACACTAAAAGAGAATACAATGTTTTTTTATTATTCAAATACTCTGATTTGAGGTCTAAAGCAAGCTTTCGGGTGTTATACCTGACACCGAGAGTCTTAGCAAAAATCTATAGTTTGCTCTTGTAAATGAAAGCAATTTTCCTCTGCCGACAACAGTAGTTTATGCTCTTGTGTTGATTCAAGAGGCTATGACTGAAGGCCCTGTGGCAATACGATTGGTAAAGAACTGAGCAGGACAAACATAACTGTACAGAAAATCAGTCTAATATAGGACAAACTGCTGTCTGAGAGGGTTTCCTTATCTTCAAGCAGAGTGGGCTATATTGTCTATCGAAGAGGAGGAAGTTCAGTTCTGAGATAAGAAAGGCCAATCAGAAGCCAGAAGATGAAAGGTTTGATTATAGGTACAAGTGGTTCAGGTTTTCCAGCCAGAAACTACACAGGTGTTATATTATCTGTAACACCTATATGGCAGAGTCGAACACAAACATGCACAGTGACTGACCTTGCAGTTTAACCTTTAAACCAATAAAATCGGGCCTGCTTGTGCATCCTGTTTTTGAGTTTGTTGTGTGTGTTTAGATGTGAAAAGTTGAACTCCAGTTTCTCTGCTTGATAGGGTTAATAAAGTTCTATTCCCTGCTATTCTTTGCTTTCTGTGGAGCACATCAATCTAACTTGGCAGGCCGAACTTGGTCTGGGCGCCACTGACTAAGTACGGTCTAAGCTCAAAACCTAAATTATTTAGCCAGCGAGTCCAGTTGATAAATGTTGGCGGCGCAGGTCAATACATTACAGGGATGTGTGGCCCAACTCTATGGTAGGATTTATTATGCATTGGGGGAGATAAAGGCCATTGATTGTCTCCAACAAGGTCACAATAAGGTCTCTTTCTCCACTGAGAGGAGTCTCTCTCTTGTGGCAACAATTTTAGGCCACCATTTGGCGATACCATGCAATAAGGTTAATCAAATCTGTTGGAAGAAACTATGAACTGTCTTACGTCTACCAAGGATACAGAGCGATAATGGGCTGTATTTATATCAAGGGATATCTAACTCTTACATTATTCATGGGGCTGTGGAAAATGCGATGGCAGTGCTAATATAATATTGACCTAACCCCAACACTACACGAATGGCAATAGAGGCACAACTTAACACAAACACACACACACACGCAGACACATACATACATACATACATACATACATACATACAGTATGCACACATTGTGGAAAGTCTTACTGGAACATATATCTCTTCCTCTTATGATCAATTCACATACTATACACGATACATGGAAACTCAATACAGGAGATGGTCTTCTTAAAGGTCACAGGAGTGACTAGACACAGAGAGAAACAGAGTCGTGTCCACAAAGAAAACACCCTTTATCATCAGACATCAGAGCCATAGGATGAGATTGTTTTCGGTCAGGAAATACTCTGAGTTTTCTCTCTTTATTTGCTGTACTGTGAGGGCGGACAAGAATAAATGGAAATAAAACAGTGCTTGAATGGATTAATGGTTTATCAACCTGCATTTAATGAAGATGTGTGAGCAGCTGACTTTATTGTAAAGCACAATCATCTCTCAAAGATAGCAGCAAAGCAGCAAAGTACAGACTTAAAACAAGATCAGATTTGAAAATATTTTTTCAGTCTCGAGATATGTATAAAGTATCAGAAAAACTGTCACAAGAAAACACAAACATAAACATCAGTCACTCCTCAGTCAACCAGCAGAGAAAACTGTCTTCCAATTTGAACAGGATTAATTTGTGTTAAAGGAAAAATGTGTTTCACTAAAATATAGTATATCAGTATAACACAACAGGCAAGTGTAAATATTCAGGCAATGACCACAAGCTATGCGTCCATCCTTCCACCCCAACCTCCTCCCTGCAACTTTTTTGCTTTATTTCTGCATTGGAGCCAGTGAACCTAAACCATACTGCAAAATAGTATAGAAACATTCTGCATACAAGACATGATTGCTCAAATATATCTTAGCCTACTTAACCATTCTAAATTTGCAATTAGTATGTTGTGTTCCAGTGTGTCAGTGTGTGAAAACAGTTGCCAGCATTACCTATTGAGAAAGTGAACATGTCATGGGAGAAACACAGCCCAGCTGAAGCATTCAGGCCTCCAGTCCAGAGGAGATTTCTAAGCATTTTTATTGTGAGATACCATCAAAGCACTTTCACTCCTTTCTACTTATAGTATATAAACATGACTTTGAAAAATATCCTGCAGTGGGAGAACAGCAGAGCCACTGTGGGTCCATGTTGCCTCATCAACAGAGATTTCAAAAGGCAGTGCAGAATTTCAATGGTGCTTCAAGGTTCTGCTAAAGGACAGGCTAGAGGAGTGGAAGAAAAGGGAGGGGAGGAGGACAGGTATTTATGGACTCTCGAAAGACACTGTGTTGACACCTCAACCTTTTAGGCTCAAGCTGGAGAGCAAATGCTGCTGTCTTTCACCAAAAATCAACACCAACCAGCATGAAGGGGTCAAACAACAATCTCCCATACATCACTGTGTAAAGCTACAACTATTCTGATCCACAAAAATAGAGGCATGACATTCAATTATGCCAAAGAAAACCCTACAGTGTAAAGATAAAAGGTTGAAAAAGACAGCTCAAACTAATGTCACTGGTCAGAGAAGGTACTAAAAGCCACAGCTAAGCACATGCGAATTAGAGTGCTGTGTCAGACACATTGACTATCTGTAATGTACATTCATTCAAATAAGTTTCAGGTACAGTGCTTTACAAGCTCTAAAATTGTAAAATAAATAAATAAATAAATAAAATTAAAAAAAATAAAGGCTTAAACATATCTTGACGTACTGCACTAGAAATATTTAATGTAAAAGTCACATCAATGTAATTTTTCTATTTAAAACTCTTTCATATGAATTAGAAGGTTTATATCATCTTTTTAATGTTGTTTCTAATTATTTCCCATTTTGCTCTCAGTGTAACACAAGTAGCAGCAGAAACCAATACTACAATTTGTCCAATTGCTCCTCTTTGTAGAACCTGCTCACAGCTCACAATCAACTCCCCTGCAGCAACTCCATAATATTCACCTGCCAGAAGTATTTTTCAAATAAGCTGCACAGATCACTCACAGAAGATAGAAAATGCACTAATACAAAACATAATCAAAAGGAGAGAGCTGAGCAATAAAATAAACACCTCAATCTGCCGTCACTCATCATTTCAGTGTCCACTTTCATTAAAGTTTAGTATAATTCATTCTGCGAAACTGTTTTGTCCTCAACTTTTATTGGATATACGCTTATTCTGGAAATAATTTCTTTGTAGAATTTGAGAGACTGCTGCAAGCAAGCTAACTCAAGACACAACACAACAAGAGCACAACATGGATTCTGTCATTTCTGTTCCATGTATGACTTCAGGGAAAAAGGATAGTTGAAAATCACTTTAAAGTGGTGATATTATGCTCATTTTCAGGTTCATAATATTATTTTGGAGTTGTACCAGAATAGGTTTACATGGTTTCATTTTCAGAAAACACCATATTATTTCCTCATACTGCACATTGCTGCAGCACCTCTTTTTAACCTGTGTCTTGAACGCTCCGTTTTAGCAACCCAGTGAGGCATCTCACTTCTATTCGATCTTTGTGGGAGGTGCACATGCGCAGTACCTAGGTAAGGACTACTAGCCAATCAGAAGCAGAGTAGGGCGGGTCCTAACGAGCAAGGTAGTGTGATCCAAAACAAAGCCTCTTCAGCCGGTAACTATGGCTTCGGTTCAGCCGTACATTTTGGAGCCCTAGTCTGATACCAAAACACAGGCAGAACAATCCGAACCAGCTTCACAACCAAGCTCATTGACTGCCTGGGGGGTATCTAACATTATTTTAATTTCATATTTAGGTACACTTGTGGAAACTGCTCAATTCGTGCATTATGACGCATGTTAAATAGTGATGTAGATACATTACAGAAGTAAAGGCTTGACTACAATCGAGCTGTTTTCAGGCAGTTCACGAGCAGTTTCCCTTTGGGGTGGACTTTGGGCTTTTTCACTTTGCAAACCTATTACGTGTACAAAAAAGATATATAACACAATAAAAGGAAAGGGATAAAGCCAAAAAGCATAATATGACCACTTTAAACAGCCGTTAGAAGACAAACCTACTGAGAGTTTCCTTATTCTGCAACTTTATCTGCGCTAAAAAGGTTTTTAAGAACTTGCTCAGTCCTGGATCTGGGACCTGTGGGATGGATCATTATGTCCTTGTCAGCTTTATTTTTCAAATTCAGCCAGTTTTATTGATGTGTAAACATCTCGAAGAGAAAAGGCACTTCAAATACTGCCCAGATGAACAAAGGGCTCAAGGACAACCAACCAAAAGGACATCTGAATCCTGCTGGACCAAGATCCTATGAGCTGCCTGAATGGGCAACTTTGATAAGAAAAAAAACAATGAACTTATGGGGACTAACCTTTGATACTGTGATTCACTGAAATACAAATATACTATATAACCCAAAAGGTCAGGGCGACCTATGCCAGAGTAATGTTACAAAGATATATATTTTAACCATACCAGATGGACAGTGTGTGGCTCCATTAAACACAGGGTTCGCTAAAACTGGGAGGGACTGCAACTATCAGCTTGACAGCCTCTTTGATTTAGCAAGAAATTATTATTAAAGATATTAAAGGATGGATAAATGCAAGAAAATGCTTGCATTTTAAGACCGTACCTGCTGCTTACAAACAAGGTCAATGATAGCCCTAGTCCTAGTTCCCCGCCTTTGACAATGAGAGAGGGTTTAATCAGATGAAGGCCTAATGCAGCAGGGCTATAGAGGCACTGCCATGCCTGGAGCTGTCCATCAGATAGAAAAGGGCATCATGGGCTGGGATCCAAACAGGCCCACAGAGAATCCCAGCCTGCTGTTGTTGCTGGCTCCTCATTCTCAAGGACCTTTAGAGATCAAAGACCAACACACAACAAGAGAGACAGCAATAGAGAGATGGAGATAGAGAGAGAGGGACCAAAGAAAGTGAGTAGGGTAAGCAGGAAGGATGCCATGAATCAGAAGAACCCATGTGGCCTTTCAGTGATTACCCAAACACCAAGCCTCCTACTGAGTATAAAGAACAGTCAAAGGGATTTCCTGGAGAACGTCTGTGAAACATCCACTCTGAGTCAGGGCAGCCTCCTCCATCCGGTGCCAGATGAAGTATCTTCCGAACCTCAACTCCATCCTAACATGTTATATTTTGTAGTGTGGAAATGATGTGTTCCTTTGATACTCTAAAAAAGATCCTCTTTCCTCTACGGAATAGTTGAAGTAGCCTCTCTCCCTGCTTTCACTCTCTTAACAAAAATAAAAAGATACATGGTGTTCTTCTGCCGGCCAGCGCTGTTGTTTAACCTTGGTGAAATACAAAATGGGACAAGCAGTAGAGCCGAACAAATACTGAGCTACATGAAGCATTACGAAACAACTTAGAACATCTAAAAATGGACAACAAAAATATAACCGAAAGGGCAGGCCTCCCAAATATGAACTCAGCCCAAGCTCAGCCCAGTAAAGGCACAATTTTATTGGAGATTTCCACAAGGAGTTCAACTGAGATGGTGTTTGTTCAGATGGATGTACTCTATCAGAACTATCTACTGTAGAGGGGATGTGGTGTGCTTTAAATGTAAATCCAATCTGGTCAGCAACCACAGGGGATGGACAAAATACTGGGGACACCATACAATACAGTTTAATGCAATCAAAAACTATAGTCTTAAAATAAATACAATACAACCAATTGTAACCTTATAATGAAAGCTTATAAAGACTGACAGAGGTGTTGATTCAAATCTTACAATCTAGTTTACAACTATGGATAACTATTAAACTACTGATTTCTAACAAAGATATAGTCTGTTTATTCTCTTTAAAAAGCTGTCACACTGCTCTACACAATGGTCTCTCTCAGGAGGTTTTGATCTGATGCTTAAAATTCAGGCACATCAACCATCAAGGCTAGTATTTGCTGACTGGAGTTTGAGTAATCAATCAATAATTAATGCATTGGCCTACATGAAATCCAAAGTATTTCATATCTATATAAGGTTAATAATAAATAATCTCTGCCATATAACATACGCTTAGAGACATATTTCAGAATCAGTAGGAAGTTATGCAGAGAGCTTGCTTTTAGATATGCGGCGAAACATTGAAAAAGATAATGCAGAAATTACATTTATATAGTACTAAATTGCTTTCCCAATTACGCTGTGGTGGCAAATGAACAATTATGTTCTGAGGCAACATTTTCTTGAGTGAGTCACAGGTGGTCAGGGTGGAAGACGGGTGTACCGAGAGCAGGACTTTCACATCAGGCCCGCTTTAACAGCTCAGAAAAACATACTTAACATTGTTCTATCACCTTGATGACTTCCATTAATTTTATGAGAATTCCTTATAAACTTTATTTTGAACTGATGACATGCTTCAGAAGTGTGCTACAGAAAATGTAAATACCCCGTGAATTTGTATATTTCCTTATATGGTGTAATAACAATGCTCCGTGGTCATGTCCGTACTTTGTCACCTTCATCCAATGTTTAAGCCCAGTTTGTGGCAAAGGGAAGGGTCACCACTACAATACTTTTCTACATATTGGGTCAGATGAAAATTTATAATAATAATATTCAAAGGAAAAATAATGCATGATTTAGGAATTATTATTATTATTTTTACAGCACTGGAGTCTACGGGACCCCGAATAATGAGGTAGTAAAGCCAATGTCAACAAAACACAAGGGTTAAATAGTCTCAGAAAGTTGGAATTTCAGCTGAATTTCAGGCTAAACTAGACTAGTTTGTAATGTCAAAACAAAAAGCTGTGGACAATGCACTTTAATTTTAATATAGCAGACTTGACTGGATTGATCATTATTACTTGTCCTTGTATGTATGTATGTATAATTAGAACATACAGCAGATCCAGTAATGGACATGGGCAACACAATGTGTGTGTATAATGCAGGGTAGTTTTATACATCTCTGCAAACGTAAATGTGTAATGTCAATGTTTCCAAACACCTTTAAAAACACATGTTAGAATTATAGGTGCTACTTTAGTCCCAGTAAGAGGCTGTTTTGGAGAAAAGCTGCTTTTTTTCTGCTCTGGCAGCATTAAGTGTAAAGAGGTGTTTGACTGATAAGGAGGTACAAAGCTCCTAAGTAGAGAAAAAAATACCAATAGAAAGAAGACTGGAGAGGAGTGAGTGTCATCTACTAAATTAATGTGGAAACATATATCATTCATTCAATTTTGTGAAGGGATGAATTCAGGTGAATAGGCATTTAGTCAGCCTAAACAATTAGCAGATTACTTCTAAATGGGACAGGTTTGGAAATTTGGATGTGAAGTGATTAGTAGATGAGTCAGGATATATATACTGTTAGTACAGTCACTCACCTGTATATTTCTGTTGTAAACACACAACCATTCCCACTACACTGTGCCATCTATTGTCTCTGTGTCACTTAACATTATTTATATTGTTGCCTCCTTATACTGTAGTCTGGTGTAGGGGTATAAAACTTTTATCCCTACAAAGGCTACTTTACCTGAGATACACTGCAGAACAAACTGTGTCTTCCTCTTCTCTCACATCGTTTTTTAAGATATGTCAGCCTGAAAAACTTGATTGTACAGGCAGCGGTCCCAAAGCATTAAGCACACTCGCTGAACAATATAGCACTGGTCATGAACAATACGTTATCTGAAGTAATATGCATAATTCAGAATAGAGTAATTTTATAGCTTACCAGTTGCAGTAGCGGCCTTCTTGTAAGCTGCAATCTCCTGACACCCTTCTGACAGAATGTTAAACCACTTTTTTTGTATTCCACAGGGTACAACCGACAAGAGTGAAGCTGGCATTAATTTTGTTTGCATTCTCTTTCCATGCATCTTTTTTGTCTACTCTTGTCAATGTGGTACTAAATTTCCCTTTCATTATATGTTTTCTCTGATGTACCTCCACTGTGAGCAGCGGATTTTCCTCCAAGCTCCAATTTGGTTTTCCTTTTGTTTCCATTTTGGCCAATTTCCTATAATTTCTTCTCTAATTAAATGGTTAGAGCCTGCTTGTTGTTAATTTCATATCTGTTAATTGCTGATGGAGATTAAATTATTATTTTTTTGAAAACAATATAGGCCTTTTCTGAATATCATATTATCTGCGAAATTTAAGGAACTTATTTTAAGAATTAACAAAGTTATCAGTGCAGTGGATATGGGTTAAACAGCTCTCCTAAATCCTAAAGAGAAGGTAAGATACTTTCCTAGATTAAGAAATGTTATATACTGTACATGAATGCCACTGAATCGCCATCCCAAATTAGTGAAAGTAAAAGAACATTGTTCCCCTAAAACTTTGTTATGGAGAAGCTCTCCACCTGGTGAAGAGCTCAGACATGTTTACTATAGTAGCTCCAGTACCACCAGTGGAAAAAAGTACCATACTGCATACAAAGATTCAGTTTAAAAAAACCTATAATTTTGCAAACATGCACCTAAAAGTTCCAGGAGTCTACTTAGATTGCAGAGTGGATAATGGAAGTGAATATTACAATGCAGACTCCTGCCATTCAATCACACTCATGGCTGGCAGAACAGAGGTATTCACTCATATGATCATCTACTGTATATGGAACAATATAACAGTTTATTGAAGCATAGGCGTGCACATCAAATGCAGAACTAATTTTCCTTTATCTAGTAAATAAAGTTAAACTCCATTACAAAATGGTTCCACACAGAAAAATCCTGACCCAGCAATTCAGAGAAAAAAGGTAGAAATCTTTCTGTCTGTACCTGAATAGCTTTGCAGCTCAGTGAACACATGAGGGAAAAGGGAAAGAGACAGAAGATAAGAGTAGAGACAGAAGATAAGAGTAAAGGAGGGAAACCAGAGGAAGAGAGAGCTGGAAAGAAATCGAAGACACAAGCTGGGTTCAATTTAGAGGCTTCCCACAGGAGGTGGAGTGACCTGTATCTGCTACAATAGAGGTCATGCAATTTTTAGTGGATATCCCTGTCTTCAGAGGATACTCAGGACCCCTGCCTTGATGTGCACATCCAGAGGAAAAAGCAAAGGGTCCCTGTAGCATGCAGGACCCCCTGAATGACCTGACTGGTGGGTTCCTATTACAACTGCCTGACTACACCGTAGCCTCGCAATTGACACTTCACAGTAAGCTACAACACTAGCAATCAGCAAAGCTATCAAGCTCACAGGAAGTTTCTATGAAGTCAGCCATCCAAAGAAACTCTACCAATTCCTTATCTTCCTGTCTTCTACTTTCACCAGCCAAATGATGAAAAAAGCACCATGAAATATATCTAGTAAACTGTAATTGAGTGGAAACTACAGTAAGATGAAAGTATATGATCACTCCACACAGACATAAATTAGTCTGGGTGTTCCTATTAAAAACACTTTGAAAAGAAATAGTGAAAAGTTGTAACTGCAACACTGTGGCTGAATAACTGTGCTCTCTGAGCAGCCAGAAAAAAATTTGCAGGCATTTTGCCATCTAAACCTCAACTGAGTAGTTCAATGAAGAGCTGATATAAATAAAATCTGAACCTTGGTTAAAAAAGACAGGATGCCCTGCACCTACTCTTTTCATTGACATATGTTCACAGTACCTGTTCCTGAAGAAACATTGTGTGCATCTAACCTAGATTATAAAAAGAAATTCAACAACAACAAACAAACGGATAAACAAACACACAAACAAACAGATAGATGGACAAACGTGACCTTTCATTTCTAGTGATTGCCCCAGAGAAGCTAATGAACATTTCTGTAAACATTTGCAATTGGTGGAAGTCATTTTAATTACTCTCCACAGAGAAAGCCATGCATGTTAAGAAGCTCAAATGAAGACAAACATTTAATCAAGCATGACCTTGTGTTCGATTAGTTGAATTTACTGTGCACTGATGTCCATAAAAACAACACTGACAGTTCAGGTTTGGCCGCATAATGACGGGAATGTATCAGAACCGGCAATTAAAAGTCAAATACCTGGTAATTTGACCAGGGTAACCAGATATCTCTAATACGAGTCATTCTAATTCATAGGAGAAATCTTATATCCAGCCAGTGTTTTAATGAGGTCAGGATATTCCAAAAGGGATGCTCCAGCTTTTGCACCAGGAGTTTCAAGCCAAAGTCTTAGGCCTGCAGTACACGCCACACAGAATCTAATTTCTTTTGTTTGTAAAGGCTGAGCTGGCATTGAATACAGTGCTGTGAATAAATGCAGGCATACTCACTACAACTTGAGGTCTGTATATTTAATAACACACATACTAAATGGAGGAGGTTGCACAGGGTTTCCTGAAGTGTTTTGTAGTGGAGGCACTCCCCGCCTCGCATGAAATAGAGCACCTCAGCTAATGAGAGAAGAAATTATTTTATTTTTCTAAAATATAATATTAGGCTTACTAAGCCTCAGGGAAACTGAGCAGCAAAGGCCATGTATTTAATGAGTGAGACGACTGCTAAACTGTCATCTAGTAGCTACAAAAATAACAAGATTAGTTGCTTCACGATCCGTCTGATTCAGCTCAGCATTGTACATTCGATTTGCAGTGTTTAATCAGAGCAGGACTTTGCTGTTTAGCTTAAAGTTCTTATTGACCAGCTGGATTAGTATCATCAATGGGTGTGATCAGATGGGGGGAGGGGCATTGCTTACCTCCACTAATCATTGTCGTGGGCGAAACTCTGTTGCAAGTCACAGTTTGAGAAGACATGCTTAGAGGACGACAAGAAGTAAACTGGAAACACGTGGCCCAAAGGACTTACATTAAAACAATGCAAAGTCATGACAGTGTAATATGGGATGAACAATGAACATGCACTAAAATTGAGACAAAAGTCAAAAGTGAAGCTTTGTTTTAGTAACAAACCTGACACAGAGTATAGTGCTGGACTGAGAAAAGCATAAACCTGGATGGTTGTGGTATTATATTCAAATAGACTAGAGATACCATGAATTGTATTAATAGTGAAGAATGACCCTTTCATTGGGAAAGATCTCTATTACACACGTGATATGCAGAGCCGGTTTTGTGTTATCCTTTCATACTTTAAATTAAAATATTTTTGTTTTAAAAAAAAGTCATTACTGTTTTCAAAGAACAGATGAATGAATAAAAAAAATATTCATTTCCCCCCATAATTGTATTCAAGAATGTACTGTTGTGTAAAATCATAACAGCAGGATCCAAGATAACACAGTGGCATGGAGTACGTTAACACAAATTATGTTTTAGTCAGAGATAAGGAGTGAATGATTACACCACATTGCATCCAATTGTGCTTGTCATTATAGCACCTATCTTATAGTGTTACTGACAGTCTCTAAGGTTTATCCGATCTCCTTTAATTTCATTTGTTGTGGTTTTTGATCGCTGATTCCCTGCCTATTACACCCGCTGCCTGGTGAGTCCACTAAGTGTTTCTACTGGTGCCCCTGCTCTGTCCTGAGCAGCAGCATATTGCATGTAGGCACCATGCTGTGCTGCTGCTGGCAGTGGCGTGAGGCAGAGAGGATTATTCCTGACGGCAGGGGCATTAAATGTGTAGCAGGCCGGTGGAGGCCTGAGCTGATGCTCTCTTGTCTGTTTTGGTTCAGCACCAGTTCAGAAGCAGTCCCTTCTAAGCTGAGTGGGAGCTCACAGTACTCAGAGCGTTGTGCCGTTCATTAAAGGCTGAGGGTGTCACACCAGCTTAGGCCCAGTGTCCTCCCTCAACCAAGGCTTCATGGTGTACTCCTCTGCCTCTGCTTTTTAAGACTGAGTGATTAGGAATATAGTCAGTTCTCCAAATTTTCTCTGTTTGTCAATGCTTTATGTCACAAATTTTAGCCACTTGTTAAGTCAGCAAGGTTTATGTCTACAAGGAGGCTAACACTGAGGTGTCTAATCCAGCATGTTGCGGTAGAGAAAATATTGCTCGCTCTTGTCCTTAGGACTCCAGTAGCATTTCACAAGTGCTGTCATTCAAACATTATGTCCTTAATAGCTGCTACAGAAGTACATAGTTAAGGGGAAAACTCAAACTGAATAGAAGAAAACTCAAGCCTAAATAAAACCAGCTCCTCTCTTTGACTGGTAGTTTTCCAACAGATGATACACTGGCTTTGAATCCTATAATAATATACAGCCTGAATCAGAGCTCTAAAGTGAACCAAAGTGCAATACGACCATCTTGAAAATAGCACTGGTAAAATTGCAATTCTCCAGCACATCTCAAGTTCTGCAACCTTCATGCCAGCGTAACCAAACATCAGGCTGACTCCGTTTGATCTTGAAAGGGATATAAGCCTAAAGCTGTTCCTACGTGAGATGTCCTTCTTTAAAAAGATTCTAATCTCATCCGAAATGTCTAGCAAGATAGAGGTCAGCGTGCCAGAGCACAGAGCAGACAATAGCACTTCGCTGCAGACCTGAGAGGAATTCTGTGAGGATTTGTTCCTATGTGTCCCACCTGAGAGACATGGGGACATCAATGGCTGAAAGAGCAGTTACACAAACAAGGTAAACATAGACTTCCTGGAAGTATTTATATTTTGCTGTGCACACTTACCCACAATAAAGTGGGCCATCATCTTGTCTCATTTTAATAGATGAGAAATCACAGAAATGTCACTGATTATTTCCACAAACTATGTTTTATTCCAATCATGACCTCCTTTTGTGTATCTTTCAATAATACCTTGTTTTTTCTCAGTAAAGTCTCAAACACTGCCAGGTACTTCTCTCCCATTGATAATTTGAAGGCTGATAGCATATCCGTACCTTGCACGCTGCTCATGATTCAATGACGAGAGCACCATTCAACCTTCTAAACTCCCATCCCCTCCCTTGAATTTTGATTCGATTGGTTTATCTAATTTTCCAGTAAATGCTTGAAATGTATTCCTGCACACCTTCTTCTCATGAAACTACACAGGGGAATCATGAGAATGAGATAGAAATGAATAGTGCTGCATTAGCTTCACTTCACCTCACCAGCAATACAACAGCCCCCACTCATTCTCCTTCCAGATTAAAGTTACCAAGCAGCAAGTTGTATCCTCAATCATTTCCACCAAAAGTAAAATTAAGTGTGTACCTCTTCATGAATGAAACTGAAACAGAATCATCCCAGATTTGAACAAGGTGCAAATAATGCACAACTGCAAAAAGTAGGCAGCAGGGGAAAGGAACAATAGACACTTGAATGAACTATGAATATTCCTTCATACAGTACGTGCAACTTTCAAGTAATTTTGCAGTCATGTCAGGAATGCAAAGAATGCCTTCTTGGAGGTCCACTGGATATGTGAATGTACACAAATAAAGAATAGATACATCATAACCTGGCTACAATGAAGAGAGATTGCGAGTGTTAAGTGATTTATTATAAAGCCAAATAAAGATTATTTCCAAATGTATGACAGCTGTTTTGTCAGTGTCCTCTCCAAAAGAGTGCAAGTTGTAGTAGAGTCACACGAGTTAATTCATTTGCTTTTTTTTATTGTTAGCAAGCCACAGTGCATTATCTGTCAATAATAATATCATAAATCAATCATAAAATGATCAGTTCCCAGGAAAATAAACAGAAACTATATGTAATTATTTCATATATTACATTACATAATATGAGAACATTTCTAGGGCTTGTGATTATTTTTATTACCGATTAATCTGCTTTTTCCCCCCGCGATCAATCTTTTAAAACATTGAAAAATGCTAACCACAACTTCGAAGAGCCCAAGCTGATGTCATCAAATGTCTTGTTTTGTCAGACCAACAGTCTAGAACCCAAAGATATACGGTTTACTATAATGTAAGACAAGGAAAAGCAGATGAAATGCACCAACTGAACCATTGTTATCAAGACCCCCTGGACCTCTCATATGTCCCGCTGGAGAGTCCATGTTATATTACCTGAAAGCCGACCATATCAAAAACTATAGTTTTCAAACATAAAGTAGTAACAGTATGGGAAAAATATATCAAATCAAATGAACATTAGCAGCTCTAACCTACCAGAATACTGAGATTCGTTAAAACGTAATAAGTGGGAAATTTGTGCATTAAGCATGCTGAGCTAGTGCCAGAAATATGCACAGAATTGATGAGGTGTCACTTTCACTAAGAGTGACACATTTGCACCGAAAAGAGCCTCTCTGATCCCTCCCTTCCTGCCTGCCACCAATGAGGCACAAACACTCTGATTTGCATGGTCTGCAGAAAAAAGAACGTTCTTGATTTTAGGAAAGGTTACCTTGCTCTCTTCATCCTGGGAAAACACCATTGGCATGCATACCACAACACCACTCGACACCACCAGTCTTTTTTGCTAATTTTTTCCAATATCCTATCAGCCCACCAAACATCCACGAATCTGCAGACCAGTAAAAAAACATGGTGATTTTTCCTCCAATATGTCTCTTATGATTAAATTTGACAATAAATGACAAGAGATGTTAACAACTGTAGCCGACAGCATTTATCCCCACCAAATGCTTAGACTTACATTTTGAGATCAATTTCAAAGCCATGTTAATTAATTTAGACTGCTAGCAGCACAATGCAGGTCAGACAGGGCAAACAAGTTACAACATCAGCCAATTAGAAACACACAAGCATTCGAAAAAATTTTCATAACAAGAGCAGGGCTAGTGAGAAAAGATATGAAAGATGGAGACTTGGATGGAAACTGCAAGTGATGTACAGTATAAGAAACAATATGTATTTCTTGCTGTATTAATCACCAAATAAGTAATTTTGTTCTACAGATCCACGTCTTTACCACAGATAAATAAATTCCATTTCATCTATTTTCTAAAATATATTGACCATACAAAGTTGGGGTAAATAGTATTCAGCTATATCTGTATGTCAATGAAAGACTGTCTTTTTGAATATCCTGTTCCTTAGAAACGAGCCTGACTAGTGCCTTATCGTCTGGTTGTTTTTCAGTCAATTAACTTTCATCACTGCAGATGACTATATTTATATGGTCACAATGTGTTAATCAAAAACATGGATGGTTAATATTTGCATATTGGTTTTAAGATTTGTCATGGTGTGTATTTAGGTCTAATTACTACCAGTTATTCTCAAAAAAGAAGAACCAGTTTTTTATCTATCAAAAGCAGAAATGAAAGTGATAAATTCATCAACCTGTCCCTTGAGAAAAAGTACAGGTTGGCAAATGAGTTCTGAGGCAAATTAAGCAACATGCAGTAAGTCCCTGTCAGGGAAATATAACATATTTAAAACTTATGTATGTGTTGGTCCACTCAGTAAAATAATACAAGATTAATTACAACGTGTATATATGGATCATGAAGATTGTTGAAAATGACATCTGTAAATAAATTCTATCCAAATTTTTTTTATTGTTTTTTCTTTTAGGATTTATTCCAATTTTTTTCTCATTTAGAAACTACTACAAAAAATACCAGATGAAACGATGTGTGTCTACCACATGCCTGTGGTAGATTCAGATTTAAGCAGCAGTAACTAATTCTGCAGTTCACTTTTCCAGGAGACTCCACATTCCTATATAAAACAAAATTTTGACATACTTATGTTTGTAACTTGACCAACATCAAACAAGACAAAATTTCTTAAATGATTAAGTGTTAATACTTCAAAATGTCTGGCCTTTAGAAAAACAAAAAATAAAACCATATCAAAGGGCATCTGTGACATCTTAAAAAAGCAAAGCGTTTTTGGATTTGATTTTCAAGAGAGAAAATGTAAAGTGGCGCGTTATCTTCCCTAATGTGATGCAAATATGAAATATGAGACACCTTGAGCTTTCACAGTACCAATGTTAAACACTGTTTATGCTTACATCAACAGCCCCTCATAATACCTGCTAAATACAGCAGCAGTGAAGTTTTTTTAATAAGACTCAACATGTAATTGACATTAACCTTTGATTTATGCCAAACGGGGTTTCCTTGCAGAATGAGCACTGGCAAATCCGTAGTAAACATAAACTACAAGATGAGATAGACATTTGACATTGACAACTGACTCAGGTTAAATGTGAAGATAGAGGGAGAGAAGGTTTTGTTAATTGTGTGGTTTATTCTTATATTTGACCAAAGAACATACTGTATCACGATTAAAGGTCAGGCTATCCATGCAAAGCCCAGTGGCAATGAATTCTTTATGTTAGGGAAAGATTTTGTGATGCAGCCAAAAAAATATCAGAGGAAGCTTTGGGTCGATATTAAGACAATCAATTTTAAAATCATTTCACTTAAATTATTGCAAAGGTGTTCAGAAATGTTTCTGAAGTTGCACATGTAATAAATAATACATGTAAAATATAATGAGAAATATAGTACAGTTAAAACCATCATGTTGAATTGTCCAGTTGCTGTAATCTGAAGGGGGGACACCAGAGAATTAACTAAACTTAATATATCTAAATACATTCAATATGTCACATGTTAACAGGTTCATTTGACATATTTAAACATGTAACCTATGCAAGCACTTAGAAGAATAGTGCTATTTTGGTGGATCGGGGAACCTAATGGAAAGGTGTTATGTTGTTTTGAAGGGCTTAAATGGCTTACAAACCTGTCTGAAAAAGGCCTGAAAGAAAACGTGTCTTATGGACGGGTACCTTTGGAAAGAGAAGGACTGAGTAGAAGGTGGTATGATAAGGAGCAGTGGCCTTACCTCATTAGTGTTCCACCGGTGTCTCTCCTTTGGCAGAGAGGTGCATTTTGGTAGACATTCAAGCAGCTTCTTGGGCAGGTATATTTTCAAATGTCCATGTTCATCTACAACAAGAGCAAGACAAAACAGAATATTTAGCACAGGCTTCATACCTTATTGACTTGCTCGTCTCCCTCTTCATCAGTCTATCAGTCTCTCTGCAGCAAAATGCTGACTGTAAAATAACTATCCCCAACAGAATTAGGAAATTAATTTAAGAATAGAGTATTGCATACATTTTATTTTGTGCTCAGCTGAATTATTTTACTGTGAAATGCATTCTATCAGGGGAGTTCAGTGGAAATTTTTCACTGTCAACTTGTAAAGGCTGTGTCTATTCATTATTTAGACACAATAAACACCCTTGAGTGATTTTATAGTGTATGGGAATTTAGTATGGGAATCTGTGTGCTGCAAGCTAGAATGCGGTATATTATTCAGGGAAATAATTACAATTACCAGGCCCAATGCTTACATCATAATGTATGTTGTTCAATCTAGAATTTACATTTCACAACCAGTTCACAAGCATTATAAAACAGTAAGGTTTAAAGATACCCTCATGCATGGATGCATTCAAATGTTCATCTCATTCCATTGCTTTTTTCTGCTCAAATATGCAGATGGCTTAAGTGTGAACAAATTATATATACAATATATTTGTTTAGGGAGACAAAAACACGTTGAATTTATAATATGAAAAATCATATAGTCTTGGAGTGCTTTTTTTATCAGAACATGAGATGCAGGCTTCTGTGGCAATAATTTCAGTAAATTACATACAAAATGAGGATATTCTAAGCAAGGATCTTATTAACAATGAGCGAAAAAGCAGTGATTGTCAATTATAGTGAAATGACAGATGAACCTTCTTAAAGTTGGAGACAATGCTGCAGTACTAATAAAAAACAAACTAATATCAGGTGCATCAACATCCAAAAAGCCTGTGTGAAAAACGTGCATGGTTCATTACAAAGGATGGATAGAGACATATGTAAGACATAATTTGTTGTTGAGGCAATATTTCACTTTGCGTATCATATAAAGCACAGTAAGCCAACAATATGAGCTTTTCATGTCTCTGTAGTTGCCACTAAAGTTTAGGTTATTCCTGTCCCTTATTCACACAGACTGTCAGAATTTAATCTTTTGTATATACCACACTTCTAATGCATTTACAAACTGTAACCCTGCAAATCTTGGATGTAGAGTTACTTAATCCAGGCAATCTTCCAGTATGTGCAAATGAATCTATTATTCAGTTTTAATATGTGTGGACTGAATGTAAATAAATTCACTAAAGGTAAAGCAAAAAAGTGCATTTATTTGCAATGCAATTTACCTTGAAAGTGCATTACAAATAGAAAACAACATTCTTTCACATTTATATATAACTGCAGGTTAGGATACTACGGAAAAAATGGGCAAGTAAAGGGAGAGACAGAGAAAACCCTGACTATGAGTGCTGACTATTGATCCCTGGGGTAGCTGATATCAGTAGTTGACTAGGGGAAAAAAAGAGAAAAAGTTCAACCAAAGCAAAATACCACTTTAAAGCCAATACAAATAAGCCAGTAGTGCACTTGATTACGAGGATATAACAAGAGTGTGTGTAGCTACTGCCCAGAAACCTCCATATGGAAAATTCAATGGGAATGAACACAGTAGGTCCACAGAGATGGAGCTGGCTTGAACCCTCTAAGTGTAATGCGTAGGGTGGAACATCATCGGCCCCATAGGAACGCAGGAGTAGATATGTAGTATTTGCCATCTGTACCTATAATTCTGCATGTAGACTCTGTTTTATATGAGCTGCACAGGTATCTGTAATCATTCGCTTCGCCCAATTAAGAATCACATACAGCATCTGCTCCTAGGTACCACCAGAGCGGTTTCACTGTCAGAACTGGAAGACATGCTGCAACTGAATGATCAGAGAGGTACCAAAGAAAAAAGAAAGTTGTTTTTATGTGTAGACATATTTTTATACAGCATTAACTTAAAATAAGAAAGAAGTTGTAGTCTAGCCTTAATGCAGTGCTACATATTTGTTATCTTTCCCTAAAAGCGTTAAGAGAAGCAAGGGCCTTCAATATTGAAGCCCACTCACAAATAGAGAATTACACTGGATCCACACTCAGATACAGCATGAGTCAGTACAAAGTCTTGGCCATCTCCCATCCTACAAAATGTGCTCTGAAGATTTGCTCTTTGCAACCAATAGACAGCAGTAGCAGCCGATACATATGGCAAATCTGTCTCTGCACAGATTATTCAGGAATCAGTTGCTGCCCTCTGGCACACCCTCCTTTGACACCATCGAGACTGAGCTGAACTGGAATATGTCTCACGTATGTTGAGGGTTTTTTTACTGAGAGAGTTGAGATAGGAAACTACCGTAGGAGGATTTGTCTGCTCAATTTGCCAGCAGGCTAAAATACTTGGGATGAGAATACACAACATAACGGATCTTGACAAATGCAAGAAAATCTCTCACTTGGTTTTAATAATTTCACAGCCTTATAATTACACTGGTCATTGCACAACATGTTTTTGTGCAAAGTACTGTTGGCTCTACAACTCTCTCTGGACCCTGAAGTATGCAAAACGCATCTCAGTTCAGTATGCTGTGCACATGAAAAGGTGACACAACTGCAACATCCATTTTACTTTGAAATGCCAGTCTTGTATTTGTCAGCTAACAACCCCCAAAGCAACAGAGCAACCTATGTAAACCCTGTAGGACTAACAAGGTGTTAACTGGGTTTCTCTTAATCCCTTAAATTTACATGGATGCTTCTGAAATCAGGTTACCACCAAAACTGAGGAATGATCAGATTACTAATGTGCATGTAAACATACAGTGTGAAAAGACAATGTTATGTTATGTTATATCATAATTTCTATTGGTCACATTCTGGATAATGTTGTGCTGTAAACATCTAAACAAATATACAAACTTGTTTTTAATAAACACATTTTTTTAATTGGTTCACTACTTATATTTTGCATAGTACAAAAGGTGTTTCTTCACCTGTTTTATTAGCTGATAAGCTAATGTTAGCATGGGAATTAAAGTCATGAGCACCTTGTATTCAAAGCTGTGATGTGTGTTGCTGTAACAGTTTAAAAGTCTGACACACACACACACACACACACACACACACACCCCCCCCTCCGAAAAAATATGGCGAATTAGATATTAGCAGTTCCTGTTTGCAATGTTCCCATGGATGTACAACAAATATCACTGTATTGCTTTAATACTGAAAAACACTTGAAAACGTGCTGATTCTCAGGCAAGTTCTGGAGTTAATAGGGAGCGTCTTTTTTCTAGGATTTCTAACGAATTTATGGACGTTTATTCGATAGATGCCGATTGCGTCGGAAAGTGTAAGTCACACTAAATGTAAACGTATGTGTATCATGTCTGTATTCAGATTTGACTGAATTATGACATTTTGACGCTGATCGCGCCTATCGAAGGCGTTAAACGTTTTAATATACCTTAATACCCTCCATGAGTTGTGTGCCACATCCACTGCTGCAGCTCCAATTGCTGACCGTGTTGATAATCGGGACAAATCAACGTGCCAAAATACAGTAAAAAAGTTCCCGTTGTTTTCAGAACACCAACATGCACCTGTCCCTTTCACCTCACGCAGCCTTTGTCTCACGTGACTCCCTCAGTTTGAAAACCCCCTGCTGTAATACATTGGCTATTTAAAAATCTAATTTACAGATAAGATTCATCTCAAATATATAGAATATACATACTCAGACTACTTTCTCCAGCACATTGGATTTGATATTAAACAAAAACTATGGTAAAGTGCTGACTTTCAGTTGTTGATGGTGTTCATATTTTGGGTGAACAGTGTAGAATGCATAGTATTTTGTCTCCATAATCTCCCTTTGCTGCAGGACAATGAATCCTTAACATACAGACAGGTATAGCCAAACTGCGTCAATCACTTTACCTCAATCCAACTGAGCACGTGTTTCACTTGCTGAAGACTAGACTGAAGGCAAAAAGGCCCTAGAACAAGCAAGAAATGAATATGGCGGCAGTACAGGCCTGGCAGAGCATCACCAGGGAACATGCCAAGTGTCTGTTGATGTCTATGGATCATGGATTTCAGACAGTCACTGAGTGCAAAGGATTTGCAACCAAATATTTAATATAATCACAGTATATAGTGACTGATCTAAGCTAATAATAAAATATGTATTAAGATGTCTGCATTATACCAGTGAACTGGACATATTTTAAGACAGGCTGGTGTGGATGTTCATTTTCACAGCTAAATTTAATGCTAAACTAGAGGAAAAAAAGGAAAGATGGCAAACCAGGAAGCTGTCCAGTCTGTCAGCTCGTATACTCATGGTCCATACAGTAGAGGCCTTTAGTACATTAACATCAGATTATACAAAGGGCCACTGTGTTCAAGGTTTTGTCTATCTCAGATATGGATGACTGTATTTCTTTGAAGAACAGGCTAACTACTGTCATGTTTCAAACAGTGCACTGTGCTTTTTGCTGTTAAATAAACCATGCGTTTTAGATGTGGCTCTTATTTTTCAGATGTTCAGTATCGGCCTTCTCTAATCTGGGAGTCCTTGTCAACTTGAGAGGAGCCTTGTTTTTACACAAGAACGTTCCTTATGAGGCTCTCAAAGCACACAAAGGTGAACTCAACATAACTGTTGTTGAGTGCTGAGGTTTCTTTTCCACAGCATTACACTCTCATAACTTTAAACAGTTTCATTCTTTCAGCTGCTATTTATCTACACTAATAATATTTCAGCTGCTGTATGTCTACTGTTTCTTCCACCAGGCATTTCCACAGATGTGAAGGAGGAACTGTAGGCGTTCCAACAAAGTATTGCTTACTAATTAAAGATCTGTCCACTGTGGCATGGAAATCCACATATATTGTACTTTGTGCATCAGCTGAAAACAAGCCACAAGGGAATAGCTTGGATGCCAGATTTGGAATAGGTTTACAGAATATAGACAAGCTCTTCCTAATCTAATTGTCTGATTTGATCAGTGCACACACAACAAATTACCCACATAAATTTGGCTTTGAAAATGTAAATGTAGCTTTTTATTCTTAACCAGAAGCTGATCAAAGCCTGAAAGGAACTGCACTTCTTTGCATTTCCTGTGGACTCCCCTGTAAGGTTTAATATTTATTTTTGAGTATAAAGACCAGGCTTAATGACTGCTTGTACATTAGCCAAGAAAGGGATACACAGAAAACTACTATTTGGTTGTAAAACACTAAAGTGCAAGACAGGCTGATACCAGAGCTTGTTACATGAGAAGATGTGCTGAGCTGAGCTGGCACGCTGGATCCAATTACATTTTAGGTCTTGATGAGCAAGCTCACATACAAAAGGAGGGAGAGGAGCTCTGTTCAACACACAGGCTACAGGTCTGCAGCTTTCATGTTGCCATCCCTGGCCATTTGTGTGCTGAACAGAGGCAACCTGCGCATGCCCCTTCATAATTCACATCACCCTCTGTCGAATGGGTATACAGATATATATTTCTATGTGCTGATGTTTGGATTATCACTGATCCTGGCTGCTAAGCAAACACTTGGGCCGAATTTAAGGGTATCTGTCATGCTAGCTTGCTCCAGCCCCACCCTAGAGACGAGAGCGAGGGTCATGAGACTGGAAAGGCTGACAAAAACAAATCTTTAATCAATATCCGAGCCCTGAACGCAAAACCCTCTCTCTTCCGTCTCTGTCTCAGAGCGCTCTGGGAGTGACAGTTTTTCTTTTTAATCTGTGCCCACATTGTGGAGAAATTGCAAGCTAATGTTTTGGCTATAGATCATTCAACAAATCGCTGCTAGCGGTGCATATCCAAAGTAACAGTTTGAATGCAAACATTTTCCACTACAGTTCAATGGCTAATATGGCTTAAGGATGTGAAGAACAGTGTAACAGTATCTGTTCTTTTGTAGCTGTACCTGAAACATGAGGGAGGTGAATCACAGAAGAGCAAACCTGTCCTGTGGATAAACATTTGGCTCCCATCTCTGTCCAGTAAAGAAACGCTGTGAAACTGAATTAGGCCTATGGCAATGTCCGTTATCATTAGGTTGGATGACAGCCATCCACTGGGCTGGACCAAAAATGCCCCTAAGTGTTTAGCTCCAGAATTAGCCCTGTTAGCCAAATGAGCTTAGCTCAGACATATTTCATCAACTGGGGTGAGAAATTTCAAGCTACCAGAAACAAAAACATACTCCTTCATCTGCTGCACATAACCTGTAGCCAAGCAACAAGTTATCATAGTGAATGATACTGTATATAGATAACAAAAACTAAACAGCAAACCTATCAACATATGCAAAGGAGGGCTTATTGTGATGCAGTGTTGCATCAAAATTCTACCCTAATGATGGTCACAAGTGCATCACTTTAACGTCATGAAGTAATTGCCTGTTTTGCATATTTCCCAATGTAATGACCATATTTCAACTGAAGGGAACTGTTTATTTGACAACACAGAGTCCTTTTAAAGAAAAAATAATTGTTTCACCTGGTGATGCACCCTCATCTGTTACACCCCCTGCAACTAACAATGATGTTTGTTCCAAAAGCTTACTTTTGAAGAAGCAACAGATATTTTGATCACTTAATCCCTGCAATATATGGACAGAATAACACTCATACACTTATGCAGTCACAGTGAGCGGGACAGAAACAGTATAACATCACTTATTATTTAAATCATTGTACTTGAATCACTAGCAGGGGATTTGAAATAAACAGTTTCTACAGCATGCAGTTTTCTTAAAAGGGATGTGAAAATATAGTTGGACATGACAAGAAATATAAGAAGTATCTAAATTTCAAACAATCCACAACTGGAGTGTGTGGGATGTGACATGCACTAAGTATAATGACCAGATCTACAGGGGGCAAGAAATCAAACCAGTCAAATGACGGAGTGAACTTAAAGCTCAGATCAAAGGCAAAGGTGCAGTTACAGGTTAACATGGTGAAAGCAGTTAAAAGATGTTGGCAGATGAACAAAAACAAAGAAAACAAAAACAACAAAACAAAGAATGTGGTCAAATGTGAAGCAGAGATGAACTCAGACAGCCAAGGTGCAGTGGTCAACTGATGACATGCTGTCAATTAAAAGCGATCAGTCTGGTTGTGAGGCGGGAAAGAAGAAGGAGTAAAGGTGAAGAGGGGTTTAACCTGAAGGAGGCTGTTGCGATGGTATTTACAGTAATGAGATATTGCCCCTGTAGCCATATCGGCAGCTAAGCCCCCAAATTCTTGCTAAAGTCACTAATCATTTGACGGCCAAACGTCATGACTTCCAGTTCCAGGCTCATTTAACATTTTTTTTAACAAAAATGATTAACCTCTAATAAGTAATTAACTTAATATAGTTTTAAACATACGAAAAATTCCTTTTGCTCTGTGAAAGATATTACACTTTGTTATATTTCTCTTTCTCTATCATTACATGATAGTCCAAAATCACTCATTTCAAGATGCTTGAAACGTCACAAAATACTATTTAATTTGCACAGGCCTTGAATTTCTATATCATTGATTTTATATTGCTTTACTACAACACAGGACAATATAAGCAGTGTCAAATTTCCCTGGCAGCAATAACAATGATTGGCCCATAGTCCAGGGGCCGGTGTCCCCACAGCCCGATGGCTCTTGATGGGGACATGGAGAGGAGTATGTAGACTTAAAATAGCCATGTGTTAGTGTAGGACTGGGAAACTAATTGTCTTTATCATTTGGCCTGTAGCCTGTTCGATAACACTCTTACATACAGTGAAATTACTAACCGCCCACAAGCAAAAAAAAAGTCTTACTGAACTTGGCGTTGCTATGTTACAACAAAACTACAACAAAGAGAACATTACATGGCTTCTAGCTGTAGCATCTAGGATGAATGGTGACCTGCAACACACAACAGCTGTTGTAAAAGATGCAAAAGGTGTTTTTTTCCCCTCCCAGTGGGACAGATAGAAAAAGTCTGAATGCCAGATGTGAATTACACTAAATATCGCTGGCCATAATTTCTTATGCAGTTGTGGTATGACAATTCAATATGCAACATGTACAGGGTGGCAGAATTCATTGTTTACATTCCCTCAATGGCTATACCCTGGACACACTATGGCTCCATGTGGTTATAGTAGTTTAGTGTAATATAGCATAATAAGGGAAGACTGTCAAAACAGCTAAAAAAAAAGCCTGGGCCTATTACTGGAAGTTCAACAAACATGCACACACGGTTAACTGCCTGCAACAAACTGAAAATGACTCTTTATGTGTTCTCAGCCCTCACCAAGCTCACCCATCCATAAAAATCCCATCTCAAGGAGAGCAGAGGTGAGGTCCCTCTCTCTCACTCCCTCTCTCTTGCTCTTGTTCTCTTTCACTTTTTCCCTTTTGCTTACACATGCACACAAACAAAGCCCTTCTTTCTGTGTCATAACTATTCCCACCATTACTAAGACAATTACTCAGATCAATGGTTTACCTGCCTGTTTGAGCTGCTGTATTCTGCTACAGTGTCCTGGTGAGGCAGAAAAGCCTCCAGGCTGAACGCATTAAACAGGGTGTCTGACATGGGTACAGGATACTGTAATACCACGCAATAACATGAGGGAAAATAGCAAGACTGGCAAAACGTATTGTCAGTCACAGCTGTCACACATGAGGGGGTAACGCAAAAGTCTATCAACAATGTCCCTTTCACAGTCTGCATCCATGTTTCATAGATCTGCACAAGCAGTCCCCTGCCATTAAATCTCTCAAAACATTCTCTTTTAAAAAATATCAAAAAGATTTGGTGCAGCGGAGCTCTCTCAGTGACAGATCTCAAGTGAGGAGTCTAAGAAGGGGTTGGGGGTGATTTCAGACTCTCTATTTAGAAATGACAATACATGAACACACTTAATTACCCAGTCTCTAGTCTAGATCAACAGAGTCTTCCAGCAGTGAAGAGACTGGTGTATTTATTAACAATGAAGGGGCTCCTTACTGCTGAGAAACAATCTGCTTTACAGAGGACAGTTTTTTCACTGTGTAAGACAGATGCTACAATTCAGACACATTTTCTAAAAAGGAATGAAGGGAAAATCACCCACAAATAAAATCAAGACTTTGGCCTATATTTCTGACTATTTTTGTTGGGTGGTGACAGAAAATAGCACTTGTACACAGACTTGTAAGTGCACTGAAGCAATTCCCACAGAAGCTGGTTTTTACAAGACATAAAAACCTCAGCTATGATGTTGTGTTGTCTTTGTTCTTTGCCCCTAGTCTACAGTTCTCATAGAGCACAAATGTAATGAGAGGGAGTCAAAGGCAAAGATGAATCCATTTGAAGTAAAAAATATCATAGAATGCAAATTCTTTTCAGCAATGCATATTGCAAATAGTTTTGTCATACACAATTAGATTTTGAATGATTTCATAGTCATATTGTTAACTTGGGTTGACCCCCCAATCAAATGCAGGTTTAAGAAAAGCAGAGAAAAGGCAAGTACAAGGCCATAATTGATGGTTCAAAATGTAAGCTTTCTCTCTGAGGGTCTGCTCAGGTCCTGATCCCCTGGCCTCAACCTGAAACAATCACTCTTAGTTAACGACAACACTTCAGCTATTGACAGGTTGATCCCGTAAAGCAGACACTTCAATCAACAGAGCAGCCGGAGGAGGTGTTGTGTTGGAAGAGAATAAAAGAAGGAGGGGGCATGAGGACGGATGAAATCAAGAAGTAAATAAATGAATCAATGAATAAATAATAGATTTGCCAGCTAGTGGCCTCTTGGAGCAGCAATGCAGTATTAATAACTGACTCTTACTGTTCGTCTCTGTGTCATCACTGATACTCTTAGGTGGACCATGGCCAGCATAACACACTGCTGATCTGTACATTCGATCCGGATTACGAACTTTCTTCAGTCCTTCAGGAGGCAAAGAGAAAAGTAGAGAAAATCGAGGAAAAGAAGCATTCTTCCAGCCTGTGATAACTTAGAAAACTTCCCATGCAAGCAATATCAACCTAGCTAGACAGTATATTGAAATACATTTAAAACACACAAGAGTTTTTGGGCAAAATTATATTAATAATAATAAAATATTAATAATAATAATGATAACAAATCACAGTGAATTTGTCAATTGTCGTTTAAAACAGTGACATTATCCATTGACTGAATATCCGTGAACCTATAAGAAAAACGGCCAGGAATAAGGGTCACTGTAGCTCTGGCCTGGTTTGATACGGGTCAATAACACTCCCTATTTTATCAGTGGCAACCTGGATAAATCAATACAATCAATCAGTGGAGGCCGTGAAAAGCAGTCAGTAAAGGTCTATTACAGGCAGGCATTAGGAATGATACATCTCAGCAACCACAGACTGGACCTGTGTCCCATCCATCCACACCTCACTGATTCAATTAAAAGGCTGGGGGGGAAAAATGTAGAGAGTGATTCGACACAAAACTGGGAGAGCAAGTCGTCTGACATCATGAGGAGGTTAAATTCATCCTTCTTTACAAAACAGTGGAGAAATATTTATACCATTGCTGCACAAGCACTTTTGTAAGTTAATGGCTGACTGCGTGCTTACTTGATGTTTTGCCGCCGCTTCACCCTGAGCTTTGAGTGAAATGATAACATCGTGAAACTTTTTAAACTGCACCCGCTTGAAAATAAAAGAGAAATATTACTTCCTGCACAGCTGAGGCTATAGGCCTAATTCACTACATTTTAGAAAGCACCTTTGTTGATTGTTTCTGTTGCCAAAAGGTTTAAACTGCATTACCATTAGATTTATATAGTTTATTTAACACACCTGTGTGAGTTTTATGTGTCAGTAAACAATCCCTTCATCATTGGCCTTGCTTTTATCTAATTTCAAATTAATGTAAATTTGACACTGCTGTGCTGGGTCTACAAAAAAACAAGACGGTATCAAGATTCGACTTTCGACAGAGTTTTCTTTTCTGTTAAATCCCAACATCACAAAAGTGTTAGTACTGTAACTTTTGTTTACAAAAGTGCTTGTTATATTTCTCAAATTTGGCTCTTGTACAGAAATATTTTTATGACTATCTGCTCTGGTAGATTCATAAAACCATTGGCTGTAGTTTTATCCAGAGCAGTCTCAGTATAAGACATATCAAGCCTGTCTTTTCAGTGCCCTCCAGGCCTTGTACTTAAAGTAACGGACCCACAGTGCTTTTTATGAGTGTGAAGGGAAAAAATACCCCCAAGGGCCCTGACAATCAGTTAGGCTGGAGAGAAATACCCCAGGATGTGAACATTACACCACTGAGTGAGACTGGGTCATGGCCCCTGGGTTTAACACAACATGTAACCCTCAGTTATTATGGGCTATCATAAGATCTGCCAAACAACTAAGAGAGATCAGCACTGCCTGCAAAACACAAGGACAAAAGGTTAAGGAAAC
Organism: Siniperca chuatsi; assembly: GCF_020085105.1. NCBI lineage: Eukaryota > Metazoa > Chordata > Actinopteri > Centrarchiformes > Sinipercidae > Siniperca > Siniperca chuatsi. The sequence goes on along the minus strand of NC_058051.1, from coordinate 23,974,225 downwards.
ACTGTTCAGCTTCTCAGTGGCTACCCAACAACCAGGGACGTGTCATGTAAAAACTGTAATAGTGATGTACATTGAAAATGCATGTTCTACATAAATGAACAGCCAAAACTAAGAAAAACTGGATGCAGGAGTAAAGATTCAGCATGACAGCTCAATGTAAAAGCTTTAAGGGCCAGGTTTGCATGAGACGACATTGCAAGGTATGAAGCACTCTCTCTCTATGCTCCCCTTGCTCCTCCTCCTCCTCTTTCCACTGACCGGCCTCACAGGAACACTGAAAATAACCTAACCTGCTCAGCAATGGGACTTTCAAGTCAGGGTTTTCAGTGAGAGCTCTCGGTGTTGGAGCGGCATCGAGATTAACAACTGGAGCCTATTTGTTAAATTCAGCTATGTAGATGAATACATTAGGACGATACACCACAGTGAAGTCATTACTATCATAAAACCAGATGTCTTTATTTTTTGTCATAGCCAGAGACATATCCCTCATATAGTAAGTGTGCTTCTGTAGCTCAATACCACCACCTGGTGGGACTCTGTTCAGTGGTTGGCACACTGACATCCAAACAACTGAATTCAGTCTTTTATCGTTTCCCCTCACATGGACATTTGTTTACACTCATTTAAAACATTAAAGTAATTCTACATCAAAAGAATTAATGTTTGAGGTTACTGACACCAAACTCTGACTGAGGTTTATTCAATTTTAAAGCGTGCAATACGTTATGAACAGCTCAGAAACAGAAGGACCTAACGATTTAAGTAGAAATCTTTTTTCTCCCTCTCAAATTATGGAGCCAATTTTACAGTCTAGGATGACTCTTTTGCTCCACCAAAAGGGTCAATATAAATCAATAAATATAAAAAATAAGTTTAGAGAAAAAAGCAAGAACATATTGTATTAATGACCTATCATTACACTCAATTCTGCTCATCAAAAAACTAAAGTTAAAGTTAAACATTTAAAAGTATGACATAACTGAGACCATAACAAACACATTTAATGAAACATGCACATAAGGTTAACAAGCTCAAGTATTTTCCATGAGATTCTATGAAATACATTTTTAAGTTGCTCTATGTTTTTATCATCTGAGAATGTCTTCCTTGTCAAATGTGAAATGTAAATACGTAACTCATTCCAGTCTGGTTCAAATACTCCTAACAGTAAAAAGCTGCCATCTGGATAGAAAAATTAATCCCTGTAGAATTGATGTATTACAGTATTACATCTTATCTTTATTTTCATATAGCCTATGCTTTGTATAATTACTCACCCAAAAATTCTATGGGCCTATCTGAACGATAACAGATCTCTTATGCATATGTTTTGCAGTAAAATATCCCACTAAACAGGAAATAAGTAAGTCTAGTGCATTTCATTTTAAGTTAGTGAGCCGTATGAAATAAACGGAGGGGAAGAAAGTCATAATTTCGTCCTATTTGTAAAGTAGTGTAATGAGCAGGCTGCTGGAAATCCTACTCTCCATCCTCCCTGTTTCCTCTGGTGTGATGGCATTTCATTTCAAGTGCGATAGGGCATTGCAAGCGGAGCGGGCATTACAACGTTTTGATGCCCGTGTCTCCAACCAAATATAGGCCAAGTGCTTAAATTGGCATTTGGAAAACAATATTCGCTCATTTAAAAAAAAAATACATCACTTCTGACTCGCAAACACTATTCGCTAAATGCCAATGGAAATTCTCGCGCTTCACGGAGGGACTGAACGACCCCTCTCCAAGACGGAAAAAATAAAAAAAAACTAGACCAATACATTTTAAAACAGATGTCTAAATTATTATTACAATGTCTCCAAAACAAGCTATAAATAGCGCTTGCAGAAGCGAGCCGTATTGACAGATAAACTAACACAACCACGCCGCTTTTTAAAGCTGGGTAATAGGGGAAGAAGTTAGTCGATGCCAATGACATGTTGTCATTAACTTAGCCTTGTTGTTAACAACTTGAATTGTTCGTCATTTGACAAGAATCCTGAGCAAAATAAAAGGTAAACGCGCTACTTTAATCACACTGACTATGTGTCCCCGTGGCGAGCTTTAAATGTGGGCTACGATGGGAATAGTAGCTGGCTAGAATGCAAGCTAATATTAGCTGGCTAGGTGATGTCTCCACGTTTTAGCTGCCTATTCGGAGGAAAATAGCGGAGCCGTTTTCTACCGAAGATTTCTCCACTTGTCCTCACGCGTGTATCATCTCCGCACAGAGTTACAACTGTTCTAAAATCACAAAGCGGTCATACTAGTAAATTAATCCCATTATATTTCTCTTACCTTCCGGCTTGTTTTCGGCAGCCATTTCCCCTTCACGCGCAACATCCTCCTCCTCCTCACGACCGTGGGTACCACGCGCGTGCACGACGAGGACAGCACGAGGAGGGACTGGAGGATCAAGCGGCGAGTCGGTCCGACCGAGGCGAACTTACCATTGGCTGTGAGGCGGTGACTGACAGAGAGGCTCCGGGATGAAAAACACATCTCCTCTCACCTTGACACCACCAGCCGTGTTTTTTGTTTTTTGTGTTTTTGTTTTTTGTTTTTTTTACAGTGAATTTAAAACAACTCAGAGGCGCTGCAGGTCTGGCACGACGCTTTTGTTAAAAAGATGGTGAAGCGTTATTATATTAAAAAGAAATTACTTTAATGCTCAGTACGGCCTGGGTGAGGCTACATCTTTTATCCTTAATTAAAACGAATTAGATTGTGAATATTACATGTTTGTCTTTGAGCCACCCCACTAAAGTTGTTCAATGTGCGTTAACGTTCGGCTAAATTACTAATTGTTTAATGGCCTTCATTCATTCGTTTTGAACATATCTTCAGAGATAAGTCTCCTGATCTATACAGGTGATTGAAATCTTACCAGGAAACCCCTCGGCAGAAAAAAAAAGGTCATTTTGGTTTCAGAATCAGAAATACTTTATTGATTGGTTTATTTTAAGGTTAATTTTTGTATATTTAATCCACTCAGTATGTGTGGTTTCTAGGGAGTCCTGAGTACATTCAGCCTAAAACAAACAATGAAACATTTGAGACAAATCAAACAGTAGTAACAGTCTGCACAGTCTATCAATCAAGTGTGCAGATGTCAGTTTACATTTGAAAGCCTGTGGACTAGTTTGTTCCCTTGTAGATATGTCAAACTGATTTCAGATAGTTGCACCATGATACTGAAGGCTGCGGGGGATCCAGCCTCTTATGTGCTGGTGGTCGGGTCCATCTAGACAGTTCTGTCAGGTACTGAGGGGTCGATGTGACGCACAGATTTGAATCTGCCAAAACAGTTACTTTAATTCTGTCCACTATGCTGTCAAGGTTTTCAACTTCTATCATTATGGCGCACTTACATAGGCTTGACAATAGTATGTTAAATGACTACAGGCAATCTAATTACAGATCGTTCTGCTTAATAGACTTTGCTTTTGGCACTCGCGTCAACTACAGCACTTAAGGACAGCCTTCATCCTATATTAACAGGCTAACAGTGGCCGTCGGTGCTGATATCCAGTGTATAGTTTGAAGTGGTGGTGCTGAAAGGACAGCTCCTATGCTGCTGATGCTCGTGCGCCTTGTACGGTCAACGGCTCGCTGTTATTGCAAAGAAAGTAATAATGAACTAATGAAAGACCTAATGTAGTGAAGTGATTTTCTCTCCCCTTGCCTTAATTGTTCCTAGGTGGATAGGATGCAGACAATATCCCTTTAGAATTAGGCATATAGGTATGGAGGTCTACCAATCTCCAACATTGATTTTATTGCACCGAGAATTTAACACTATATTCAAATGAGTGTTTTTCTAAAAGGAAAATTAAGTGGTCTAGCTATACTGGCATTTGTTAAATAATAATAAATTAAACATTTCAGGAATTAATTTAATTTAACTGCAGTATGAAAATGCCACTCGACTTTTTTACGATTGCATAATCGTAGCGTATCTCTCATAACTATTCCTCATAACATCGCCAATAATATCTGTACATATTAAACTTCAAAATGAAACGCACACCTAAGACAGCACGAACAAGCCTGTGAATACAGGTGATGTGTTGTCATTCATCCACAACACAAGAGGGCGACAGGGTGCGCAGGGAAGTCTTTGAGCGATGTAAATGTCACGAAGAAGAGATGACCGGGTGTAAACATGGCGTCTGCCTTGGACGATGATGAGATTCTTAATGATGATTATTATTCCCTCCTAAATGTCAGAAGAGAGGTACAATATGCAGCTGTGATCTGAATAGATGTTTGTGCGGGTTCATGTAGTAGTCATTCTATAAACTTTCCCCGGCTGATATTTAACGGTTACTCTTGTAATCACATGTAATGTTAGCTAGGTTGCTAGCTTGTGACCCTCGACATTGATTTCTGTGCTGTGACTCTTCGGCTGGATACTTTACAAGACATACAACAGGTTGTGGGGTTAACGTTACGACTTTACCAACAGGAGTTGTCACTTGATGAAGTAAGATAGATAATCCTGTGTTACTGCGGTAATCTGGGAGCTGATAAGAAACTGACAGTTATTTTCAGTTTAATAATGATCTGTGGACAGTGCTAACTAGCTAATGCTACAACTTTACTTAAGGGCTTCACGAAACAACTTAAGAGTTGATCAGATTACACTAATGTCTTGGGATCAGACGCTTTCGGTCTTGATACTTTTATTTGTAAAGCAGAGGACATTATGTTGATATGCAAATAACATTTTACAAAACAAAATGAACTTGTTGCACAGGGACATGCTGTTCTCCGGAGCGACTAAATATACTACAATTTAAATGTTCTTATAATTTGCTTACTTTCAAGTGGATGAGCATAGTCAGGTAGAATATAGAGAAAAAAAGGTTTACGTGACAAACCTTCATCCAAGAACAGATAAGAAAATGTTTAACCCCTCCCACTGTATGTTATGCAGTAAAACACATAATGAGTCATGGTCTCTACATCAGTGTTTTCAAAAATGAAACAAAACATTCTTTATTGTCATTGCACAGACTACAAGTACTTAGACAATGAAATGCAGTTTAGCATCTAACCAGAAGTGCAAAACGCAGTAAAGAGCACAGTAATGCACATATATATATATAGAGGTAATGTATGAAAATTATGAATTATATTAAACTTGTTGGGTTAACAATAGACTAGATTACATGAATGTGAATACGTACCTTAAACTATGGTGATCGGGGCAATACCCTTTACACTGTAGTCTATCTCACAACAATCTAATTATAATCTGAATTTAAGCACCAGCAGCAAGTTTCTGTTCAGACAGTTTTGTCACAAGTCATCTAAACCCTGTATGGCGTTTTTGCAGGGTTGGAAAACTGTATGAAGTTCACATAAGTGTTGGATGATCAGTAAATTCAGTTGGTCGTAGGAGAGTTCAGCTGTAGCAACATCATGCCGTGTGTTTTGTATGTTGTTGATGAAGTTTCCCCACAAATTTTCTCTTTCACATTTTCTCCATTTCAATGTTGTGCTTCAGGCAACACAGGAGGAGCTGAAGGCGGCATACAGGCGATTATGCATGCTGTATCACCCAGACAAACACAGGGACCCTGAACTAAAGCGTCAAGCAGAACAGCTTTTTAACCTTGTACATGAAGCTTATGAAGGTAAGAAAAGCTTTGACCACATCATGTGAACATGTCAACTCTACTTTTGGCTACATTCGAAGCTGACTTGAATATGTCATAGTCTACATTACAGTATTTAGAAACATAAACAAACTATTCTGATGCTTAATAATATTGGTGTTGTGTGTCCATGTCATTCTAGTGCTTAGTGACCCACAGGCACGAGCTATCTATGATATCTATGGCAAGCGAGGACTCGATGTTGAAGGATGGGAGGTACGTCCTTTAGTGATTCTAGTGGCCAATGATTCCTAAACAAGCCACCATGTGCAGTTAGAAACCACAAGTTATTAGGTCCAAAACATACAATGGCGCACCTCTGACGCACAATACAGGCAGGAGAGTTGAAGCCTCATGGGACCAGCTCAGTGGAGTTCTGACTTTCACAACCACGATTGTCAGGCTTACCTCATACATTTTTAAAACTACTGTATTTTGAATCCACTATAAATGTCATATGTGTACTGCAAGTCAAGTGCAAACATGGCCAAATGTCATGTGACAAAAACAAATCTATTTGAAAAATTTGGTTTGCCTTAGTAATTTTTAACACACACAGCAAGGTGCAGACCAGTGCGAGCTTCAATGCAAGTCCGTCAAAATTAAAACACGTCAGACTATTCTTCTCCAGTACACCGTGGTTTATTCACCTCACCGAATGTTTTCAGCTATCCTGCCTGCATCAGGGTGGCCAGGGTAGTGTGTTTTGCAAGTGCATGGCTGCTTTTCAGAGGAACCAAGATTTACAGAAAAAAGGATATGCTTTCTTAGCATCCTTCTCTTTGGAATGCATTTAATCCAGGTATAGTTTGGATGGGACATTTGTTTTGGTTTGTCAACTTTAACAAATCACTGTAATTTTGATTTAGACATATATAGGAAGTTTGGTGTGCTTTCAGCTAAATTTATGTTTTTAAATTTGATATAAATTTTACACTTGATATTCATTATGTTCTTATAAATGCCTGTAGTGGGCCAACAGAAACATCAAGAGAATAGCATCAAAAGAAATTACGTGCATAAAATTTGTTCTCGGTATTGTTCATCCTTTAGGGTCTTGATTTGAGAATAACTTACTCATGGAAGAATACACAGTTAATCTTAAAGTACCAATCATAGCATTAAGCCTGCATTCTTACCACACAACTTTCCTGTCCTATATGACATCGCCTCATTTAACCTGCGTGAAATAGTTCTTGTTTTGCTTCATCTGTGTTTACTAAAACCATCGATGCTTGACAATACAAAATATGACACTTATAAATATTTTTGCAGGAATAACATATGGGAGTGTTTAAATTCTGGCGAAATTTCTTCTACTGTAACTCATTATCTGCAACCTGTGAAGCAGCCAACCCACTGTTTACTTTGCATTCAAATCATATCTTCTTACTCCAGGTGGTGGAAAGAAAAAGAACCCCTGCAGAGATTCGAGAAGAGTATGAGCGTCTTCAGAAAGAGCGAGAGGAGAGACGGCTTCAGCAAAGGACCAACCCAAAGGTATGTTCAGGGGAAGATAACAAGCCTCACATTGAACTAACTGTAACATATAGAGTCATTAGGCAACTTGTGCATATTTTATACATCATTAATTAACATAGTATTACTTCCCAAACCTGTTATTTGCAGGGAACGATTAGTGTGGGTATTGACGCCACAGACCTATTTGACCGGTATGAGGAGGACTATGAAGATGTGGTTGGAGGGGGAGTCCCACATGTGGAAATCAACAAGATGCACATATCACAATCCATAGAGGTAATGGGTTGCTCCAGATTGCTACATGAGTGGCATTTACTACAATAAGATACGATGATAAGATTTTGGAGCAAATTCTCATCAAAGGACTCATTTTATGTGTTCTACTGCAGGCTCCTCTTACCACAAAAGACACAGCCATTTTGTCTGGCTCCTTGTCAACCCACAATGGAAATGGAGGTGGCACCATTAACTTGGCCTTGAGAAGAGTCACCTCAGCCAAGGGGTGGGGAGAGGTATGCTGCATTCTCACTGGGCACCGCACACACTCATTTTGTAATGTATACTATAAATGGCACACTTTCTTTCCCTGCCTCTGTTAGTCACAAAACACCTGTCTGCCCGTGCGGTACAACATGCAGTGACATTTTAAGATGTGAAACTGTTGTCTGTGTGTACACAGGTAGAGCTTGGTGCTGGAGACACCCATGGACCTCTCCTTGGAATGAAGATATTCCGAAACTTGACACCTCGATTGTATGTGTTGAAATACAAAAGAAAAGAAATCAGTACTCTGTATTTTTTGTTTACTACATGAACAATTCAGCGATTTTCTTTTTGATTATTTTTTTTTGCCTCAGCTTTGTGACCGCTCAGTGTGGGCTCCAGTTTTCATCACGAGGCGTGCGTCCTGGGGTTACCACAGTGCTGGCCCGTCACCTAGACAAGAACACTATGGGCTATCTGCAGTGGCGCTGGGGGATCCAGTCCTCCATGAACACCAGCATAGTCAGGGACACCAAGAGCAGCCATTTCACCTTCGCAATGCAGGTTAGCAGCCAGCATTTATATTTAACTTTAATGTTAGCCAAGACACCATTAAATCAACAGTTGCTTGTCAGGGTTGTGCCAAAATGATCTTTTACTTTTTGCCTCTGCAGCTTGGCATTCCTCACACTTTTGTGATGATGAGCTACCAGTACAAGTTCCAGGATGAGGAGGAGACGAAGATTAAGGGCTCAGTAAAGTATGATCATAAATTCATATTAAGACCCCTGTTGTAGGTCATAATTAGCTTTGTTTAGTGTCAGTCTGTTTGTACAGCTCAAATTTCTATCCATTTAAGTATGCATCGTTAGTAGTTTTTGTGCAAGAACTGACAGCTCAAATTCAAGTAAACTCTGACTGCAGGTAGACAGGTAGTAACTTTGTCTTTATGTTACAGATCAGGTTTCTTTGGGACTGTGGTAGAGTACGGTGCTGAGAGGAAGATCAGTCGACACAGTGTCCTTGGGGCCACCATCAGCGTTGGAGTGCCCCAAGGTGTCTCCCTCAAGATCAAGTAAGTGCTGCTCTTTGCTCCATTTTCCTGTAGGTTCCAGAGGGTTTTCCTCACAGCCATAGCACCCATAGGAATTAAGACATGACATCGTGTCAGCCAGTCAAATTAATTTTCTACAACTTGTGTCTGCGCTGGAGGTGTATCTTTGAGGATATAGACACAGGATTGGACCCATTGAGATGCGAGTTAGTCCTGGGATATGAATCTAAAAGCTCGAGTATTTATAGTATATTTTCTTATTTTTGGAAACTCGTCAAAAACAGTCAAAGGAATATATCACAGAATTCTCTAACATCTGAGGAACAATCAGCACACAGTTCACTGTCCTGTCTAACCTACAGTATAGCACCTATTTTTACTTTGACCTGTGTTCACCTTTAGCCAGATAGCTGTATGTAGCTGAGAGAATACTTAGAACTTTAATTATTTTTGAATGTGACCTTAGTATTCTCCCATTTTTTTAGACAGAAATTCCCACAAATGTTACATGCAGTAACCAATTTAGCAGCAAGTTAGTGGCCATTCAGATATAATCATGAAACCAACTCTCTATTTGCAGACTAAACAGAGCAAGCCAGACGTATTTCTTCCCTATTCACTTGACTGACCAACTCCTGCCTAGTGCTGTATTTTACGCCACAGTTGGACCACTGGTTTTCTACCTCGCCATCCAGCAGCTTATCATTCGGCCCTACGTGCGGGCCCAGAAGGAAGAGTAAGAAACCCTCACTTTATGTTGTTTGTTTCGTGCAAGAAATGTTATTGGAGGAAGCACCACAGGTATTATTATGGCCAGATTTTATGAGCTAATTTTATTTCTCCATTTATCTTTTAACTCAACAGAGACTTGGAGAAGCAGCGGGAGAGCTCGGCCTCTAATATAGCCAAGAAGAAACAGGAGGCAGAGGCTGCTGTGAGTATTTTACAGGCTTACATGTAGCTGTGGTACCCATCCTACATTGTGGAAATATTACAAGTCCCACACCAGTCAGACAAAGGGGCTGAGATGGGATTTGATAAGATGCAAAGTCTTAGTGAAATTCATTAGTATAATCCATATGATGTGAAATCTCATTGTTTGTGTCTGTCTCCTTCCCTTCCTCTGTGTGCCTTTTTCATCTCTAAAGGTCTTGCTCATGCAGGAGTCTGTGCGCAGGATTATTGAAGCTGAGGAGTCTAGAATGGGTAAGATCCGTAATATTTTAGGGATGAGCTTATCCTGGGAATAATGTTTTTTAAGCAGGTTGTGAAACTATTAGATTCTCTTACATTCCGAACTGTTTTTCATACATTTTAGGTGAATTGTGTTGATGCCTGGTTGAATGTTGCTAACTTCAAAGTGTAATTTCTGTGATACTGTGCCTGTTTTCACTATATGAAACAAGACTAGTCCGCTTTTAGCAAACATTTCACAGCTGTTAAATTTTCTGCCACCTATGAATTACCAGTTTACACATCCAAAAAAATCCAAACTAAAGCAGAATACATGATTTTGGGGAACTTCTTGAGCAGTTCACTGAAATCTAAAGTGGCTGTACACCTGGCAAAGGCAAGACTGGTGTGTGGGCCTTTCCATTGTAGTATTAGGAGACTTACTTTGTGGACACGTAGTATGTAGTGCGATTTTGTGGAGATATGGGTAGCTTTTTATACAGGGTTAAAATTATTAATAAGGGAAATAGAGTTCAGTGGATTTTGTAATGACCCTCCAGCTTGCGTTTTGACTACTGATAATTGGTGCTTTTTAGTTTGCTTTTGATAATTACACTAACAAAAAGCTCTCAGCAGGCAGTATAATTTTCACCTGGGGGAGTTTGGCAAGTGATAATTGGCTTGTGACACCTGTCACTGTCGAGGTTGCTTTGTTTTTAGTATCATCAGAGGTCCCCTAGACTTTGCACTTGTAAAGTAACAGTTAATAGCAGTGTGTGTGTGTGTGTGTGTGTGTGTGTGTGTGTAATGACAGACACACAGCTGCTCTTCTTTATTCAATGGACTAGACTCTATGAAATGGTTAGAGTATTATGCAGCTTGCAATTAAAATTAATTGGGTTATCTTTTTGTTGTATACTTGCAAAATGATTTTAACAAAGTCTCAAAAATTAACACTGGTTCTGTTGTTAAATATGTTTCTAAATTGCTGGCATGCAAGATTCATATTATTCTATAGTGAAAGTGGGAATTTGTGTTGGACTTTTAATATCAATTCATCCAAAAATCTGTGTCTGTGTGTCTGTCATCCTTAGATTTCTGAAATCCACTCTTAAATCAAAATAAGTAGGCCATTTTGGTCACTAGCTTGCATTTTGAAACGCATTAAAATAGCACATTAATACATTTAATTTCCAATTGATTCACGCTATCCTTGATGCTGTTTCATTAAACCAGGTCTCATCATCCTCAACGCCTGGTACGGCAAGTTTGTGACCGACAACAGTAGAAAACACGAGAGGGCAAAGGTCATTGATGTGACTGTGCCACTGCAGTGTCTGGTGAAAGACTCTAAACTCATCCTCACTGAGGCCACAAAGGTAAGTACAGTAATCGAGTGCAGTATTTCCAAACCCACAGAATTTATCCAAAATGTGTGTGTGTGTGTGTGTGTGTGTGTGTGTGTATATATATATATATATATATATATATATATATATATATATATATATATATATATAGTACACATACTGATTAAAAATGTATCACAGTGCTACAAACTGATGTCTGCAACTTGCTGTATTATGATTCAGTCTGCTGCTGGTGCGTGACCTTATGTTGTCTTTCCAGTCAGGACTCCCTGGCTTCTACGACCCCTGTGTGGGGGAGGAGAAGAGCCTGAAGGTGCTGTATCAGTTCCGCGGAGTCATGCATCAAGTCCTGTCAGGAGACACAGAACCACTCAGGATACCAAAGCAATGTAAGTCCCTTGTATTATACAGCACAGTGACTCTCACATATGAGGATTGTGTCACAGTTTTGCCCCAATTTCTGTAGCATGTAGCTACTGCAGGTGTAATGATTTGGTAGATCATATACTCTCTTGAACTGTCTAAGCTGCCCCTGTTTTAGATGCTCCTGACAGCGTTAGGAATTTACTTGAACCCTCAGCCTTTGTAGATGTGTTTGATGCAACGTATCTCAGAATATTTTATCTCCACTCAGAGTATGTCTCCTAAAATCCACTGCACTGCCAGCAGCGCTATTTCTGACTTCTTTGTTCTTGTTTCCACTGCACAGCTCACAGGATTGATGCAGACACATAGGAGCTCCTCTGCTGACCAAAAAGACTCATCTCTCAGCTGTTTGACAGAAGATGGATAAACCTGTTTTAGATACAACGTGGATTTAAGTCCTTGTTACTCAGAAGTCGTGCATTTACCTTTTGTCTTTATATTCATTTAAATATGCAGAGCAGAGTAAAAGCATCACAGGCTGGATTGATCATAATTCAGTATCCATGGACAGGGTTGTGATTCTGATGTGACACCAAAATCAATGGGTACCATCTTATTTCCCAGGTCCTCTAGCCTCCTTGGTATCCATTTATTTTTGGTATGGCTTGTAATTTATGATCGAGTTCTATGTACTGTATTGTACTCATACTGCAGTGCCTATGTGATTGAAGACATGAATGCACCTCTGTTTATTTGCCATATTATTAAAATCAGTCTCTCTCATTTTGCTTAACCATTTTGGTACTTTTTAAAAAGAAAACATTTTTTGTAATGCTTGTAAGATGAAATGGTTTTGGTTTAACCCAAGCAATTAACTTTTAACATGCTTTATTGTTAATGTGGTGGTGAGGTATTGCTGATTTGTCAGTTTCCTCAGGAAAAGAGAACCACTGGAATGTGTGAATTTGAATGATAATGTGAATGTGGTGGAGAGTACTAACAACAGCTGCTGATGCACAAAGAGGAGCTAATGAAAAGGAAGGAAAGGAATATCCACCAGTGACAAAGGTGAAACAGCACAGCTTCAAATTTTGTTCAGCGTGGGAAAACTGCATATGGAAAGTGTTGCGATTGGCTAGAGTTTAGAAAGAGTTTATGACCATCATTTTAAATTTATTCAAAACAGCAATCATCATCAGTTGATGACTGCATGAAACTGTTAGACTTACAATGGCAGACAAACGGTTTAGTCCGTTATACTGTAGGTCTTCTCCTTTTCTTGATCTGGGTGAGATATTCATGAATCTCCCATCGCCTCCACTTGTTTGCCCCTTAGTGTGCTATAAATAGAAAGGAGTGGATTAACTGAAAGCACAACGAGACCAAAGATTGTTTTACTCCCTGTGAAAAAGGCAACTCTGCCTTTTTAAGAATCATAAGTGAATCATGCAAATAGGGCAGACATAGTGACCAAATGTTTCCTGAAACCCAGAAGAACATCTTAACAATGTATGATTCTTCTTTTGAAAACAAAATGAGTTTGACAAGTTCAGGAAAATCTATTTGTATTATTATATTTTCCCAGGATAACTGAATGATATGGTTTAATCAATCATCAAACCAGATGATCTATAGAATGTAGAATATAGAGTATGTATTTTGGCCTATTATGTTTTTTTATATGGTTAAATCACATGCTAAATCCATACATGTGAAATAGTTTAGCCTGATTTATTTATTTTTTATCTGCTCAGTTTTATTTAGTGGTTAAACAACACTTCCCATTATTATTCTAGCAGCAGTCATTAGATTTCTCCCTCGTGCAGCTCTGCCCACTCATGGGGATGACACAAACTGTAAGAATGTATTTTCTAAACTGGAGTAATTAGAGGTAATTTGTTAACTTTAAACTACCAGTTTCTATCTTTTCCCCGAACTCACTCAGTCAAAATGGTCGATAAACCATTGTAGCAGTAGGATGTCTTCGGTTATGGGGCCGGCCTGTCTGTCCCGCCACGCATGAAGAGGAAAACTATCGATAAAACTCACAGCTCCGAGTCAGCCCGAAGCAGAAGCCGACCTCATCTACAGTCACTCCAGCCGAACTTCTCAATGTAGATGCACGTGTTGGGCAAGTTACTTGAAAAATGTAACCGATTAGGCCTACTCATAAAAAAAGCATACATTACTTCAGTAGCTAAATATTACTGAATAGCAAAAGCAACGTTACCGTCACATTAAGTTCTAAACCCATATACGTCATTTCCATAGCCTGCCAATACCCAGTGCAACGGGGGGCATGCTCTTACTATAGGATCAATTAACTGTTGGTCGTTTCCTGGGATTTGTTGATGACACAGAATATGACCATGATTATATGCTCAATTTAAAAAGGCCTGTTATTATTAGATTACACTACACCTTGGACGATCATTCTTCAGAGGAGGTTGAAGGGTCTCTTGCAGTGAGGTCAGTTGTTTCATAGACTGTATGGTTTCAGACCCACTTTGGTAAGGTACACAAAACAGAGAATTAGCTTCCATATTTTTTTTTTTCATGAACATTTGCCTTTAAGCTTTAATTATTTGGTAATTTTCCCTGTTGTGTTGCATGCCAAGGCAGCTTTGCAGAACAAGCTCTTTTGAAAATGACTATCTGGCTCTGGTGTTTATGTTTGCTTCTCAGTCACATTCACTGAAAGGTGGGGTGAAGTCATATGATGGCCGAGGAACAATGCAGTGCTGTAATAGTAATCGAAAGAAAATAAAAAGTGGAATTTTATACAAGTAACAATAAACTTTGTTTGTGTAACCATCTAGTCTGGCAACAACATGCTGTATTTGAAGTTATATTTCAAATTGAATTCAAATGAAAGACTACTTATTCTCTATATGATTCATTTTGATTTCAGCTTCACCTCAGCTTCTCTAAATCTCAGTATCATCATCAATCAGTCACCTGTTTAGGAGTTATTCTCACTGTACTGACCGCTCTAATTCAAACCCAACAAGTCAAACAAAGAAATGGATTTTGCAGGAAAGCATTTGGAAATGCATGAATGATACTGCAGGGTAGCATATGGTATTGTACAAATGGTTTTTAAGCTAAAATGTTCCTACAGTCGACTAATGCAACTTGATTAAAGACACACATCGCCGTACTTACGTTTACAGTAACTGTATTTACATCATGACTTCAAATTGAGTGTTCTCATTTTATTTCTTTATTAGGTTAATCTATTTGTATTTTTATCAGTTTATTATTCTGAAGAAGCCTCCCTGATTTTAAGTCAGATGATTGGTCAGAGACACGTTTCTTTTCATCAATTGCAACCTTTGTCACTTGCGTTTAAAGTTGAAAGTTTTCCAGGAGAACTGGAATTAACCAACCAATTATCAAACCAGATAATAAACAGTTTTGTTTGGAGACTATATTGATCTGTAACGCGTTACATTGAAGGCTAATTGTCGCGGTGATGATAATGATGACATTATATATGGTCCTCTTCCAGCTGCTACCATGTCACTGAGTAAACAAGTTAAATTATTTAAAATATCCGCTTGTTGTGGAGTACGTGATCCGACGCTACTTTATTTTAGCGGTTACCTCCGCCTGTGCTTCTTGCGTCCAGCCCGGGCGCCCCGGAGTCAGTAACGAGCGCATCCTTGGTAGACTGACAGGAGTAGGTTGTCGAAAGCGAAAGCAAGCAAACGTAACGTGTGCCAAATCTCCAACTAGACGAATAAGTGGCCCTTTTTTCAACTTCCGTTGAGATGCTACTTCCCTAGCAGTTAGTTTTTAGTCACTTAATCGAGTGTTTGCACCTCCGTGGTCGTGTTACGCTCGCGGACATAAATAGTAAGAGCCATGGTTGGTTGAATTTGAACTATATGGCGTTAAAGTTACAACATATAATACCAAAGGGTGGCAAGGGTATATCTATGGCTGTATTGCCTGGGAAGACATCTCTGGCACGGCTGTGTCCCAGGCATGAGGAGGAATGGACGAAACTCTCAGCTTCAACTTCAACACGGGGTCCGAAGCAGAAAGCGACTTCAGCTGCAGCACCGCCAACCTTGCTTTCAGTGGTGGGTGCTAAGAGTACTGTCGAGTTCTGGTAATGCAACTGTTGATTACAACCATCTCTTGTAGCCTAGGACTTGGTGAAGTCTAAATATTAAAGAATTCAAAGGTTTTAATTCGTCACACACAAACAATAGTGAAATGCAGGATGGCGGTGCTAAAAGACTAGTGCCTAATAATCAGAATAAGAAATAAGAATTAGAAATATAAAAGCTATGTTAGTGGGCTGTGCAATTTTTCAAAATCTAAAAAGTTAAAATTTGCAAATGTCACAATTGTAAGGGAAACTATAGGACAACATACTGCAAGGCAATGCAAAGGATTCACACACAATGTGCTAGCTAAACAAAGCCGAGGTGACCCAGCAGCAGTCAGAGGCCAGTTCACCATCCTGATGATGGCCTGAGGAAAGAAGCTTTTTCTTTGTCTCTGTGTTGGATTTGTGGCCACAAATTCCTCAAGTCCAACAAAGGGAAACTATGAAAAAGCTCATATTTTCCTTTGAAATCAACCGCACAGCACATTGCATTTGACCATATAGTCTAACATGGAATATTATGGTTTGCAACATGTCAGTCATTTGACTCAGACATCATACAGTTTTCCCAATTTCCCCAGTTTGACTCTCTGTTGACTGTTTAATCATGAACTTTGAAATATTTGACTTAATATGAGGCAACGATGACCACCTGGTGCACCAATTAGACTGTAAAGCTAGTCCCACTTTCATTTTCAACATAAATAAATACATACACCCCACAGAGCAATAAAATCAGCCCCAGAAATTATTGTCCCATGTAACATTTTTATAGCTTTTTAAATGTTTTATTTTATACCTAGCCTTTTGTTTTGGTGTTTGCGTCTGCTCAATATATTAGTGAATGTTCAGATTCTATTATTATGTAAGCAGTAGGGGGCATTTGCTCCAAACTAAACAGATTATCCAAAGTATGAGCTTATCTGTGTCCTTTTTGTTCTTTTCAGTTGTTCCCTGTTCCTCTGGAGATCCTGGAGGAGATCTTCTTGAATCTTCCTGCTGATCAGGTGGTTTGTATTTGTCGGTTAGTGTGCCATCAATGGAAAGAAGTGGCTGACAGTGAGTCTCTGTGGAGAGAGAGATGTAGAAGAGAAGGATATCGCCTCTGTGATGCTTCCAAAATACCCAAAGACTGGAGGTTGTTTTACTTCTTGTGCAAGAAGAGAAGAAATCTTCTCAAGAATCCAAGAGGAGAACGTAGGAAACCACAGAACAAATGTTACTCAACATTTGGTGGCGTTAAAGTCATTGTTTTCCTTAAGTACAACTTCACACTACAACATGATTTCTCTCACAACCCTCATCGTTGTGTTTTACAGAAGACCTGAATGGCTGGCAGATTTTGGAGAATGGTGGTGATAGATGGGTAGTAGAGGGAGTTAGAGTGCCACATCCAGATGAGAAAGTCCAGAAAAACTTTCTGACCTCTTATGGGTGAGCATTCACCAGGAGAGATGCAGAAATCATATGGCATTTATCTTATATAGTCAATCATTCATATTAAGTAGTAGCTAAAACATATTCTGTTGTTCAGCTTGTGTAGGAAGTCGCAGCTGATTGATTTGGAGAAGGAAGGTTATAACCCATCATTTATGGATCACCTCCAGCCAGAAATCAGAATATCTGATTGGTAAGAAAAATACATGAAGTACTCTCACTGATTCTTGTTGATAAAAGTCCATTTTATTACAACTTGGATCTTATATTTGTAGTTATGACCATCATTTCTATCAAGCATAATAACATTGAACCCACCAAGTTAATTGCTGAGATTTGGGATTGTAGCATCATCGTTAATAATAAGTCAAATGGGGAAAGAAACACGAGCAGCCAGACAATCATACAGGTTTTAAACAAACTCCCATCTTAGCCAAAATTATTTGCACGGGAAAATTTGGGGTTATAAAATTACTTTTACAAGTACAGAGTTATCATAGCTGATAATGGTCAAAACTACAAAAATAATAACTAATCAAGCAGAAGTACCCTTTAATAATACACACATTCCCCATATTTATTAGTGTGCTGTGTATACTGTACAGTCATTTGACATAAGCACAATGTTTGCTATACTTCCTTACATGCAGTGTAACAGTAATCTCTGTTATACTTAACAAAACACTAGAATAAGTTTTTTTTTTTTTAAAGAAATTATGTATCAAAATGGCATCTCATCAAAACATGAAACCAATTCCACATTAAACACTCTGTATGACTAAATGAAATCACTGACTAAGCGTCAGTGAGCACTGTACATGATTGTGTGTCTCTGTGTATGTTATACTAGGTATTCACCAAGAACAGATTGTGGCAGTAAATACGAGCTCTGTATAGAGTTGCTGAATCAAAGAAAGAGGCCTGTCCAGACATTTGCCCCTGAGACTGTTTACTTTCAGCAGTGGAACGATCAGAAATGGAACCAGGTATGAACGAGCACGGGTCATTTATCATTACGATGATGTTTAGAGGAGGTACAAAGCCCAAAGGAAAAGTCAAGACTTACTGATATATATTTTTCAGATGACCCATGTATTCCAGAACTACGGACCAGGAGTGAGATACATCCGTTTTACCCACGGAGGCAACGACACACAGTTCTGGAAAGGATGGTATGGAATTCGTGTCACTGACAGCTGTGTTGAGGTATGTCCAGCAGTGGACTTGTAGCTCTTTGGGATTCATCTAATGTCAGCTTCCTGCCTTTGCCTGGAATTCCCCCTTTTCAACTCTTATTTGCCTTTATATAATCTGCTGTTATTCAACATGTAAAAAAAAAAAGTTTTTGTATCTGCAAAACTATGAATATGTACTTTATGAAATGTTAAATTGAACAAATTTCCACAGCTACACCTCGAGAAGATATAAGCTGTATATTTATAGCAGTCTGTCATACACATCCTTGGTGGTACAAGGGTCATGAGTTGCTGCAGTATTGTAGTTTAATTATCCACTTCACCTTCCCAAGAGAGCCTTATACCGATATTTTTGCTGTCAAGACATTTCTGTCACAATCAGCAGTTATCCTTCCAACTTTAAAATTAAGTATTTTTCATGATTTATTTATTTTATTTTTTACATTTGAGCCTAAATTATTTGGTTATTTACCCTTTAGTGTTGCTGCATTACAACCGGTCATGAAAATTGTTAGGACAGTACGCCTCATACAGTATTAAGGCAGCTTTGCAGAACAGGCTCTTTGAATAGCCTATCTGATGTTTGTTTGCCTCTCAGTCGTCTTTATTGAAAGGTTGAGTGATGATAACCGGTGGTGGAAGAAGTATTCAGATCCTTTACTTAAGTAAAAGTAATAACACATTGTGAAAATACTCCACTAAAAGTAAAAGTCCTGCATTCAAAACCTTACTTAAGTAAAACTATGTAAGTATTATCAGCAAAATGTATTTAAAGTATCAAAAGTAAAAGTACTCATGCAGAAAAATGCTCTCTGCCAGTGTTTTACTATTATATATGATGTTTCTGGATTAATATTACTGCTGCATTAATGTGTATGTTGCATTTTACTGTTGTTTCAGGTTGTGCTCATTTTAACTACACTATATACTGTTGGGTAGTTTAATCCACAGCAATGCATCATATTATATAAGATCATCATATGTTTGTAGTGTCGCTGTCCTGTGAGAACCACGTATCTCTAAAAAGTCAACTTTTTATGAGCTCAGAGAATTTTCTCAACCCATAAAGGAACACTTCATCCTTCAGTTTATCAGAAAAATTCAAATTCAAAATCACCAAATTTAGAGATACATGGTTTTCACTGGACAGGAAAGGTAAGAAAAATTGTAATCTGAAAAGTAACTAGTAACTAAAGCTGTCAGACAAATGTAGTGGAGTATAAAGTACAATATTTGACTCTGAATTGTGGTGGAGTAGAAGTATAAAGTTGCATTACATGGAAATACTCAGGTAAAGTACCTCAAATGTGTACTTAAGTACAGTACTTGAATAATGTACTTAGTTACATTTTAAGCCATATGAAGGCAGTAGTGGAGTGATGAAGTGCAGTAACCTGACCTCATTGGGAATAAAGTGGAAGTTAACATCAAATACATTTCACAGTCTGTTTAGAAAGGGATTCTCTTTGTGAAAGCTTAACAGTGCAGCACTACTGTTTGCACTGCTGTTTTGCACTTCTCAGTAATGTGTAAGGTGTAATGCAGAAAATTTGTAATGCACAACTGTTTTTGTCATAGAATCTGTTCAATTTAAAATCCTTTTATCTTTTGTATTGATGGGCGCTGCGGTAGCTCACGTGGTAGAGGCTGAGTCCGGCCCGGGCCCTTTGCTGCATGTCATCCCCTCTCTCTCCCCCCTGCCTTTCCTGTCTCTCTCTGCTGCAACTATCAAATAAAGCAGAAACGCCTCCCAAAAAAAAAGTATGATCTTTTTGTATTGATCAGTCCTGTGTCTGAAACGCTTTATTCATGTAACCAAGTCAGTCACCAACATACTGCATTTAAAGTTAGGGTCAGGGTTTATCATAATACTGGATTATTGTGATACTTTATCACAAGCGAAATACAGTACAACTTTGATAAGAATAAAAGATTCCAAGATAACGTGTTCTCTCAGTTGATTTCAGCTTCTCTAAATCTCAGTATCATTAATGCACACATTTTAATTTTTACCATATACAAATCACATTCAAATCCACCAACTAGATGTGGACAAAGTATAAACAATACAAAGAAATCCAAAAAGTACCAATTCTTGTGTTTTAAAAGTCTTCTGACTGAGAAATGTTTGTGCTTAAACTCCTCACATGTAGCCTAGTTACTTGAATTTACAGTAGCTACATTTGTGATATGCTACTTTCAGTGGAGTGCAAATGTATTAAAAAGCCAAGTTTCACACTTTTCCTGTAACGATACATTTTCTGTTGAGTTACACCATCCTAACCTAAATAATATCTTGTCATCCTCAACACCTCGTTTGGCATGTTTGACAGACATCAGTAGAAGGGCAAAGGTCATCGATTGTGCCTCTGCAGTCAGCAAATGTTCACAGAGTCATAGGTTAAATCCATACATATAAAAGAGTATAAAGAATGTATAATCTATAGTGTTTAATTTCAATGGTTAAATCTCAACAAAAAATCTATATTTTTGATCAGATCAGATTTTTGATCAGATGATGATCAGTTTAAATTCAGGGCCGACCGGGTGAACGAGCTTGTTCTTTCCCCGCCCATAGGGATGACACATACCGGAAGTTTTCTTTGAGGAAGAATCAGATTAATTCTACCCGGCGTATACCGAAACTCGCCAGGGCAGGCAGAGTCAGCAGCAAAACTGACGTTCTTCAGCTACCAGCTAAGCGTGTACGTACTTTTTGCTGCGTTATTTTAGCCGCTAGCTCCGCCTACGCCTCTTCCGTCCACCTCGAGTGTCCCCGGATTAAATAACGAGCGCAGCCTTGATCAACTGACAGGAATAGGAACGTCTTTTTGGGGAAATAGTGTGACCCACAGATTGTGTATGGCGAGGTAAACACGAATTTTAGAGGAGTCGGTGGTCATTTGTTAAATTTAGAGTTATATGTAAGTGTATGCTAATGTACTTAGCATAACGTCGAACCTCAGTTCCGCGATATCGGATATAAATAACTGGCCACATACGTGTATCTTCGCTAAAACGCCGAGATTGAGTATATTTGGCTGTAGCCGTCTGCTTGTAAAAACGTCGCTAGCCTGGGTCTGTCCCAGGCATGAAGAGGAAAGCTAAAGCTATGGGTGCAACTCACAGCTCTGCTTCAGTCTCCAAACGGAGTGTGCCCTCGGTGTCACAGGAAGACGTAAGTGCTTCACATGACTCCCAACACAAAGTTACTAAAGTTACTGCTGAGCTTCACATGACTGCAGCCAGTAGAAAAGTGACCGTGGATTACAACCAGCAGTTACTTGTTGCAAGATGCATTTGAAGACGTGTAACTGTCTGTTAACTTTGAAGTCAGACCATGCAGTCTAAATGTTTCAGACATGCGGATAGGGTGCACTCTTTTATACTGGTCAACCACTCAATTGAAATGTCACGGTCTGTAAAATCTGGTGTCATGGACTTTTTTCTAATTGTCCGGCTGTTTGATTATACACTTGATTAATTATTTGACTTTATGAGTTGACTACTGGCTGAGCTCTTTTGGTTTCTGTGAGGCTATACTGTTTTTTTTTCTGGGGGAGGAGGCGCACGTTCAAAAAATAAAACGAAACAAAAAGAAAGATATACAACTGAGCAACAACATGGGCTCAGAAATGAGGTGTCTTTAACAGCTTTTGTTTAATAGTATGACTTTGTTTTAATTGTTTGTGTAATACTGAGGCAAAATGCTGATGTAGGTTAGTATAGATACTGTGATTATGTAAGCGGGGGGTCCAAAGTCAGTGTTTGAAAACTAAACAGATTATCCAGAGTATGAGTTTATCTGTGTCCTGTCTGTTCTTTTCAGTTGTTCCCTGTTCCTCTGGAGATCCTGGAGGAGATCTTCTTGAATCTTCCTGCTGATCAGGTGGTTTGTATTTGTCGGTTAGTGTGCCATCAATGGAAAGAAGTGGCTGACAGTGAGTCTCTGTGGAGAGAGAGATGTAGAAGAGAAGGATATCGCCTCTGTGATGCTTCCAAAATACCCAAAGACTGGAGGTTGTTTTACTTCTTGTGCAAGAAGAGAAGAAATCTTCTCAAGAATCCAAGAGGAGAACGTAGGAAACCACAGAACAAATGTTACTCAGTATTTGGTGGCGTTAAAGTCATTGTTTTTCTGCTGAACAAAAACAAGCTCTACAACATAATTTCTCTCACAACCCTCATCGTTGTGTTTTATAGATAAGATGAAGAATTGGCAGATATTGGAGAATGGTGGTGATGGATGGAAAGTAGAGGGAGTTATGGTGCCACATCCAAATGAGAAAGTCCAGAAAAACTTTGTGACCTCTTATGGGTGAGTATTCACCAGCAGTGGTCCAGAAAACACATGGCATTATATGATATCCTACATTTCTGTTATGTCGTAGCTAAAGCCCTTTCTGTTTTCCGCAGAATGTGCAAGAAGTCGCAGCTGATTCATTTGGAGATGGAAGGTTACAACCCATTGTTTATGGATGACTTCCAGCCAGACATCAAAATATCTGATTGGTGAGAAGAAAACGCATGAAATACTCACACAAGTAATTCCTAAACTGATGGCAAAGTGAATCAGTCACAAACATAATCCAGATTTTACAGTCAGGTATTTTGCTGCGTTAAAAACCATGTTAGTAACAATATAGAGCTTGTCAATAATACATGTGAGCATACATAACAAAACATGGAGTACTAAATTTCAAAAATGGTTCCAAAAAGATTGATCAGAATGGCATCTAAAACATTTAACCAGTTCCACATTTAATATTGTGTATACCTACATAAAATCACTAAAACTGAATGAGCATCTAGTGCAGTGGTAGGCAAATAGCGTCCTGTGGGCCAAATCTGACCGTCCAACAAAAATATTTGGCCCCCTGATGAAAGTCTTCCCTTTTGTTAGTTTAGTTTACATTTAATCTTGGTTGAATCATGATTTTCACACATCTACTGTAGCTAATGGAAAAACTAGGCTCATGTAAATCCCATAAATATGATCTTGTAACATCAAATACTGCACCCACATGAAAAGAGGCATATAGTAGTTGAACAGCGCATGGTGCTGGAATGAAGTCTCATAAACTTTCGAGATAATTAACACGGGTAAATAACATGGCTTAGCCTATCTGACGACATCAGATTTGTGTCAACAACAGTACGTTCACTCAACTATAAAATGAGGTCACTCTTTGTCATGTGTAGAAAACCTATCAATTATTATTTATTTATTTTTTGTACTGTGTACTGAGACACTGTGATTTTACACTCAAAATAACGTACTCACTAGTCTCATAGTGAAACACAGAACATATGTTCGCGTTGAATCTTTTTTTTTTGCCAAATGAGGATTAATTTACACTGCAAATTAAAATGCAATTAAAATACATAAATAAAACATTGAAAACATATGGGAATGGGTTTTTACTGGCCCATGGTTGAACCTAATTGCTGACCCCTGATCTATGTGCACATGCTTGTGCTTCTGTGTTATATTAGGTACGCGCCACGTTGGGATTGTGGCAGTGAATATGAGATCCGTGTAGAGTTGCTGAATCAACAAAAGAAATCCATCCAGACATTTGCCCCTGAGACTGTTTACTTTGAGCAGTGGAATGATCAGAAATGGAATCAGGTATGTACAAAGCATGATGCATTAATACAATGAAGTTCAGAAGAGGTACAAAGCCCAAAGGAAAAGTCAGGACTTACTGATATGCATTTTTCAGATGACCCATGTATTCCAGAACTACGGACCTGGGGTGAGATACATCCGTTTTACCCACGGAGGCAAGGACACACAGTTCTGGGCAGAATGGTATGGAATTCGTGTTACTGACAGCTGTGTTGAGATATGTCCAGCAATCGTCTCATAGCTCTTTGTGATTCTTCTAATGCCTGCTTCCTGCCTTTGCCTGAAATTGCAAAATTGCACCGAGTCTTACTTGCCTTATATAATCTGCAATCATTTTACATGTCAAAGGAACTTTGGGTAAAAAGCTATGAATATTGTATGTGCATCAGTTTTGTTGTGAAATGTAAATTTCAAAACACTCCTTATGTCGCACCTTGAGAAGACACACATGTAGATTTGTAGAAGCATAGCATGCTTTGCTGCTATAAGGGTCATGAGTTATATAGTACTGTACTGTAGTGTAGCAGCACTGAAAGGTGTAACGTGTAGTCCTAACACAAGTGGAATTGAAACAAAAGAATTCTATTCTGAATTATGCAAATCTTAAGTGAGCATTTGAAGTAGTTAACAGAAATATAATTTATTTTACTTAAATTTAATATTATTATTACCTTTCACTGCATCTGGATGATCATTTTGAAAGTGAGGTTCATGGGTAATTATCCACATAGAGCCTCATACACATCTCTTTGCAGTGAGGTAAGTTGTTTCAGAACCAAAGAGCCATTATAATCCCTGAGAACACAATGCAGTTTGTCACTTTGAAAACAGCCATATCTAGTTTCAATTCAACATTCCTTATTTTTAATAAAAAACGTATACTCAAGCATAAATTGTTTTTGTATGCCAACTGGTCATGGAAATTGTTAGGACAAGATGCCATACACAGTATCATCTCAGCTTTGCAGAATTGGCTCTTTGAATGTATTGTCTGGCTCTGATGTTTGTGTTTCTCAGTCATCTTCATTATTGGTAATAACACATGAAGTTATATGAAGGCGTCAGTGGGTGTGGTGATGTCATTATCTCTGACATCTGCAATAAAGCCAGAATAAATGCCACTGGATGATCTCTCAGATCACAAGGGAATCTGTCTATAAATGCTATTTTATCACTACTGCACTACTGTTTGACAAACCAACCTTGAAATATTCTTTGCACTGCTCTGTAATGTGTCTAAGTTGTAATGCTGAAGAAGTGCAATGAAAAACTTTTTTTGCTGTATAATCTGTTTTATTTAAATTACTTTTGTATTTCTAGCCAATATGTAATTTGTGGAAAATGTATACAGGCTCATAAACTTTATTTATGTAATCAAGTCAGACAACAACATATGGTATTTGAAGGTTTATTCGTAATACTGGTTTATTGTGAACGTCAAATTGAATAAAAATCAACGAGTCCAAGAAACTCGTTCTCTTTACTTTTTCCTGGTTAATTTGATTTGTGTCATCTCAGCTTTTCTAAATCCCGGTATCGGTAATGCACACATTGTATTCAGTCAATAAGTTATGTTATTCTCACTATGTTTACAAATCAAATTCAAACCCACCATCCAGGCATGGATATAGTAAAAGACAAATGCAAATAGTGCTAGGTCAAAAATCTTCACAGGGTCTCAAACAATGTATAGCATCTTATAAGAACTGTCACAATTTGTCAGTCTGACTTAATGATGCTGCAGTGTAGCAGCAAGTATATTCAGCTTACAAAATTGTTCATTGGCCTGGGGTTATAGGCTGAAATACTCTTACAAAGTTCGGCTATTGTAACATCTGATAAGCATTCAGGACATACACCACCTTCTTGTTAACTCACTTCTCACAAAAAGTACAAAACAGGGAAATTGTTGTGCTCCAAATCCTTGCATGTAGTTACTTAAATTGACAGTGGCTATTTGTGAAACATGACTTCAAATGGAGTGTTAACACTGTAAAACACCATATACTTATTTCCCACTTTCAGGTTCTGTGGCTCTCTACTCTGACAAGTGCCAATTTATCAGGTTTTGTTTTGGCAAACTACAACTACGATGGAGCATATCCTAGATATGGCATATTACGTCAAATATTTCTTAGATCTGCTCGGAGGCTATGTTGACATTGAACATGAAATTATGTAGGGAAAAAAAGTAAAATACGGTGACTTATTAACCCTTTGAGAAATGTATCATGCTTTGTTTGGAAAACAAAATATGAGTTTACTTTAGCAGGATTTATATTGCTAGATACCCCACCTGTGATGAACGAACAATGCAATGTCAACCAAATGCAGTATTGTGTGCCAAAGTTGAACATACAGTATAAATAAACTTTAAGGGAATTACCTGAAAAGTAAAAAACAGATGTAGGACATGCTGAGCATCTCATTAACCCATCATTATCAGCTTGTTTGTGTTTTACAGGGCAGTCGATAAAACAGTTCTATTGAAACACTATTTCATAGTCAGTTCTGGAATATCACTTAGGCAAAATTAACTCTAAACATAATGTGGTCAAACTGAAATGTTATTTAATAATTTTACCTACAGTTTGTTGATATAGTTCAAGTATTCAGTGTTCATGTAAGGCCATTTCAATGCCATCAAATCATCACAAACAGGTTCAAATGTTACTCAATCTTAAAATCATGTTTAACACATTGAATATGTATTTAGGTTAAGTCAGTCAAAAGGCAAATATTTCATGATACCTGAACTCATGTTGGAATGTGCTTGTGCAGCAAACCTCTTCAGTACTGTTAACCTAGATTTGGAAACTGGTGTGGAGAAGGCTGCGACGAAACTTAGAGCAGAACACATTTACGTCTTTTCTTAGGTTCAGGAGGCTCCAGGGCAGCCAGTATTGCCTCATCAAACACATTCTTTAATCCTTTCTGTGGAAATAAAATATTAATATTCAAAACAGGGCTATGTTCCAAATACAAAATTAACATCTTCAAGGAACTAATTGCAAAAGAAGGCTGAGTAGAAATGGAGCAGGGCGATCAAAATTTTTCCTTTATTCAAATAACATTATACAAGACTTTCCCTCATGATCAAGTTGTCTGAGAAAAGACAAAAGCCCATGGAAAATTTTGATGCTGCAGTAGAAAAAAAATGTTATTACTGTCCAAGACAGAATGTAGCATAAATGCTTTGTGGGGTACAACTGATGCTGAAGAGCTCAATACTGAGATAATAACAGAATGTCAATTTAAAAAACACAAGCAAACTCAGTCATGTACAGTTACACAGACTTGCACACAAGGTGCTGACAACAGAAAGAAGAACTTGCTCTTGTTTGAATTGGCACTCGTTATATCAGGCAGCATGGATAATTGTCAAAGTTGAAAAGAAAGCACACATGAACAGAGGGAAGAAAGTTAATGGGCACAAAGTTTTAAAGTTTAAAAGAGCGTTGTGGTTATTTTAGTGACAGACATCTCTTTACAATGAGTAAGCAGCAGACGATCAAGAGGCAAAGCAAGATTCAAGACATCAGAACAAACAGCATTTTCTCTTTCTTTGAGTTTCAGGGGGCTCTAAAGCGGCTAAGATAGCCTCGTCAAATACGTTCTTCAGTCCCCGCTATAGAAAGAGGAAAAGAAGGGAGAAAGACAGGCACACAACACAGAGTTAGATGGAGTTTTTTGCCAAATACTGTTAGCAAAAGACAAGGCAAAGTATTTCCACCCTCGTTAGGAAACTGACATTTAAACACATACCTGCCACATCAGTTTTACGTGTTGTTTAATGGGAGATCTTACCTGTGTTAGGGCTGAGCACTCAACATATTTCACTGCCTTAAGGTCACGAGCAAGTTTTTCCGCTGTCTCAGGGGTGATTGGCTTCTGTTTGTTCTTGGCTAGCTTCTCCACTGTGGAGGGATCATCACGCAGGTCGATCTGAGTGCCTACCAACAGGAACGGGGTCTTGGGACAGTGGTGAGTTATTTCAGGAACCCACTTGAGAAGAAAACACAAAGACAAAACACTCATCACCAAAAGACAGATACTGTACACTTGTTTAAAAATTATGCTACATGTAGGATATTAAGCATGAAAATGCTATTAAATCAATTCTGATGACAGACTAAAATTTTTCTACAAAGTTAGATTGTTGTAGAGGGGAGGGGATATTGGAAGATAAGGTGACATAACCTTTGTCATCATGATGCCAAAGTCAAAACCCAAACCTTAACTTTTGGTACTTTGTTTAAAATTAAGTGTGTCAGATGAACCATTATATACAGTTTATATATTTTAACACTTCCCATACCTTCTACACTAATCAGTTTCTGCAAGTTTCAGTATTTTGACGATATTAGAAAGACATAAATCTGATTGACAAGAGCTGTGACACTATTTACAAAAAACAGTAGTTTGATGTATCGATAAAAATCCAAAATGTTCAATGTTATTCGAACAGTAAGTTCACTTGCTATTTAATCACCTATTAATCAATTATTAATCACTTAATAATATGGAGCAGAGTACTATTATGTGGAGTATGTCATGAAGGCAGTTTACTTTCAGATAGTTGGAAGGAGAAGGTGTTGTTAGATTTGCAGGTGGGCAACTCAACTGATTTTAGATTAACACTTTGTACTCACCTTTTCTTTAACATTCTCAAACGAGGAAGGTGAAACAACTGAGAAACAGACTAAAAAGACATCTGTCTGTGGGTAACTTAGTGGTCGTAACCGGTCATAATCCTCCTGACCTATAGAGAGATCACACCACAAATTAACTTATCATGTGACAGACTAATAACTATACTTAATTCAATTAGGAGTGCAATTAAATTAAAAGAGTAAAACAGAATCTTACCTGCTGTATCAAATAAGCCAAGGGTGTACGGTTCACCCCCAATCATTACAGTTACTGCATAGTTGTCAAAAACCTGTGATAAAGGAATGAATGAATGGCATGTCATAGTCCGTTCAAGAGTATTTTCTACTACCTTAACCAAAATGTGACTGACTGTCAGCATGCATCTGACTGTGAAACACACCAAGCGTACTTACTGTTGGTACATATTCAGAGGGGAATTTGTTGGTGGTGTATGAAATCAATAGGCAGGTTTTTCCCACTGCTCCATCACCCACCACAACACATTTGATAGTCTGCATCTCTGTGCTTTCTGATTCTGCTGGCAATACCGTTGGCTGCTGGGAGAGATGATAACTCATTAGGATATTTAATATTTGAGGCTTGTATTAACATTTGCCCTATAATAATTTTATCTACGTGTTATCTAGCGTTAAATGTCACACCCCATCACCAAAACAGGTTAACGGGCTAACGTTAGCTAATGGCAACCTTAACATTACTCACTTAATTACCTGGCTAACTTTAGTATTTGTAAATAAGGTGATGGATCAAACACACAACGTGACACTTACTTAAACAAACGCGTAACAGTAATAAAAAATGTGTTTGTGTATCGGTTAGCAAGCTAAGATAACGCAGTTCTAACAATCACTAGACAATGCTAGCTAGTAAGCTAGCTTAACAACCGGCCGGCTAACGTTAGCTTGTAAACTAAGCTGACTTGGTTGCTGTACCTAAGTTTCAGCTAACAAGACGAAGCATGAAACCAATATCCGAACTTGTATTTGTAATCTAACTGCACACAGAGATATCGTACCAATATCTCTCCGTATCACCGCTATTTAACGTTAGCTGTCTGTTTCGCCGGGCGTTGGCACCAGCGAGCAGCAACTCGCTATACAGTCAGTAAGAAGCTGCGCGTCAAAGTCCCGACTTCCGCTACGACTGTCATGCTAGACAGAATAGTACCAGATATCACCTCCAAAGTAAAATATTTAGCGTGCGTTGCTAAATCTGACGCTACATGCGATACGAGATATTTACCAAAGTAGATATAAAGATGTCAAGATTGAATCTACCGTTGTTATTATGAGGTATTTTTCCCCGTGTATGTAGTTTTTATATAATTTACTCATACGAGTCTTAACTTGTTTCACACTTGTGCTTTTACTTTGAAAGCTAGCTTTCTCTAGTAATGGTGGCTGTCTTGACGCGACTTCATGCGAGAGGTTCCTGCAGCAGAAGTGGTGACATCACCTGCTAAATCCCTCACACCTTGCATCCTCACCTGCATCTGAGCTCTATACCTCTTCCACAGTACATCTACAGGTAGAAGGTCATTCTGTATCTTTTCAAGAGGATTGATAGATTTAGATTTGACAGAGATAGATGAGAGTAATTGTCAAAAGTAATTTGGGTATCAAACATGTTAAAACATATAGAATACAATACAATAGCTCTGAAATTAATACTACATTACTAAAACGCTCTTTTGTTGTTGTTGTTGTTACATGTTTTGATGCCATAGCTACTTTGCTATATGGAAGCCTATAGGGGACTATATTAAAATGATAATGTAAACTTGAAAATGAAAATGTAATTCCACAATAGCATTATCATTTTTCACATATGTATGTGTAATTTGAGTAAAAATGAAAATACAATAATCCAATTTAGTTCTATGACCATATTAAAATGAAAATGATTAAGTTATTAATATTAGCTTCTATTTATGCCTTATTCTGCCAATAGATCCCCCTAAATCTTGCACACTGGTCCTTTGAATACTGCTTGCATAAATGGAAAATGTTGATATTGCATTTTCATTTTCAAAATTTAATTAACATTTGAATACAGCAGGGTATGCCCATATAAGTATTTGAAAATGAAAAATGTAATGCTATTGTGGAATTACATTCTCATTTTCAAGTTTACATTATCATTTTAATATAGTGCCCTATAGGCTCCATAGATATAGACTTTTTCATGGAAGACATGTCACAGTAGAACATGCACAGGTGTAAGTAATAAAATGAATGATGGCTGAAGTTTTAGGGTCCTATTTTAAGGTCCACCTGTGTTTTTTCTACTGTGACAAGTCAAAATATCTGCTGTGAAAAATACCTCAAATGTGTCTCTAATGTTTTGTCCACTCCCATATACATACAAGAGGGTGACAGAATATAAAAAACAACCTATAATGCAATTCAATACAACGCTGCCACAGACTAACTACTTCAGTACCTCTCTGACATACATAAACTGAACATTACATGCTTCACAAAAATAAGATTTAATGCAGGGTTATTGCATTAAATT
This sequence comes from Siniperca chuatsi, assembly GCF_020085105.1. Lineage (NCBI taxonomy): Eukaryota > Metazoa > Chordata > Actinopteri > Centrarchiformes > Sinipercidae > Siniperca > Siniperca chuatsi. The sequence goes on along the minus strand of NC_058051.1, from coordinate 23,943,061 downwards.
GTACAGGTGTGTCTAATAAACTGTTAATATATGCTGTTCTCTAAAAGCTCTAAAAGACCAGCACACACAATTGTCCAACTTCTTGCAGCTATATTCAGCAGGGTAATGAAATTTGCTTGACAAGGATCACAAATACATTGCATATACAGTACAGACCAAAAGTTTGGACACACCTTCTCATTCAATGAGTTTTCTTTATTTTCATGACTATGAAAATTGTAGATTCACACTGAAGGCATCAAAACTATGAATTAACACATGTGGAATTATATACATAACAAAAAAGTGTGAAACAACTGAAAATATGTCATATTCTAGGTTCTTCAAAGTAGCCACCTTTTGCTTTGATTACTGCTTTGCACACTCTTGGCATTTTCTTGATGAGCTTCAAGAGGTAGTCACCTGAAATGGTTTTCACTTCACAGGTGTGCCCTGTCAGGTTTAATAAGTGTGATTTCTTGCCTTATAAATGGGATTGGGACCATCAGTTGTGTTGTGCAGAAGTCAGGTGGATACACAGCTGATAGTACTACTGAATAGACTGTTAGAATTTGTATTATGGCAAGAAAAAAGCAGCTAAGTAAAGAAAAATGAGTGGCCATCATTACTTTAAGAAATGAAGGTCAGTCAGTCCGAAAAATTGGGAAAACTTTGAAAGTGTCCCCAAGTGCAGTCACAAAAACCATCAAGCGCTACAAAGAAACTGATTCACATGCGGACCGCCCCAGGAAAGGAAGACCAAGAGTCACCTCTGCTGCGGAGGATAAGTTCATCCGAGTCACCAGCCTCAGAAATCGCAGGTTAACAGCAGCTCAGATTAGAGACCAGGGCAATGCCACACAGAGTTCTAGCAGCAGACACATCTCTAGAACAACTGTTAAGAGGAGATTGTGTGAATCAGGCCTTCATGGTAGAATATCTGCTAGGAAACCACTGCTAAGGACAGGCAACAACCAGAAGAGACTTGTTTGGGCTAAAGAACACAAGGAATAGACATTAGACCAATGGAAATCTGTGCTTTGGTCTGATGAGTCCAAATTTGAGATCTTTGGTTCCAACCACCGTGTCTTTGTGCGACGCAGAAAAGGAACGGATGGACTCTACATGCCTGGTTCCCACCGTGAAGCATGGAGGAGGAGGTGTGATGGTGTGGGGGTGCTTTGCTGGTGACACTGTTGGGGATTTATTCAAAATTGAAGGCATACTGAACCAGCATGGCTACCACAGCATCTTGCAGCGGCATGCTATTCCATCCGGTTTGCGTTTAGTTGGACCATCATTTATTTTTCAACAGGACAATGACCCCAAACACACCTCCAGGCTGTGTAAGGGCTATTTGACCAAGAAGGAGAGTGATGGGGTGCTGCGCCAGATGACCTGGCCTCCACAGTCACCGGACTTGAACCCAATCGAGGTGGTTTGGGGTGAGCTGGTCCGCAGAGTGAAGGCAAAAGGGCCAACAAGTGCTAAGCATCTCTGGGAACTCCTTCAAGACTGTTGGAAGACCATTTCAGGTGACTTCCTCTTGAAGCTCATCAAGAGAATGCCAAGAGTGTGCAAAGCAGTAATCAAAGCAAAAGGTGGCTACTTTGAAGAACCTAGAATATGACATATTTTCAGTTGTTTCACACTTTTTTGTTATGTATATAATTCCACGTGTTAATTCATAGTTTTGATGCCTTCAGTGTGAATCTACAATTTTCATAGTCATGAAAATAAAGAAAACTCATTGAATGAGAAGGTGTGTCCAAACTTTTGGTCTGTACTGTATATATATATATATATATATATATATATATATATATATATATATATTATAAATGATATTCAAATTCCCCAGAAAATGTATTTGCTTATAAGCTTTGATTGTAACTAGAAGTCATTAATTGAAACTCCATCTCAGCTGTAGGTATCCCATAAGACTTGGAAGTGAGTGTGTGTGTATATTGTTAAGAAACTATATCTCTGCGATCCTTCCTTAAATTAACAAAATATAGAGCAGCACATCACCACCATTCAATCTTATTATTTGTCCATGTTTTGTCTTTCAAAAGCAGGACTTCACAAGAGTTGGGCCTTCATTTATGTATGAAGGGATTTTTATTCTGCATGGCATTCAACACTGGCCCCTAGAAACAGGTGGTTAAATGCAAAAAGAATACCGACCTTTATGACTGTCCATATAAGATCTGCAAATAAATTAAATGAAAGCTAAGAGCCTCAGTTCACCAGAGGTGCTAATTTTACGCTGATTGGGTATTCAAACGTTGGGCCCAAAGTTATCTTAGGCCTTGGCACTGAAATTAATGAGGTTTTTAATCATTTAAATACTAAGAAAAAGGAGTCTGAAAGCCTCTTTTTCACTTGGTTTATTTTTCAGTTTAATTCACACTGTGTCCAGTGAAAGAGTGATTTTGTAGCCCCAGTATGAACAGGTTTATAATTCACCAATGATTCAAAATTATGGTCTTGCCAAACTCACTCATAAATGTTTGAGTTTTGATGTTGAAATTGTTGCGGCCATATTTTCCTCGCAGTCTTTATCCTCCACATAATGATATGCGTTGATACCAAACAACACTAAAAACACTAAACAACATTAAAATAAAGAGGATCCAACATATAGTCCCCCACCAACTAGTTAAAACAAACAAACAAAAAATAGCTGGGATAAGAATTATTTATTTTTGTTGTACAGAATTGTTCATATGCTCATTTATTCAATTATATTAACAGTTGTTAATGTTTTATTAATATGTCACACAAAATAACAGTATATCCTCACCTTATTTCATCTTTGGCTGGTGTGGTTGTGGTTGTTATCACTGTGGAAAATAACACTTTGCATTAAAAATCAATAAATGACATATACTAACTTATCAACCCTGTCTCCTAGAAATTCCGTTTATATGCTACTAATATTTGCCACCATATGGGGCCAATATTCCTTGATTAAATATCGTATGTTGCCCTGCCATATCACCTTACAGGAGAACATGAAATTAAACTATTTGTGCATTTTAATGATGTTATAAAATGATTCAACGTTTTTAGTGAATTACGTAAATAAGGTCCCAGACTTTCCCCCAACAATAGTAACATGAAAAAAGGTCAAAACATCTGCGCACTTATCTTTATTGCAGACACATAGAATTCCCTAACAATAATAACATAAAACAGTCCCATTGAGGGACAGCAAACTTACTGCAATAAGAATCTTGGGTTTTATTGGAATATAATGGTTTAAATACTGTTTCAAATTAGGAACTAGTTAGGAACTTTTTGCCCATATTGTAGAAAATTTCTTTGGCTTCACCACACAACATTAAAATAACACAAGACAATTCAGTGAGGAGGGACACTAACAACATAGCAACAACAACAAAATTACATAATTTTAGTCAAGTTTAGCCCACAAATTAGAGTCAGTTCTATGAGCTTTTCTCTTTCTGGTTCAGTAATAAATCAATGCTATCAAAGCAAGAATATTAAGAAGTTGCAGTATTACATTTGATGAAATGTCTGCGCTAACCCAGCTGAAGTGTACCTGTGTGGGAGACACAGAGCCTGACACCAGTGTATACGTTCCATCCAATTCTTGCAATGACACACCAGTACGTATCCTCATCACTTTCTCTGAGAGAAGTCATAGTTACAGTGAAGACTCCTGCCTCCTTATCATCTGCAATGGAGCTTCTGCCTCTATATCGGTTCCTAGGTGTTTTCACCACTATGGTACACAGCTCATATTTCGGTCCTTTGCACCAGTACTTCGTGTATTCTCTGAACTGATGGTCGTACTGACAAGACACTGTCACAGAACCTCCATATGTTGCTGTTACCACCTCTGGAGCTGACAGCTGAACTAAGTCCACTGCATGCTTTGTTAGCCAGAAGAGACAGAGAACTGGAGCTGCAAAAAAAAAAAGCAAAAACATTTCACATGATATAATTTAATTTCCAAGTTTCTCTGCCATTAGACAGCTACAGTATTTTAAACAGCTGTTATTACCATTGAAGAAGATGCCTGAGGTTCCCATGATGGGAATGGAGAGAACAATGTGAAGCAGAAGTAAAGTGTGCAACATTTAGAGGCTTCCTCTTATTTCTCTCACTAAGGTTGTGCAATCAGCTGGTTCATGGGAAGTCGGGGCGTTGCAATGTTTATTTGACATTTGATTTAATTTGATTGATTTACGTAGGCTTGTGTTTGTATGGGAGATCCCACATAATATGTTTAGTACAGTACCAGTCACCTTGCGATCTATCCTTTTCTTTTGTGTATTTTAGAAAGCTCGGTGAATTAAGACTACATGAAGAAAAGCTATTAAGACTGTTGCAGTGTTTGCATTTTTTTTCACAATCATGCATGTTGTTCAGCAACATGCTTCCTGTTGCTGAACAGAAATCTATCTATCTATCTATCTATCTATCTATCTATCTATCTATCTATCTATCTATCTATCTATCTATCTATCTATCTATCTATCTATCTATCTATCTATCTATCTATCTATCTATCTATCTATCTATCTATCTATCTATCTATCTATCTATCTATCTATCTATCTATTGTTTTCTTCCCAGCTTATCAACAACAGTATGTAGCAAATCAGACTTTGTAAAATGTTTTTAAAATCTAGTTTGGAGATATAATTTGCTATGGGAGAAACAATATCATCTTTTGCCCCATTACTTAACATCCATTGCATTTGAATATTTCCTCAGGCTTTCGTTCATCTAATTTAATTCTTTGCCATTTCATGCCACTGTACATTTAATGGCTTAATAATGATGTAGCTGATGCCATGTATTATCATATTATGTATTATCATCAATATTTTAGTCAGGGTTATTCAGATTTCTTCTCATGGGCTTCAATATTTCATGTGCATATCACATTCACAGCTGAGGTGCAATTCAGTCCTGCAGACATGAGTTGACTTTATATGTTTGATTATGTCACAGTTCATGTTATGTTTTTTTATGTCATTTTGATCATTATTGATTACTTTTTATCAATGACAGCTAACAAATTGCTCTGTTGTAGTATCTATAAGAACAACCAACAAAGATTTTAAATGGTTTAAGTACAAACTGAATGGACATTTCTAAAAACTAGTCATATATACATGTAGATGTAGCAGTTGTAGTTAGGGAAATCATTTAAATAACAAATACCACAAGGATCACACTTTACTACTTGCACCATATATATATATATATATATATATATATATAAATTTTTACTAATTTATAGTAATTGCATAGATGAATAGATTCTCTGAGTTTTAAAAGGGAAATTTAAATCACGCCCTATGTGTTCTTTTGTGGTCAACCCACGTAGGAAAAAACAGAACTATGTTGGTGACACATGCACTTCTGATGTGTAAGTACTGGTAAGCACCCACATGCACAAATCTGTTTTTGAAAGCCTCCTTCATAACTATGGCTTATTTAACATGTTAAACGTATGCATAGGATAGTTTTATCTATTCATTCTGGCATAGAAACATAGAAAGACAGAATAGCTTCTACCACTCTTTATGAAACTCATTTTAAGTTTGTGAATATTCAGGCTACTATTGAATGAGGTCACAGTGTTAGCATTCTTTTCTTTTTAACTGAGCAGATATATAATGTAAGTACATGTATGATATGTGACAGATTAGTCTTTGATTTGTATCTCTGGGAAAGAATTCTCAAGTACTAAATTCACTTTCTTCAGATGATGAAATGACCTTGGTGAAAACTTAAATTGGACTTTTAACTAAGAAATCAGCGGGTAAATGAAACATCCCACTTTCAGTTCCCTTGACATTTGTTTGACATCTTTTTTTAATTTTTGAGACATGCCATGAAGCAGATTTGTAGGTTTGTTTTGGAAACGCAAATGGCATTACTTTTGCTTCTAGGTTTTGGCTCAGCCAAGGTGTTTTCCACTGACACCACCATATCTTTCTTCAAATATTACACAAACTGTTAAAGATAAAGAAGGCTGCATTATAATGGAAGCTAAATGATTAGATAAGTTCTCCATTTACCATGTGAATGCTTTTGATTTCAATGCAAATCCCTCTTCATGACATATCACAACCCTCTTATTTCAGCATGATTAGAGTTGTCAAACATATTTATCATCCCATATCTTCAGTCTAAGTAGGTTTTCAAAGGCAATTTTATGCGTTGTTTATGTGAGTTGACTTTTAATGTTTTATGTCACCACTGAACACAGGCAGTAAATTTACTGCATGACACGAAAGGCATATTTGATATCATAGATTCATGCACTTCAGTCAAATCACAAACAAACATCTGTCTTTCCTCTTGTTTGCTGTGTTTCCATGCATAGATCTGCCACTATATATAGGATTTAAATATTAAAATTTTGTTCTTTCTGATATGAGCTAAGAATATTTATTACAATTTTGGCAGGTTAGGCATAATTGGTATAATATAATGTATCTACATCCCAAACAAACATTTGTGACAAATTCTTCAATGTTCTTTTGGTGTTTTGTCTAACTTTTCAAACAAGCTGTAGGAATATTTTCTGCATTGTATTTGCTTTCGATTATGCTTGGTTTGGATAAATAAGTCCTTCACACAAGGAGAAAATGTGCCAGTGGAGAATATGTCTGGAAGCATGATAAGTAATCAGTTATTACTTCTTAAGTGAGCACATTTGATAATCTTCTCTGAAACAATCTTTTGCCTTTTTGGCAGATGTCCCATTTTTGTTAAGTTTGAGCAAACTGGGTGTGTATAAAAGTGAGTGCACCTGATAGATGACCTCCTTGTACAAGGTAGTCATGGGCAAAGTACTGTTTGTGATGGGTAAGTCAGTGCTGCTGTATTTTAGAAACATCTCTTCTATGTGCAGCAGATGGTCTCCTGCTAATTTCTATTTCCAGGATTTGGATATACAGTATATTGCATCCATTTTTAGGGGGCAGTTTTGAGCACTTATTCCAGTAAATGTCTTTTTGCTCAAAGATAACCATGTGACTTTCATTTTACAGCCCTGGCCCTGCTGCTGCATGCGCAGCTTGGTAAGTAATCTATACATATGGGACACAGTGTGCATGTGTGTTTTTCTTTTTATGGTCAGAAATTGCATTGCATCATGTAGTTGGTCATTAAATAATAGATTTCTTTTGAATCAAAGGCTCATCCTTTATACTGTCATGCTACTTCACAAACTGGGCACAGTACAGACCACCTCCAACCATTTATATGCCCAATGACATCGACCCATGCCTGTGTACCCATCTGCTGTATGCCTTCGCCACCATAAAGAACAACCAACTGGCCACCTATGAGTGGAATGATGTGGAGCTTTACAGTCAGTTCAACGCCCTGAAGAACAAGTGAGTCACTGAAAGTTGTGTTTCCTCTTGTATAAAAAGAAAAAACCCCTACTGTATAAAGAACAATAAAGTTTCACTAATAAGGCACAGGAAAGTAAGAGTGTTTTTAGTTGTCACTGCAGTGTAAAATGTCTGATTCCTTGGCAGGAATGGCAACCTGAAGACTCTTCTGTCTGTTGGAGGATGGAACTTTGGCTCTACAGGGTGAGATAATCTACAGATATCTGCACACTTGGCACTCTAAACAGTGGAGATCTTCTGTTTTAATACATTTATTTCTGTTCCCACGTTAGGTTTTCACAAATGGTGTTGAGCCCTGCCAACCGTCAGACCTTCATCAGCTCAGTCATTTCATTCTTGAGGAAGTATGAGTTTGATGGGCTTGACATTGACTGGGAGTATCCAGCCAACAGGGGAGGTCCTCCTGAGGATAAGCAGTACTACTCTGTTTTCCTGGAGGTTTGTTTGCTATGTCTGGTTTTCTGTTCACTTTTCAGTTTATTTTTTCTCTGTACGGTTTAAATAATTTCTTACCTGGTAGTAAATATAACTGTTCAAGCTTTCCCCCAAATTTGGTTACAATAAATCTCTTGGGGTTTCCACTGTGCTTTGCTGCATAAAAGATATATAAAAGCAAAACAACTTACAGCCTGACCATGTTACAAATCATGGATTATAAAACCTTGAGTTCAGTTAATACTAAATATTTTATATCTGTTGACATTCAACAGGAGATGAGAGCTGCATTTGAGAATGAGGCCAAGCAGAGCAACAAGGCTCGACTTCTGATGTCTGCTGCTGTCGCTGCTGGAAAGAGCAACATTGATTCTGCTTATCAGATTCCCAAGCTTGGCCAGTAAGCATTTGAAGCAATATTTGTGGTGTGTCTTATCTCATCCACAGCAACATAATGGGTCACATTTGAACGGAACAACTCTGAATCTCACCCCTTTACTCTAAATTATGAATGTAAGCTTGTTAATGATGGCGTGGTAACCTCTCCGCTTCTTGTATTCCACACCCAGGGCCTTGGATATGATCAATGTCATGACATATGACTTCCATGGCTCTTGGGATCCCATGACTGGCGAGTGCAGTCCCCTGTTCAGAGGCCCTGAGGACCAGGGTGGCTTCATCTATTTCAATGTGGTGAGTACTTCCACATGAACATGAGTTTTAATTGACCAACATTGGGCTTGTCTAAAGAATACACCTACAGTTTTTCTGCAACTACATTAAAGCATCCACAAAAGCTGTGTCATTCCAGAGCCATGTATATTTCCAATTCCTTTGTTCCAGGATTATGCCATGAGCTACTGGAAGAGCCAGGGAGCCCCAGCTGAGAAACTGATTGTTGGTTTCCCTACATATGGCAACACATTCACTCTTAGGAACCCTGCTAACCATGGTGTTGGAGCACCTATTGTTGGTGCTGGAACTCCAGGAAAGTACACACAAGAGGCTGGAGAACTTGCTTACTTTGAGGTATGTTTTCTTATCATTGTAATATAGTAATAAAGAATAAGCTCGAATGCTGATGGTGATTCAATGTTAGTTAATATTCTCCTGTATGCCTGATAACAGAGCAAGTTGGTTTATCATAGCATTACAGACTCCAGATGAAGAAGTGAGTTCCTAGGCTGTCATTTTTGCATTGCATACATGCATTGAAAATTAAATAAATGCTTCGAAATTACAGATCTGCGGCTTTTTGAAAGATGGAGCAACTGAGGTTTGGAACCAGGCCCAGGATGTGCCATATGCCTACAAGGGAAACCAGTGGGTGGGCTATGACAACATGAAGAGCTTCCAGATCAAGGTAACAGAATACTTGTTTTACCATTTGACAGGCCAATCTGTTGGCTGCTGCTGTGAATTACCTCTAAGCTAAAAGTGTTTCCAACTCTCCATAACCTGTCAAGACTTATATTAAGTATTATTAAATGTGAAAGTTTTCCCTCTGTGTTACAGCAGAATGTGACATAAGCAAATTTATTGGAATTTTTGTGTTTGATCCCCCTGTTTCTATACATGTCATGCTGTAGTTATCAGCAAAGACTGTGTCAAGGTCTTAAGTTACTGTTTTTGACCTCAAAATGCTTTCTACAATGCCATCCTTCTGGCTGTCTGTAGGTTGACTGGCTGACTAAGAGTAACTATGGAGGTGCCATGGTGTGGACCCTTGACATGGATGACTACTTGGGCACTTTCTGTAACCAGGGAAAATACCCACTGATTAATGTTCTCAAAAAGGGCCTTAATCTGGAACAAGCATGTAAGACTTTTTATCATTGACAGTCAATATAAAATCCAGTGTTCTCAGAAAAAAGATTTTATTAAATAATTAATTTGTGCATGTTTTTTAGCCTGTGCCCCGCCTGCCACTCGACTTCCTCCAATCGCAGGAGTGAGCACGACTCCCGGAGGCAGCTCTGGAGGCAGCTCTGGAGGAAGCTCCAGCGGCGGCAGCTCCTCTGGTGGGGACTCAGGCACCAGCGGCATGGACAGCGGGTTCTGCGCTGGAAAGGCCAGCGGCATGTACCCTGACCCAACAAACAAGAACCAATTCTACAATTGCAGCAGCGGCAAAACTTACTTCGAGCACTGTGCTGCTGGTCTGGTCTTTGACAGTTCCTGCTCTTGTTGCAACTGGTCTTAAAGCTGAAGTTATAGATTGACTGGTTAAATGATCAAAGATGGACGACTCTGTTTTACACTTTAGTTCTCGGCCATTTTCTCTGAGTACAAAGTCCTTCCTTCCACATTGGATGTTTGTAAAACCAAGGCTGTCCTCTTGCGTAATTCATTTTGAAAGCAAAGAAAATAAACATTTGAATTGTTGCATGTGTGTTGTATCTATCCACATTTTTTTTTTGCAGTGACAGAACTCAGTCTCTATATCAATCAAAACTACATGTTCACTGTATTAGTATAATTGTTTTAATACACATATTCTACAGCATGTATATTTTCATGTACATATGCCATAAGATATCCAAAAACACATGGATAAAACCCCCCCACATACATACAATTAAAAACAAAGAAAGAAAATTTGTCAAGTTTTCCGCAGGTAATCATAATCATAATCCTTGTATTGAAAATTTCAAACCCTAATGCAATATAAAACAGAACACCAATCCACACTTTGTCCATAATTTAACACGGCAACACTGTCCGTGACTTACAAAACAGAAAAACAATCTAAGAGTTTGAACTATAACCTCAGTAACACACTATTTACTTTGCAAATACCATGTCATTTCCAGCCCAATAAAAGTATATCAGCACAATGTACATTGATAGGCTTTAGTAAAACATTTGAAGTCTTTAATGACAGATTGTTGTAAAACTTCCCCTGCAGTGGCCAGTAAAGGACAAAACATAGCTGCTGACCCTCTCAGCTGCTCTCTTTCTCATCTTTCTGTTCTGTTTTGGCAGAGCCACTCTGCTCTGTTGCTGGTTCCTCCACCATGGCTGACTTTTTCGTCGTTCCTGTTGGGACGCAGATGGAGTTGGAGTGGGGGATGATGCGTATGAAATGAATGCAAACAAACCTTCAGTGTATTAGAGTGCTGAGAGTACTGTACCTGTGAGGTAATTTCTGTGCATTCGATGGAACAGCAGGAGACAAATGAAGAGGATAAAACCAATGCAGGCGATTATCATTCCACACAGCAGGAAGCTGTAGCTGCCTTCAGTCTGGATAATCTGGGCATGAGATAGCAACATTAAACTACTGAACATGAATCTAAAGCTCCACTGGGCTTGTTTTTGCAATTATGAGCCTATTTCTCTACTTCAGCACACTCTCTTTTCTATAATAATGAAGATGCTTATCAGACTTACTGAGCCAACCAGAACCTGCATTACCATCTCTCCCAGGCCTGCACTTGTCACCAGGACTGACGTTGCACATCCTGCAAAAAGAAATGTATGATTTATGTCCTCTCCTTGCTTTGATTCCATTACTATGCTATTATTATTGTGCTATAAACACTTCATTATACCCTGATAATCAAGGATGTCTTCAGTATAGGCTAGCATACAGGGGAATATGCTGCTGAGGAAAAGCCCACATAAACAGGTCCCGACAAACAGAAAGATGCTGCTGGTGTAGAAAATGAGCAGCATCAACACAGTAACAATAGCACCTGCCTGTAAAAACAAATACGAGTATTATCAATTTGTTATCAATCAAGTGCTTGACCTCAAGTTTCATTGTGTATGTCTCATCTATAATGTGATGGCACTCTAAATGTGTTATTGGCCTTACCAGGTTGAACATGAGCAGTCTCACAGGCTGGAAACGGTACGAGAGAGGAATGGACAACAGACGTCCAGCAGTGATCGCTGCCCAAAAGACACTGGCCAGGTAGCCCGCTGTCTTATGAGGCAGTGACATAGGTGGTGCCACACCATAGGTGTACACAAAGCCGGCATATGCACCCTGAAAGCAAAAGGCAGATTCTTTCATGTGCTCTACTTTCTGTGTTTTATGTGAAGCAGATTTCGTATGTATTCATAAAATTTCATGTGGAACATAGTACGTGAAATGCACATCATATTATTTATCTGCAACCCTCACTCACCACAATACCATCGGTCATGAAGAGCACCATCCCACCAAGGATATGAATCATAAAGAAGGATACTGGCAGCCCGCGCAGGTTATCATTCTGACAGCAGCTAAAGATATCCCCATGACCTGTAACAGAGCGAAAAGTCACATATGACAGATTGTAGCACACAAAATGGCATTTATTGTGATTTCTTTTTTCATCTAAACTGACTGAAAATCTACAGAGCAAAGTGTGCATTATTCATCTTAAAATAGGAGTCCTGTATAAAATCACTTCTTCCACGTCTTTACCTCCAGCTTCATGTTCCTTCTGCTCCACATCTGGGCCCTCGGCCCCCTGCTGGTTCTCCATTGCTAGTTCATCTTTGTCCAGAAGACGAGGAGTGCCGCTGGGGCAACATGGGATCAGCTGCTCCCGATACATCAGTAACAGGACTGCAATGGGCACAGGCAGCTGAAATAATATTGAGTTTTTTCACTTTTGTCATTTTTAACAATTAACTGAAATATCAGATTTAGGAGCTATGAAAAAAAACAACAACTCCTCTCTTGCATATCTACTACTGTACATCTGTTCAGTGTCTTACATTGATAAGTGCCATGATCCAGAAGGCATAGTGCACACCAGACTCTTCCCATCCCTCATGGTGCAGGTGGCTCTGAGTTATGTTGTGCTCTGCAATTGGACTGTTTCTCAGCATGTTCCTGAAATGATGCATGATCGCAGTCCCATTCCCTGTGTGATTCCCGCAGCCCGTCTCTGAGAGGAAAGGATCTGCAATCAGTGGGCTCACTAGGGCTCCAAACCCAATGAAGAAATGAAGAGCCTGCAAAAATGTAGAAGACAAAAGGCCAGAGGCATGATTTACTGTGTTTTTTTAAATTATATATTTGGCTTATAACTTGACAAAATACACCTACAGAACATACTGTGTGGAAAATTCCTGCTAACTTTCCATATTTGTGGAGAAAGACAAATCAAACACTCCTGACACTCTCTAAATGATACTTTATTTTATTTTATTTTATTCTGAATCTACTATTAATTATTCATTGAATGTGAGTGCTATCATGCCAGTATTTCTACAGAAAAGGTACAGGTACTACAGGCGTTTTCACCTGTAAGAAAACAGCCGAGTCCCTCTGATAGATGGTCACCAGTTGGATGTTAGCGATGGTGTCAATAATGCCCATCGCCAACCCAGACACAGCCATGGCGATGGCAAGCAGGAGAACATTATTGCACAGAGGGATGATGGCAAATATTACAGAGATGATGAGAGCAGAGACAAATAAGGCAGCTAAAGCACTGAACAACCTTTAAGAAAGAAAAGAGACAAATACAGTTATAATGACGGTCAGTCGTTTTCAGATTATTTATGCACACCAAACACCTGCACAGCAGAGTCTGTCAGTTCATGATACTTACGTCCTCTTGAAAACACCACCAACAGAGCTGCCAATCAACAAGCAGAACTGCTGGGAAAAGAATACCCAGGTAATCTGACTAAGTGTTGAGTTTGTTTGACATTGCAAGTCCAAAATTGTAGGTCCAAGGAAAGCAATGCAGAGTCCAAAGCTGAAGAAAACACTCCAGTAGGTAAGTGTGTGATGGGCATTCCTTTTAAACAGAGTTACTATCCGCTCATCCACAAACATCTTGACCACAATAAAGATAAATGTACCTCAGTGAAACAGACTGCCAAGGATTTTTTTTTACTACTAAGTATTACAATCTCAATATGTGACAGCAGCTCTGTGAAGTTTTGTGGATGTTTGTTGTAGTGTAATGAGTTTCTTGATCTCTTTTAAAGCTTTTAGCTCCCTCCTCTTTTGATTGCTTAACTGAAAAAGGATGTCCTCTTGAGTTAATGGGTGAAGTGGAGATTATTCCAACAATAATATGACCATTTGAATTGTGTCAATGATTAGCAATGAAAAAGAGTATGTGTTGAAATGCTACCAGAAAGTGTGCATACATATATGTCATGGCACTTCCAACCCAATGATGCATAGGCTTCACATGGACAGGTTGTCTTTTCTTGCATACCTGGAAAACTCTGCTGCACTTACTACAAAAGAAGCTTGGACACTAAAAATTACATAATGTGCTATAAAATGTAATTAAAATATAGATACAAATTTTTTTTTTATTTTTTGATTTAGAATTCTACTATATGAAAAGTTAGGTGTTCAGCTGTGACTGCAACATAATTTAATAATTTGTTATGAAATCTATCCAATTTATAAAACATCATAAGCTCAAAACCCCCTTTCCTCTGTGTACTGTATATTACTTTATTTACAATCTTGCATACATGGGTTTGTTTTTTCATCAAATCTAATGTTTTCATTCTTTTTATAGGACTTTGTACAGTATATCACTACTGAATATATCCAGTATCCAGTATATAACATGTGCCAACAATATTTCTAACTTTTTATTCTTTCTGTTTAGCCGCTGTAGCGATGTGGCTTTGTGGATGGCAATATCAGTCGGTCCACTTCTTTGGTTCAGACTGAAATATCTCAACAACTATTAGATGGATTGCCATGAAGTTTTATACAGACATTCACTGTCCCCAGACGATGAATTCTACTGACTTTAGTGACTTATTCTCTAGCGCCACCAAAATGTTGACATTTTTAGTTTTTAGTGAAATGTCTTGACAACTATTGAGTGGATGAAATTTGGTACTGATATCCATGGTACCCAGAGGATGAATCTTATATACTTAAGTGATTCCCTGACTTTTCATGTAATTTCAAACTGTCAAATGCAACAAGACAATTTCTCTCTAGGATCAAACAATCTGCCTGTCTCCTTTCTCTGTCTATGGACAGTATTTGTGAAAGTCAAAGTGAATAAAGGAGTGAAGTTTCAATAATAATTGTTATTGAATTTTATCTTGTTTTTCTAGAATTTCTGTGAAATTTCTTGAATTTCGTTTCTTGCAAGCGTGTGTGTGGGTCAGTCTAAAGTTCAGGAAGGCCACTGAGGATGGACAATATGTGCGATATGACACAACAATGTTTAGCTTGACCCTGTTTGAGAAAGAAACTGGCAGATGCTGTGCATCTCAAGGCTACTGCATGATTTAGATATTATAGATAAGTTCTTTAGTTAACATTTTTTATTCTATAATGAATAATGGTGAGTAATATGTTGTATTACTTGTCCCTCAGTAGTATGAATAAAAGAAAGGACTTAATACCTAATCCCTTTAATGATTGTATGGGAGAAGCAAAAGCTCTTCCGGTTGTGGCCAAGTATGGGCTCCTGGCAAGGTTGAAACAGGCGAAACTAAAGAAATCACAATACAGGCTTATTATCAAAACTGTGAATTTAGTCATCTCTAACTTACATTTTATGAAAAACCCTGGCACCATAAAAGGCACCAGGAGTTTTATGTATTATATATTTGCATGATGATGACACAAATCTTTGTGTTTGATTTATTATTTTACATTTATAATGTACGATTTTATGCTCTCAGCAATCAATGAATTATCTTTTTATATTTTCTTGGTTCTTATCTTACTGCTGCAGTGACCCAATTAACTACTTTGCAAGTTTGTCTCTAAATACATAAGTATGATGCATATATATGTTAGCTGTCTGATTTAAAAGATTTGCATCTCTGACTGTTCTGACTTCAGCATGCACTGTATATGCAACTTACCCCCAATATGATAAATTTTCCTGTGACTGTATCTTTCTACACAGTGTTATATGCCAAGATCACACAGCCTACAAAGCTAAGCTGTGTAACTGATTTGCCAACATGCCCAGCAAGGTGGAGATGCTGGTCAGGTACTAAACCCTGAAAAATGTATGTTTATACAAAAGGCATTCATTAACATCCACTTCCTCTTCTCGAGATATAGCCACACAAGATGGATTTCTCCAGGTAATTGTCAACTAACACGATCTTAGAGGTGTGTAGGATGTTAAAAATCAACAGCAACTTCTAGTTACTGAAGTAGGACATCGGTTTTTGAATGAACTTATTATTTACACAGGTTAGATTATGAAGAGGTACTGTATGTGTTTGCTAATTAAGAAACAAAAAAATGCTTTAAAAGTCTGTGTACGTGAGTAAGTGAACAGCTGCTGCACATTTTATAAATGTAACCCACCTAAACAGTTTCACTCACTGTTTAGCAATGTAATACTTAAAACAGCACAAAACAACAGTCTACATTTACCTTGTTAAAAATTCTTAAAATTACATCCACTCCATCTGTCACATTGAAAAATGAAGAATCTATGAATAATATTAATTTCGAAAGTTTATTGCTGGACACAAGATGTCTCCTATTTCACTGAAAGGTCCATTCTCAGTGTATGTGTGTACTGGAGGCTTCAAGTTTCCACATTACACTTCTGTAAGTTGCATATTGGACCAGGATTTGCTTCCAAACTGGTTGCAAGGTCACAAAATCATGCTTATAGCTACTCATATTTAAGGTGAGCACAAAGAAACTTTCCCCCTTCAGTAGATGAATGGTAAAACAGCCTTCTAGTGTCAAGCTCTGCACATACATCATTCTGCACAGTAAAGCTCTAACATCCAAGTGAAATATCAAAGTGACAAAACACATTTTCGAGAAGGGGGGGACTTTAAGTTATATGCATTTTCTATTCACAGTTTCAACACTAGATGGTGTAAAAGTATTGCATACATCCACAATTCAAGGCAAAATCAATCAGGTTTGCCTCTATAGAAATATAGTACTTACGCAACACTTTACAAGGAATAACTGAAATAGACTAATGGAGGAAACAACAAATTCATTCAGACTATTAATTATAATACATAATGATCACTGTTGTTAAATATGTCACAAACATACGTATTGTTCCTCTCTCCTCCTCTCAAACACGGAGAACACAGTATCTCTTTTTCAGTCTGACACATGGTTTGCGGATGGCAGCCACATAAAGAGACAAGACATCAGTAACAGGATTTAAAGTGGACAGAAACAGCATTGCCTTGCTCCTCTCTGTCTCATCTCCATAGGCTGACATTTAGCCAACTCTCACTCCAAGGCCTGAGACAGTGCCAGGACAATGTGACAGGAATCATAATCTGATTGCTCTATTTTTTCCTCTCTGCTCTTCTCCTACCTTTTCTATTTGCTTCATCTATATACTGCGTTTCTTAAGGGTCCAGTGAGCCTGCAGAGAAAAGCACATACTGCGATGCATGATAAAATAGGAGTAAATGACATGGATTACATGCTAATACCTCCAAAGCCCGATGTATTTCTTCATAAGCCTGTGGATGTGTATATTTAATCATACGTTAGTGAGAAAAATAAACATTTCAATGCCTATAAGTAGGAGGAAGTCACAATATGTTTATGTATTATTACTTGTCAAGTCAGGCAGGCATACGTGATTCAGTATATGTATTAACACAAGTGAGGGGATTAACTGTAGTAGACATGACACAGGTTCCTGTTGGAGCAGTAAGAAATTTATCTGTCACCTATCCACATTTCTCAAGTCAGTCCCCGTAGCCCTGGATGGAAATGGCCTGCAGTGCACCCCCTACACATCTCCTCAGGCCCAAAATAGAGCCAAGGATATGTGGTATGCAAACAGACATGTCTGCAGGGCAAAACAGTGCTATTCCACGAGGCTCTGTGCTTTCAAACTAGCTGCCGGTGAAGCAGATTAGGCATAAAGCACTTGTGAAAGTTAGTACATGAGTAGATCAACAAGATATCAAAGTATAATTATTCAGAAAAGTTTGAGAGAGAGAGAGAGAAAATGAAGTGTCACTTTCATGTGAATTGTTTTTAATAAAACTGATAGGGGAGCATTCTATAGGACAGTACCCCCTTTCTGCTAAGAGTTATGTTTTATAGGCTACTACTAATTGTTGTTTTGCCAGTTATGTTTTGAAATGTAATTGCTGCCTGGATCATGTTCACTAGCAACATTATTTAGGTGTTAGTTTTTTGTACCGCTTACAAGTCGAATGTAGGTGGTCGGGGTGGATGGCGAACGTACACTGGAGACCAGAATTCATACCCTGAGTACCAAATGTGGTTAGAAGGTTGTGGAAAAACTGTGGTTTTGTTTACATGTCAAAAAAGCAAATTTGTCCTGTCAAGTGTGTGTTCAAGTCACAGTTGACTTTTTCAATATTTAAGACCATGATCTTCCTGTAACTTTAAAGGATAGGTTCACATTTTTTCAGGTTTGTCTTAAAACTATAGTAAGGTGCCCATATGTAAACTCAAACAGTTTTCCTTCATTCATCCTGTTCATACTGGCAACTATGAGATCCCTTATTAACCTGCTTTCAATGTAGGTGATGGGGGACAAAATCCCCTTTCCTCATTCTGTGGAAATACATTCCAAAGTTTATCTGAAGCTAATATGAGGCCTCAGCAGTCTGAGTAAGTAAAATCAAGTGGGTCTCTTCCAAAGTTACGGCCTTTTTAGTACAAAGGTCCCTCTTTGTGTTTCCCCAGACAGTTTTTCTGTGCTGAGCTGCAGTGGAGGGATAGTAGCACAAAGAGGGAATTTTGTACTAAAAGGATTGTAACTTTGAAAGATAACCACCCAAACTCAGACTGCTGAGGCCTCATATTGACTTCATATTAACTTTGGAATGTATTTTTGCAAAGAACGAAGTCTGTGGATTTTGTCTCCCATCATTTACAATGAAAGTGCATTAGAAAGATATCTTGCACTCACCATTATGAACAGAAGGAGTGATTGCAGCAAGCAAACCTTGTTTCAGTGTTCATACAGCACCATATATATATATATATATATATAATACCATAATATAAGTATATATATATATTTATATATATATATAAACCAAAAAGATATTGTGTTTTCAGCAGATATTGTCTTTCAAGAGCAAATATTGTAAGGAAAATGAATGAAATATGTTGTCATTCAGTATCAACATTTTTACTTTGGAAATACACTCATTAACAAAGTTTCCTAATTATGTTGATAAAAAGGAATTGTGTTTTCTAACAAAACTTATTTGCTGTTGCACATTAGTAGTATACTCTATAAGTAATTTCTAGAAGGGAGGGTTGGACAGCAGGAGAAAAAGGCCTGACCTCGCAGGGGAGATCTTTTAATGCGACTCCAGTTATCATTCATCTTAAAAGAATGCTGTTCTTGTATTCAGATGTATGCACATTTCATAATGTCGTTTGAGTTTTTACTGTAATGGACTGAGTGCAAAGCCTTATTCTCCAACAGTTCAGGCTTTAATACCATGTGCATAGAAATTTAAGTTCAGTGGATTGTTTGTCTGAACTTCCACAATATATATGAAAACACTTGCAATTGATATTAATCTACAGTACATAATTTCTAAAGGCTCAGCATTTCTCTTTTGATGCAGTAAACCTGAGATTACATCTTCTAAGTGGGATTTTAGGGTGTAAATTGTGCTCTATTTTAACAACTCCTGGAATATATTACTCATCAGGTGCCACTCAAGTCCAGCTTACAAGGTTTATTTAAAAAAATGTCAGAAAAAAGTTGGAAAATAATGGCCATCACAATTTCCAAAAGTTAACATATTCATATTACTTGCTTTCTATGAATGAATTAAAAATATTAATTTTAATATCAAAGAAGACTAAGAAAACTATTCAAATATTCACATTGTGAGAAGCTGGAACTAGTGCAATTTGTTTTTTTTTAGCTTAAAAAAATGACTCAAATGATTAATAGATTATAAAAATTGTTGCTTAATTTTTTGTTGATCGACTAATAGTTGGTGCTCTAGATTATAGTAAATAACCCTTCCATCACTTTTTGTGAAAACACAAATGGAACATCTTCAGTCCTATTCAGTTTCAAATTTACTTTTTTTTCCTGCTTACGTTATGCAGGAAAGAAAAGAGGAAATGCATCCTCTGTATTCGCAAACCCTCACATAGACGATTCATTTGGTGTTTGAAATCTTGGGGAAGAGAAAGCTGTTGAGAAGTACAACAAACTCAAAAATGATTGGAAGTGCTAGAAATGTATTATCTTTGAAGGTCTTCTAATATTCATGCTCATTTTCAAAAGTCTGAAGAGCAACTCAAGGCAAATAACACAGCTAAACACCTTTTACAATTGATATCATATACTGTCAGAGCCTACCTTATCCAAACAATCAGATTTGTATGATTCTATGTGGAGGTTACCACTGCAGCATAGTTTCTCCTCCCGTATGATTTTGCTGTAATTCTATGAATCATTGTAATCTATTGAGATTAAAAAGTAGCATAACAAAGGATTCATTTCATAGTGAAGTATGGTTTTCCTGAAATCGATGTGACAGAGAGTTCTACACTACAGCAGGCTTAGACTGAGCCAACACAGGAATAGAAAAAAAGCATTGTGCCCATTTTCATGGATGAAATGCTTTGTCAGTATATCAGCACAGATAATAATTTAAGTGTACGACCTGGATTTAATGAAAGGCAAGTGATGAATTCAAAACCCTACAAAGGAAAACAGATTCCTGTATTGAGGACTAAACCAGCTTTGTTCCCCTGAAGATTTTTCTGTCAGAGGCAGAGGAGAAAACAACTCATGCATGCAGCTGTCTGGTAATATATGTTTGGACACACATCCGGACACAGAAAACACAATGGTGATTTATTCTTTTCTATCATAAGATGTCTCTTGCTTTTCCCTTCTTCTTCTTCCCCCTGTCCTCCTCTCCCCCGCCTCTCCCGACATAGTTGTAGGGAGCAGAGCAATGATGCGTGTCTTAGTGAAACCTGGTGAATAGTAATGAACCGAGCCTGTGTGTTTATTTGAGGGAAAGCAAGAGGAAGACAGAGAGAGGGTAGGGAAGGGTTTGTGGGGAAGGAGGAGGAGGGGGCTAGACTGTGAGTGAAAACAGGGCTTCTCTTGCGGCACTGATGCAGCACAAGCAGCGGTGAGAAGCACAGTGGTGACTGACAAGAGATGCAGTTGCATTAATTCTTTTACATGATCACCTTCACTCTGTCACACAGCTCATCAGCCATTCTGATCAGGACGATGTGACGTCACTCATTAAAACCTCATAAAAACTGTATATTTTCTCTGGGTGTATTTCTTGTGCTTCATTATACAGCAGCTCATTCTCCCTATCCAACCCCCTCCTCACATAGACAGGGGGAGGAGGGTGTATTAGTAGAGGAAACGGATGGAGGGGGAGAAAGCTGTGAGTGAATGTGGCTCAGAGAGGGGCAACAGCACCTGCTGTCTTCATCCCAGATTCAACAGGGAAAACAGCATTCTCCCTCTACTAGTGATGGACTGTTAGAAGGACAAAGAAGGGAGAAAGGAAGCCCAAACAAAGACTAAGAGACTCTAAAAACACAAAGATCTTCAGATCAGTGCTGACTGACTGACCCACTGCTCATTTGGTAATTATTTTGGCCTCGGGTTTCTACCTTAATCCTGTCAAGAATGTATGAGCAGGATGACAAAACAAAGTTTGAGTCATCTCCGGGTCATAACAAGCATCAGTCCAGATGAAAATTATTAAAAATGTGAGCTTCTATTTACAACTGAGGAATAGGTGACTGGAATATTCAGCAACTGGCTGCAAAGATCAACTAGAGTGCCAGGACTGAAAGGAAGGGAACAAACACAATAGACAGCCCCCCTACCTCAGCCCCTCTTTTATCCTTTTCCATCCAGGACCCATGGGCACTCTGCCAACTTGGAATCTTAAGAACTCATTCAAAGAAAGCCAAAGAAAGGGACTTGTTTAAAACCAGGACCCATTCTCTCACAGTCTCTTGTTTTTTCTTACATTTCCCACGTGAAGAGGGATTTCTGCTTGCTGTTTTCACTGACATTGCAACTGAGGAGGGGAGAGGGGGTCTCAAGAATTGCCATTCATGTAACGTTTCGTCAGATTCGTGGTTTGAGAGTATTGTGAGCGGGTGATCTCCTTTCTGAGCCCTCTTTCTCCCTTTCTCTCTCTCCCAGTTTTCATTCCGCTTTTACTCACTCTGTCTCCTCACTCTCGCTCCTGTTCACATAGTAACTCCTCCCCCCACGACCCATTGTCTCTCCATACAGTATTAGACTGAGGGGATGCCATAATCGTTCCAGCGAGGGACGCAGGAGAGGGAGAAGAAGGTAAGAGTCAGATTTATAGCATAAGAATGCATTCGACACTAATTGTGTAAAGTGTGCTAGTCAAAATATCTGTTTGTTTCCATCAAGAATGATAGTGAAGCTGCTTCATTGATGCTCTGGGGCTTTCATGTGTTGTATGCAGTGTTTCAATGTGTTTTGGTTGTCTTGTCTGCCAGTGGAAGGTGCTTGCTTAGGTGTGTTTTCAATAAATGAAAAGGGAACACTGCATAGGGTAAGAAATCAGGTGCCATCTTTATATTCAAAACCTGTGTCTAAATGTCAAATTGTGATATTAGTCATTTGCTGTATTGTAAAGGCTTTGTCTAAATGCAATTTCTTAAAATTTGCTCACACTCTTCTGTCAAAAGAACAGAGGAATGTATTCAAATTTATTAAACACGGCCATAATCTATAGCCATTAAAAACATCTGGCTACTGATGATTCCCTGAATTGGCTCCCAGTAGAGAGGGACCATGTACGATGTTTAGGGATTAAAGCTAATCCTCCCTGTGGCTGAGATTCACCTTCTTGTCTGGACAGAGTCTGACACAGGGGCTTTACTAATTTATGCTGAGACATGCATGAGCACAGGCTCCCTGGAGCTCATTGGCAATGGTCTTTTTTTCAAAACTGGAAAAGGCTGATTGAGTAAACACTATCCCTCAGTGGGTAATGTTCTCTGTCAAAGGTCATGTGAATATCCAGCATATGTAAGGCCAATGAGAGATTAATCTCAGTGTGTACACAGTTTGATGTTTGGTGAGGCTGACAACCTCAAAATCACATTGGCCTTCATTGTGTTTTTATCTCTTTAGAATAAAGTTAGGATGTCTTATGATGGAAGTCAGGACATTTTGGAACCATGTGACTGAATAAAAAGCTAAGCTAAATGTAGCAAAGGTATGAAAAAAGATGTGAAACCATCTAACAAAGTGTTTTTACTCCCTTGCACTGCCAGAACAACTTGAAACAGGTGCATAAAAAGACAACTAGAAGTGGTTGTCTCAGCACTGGACAGTTGCAGTCTAGTACAGGAAGCTTTGTGTGCTTGTTCAGAGAAAAAAAGGAGGCTGTCTCAATAGGGCTTTTGTTGTTTGAGTTGGAGACAGCAAAAGCACAAGAAACACTGACTGACAAATACCTGGCCCCTCTGTGCCTCAAATACCTCAGCACTGCACTTGATACAATGTCAACAAATGCATCCTCTGTCTTCTATAGTAGCTCGCTTCCTCTCTGTCCACAAGATTTTTTCGTGTTTTTATAAAGGCTACTATTTTCTGAGCAGGCATCTGTGTGAGCAGATTTGGCCTTCATAGCTCGAGTGCTGAGTCTCTACTCACTGAGGGGTTGAAAATGGTCCAAAGCACTTCCAAAGGTTTAGTGCTTAAAATTGTGGTAAATGTCTTGTGTTTCAGTTCAATGCATAGAAAAGCTTCAGAATAAATTCAAGTTAAAATTTTTAGGTTGACTTAAACTTCTAGACTTCATTAGGTTAAAGAGCCACAAGAGTATGAATAAACTTATAATGAAATCAATCAAGCATACTAGTAGTGTTTCTGTGCATTAATGATGCTTGACTCATCAGCATGATGGCTTTGATTAAAGAGGAACAAGGGCTACTGCATGGAAATGTTAACTTTATATCTGCAAAAATATTTTAGCTTTCTGTGCCAAGTGGTTAAATTAAAATGCTGAGGTAATGATCTCCTTTGTGCTTGAGGAAGTCAAGCAGGGGGTTGCCACAGAATATAGAAAGACTACGTAATCTGTTTTGAATTCAGAAAGAAAATCCTTTTGATTAACATAGCACCTTTTCCCTGTGGACATTGATTTAAAACTGCATTTTTAATCAAAGATTATTCTGTAAACCCCCTGAGGAACTGAAATGCTTGCAGAATATTGCTGTAAGATTCAAGCATAGAGTAGGGGTCAATTTATTTGAACTATTTGTGGTGTAAAAAATATAATTCCTTCTGTCTAAAGATTCACAAGACAGTTTCATTTTACTCCCCCGGGCCTCAGATGAATACTTTGAATTTCTTTGCTTAATTATTCATGTGGATGTGAGTTTTAAATCCTGCTGTCTGCAACCTGCCCCTGTTTTTTCCCTCTTTGTTTTTAAGCTTTCAGCTCTAACTGCATGATTTCTAAAACAGCATCTGAGACTGATTTTGTATCATTATCTTCCAAATTCAACCACAACTGTGTCTTATGGCTTTCTATTCCTATGTGAGTTCTTTCTAACATGTCATGTAGGGTTTAAAGCCATTGGATACACAGTGGACAGTCAACCTCGGAACTCTGTTTGATGGCTTTTTGACATAATTTAATATTTAAGATGAAAAACAAAGTCAATGAACAACAGAATCCAAATATAACATGTAATCATCATTTGGCATTTTCAATGTAAGTTTAGCTTGTGTGGCATTTTGTTCAGCCCAGCTATTTATAGTATCTAAAATGTTATGTAATGATATCAACAAAAGCTGTAGCCTACATCATGCATCTTTCCTTGCATCAAACTTTTAAAATTGTGGGGCAAATATAGATATTTTGAGTTAGAGCAAACATTAGTTATTATTATATGTTTTAGGAAGTGCCTGGTTTTCATAAAAGTTGCGACTTAGCACATGGTCAAGGAAGTAAAACAGTTATTTTCCTGCTGCTGTCAGCCATTCTACTGGGAAGCTCACTGTGGAAGTCATAACTCCGTGCATTCAGAGATATGTTTTATGATTGTGGGATATTCTACGCCACCTGTTATTTTAAAGTAGAAGTTCAGGATTTTTTACGCTTATCTTACCGATCACTCATCTGTCCCCTGTGAGGACATTAAAATGTTTTCAAACCATTTCCTCAGGAAATGGCACCTATCTAGTTCTACCAATGTTAGCTAAGGTTTATGTAGTATGACATCATTACTGTCTAATAGAGCTTTAAAAAGATTAAGCTCTAAAAATCCTGAACTTACCAGTAACGGCATTTATGTATATGCTAATTCAGATTTGCAAAGAATTAAACCTACATCACTGCTACTGATACAATGTCACTGTTCTTGTGTTTTTGCACTTTTTATACAATGCAATGTTTTCCCATTAATAAAATAATAGGGTAACATTATTCACTCCAGTGATAGTTACTTTCTGTAGGCCTAACACTTGAAGGGTTAATCACCAAAATTATGACATGGTCCAACTATGACAGCCTGCTTTTCTTGTTACCTATTAGCTAGGTAGCATTTCAATGGTTATAAGAGAAGTGTAATTGGAGAAAATTATTATTTTACAGTGATGATAGAAACATGTGAAGACTAGGAACATGAAAAGCATGTTATGCCACAGGTGTAATATCTATAGAAAAAAACAAACATATTCATACTCAGGAGGTGAAAAAAGATTATTTTACATCACCTTAAGGGAAATATTAAAATTCCTATGGACAAACTGTCTTCGCCTCCAGCTTTTCCAATCAAGTATACACTTTATAACTTTAAACCAAAACTTAGTTGCCATGTCGTGTAGATCCAATTATTGGCCTGTCTTTTGGATTCAGGTTATAATTTGAAAAAGAAGTAATCTTCTCATTCATCTTGTTTACTTTGTTCATTTGTTTAATTTCCAGTGACCGGAAAGAAAGAAATATTGGTCCTTCAGTATTCATTATGGTTCTCATTATCTGAAGCAGTGCTAAACCACATAATATCAGTCAACATTTGTTCAATGAAAAATTTATTTCTAAATCTATAAATGCCAAATCTTTCCCACTTTAGTATTTTTAGCTTGATTTAGTACTAGAGCTGACTTAATGGTAATTTTGCTCTATTTTGATGGAGGCCAGAAGAGGATACCATGCAACAAGATTATACATTTTAAACTGTATCATCATGGATAGATGGTGTGCACCTTAGCCAGCTGAGCCATCACAGCACTTGTAAAAAGCCCTTCAAATGTGGCCTCTCATGGTTCCTACCCCCTCCCTGTCGAGTATATTTTGCAAAAGGATACAGAGAGCATTCAGCCTTCTGACCACAATAACTCTCTGTTGAATATCTCCTGACTTTGAACTTGGAAGTATGCATATCAGACATTTCTTGAATCAAGTCTTATTTCTCTGTGCAAAGCAAATATGGGCAAGTCAAGTCTCAGACCACTTTTACGATTTTGATTTGAGACTTGTATTTATCCGTAAACCCTTTTTGTATGCCTTTCACATACAATTTATGACAATGTCTAAATGTTTAATGCTACAATCCTAACTTTAAAATCTACTGTATATGTTTTTTTGCTTTGATATGTTCAAAACTATAACAGTAAAACATTCCTGAAGACCAACAAAGGGGATCACAATATTTCACAAATTTTAACAGTGATGTTCTGGCTAGGTGAGTTTAAAGGTGCCCTGTGGAGTTTTCTTGTAAACAAACAAAAGTTATGTTTACATCCAGTGTTACTCACCAAAACACATTGCGTGTATCCTTGAGCTCTAACAAATGTGATTCCTTCATCATAAAACATTTGCAAAACTGATTTTTTTAAGTATTTTAAATCCAGCATTGTTTAGATCCATTTTTATTAGTCTTCTTCTTCCCTGCCTTTGTTGGCACAGTGCAGCATATCTTGGTGTGTTACCGCCACCTGTTGATCAGTGCAATAGTGTGAAACCATTTACAGGACTGTGCAAGTGCATGTGCTTACTTGTATGTGTGTGTGCAAAAAAAGGGGACCCACTTATAGAAAACAGCTCAGTAGTTTCCTGACCTACCTGCTCTGAATAATTGGCAACAGCTGGGCAACAAGTACAACATAGTGGATAAAAAGTTGGCTCTTCACAATTAAGGGGGAAAATATATCAAAAAAGAGATTCAAAATCCAAAAAGAAATCTAATAATAAAACATTAAACTGCTAGAGCCCAATCAGGCAATTTAAATCCCCTCATCCCTATGGAAATCCCCACTGAAAACAAATGTTTTTCTCACATTCACAATGTGTTGATCCAACACAGCAGGTGATCAAGTCTGTCCAACTCAAACTCAAATATGACTTCTATGGGATGTAAACCCACCTGCTGTCTTGTCATTTCATATTTGCATGCACAGAGCAGCAAGATAGTGAGGTTGTCATCTAATTCAATGTGTTTTAGCTGTTTTGTATGACCTGCAACAAAGACAAGCAAAACAACCCATTTATTGTTCAAGGGATCCCTACTGTTTTCCCCTAAAACAGGGGCCTGTTTCATGAAGCACAATAACTGCCAGGAACAGCTCTAGTCACTTCAGTACCAGATGTTAGCGGGGTAGGGGTTGTTGAGTTTTACTCTATACAGTCATCCACCTGGGTTCAATAGTCATGTTTTTTGAAGTTGACCCCTGGTTCATTCTAACCAAAGCCTACCAGGTGATTCTACTCATTTCATACTGATAAAAATTTAAAGCACCAGAGGCCTGTTCCAAGAAGCAGGTTTACTGAGTTATATCTTGACCACTGATTGCTGATTTTCACAGCAAGTTTTTAAGATAATCAATGTGTTTGTTTGAACAGATGTCTGCTGTAGGTGTTTGGTTGGAAGAAAAGTCCTCACTGGCACACTTGTCACCCCCTGCTTTACAGACAATCACCTAAACAAGTGTTTTGTTTTGTTTTTTATCTGTTAACAGGTGTTACAAAAAAAAACTACTCACCACTTCTACAAGCACTAGGTGGATGCATCACTCCAGTAAAAATGCAGCAGCAGCGTGCACCAGAGACAACACAACACCAACGACGACCAAAGCCTGGGTCAAACCTGGCGGTCAAAGGTATACATTGGTTAGACTGGAGGAATTAGTACTTAAAACTCAATTGTATGAACTACCTTCGGGGTATTTGGGGTTCCCAATAGACCTTTTTCACAGTGAACATTTTGAAATAACTAATAGTATTGTAAATAATAACATTAATGATGGCTGAATTCCATTTAGCTGCTTTGGTTTCAGTTAATTTGGTTACACTGTCATGGCTTACTGGGACACCTGAATAGAACGGAGACGGGGGTGTTGCTGTCCACAATTTCAACAATGTTGTTGAGACTGCCTGATTTAATAAATAAAAAAAGGCCGGTTGTTGTGACCCTTCCAGCGCTTTGCATTGTGGGACACAGGTGGCGAGGTAGACTTGTCCGATGCATACTGGAGATTTTTTCTGAATCAGTACGACATCCGCATATTTTTGGCATACTGCATACTACATTTTGGCCAAATCAGTTTGTACTGCTAGTATAGTAGGCGGTTTCGAATACAGCCACTGTTAGTTTTATTAGTAACATCTGTGCTTTTCCTACTATGACAAGTCAAAACATCTACTGTAAAAGATTCCTATATTAAAATTAGACCATTTAATTTGACTGGATTTAATTTGATTAAATTATTTATTTTTAATATTGGCAGCTCTGAACTTCCATCGTCACTGAGTAACCAGGGCTAAAAAACGGTAGCATTACAATAAAATTATTCAGGTAGCTAATGTTAGCTAGCTAGGTTAATATTACATGCCAAAAGACAATCAAATAAAGAGCTAACCAAAGCCACAGATGCCTTTTCATTTTTTTATTTTAAAGTTTATCATTATTTAATACATTTTTTAGGTTTAATTTTAAAGTAATGAACTTCCAAGCTAGCTAAACACACTGTTAGCTTGCGGTGCTGTATGTTTACTCACTTGTGGTGTGTAAAGCTAGCTGCTGGCTGTCAATCAAATCGTCAGTTGCAGCTGCTCTCAGTTCAGTCAGTGTGAATTTCAGACCACAGGCACTGCAGAGGGTTTCTCCGAGCAGCTCTGTCGGGTACGTCTGACTTCAGAGACGTTTTTATACAAATATAAAAAACAGCTAAGCACTTAAGTTTAACTATTTTTCATTTTCCGCGTCGTCCTTGTGACATGCCGCTGTTTGAGGACCCCGTTCATCTCTCTAAAACCAGACTGAGGTCAGATTTAATTGCCCACAATGTCGCACTGCCACATGCCAAGAGCAAAAAGGAGGTTTACGTCGAGCTGCACTTAAAACACATCGATCAAAAAAACGCAGCGGATTTTTCTAGCGATGAGGAGGATCAAGTACAAGATGTGGCAGTGAGTTGATCAAACTTTTTTGGTGTTTTGTGCCAGAATATTTTTTAATTGACGTTTGGGGAGTAAAACACGTTCTGCTTTCAGTCACAACTTGCTGTACGATAGTGATAGATGTGACCATAGTAGACCTACTGCGTGCAATCACTGGGTAATCAGTCTAATTTGAAAGACCAGTTGTGACAAGTGTTTTCCTACTTACTTGACATGTCTGAGAAATTACCCCCAAAATATCATTTTACAGCATGTAGCAAATATGTTGCCTAATAAAAGACGTGTCAACAATGCTGCCTTCAGGGACATCAACAATTTTATTTGATAATGAGGGGTCGTTATGCATAATAATAATTGGCATGAACTGAATTAAACCGATGCTGCGCAAGGTCAGCAGCTGTGGAGGGGAGGAGGGGTAGATATAGGTCACTCGCTACCAAACAGTCCTCTCAGCTTGCTGTAGCATTTGAGGTCCTTGACCACTGAGCCACCAGCTGTAAAGTTGATATAGATTTACATGAGACGTTTCTGTATTTGGCGGCTGCCATTACATGTGCATGTGTTTTCCACACCTGTCGCACTCATTTATGTGTGCCAGGCAGAGCACTAGCACTTGAAGTGTAGAAGTTGTTTCTGTGGTTTGTCATGGGGTAGAAAGACTGTTTGTTTGGGCAGACTGTGTTTAGTCTGTGTGGGCATAGCATCCACTATAAAATCAACTGTTAAGTCAGGGTAGAGTTTAAAATTTAGAAACTGCTGCAAGATTTGCACTCTAGACTCAATACTGATATATAGACTTAAAATGATGTCAATTAATCAAGACTATTAATTAACTGATTTGATATTCAATTAAGCTTTTTCTCATTCATTTGTCAGGCAAAACTTTCCCTGGTTCCGGCCAATAGAATTAGCTGTTTTTTCAGTTTTATATGGCCTAATAGTAAATTGAATATCTTTGGGTTTGGAGTGCTGGTGAGGAAAAACAAGCAATTTCAAGATGTCACCCTGTGCTCGGGGAAACTTTGATAGGCATTTTTTTCATTATTATTTTGACATTTTATAGACCAAACTATTACTTTTAATTAAATAATTGGCAGATTAATCGATAATAAAAATAATGGTTAGTTGCAGCCCTACTGATAGTTGAGTGTTTTTCAGAAGGGATCATTCAAGTCTTGTTACGAGGAGCTGAGATAAAGAGTGCTTTACAGTCGAACAATAAACCTGTTGTAGGTATCTGCCAGTTGATATCTGATAAGCCAGTATCAACTGATAATACAGGCCCTCCGAGATATTGTTGGGCTCTACAATAAACCTGTCTTTTACTTTTTTATCCTATTCTTCTATGGTTGTTCAGAACAGGTAAATGTAAAAATCTGAAGATTTATGCAGTACCCAAATTAGATGAATATTGAACAGATTTGTGAACTGCAGCCTCCAGCTGTTTTTTATGCTTCATATCCCACACCTGGAAACTGCTGGCATTCAAGCTGCAGCCTTTGTCTAAATTCAACAAATGTTGTTTTGTGAGGACAAGGAGGAGGATCCAGAGGATGCAGAGATGCCAGACCCGAGTGGTTTGACTGATGATGACCTCAAGGTCGCACTGCTTGCACATGGGGTTAAAGCTGGGCCCATAGTCGGTGAGGTTGCACTTAATACTACCTTGAAATTTGTTTTCATTGTAGAAATTGGATTCCTGTCATCATTAATGCAGTTTTGTGTTTTTAATGAATGTGTTAAGACGTAATGCTCACCATCACTCTATATATTTAGGTCTGTTTGCCCCTGTCTTTATTGCTATAGTATTGTTTGTCTATGTTAGCCTCCACCAGGGCCTTGTATGAGAAGAAACTCAGGAAACTGCTTCAGTCCGATGAACACGACCGTCTGAATGGAGCAGCGAAAGGTGTATTGTACTCTGACAGTGAAGAGGAGGAGGAGGAAAATGGGGAAGAGGAGGACAAAGAGTCAGGTATGACCAGAAATGCTGTTGATTTCTTTTGTCTAGATCATTTCATGGTCGGTATCAGATAATCATATGCTTTGTATTATTTTCTGTACAGGTTCTGAAGGAGCAAAAGAAGAAACAGTTGAACAGTCAGAACAGGTCCAACAAGAAAGTAGACAGGTGAGAAAATTGTAGGAAGTTCTTGAGATTTTTTGGTCAAATGATTTGGAGTTTCTGTGTTGATGAATAGTATCTTTTGAATTATCTGGAAAAAAATATACTTTTGGTGGTTAATAGACATTTTTATTGCATATTTGCCATCACCAGCTGTATTGAAACAAATCTTCCCTACAGTGCCACTTAGTGGTTACAGATTGCAACTGTAAAATTGGGTTCTAATTGGAAGTGTTCACTCTTTGGAATAAGCACTTGCATTTTGAGTGTTAGTGTGCTTTTTATCTTTTCACAGGTAGAGTTGTGTTTTCAGAATGGTGGTTTTGTTTACCCACAGTGCTTTTTACCCTCATCAAGGCTGGTAAATAAATACTACAGTTATTCATATTATTTGCACAAAATTCTGTCAAACTAAATTTTCAGGGGACACTGATGTGTTTTTCTTTTCTTGTGTTTGATTGGGTTGGTCTTTTGTAGCGTGCTCATGCTTCTAGAAACAGGGAACCTAGTCCCAAGTGGAATTCAGAGAATGTGTTAAAATCATCAGAGCGGAATCGGCCTCACTGCTCACAGATTCCCATAGGAATTAGTAGAGCATCCTCTGTACAGCAACGCTTGGAATTAGGATCAGGGGTAGGATGGTCTTATTTCACTTGTGGATTTAAACTTCTCTGCATTCCTTGCTTATACTGTCTATTCTCTATTGTGCGTCCTTCTCAAGCCACCAATGGGATTTTTTTTGTTTTATAGTGACAGGCATTGGTATCTCACTGGTGTATAGATTGTGTGATTGAATGATACATGTTTGTGTCACTGTTAACATGATAATAATGCTAATCCTTGCAGGTTGCATCTGGATCGCAATCAGTTATGTCCAATGGTTGCTCATCATTTTCCTCTCAGGCCTTCAGCATCACTCAGATGGTTGAGGAGGAAAGTTAATCCCACATCTTTAAAAATGACATTTCATGTTATTTTTTTTTGTTGTGAGCAATCATCGCTGGAGTGCTTACTCAGTAATGTACATTGTCGCTCTAAACAACAGATGGAGAGTCGGAGGTCACTCTCTACTAGCACAAACACTGACAGAGAGCTGAATGGGAGCAATGTGCAGGAACATTGGTCACGGTCCAACAGGGTCAGTAGTGCTCACATTGTTCAGCCACACTTTTAATCTCAAACTTCGGTGGTGGTTAAAGTGTTGGAGAGGTTCACTGGAAGCAGGAGGAAATTCAGACTACAGATGTGCAGTGTATCATAATCTGTTACGCCTCCTTTCCTTAACTGGACATGCCAATTGTGGACAAGCACACCATGAAGAACCAGATCCTGTACTACTCCCGAAGCCTCCCCTTTTAAATGGGGAATGAAGGCACATATTTCTTCTTGCTGACTTTTATTTTTCTGTTTTTATTCCATATCACTTGATAGGGGTGTGTGCATTGTCTACAAGAACACACTTTGTTCGGTGTGACTCCTTTAATATGTCAGGGTTACTATCCGTAACCCAAATTGGAAAATTATGCACAATAACCTTGACAGTTGCTCTATTTTAATATTTTGTCAGTATGTGTCAGATATCACCCTTTTCTTTTATTTCTACCTGACTGTCTCTGTGGGACTCTGCTGTTTGGGATGTATTTCTCTGGTCCACTTTGTCAGTAATTTCTGCTTTCTTTTCTAGCTTCCTCCGGAGCCTGTGAAAGACACTTTCAAGGACATATTTCCAGACACTGAGGCCACACCCACAGGCATCTAGTAAGTGCCATACCAACACTATTACAGTGTGCCAATTAGAAACTCTTGGCAGCTTTCTAAGTTGTTGTTGTTGAATAAGAATTAGATTTCACAGAAGTACAAGAAATGTACAGGAATTAGAATCGGTGGTGGGTGACACATGGACATCTTGCTTAGTATCACATATCGACACATGGTAGGAGTTTTGTGATTGGATTATCAGCACATATGCCCTATTGTATTTCAGTGCCACTCGTCGGCGACCCATCAAGGGTGCAGCAGGGAGACCTATCCAGTACACTTACCCAGACACTCCTGCCAGTCCCATTACCCTGGAGAGACGAGAGGTGGAGCGCCGCCTTGTGCCCCTCCGGATACAGATTTCGGTCTTCCTCATTGTGGCGTGCCTCCTGTACCTCATTTATGCTTGTGTTGAGGACAACTCATTCAGTCTGTTTGTGGCGATACTGGACAGTCTAAACCAGGAGTCAGACAGTGAGGAGGGGCTTTTGCTTCAGGCTGAGACACAGGACACACCAGCGCTTTCTGGACAGGAGTAACTCTGGGTTTTTTAGTCCTCTACATTGACTACACATGTGAGGGGTTGCTTTTTTTGGTGATGCAAGCCATAATAACATTGTCCTGGGATATCTTCAGGGAGCACATATTACTTTAAACACTTTGTTTTGTTGTTTACTGTGTTTGTGTGTTCTTATGGGAGCAAACCTCAAAGTCTAGTTTTACGTTTTTATATGTTTTGCTTATGGATGTGTTACCAAAATGCTCTTGGCACTGTAGTTGAAACAGTCGCTAAAACACAGATTCAGTTGAGATTTTAAAGGGCTGAAGATTCTCAAAATAATAATGTGGATGCTGTAATTTTTTTCTATTTCCTAACCCAAATTGTGTAATATGGTGGTGCCTTTCCAAAGCACTATGTCACTGTACTTGTATGATGCATTTGTTTGTTTTTTTGTTTGTTTTTTAAATATTTGAACTATATTTCAATAAAGGATGTTTTGCTTCATACTTTTTGGGCAACTCATAATACTAGTTGAAGTAAAAAAGATTACATGCAGATACAAAAATCAGTAGGGATCTTTCATGTAGTAAAAATACACTTACTACATGTCATGAGGCTGAAAACATTATTTTGTAGGTTACATACAGCATGTGTGACTGTTTGCTTTCAGGCCAGCAGGTGGCTCTGATTCAACAGTCCAAAACTAATTCAGTCTGCACATAGTCACAGTAAACAAGTTCCGCTTTCACAACAAACCACGATGTCAGACTCGGGGCCAAAATTCAAAATAGTCAAGTTTTTAAAGCTTATTATTAGTAGCTTCGTCATTACGGTCGTGCTGTTATTTACTATAGCATCTATCAGGACTTTTTCACTGGACGTAAATGTCGGACTTCAACTCGCCCACTGGGAAAAGACGAATAACATCTCGCTTATCATAGACCACCACAGGAGAGAAGAGCTTCTTGCTAATTTTAAAGGTAACGTTAGTTTTTGCTTGCTAGTCGGTAAACTGAAAGTAGCTTAATGAAATGTGGAGAAGCCACCGCTGACAGACATGTTACGCTAGGTTAACTATCTCTGTTCATTCATCCAGAGGCTATCCGGATCCCCACAGTGTCATTCTCACCGACGGAGAGCAACACCACCGCGCTGCTTGAATTTGACAGGCTCCTCCGAAAAGGTAACGTAAAGCTGGCCACTAAACGATGTGAGACACAGTTTTATGTAACGTTACGCAGTCACGTGTGTTCACCTTGTAGTTTAACGTTACAATGCTTCCAGACTGTAACACGACGTGACTCACTGAGCTAACGTTAGCTACGTAGATGTAACGGCTAGTGCCGTGCTTTCCCCAGTCTCCACTGTCAGTTAATTCCCCCCTCATGACTGAGGATTTGTTTATAACGCACAGTAGAGCCAAATCATGCCATCAAATTCTTTAAGGAAGGTTTTCTACAATTTATAATCAAAATTGTATCACTCTAAGTTACAGGTGTCAGCAGACGTCTAAGGGAAAGGGATGGCTTACAGTCTTTTAACCTATGCGACATTTTCATAAAGGTTTCTCAATAAACTTTAAATGTTTGTAAGTTAGTTATGTCGTTGTATATTCCAAACCAATTCATATATTTATTAAGCTATGCTCCAGTGCTCAAATATACAATATGATTGCAACTAAGAGTTATTTTCTGTATTGATGAATCTGCCAATTATTTTGTTGATCAATAAATTATTCACTTTGTCTATTCTCTTTGCTTGTTTTGTCCAACCAACAGTCAAAAACACAAAGATATTCAGTTTATTATCATTTAAGAAAAACAAAATCACCTCATTTAAGAAACTAAGCAAATATTTGGGAAGCAATGAATCAATTATCAAAATACCTGCCAGTTGTTGATCGACTAATTGTTTCAGCTCTATATATTGTAGAACAAAATATTTGTAATTTAGTATTGTTCTTTTATAATGTTTCAGGGACTCACAGGAGACAGATTAAAAAAAATAATGGTTACCACTGAAGAAACAGAGACTTGGATATCTTTTAGTCCCTAGTATGGGTTAAGCTCCGAAGACGCTGAATCCTACATTTGACATAATCCGAACAATACCATCTTTTTGTTAGACCCACCCTGACTGAGAAAACCCCACATGTTTCAACCTTCATGCCACACAGGCCAATACAGGCTTTGTGGTAAAGATAAACCTGACCTTTGAAAATAACCTCAGGGTTATTTTAGCAGACTCTAGAGAATGTGTAAAATAAGAGTTCCCCCTTTAAGCTTGTATTATTCTTCCTGTGTCAGCCTTCCCAACAGTTTTCTCTTCAAGCTTGGTTCATCATGAATTAGTCGCCAACTACAGCCACCTGTTTTGGGTGCAAGGATCACAGCCTGACCTGGTGCCATACCTGCTGCTGGCCCACATTGATGTAGTACCTGCCTCAGAGTCGGATGGCTGGGAGGCCCCACCATTTTCTGCCAAAGAGATAGATGGCTTCATCTATGGTAGAGGGACCATAGATGACAAGAGCCCTGTAATGGTGAGAGAACAAGTGATATTTTGTGTGATCTTGCTGTTAAACTGTGGAGGGTTTTAAGGGCAGAAGCTAAATATATAAATACATAATAATTATATAATTAATAATGCTTAAATAAATGAATAAACAATATTACAGACTCAGCAGGCTCAAGCGATCTGATCTAAAAAAAGCATAGGAATTCGCCTCCATCTATTCAGTTACAGCCAACATATCTACCATTGTAGCATGCAAGATTTCATTATGATCCGCACCGGTTGCTACCATCTTGAATTATGCAAACAGTAGATTCAAGTTCAACCACCAATCGCAGGGCAGAGTCCGCCACCTGACTTTTGATGGATGCAGTTGACAGATTTATTTTGCTGCAGCAAGTTACACTATGGATAAATAAAAGTATATATAAATAAAATTATATAAATAAAATTATAAATA
Organism: Siniperca chuatsi; assembly: GCF_020085105.1. NCBI lineage: Eukaryota > Metazoa > Chordata > Actinopteri > Centrarchiformes > Sinipercidae > Siniperca > Siniperca chuatsi. The sequence goes on along the minus strand of NC_058051.1, from coordinate 23,906,528 downwards.
GATAAATAATTGTGTGAATAAATAAATGTATGAATGAATAAATAAATATACATGTGTAAATAGATAAATATGTATACATATATATAAATAAATACACAAATAAACACAAGTAACATTTATATATTTTATTATATAATTATATATTTATTAAGCATTAAATTATATAATTATATATTCATTTAGTATATTTAGTATCAACCCATAAAACCCTCCATATTAAACAGAGTTGAGTTATATACTTACCTTTCATGTGCCAGCCAGGCTAAACTGATATGCTTTTTTTCTTCCAGGGAATACTTCAGGCACTGGAGTATTTGCTGATAAAAGGCTATGCACCACGCAGAGGATTTTACATCGGTCTTGGTCATGATGAAGAAGTACTTGAACTATTCAACTTTTTGAAATTGTGACCTTAAATGAGATTTAAAATACCATATTTGAATGTCTTTCAATATTTCTTTTTAAAGGTCAGTGGTTACAAGGGGGCAATGGGCATGGTGCGTGTACTGAAGCAGCGTGGTGTGCAGCTGTCGTTTGTCCTGGACGAGGGCCTGGCTGTACTCGATGGAGTCATCAGTGGTCTTGAAGGACCTGCTGCTCTGTGAGGACCTGCCATGCTCTAGTGCAGTGGTTCTCAAACTTTTTCTGTCACGCCCCCCTTCAGAAGCTGAAAAAAGTTCATGCCCCCCCACCCCAGCAACAGTTGATTTCTTTTTTTATCAATCATTAACAATACTGGCAATTGAAATAAACAAAAGATTAGCAAAAAAAAGCCTTGCTAGCATCAGAGCACTTTTGTTTGTTTATGTCACCACATGAATCATATTCATGCAACTTTAGGTCTGCTCAACACCTCCCTGCAGTGTCTCTACGCCCCCCAGTTTGAAAACCACTGCTCTAGTGTAACAGCTCAGCATGATTAAATTTGCAGCTTTTGCATGGTAAAAAATAAATAATTTGGCCAAGCTTGACATCACAACAGAAGCTTATCCTTAAAATTTTATGTCTCCGTTAAATTACATAAAAAGATATAGGTGATTGATCGACATTTGTTGTAAATTCTGTGTTTTATGTGTGTGTACGTGTTTTGTAGAATTGGCATAAGTGAAAAGGGTTCGGCCACGGTAAAGCTCAGTGTGTCTATGGTCCCAGGTCACTCCTCACTGCCTCCCAGTGAGACCACCATTGGGATCTTGGCTGCAGCAGTCAAAAGGTGAGAGGAACATTTTCTTCAAATTTAGATTTTTAGCTCATTTAATTCCTTATGATGAATTCTGGTTAGTCTCTGTGTTCATGCTGTATCATATGTTTAACTACATTCTACATTTTTACTACTCCACGAACAAAGACAAAATCTAAGACTTGGACTGTCTCATGCTATTTCCTCAGACTAGAGGAGAACCCCATGCCAAGATTGTTTGGTTATGGGCCTGAACGTGAAACCTTTGAGCATCTGGCTCATAAGGTAAGAGGAACCAACTACTTGTCCACTACTCATCACTAGGCATGTCACAGTTATTACATGATCACCTGATCGTGACTATTACAGGTGACCATGATCATTTTGCACAATTGTTAGATTCCACAATCAAGGGAATTTCAAGCCAATGTTAGAAATGTTGCAACAAATACAATGTGAATTAGGTTGAAGCAAATAAACTGTCCACCTGCGTATAAGGTTTCAATGCCTGGGAAAAAAACATGGGAAAAAAAGAGCTTGGCTATCTAGACCTTATGGCTATTGGTCAGGTTCTTCAGGTGTTTCAGCTCATATGGCACAGTATTCCTTGCTGGAGATCATTTACAGACAGTCTTTTGCTGCTTAATTTCATGTTTAAACCCAGTTTAGAATTGTTGTGTAATGTAAATGGACCAAACAGCTTATCTGTCATGTAATATTCACTACATCATCATTCATTTGTTATTTACACATTTCCATTGCCTATTTGTTGCATAAACTCTTAAAGGAGAAAAACACCTCAAGCGAGTGTAAAGCCTTTTTAGCAATATTGTGGAAGTTTTGTCAAATATGTGTCACTTCCATCCAGCTTTTCTAATTAAATAATTTGCATAAAAATGGAAACAGGGCTTTGTGTTTCCCCATTATACTTTAACCACTTTTTTTCATTACATAAGGTAGGCTTATACAACAGTTTGAGAACAAGTTATTTGAAATAAATCTATGTGCATTACAGCCAGAGTTTTATTTGAAGCTGGCTTAGATACAGGGCTTTATTTCTAAAAGTATATTTGGTCATATTTTAGTATGAAGCCTCATTGTTTTCTGATCTGCTTCCGTTTGCCTTTTGCATTATGTTATTAATACAAGCTCAACACTTCATTTATCTGTTTCAAAGCCCTCTAGCATTTCAGTGGACAGGATCCCTTCATTTCCTTTTATTGTGAAACATTTACAGGACCGTGTTGTGAAAAATTCATTGACATGCACGGTTCCCGTACAATACTTGAGGCAAATTGGGTTATATAAATAAATTGACATGATTTGAATACTTCAAATGTAGCTATTATAACGAAATAGCATGATTATGTTGTTCTATAAATGAAAGCAATGGAAATGTACTTTATGTTAGCATGCACATTATTTGACAGGCATCAGAAGTTTATCCACTATTGTTCTCTGCCACCCCCCGCCTGTATTTGGGGCCGGCCGTTATTTGTTCATGGCGGCCACAGCCATTATTTGAGACCCGGCAACTAAAATGTCATGATTGTGAGAGCCCTACTCATCACAACTAGTAGCATGTTAGAGCTCTCCCTTTTGTTACTCATTCTTTGACTTCAGTTCGGGCTCCCATTGAAGTTCATATTGTCGAATTTGTGGCTGTTCTCCCCACTCCTTGGCAGGTAATTACATCCTAAAATTCATTCAGCATGTTTTCTTCTGATAGTGTCAATTGGAATAAATCAGTTAGTATGTTTTATGTTGCAGGGTACTTGAAAGAAAACCAGTCACTAATGCTCTTGTAAGGACAACCACAGCAGTCACCATGTTTAATGCAGGAGTGAAGGTACAGTTATTAATTATGAAATCATAGGTTATTCACAGGAAATTACATTGCAAGCAATTCAGTTTTCCTTAGAAAAATCTTAAATTCTTTCCCTCCGTGTAGGTGAATGTCATCCCCTCCCTCGCTGAAGCTTACGTAAATCTACGAATTCACTCAGCACAGTCATTACAAGAGGTAGAGCCATTACTTTGATTCTCCCTTTTGAGAATTCCTGACATCTCACCATGAATATTCTGAATTGAATAAGCTGTGCGGTCCTTGTCTAGGTCTTGGACCTCATCCAGTCTACAGTGGGAGACCAGCGAGTGAAGATAGAGCTTGTTGATGGGTTTGACCCTCTGCCTGTCAGTTCTGCTGATGAAAAGTCCCTTGGCTTCCAGATCATTAAGAAAACTGTGTTGGACATGTTTCCAACAGTTACAGTTGCTCCAGGTAGAATCTATATTGATTTAATTGTAGAAAAAATGTGGTTATTAAGGCCAAAGTATTCCATGTGGGTTTTGATATAACATTTGAATGTGCAGGTATCTGTATTGGGAACACAGACAGTCGACACTTCAGAGACCTGACCAATGATATTTATCGCTTTGCCCCTGTCTGGTTTAAACCAGGTGATGCTCAGAGGTAAGAATCTAGTATGTCTAACACTGAATAAAAATAGTCTTAACAAAACATGCTGCAGTCGTTATAATGCTTGTGCAGAGTAATATCTGGCACACTAGATGGCTGCTTCTTGAACAAAAGTAAATTTTCTGCTGTTGGTCACACGTTTACAAAATTTCTGATGTAACGTGTGACCTACTTGTACTGTTCAGACTAAAAGTTCTTCTTGAACAAATATTGTAAGAAGAGTTTTATGTATAGAACCGACCTTTTGCCCAGTTTATCCCTCAGCTTTGGTAATAAAAAGCCATTATCCTGCAAGAACAGTAAGAGAGAATCGAATGAAGGAAACATATTTTCTTCTTCTTAGATACCATAAATTAATTTCTTTTTCTTTTTCTTAGATTCCATGGCATCAATGAAAGGATTTCCAAAAAGAACTACGAGGAGCTCGTCGTATTTTTCTTTAGTCTGATTCAAAACTGTGACATTCAGAAGCTCCCTGAGCCTCACAGCTCTGTCCATGAACTCTAAGGAATAGACAGTATGGGTAACAAGTCTGAATAATTTCAACAGCACCCAACGGGATCTTGACTTAATGTATAGTCACTAAATTTCAAACAAAATTATGTGATTGTGTATTTTAAAGCCAGGCGGTACAATTTTCCATTGTCATTTTAGATTTACAGTAAACCATGGACTCTTTTCAATCGTGTTTGATGACATACATTAATCAACTTGTAGTGATGAAATGATCATAGGATAACTATGTGGTGCTCCTTTACATTTGTGATTAGGATTTTGTGGTAGAATGCTGTGATGATTTTTGAATTTAAAATCATGATGGTATGAAATAAATTTGTTGTTGGGTTGCTAATAATACTGTAGTACTTAAAAACTTGAAATTATGATGGTACATATACTGTATCTTCAATGAAATGACTTCATAAATATTTTTTGGCTGCTCATAACAGACAATATAAAAATATCCTGCTTACTGTGGAAATGCTGAATTGTGATGTTTAAAAATGTATTTTATTTATTTGTTGTTGATTCAAGTACAGTAGTTTTTAAAGAATGCTGTACTATCACTGACAGACTTGTTAAAATGAATCTTGATTTGTAAAGGTATTTGCACACAATCTTGAGACAGGCATTGTTTAAAAGTACAACAAATAACTTTTAATGATGTGCTTGTTGTCATGTGATATATTTGACAATATCTAATTCTGTACTTATTGTACAGTACACTTATGAAATAAAAATTTCCCCTTAATATATGTTGAATTTAAAAACAAAACAAAAGGTTAGTTAGACGTGTGCTATCTAACTAAGAGGTATTCAGCTACACTATAAAGCAACACTGTAAAGCAAACCTAGAAGACAGCTTTTCTCTTAACAGTGAAGAATAGAAAATATAGAGAACAGCTTTTAGTAATACACCTTTTGTGTTAATAAGTATGAACTACCACTCAAGGATAGTAAAATTAATAATGCATGCACATTTAGGACCAGTTACAACATTTGCAGTTATCTAGGTAGACTAAACCAGAGGGGCATTTTTGGACATAATTGTAATGTTATTGAAACAATTGTAAAATTGGTCTTTTTCTGACAGAATTTTGTATCAGGTTTCCTGGCAGAGGTCGTTGTGGTGGTGGTGGTAGTTGTAGTGGTTATGGTTGAAGTTTCAGAGCCATGGTCTGTGGGGTCTATAGGTGGAATCTCTGGATTTGGAGTAGTTTGAACATTATTCCTAGGTTCCTTGGCAGTGGTCATGACTGGAACTTAAGAGTTAATAAAATCTCATTAAAATGTCACTGCCTTTCTACAGGATCGGATAGACACTTTTCACAACCTTCAGGTTTACCTGAAACCAGAAAGCTATGCGGATGGCCGACGAGATGGTATTTGCCCTGGTTACATCCAGATTCATAGACCAGACAAAGACTCCTCCAAAGTTGTTTTCAGTTAGGTAGTTGATCTGAGAGAATACAAAAGAAAAAGATCAACAGCTGAAGTCATGATCACACATCAGCTGTTTAACTGGATTTGTGTACAACTAGTTGTTTTCTAAAGAATTATAGGCATTAAACAAATGGCTACCTTAGCATTAATGCTGTCTTTGTTGTCAAAGCCGACCCACTGATTTACTGAGGTGTCATATGGAACTTTCTGTTCTTAAATCCGCTTAAACAGTTTTTTCTTTTAAGATTAAGACAAACCTGAAAGGAAGGGTTAAATCTCAAATCCCACATATTTGCATCATCAGAAACTTGACACACCATATCTGTATGTATGATTACACTATTGATTTAAATAGATTAGAGATTCCAGTTTAACCTCATAATAGGACCAGAAGCCTGCCTCCTTGGTGTAACAGCCTGCATTGCCAGCACCACTGATTGGTGCTCCAACTTCACTGAAATGAGAGGACAGGGTAAAGATTCACCCATATGCACATATCCCAAATTTAGCTTTTCAGCAGGTATCCCTGGTCCTGCCAATATTGCATTGTATAGTCCTGAAATGTTGAGAAAAATATATGGTTAATGTGAGCAACAATTCCCCTTTTTCTGAGTACACAAATCATTTATCACAAAGAATTCCGTCATTAGAGTCAAATATAAACCAAAAGGATAAACTGTAAGATAAAAGTCCCAAGTCTGGTATCTTTTTGTTAGCATGCTTGTTGGAGCTTCTTTAAGAAGTCCACAAGGAAATGTTCTGTCATTACTTATACCCCTTTGTAGACTGGCAGTCACTATGGGGGAATAGTCAGTACTGTACTGATATAAAAAATATTTGTTCTCTCCATAGACTGTTAATTCTTCTCTTTTAAAGACTGGCTGCAAGATCAAAAAGTGGCTTTTGGTTGTTGTGTTTGGCATATGTCACTACTGACTATTGGTATTATGATTATGCAACTTTAAACAATATGCTATTTATAAATGGCATGCCAGTTGTTTTTCAATGAGAGCTACCAGCTGGCAGAACAGATAGTTTATACTACTAATTGGACTGGCAAATATTGTTCCTCAATATCAATGTTCTTTATCTCCCATTCTAGAAAGTCGTGTGCTTTTCTGTCTTTCCTAAATTGATAGTTGTGATAGTTTTTACTTTTCCTGTCTTTTTTTAAAATCACTGGAAGTAACACTAGAAGTAAACAGTATTGTATCACATCATGAAATAACCAACAGCTACAGAGAAAATCAGGAAACATAAATAATGACCGTACAAATCATACCACTCAGGACGATGCAGTCTCATCAGTACAAATAATAAAGTTGTTCATCTAAAATTCAAACACACATATAGTAAAGCATCAAATACAAAAATCTAAGTTTTTAGATGGTCACCCCTTCTGATAGACTGTTTAGGTTATTTTTTATTTCACCATTTTAATTCTATTTAATTCCCCACCTTATTTTAGTGTTTACGTACAAACTACTTTAATGTGCTCACCTTGATTTAGTTTTCAGTTCTCTTTTCCCCCCACACGAAAACACCTACACCTGTGTCTCAGAACATACACCCCCCCATCACCCCATCCCCCGTCTGTTTCTCTCTCCCTGTATCTGTCTGCTCTGTTGACTTTCTTCATCAGCTGCATGTTTTAGAAAGTTTACCCGCGATTCCATTTTCATGGCAGCAGGTGAGCCACATGTGAAGGAGGCTTGTTGTTACTGACGTAGCCTATAAGTGTACTTAGGACCGGGGACAAGGGAGAGAGGTGGAACGGTTACCTCTGCTGATTATGTCGTGTCTGGGCTTGGCCCGCAGCATTTTTCTTGACCAAAAAATAATCAATAGTTCTCTTCATTTTTAATTATGTTTTAAGGCTGTGATGTTGCTCGCGATTTCTCTCATTTGCTCGCTAGGAATGTGGGAGGAGTACAGGGCGGGAGGCGTACAGGGCATGCACAGCACATGCAGACCTGCTAAATTTCAGTTGCTCCGGTGCGACCAATGAAAATGTTTAGTCCCACTTGACAGTACCTTGTTAAGTAGCTGTTTAATATCAACCAGCATTGCTTTAGTTTGTTCAGTAAACAGAAATACTGAGTTGCGTTGTCTTGGAAACTTGTGGTATTTCATCATTATTCATTTATTGATTTAGTAATATTACACTACATTACATTTAGACTTACATTTCATAAATATATGCAATATGCAACAGCAGTGTCATTATGTAAGACAAATCCAATCAGGCAATGACTAAATATAAACCAACAAGAACACACCCATACAATAGAGTTAGATACACCAACAATGATATATGTATGCAACAAGCATATGATTAAGTAGGGCATGTCAATTTAAGTGATGGCAGTCCAAAAATATAATGACAGACATGGATGGGAAGTGTAGATTAGTGAGGCCTAAAAAGAAGCAACCATAACCATTATTAAGAATTGTTTCCACATATAACCCAACAGTGAAAAATCTGAAAAAATTATACATATGACAGCTTTTGACACTAGCCCCCTTTTGTTGATAAGATTAAATATTACCACTTATGGAGAGTAAAATGATTCATGTGCAACTCTTTAGGGCCAGTCGCAGCATTTGCAGCTTTGTTTAAAGATCAAACCTGGTTGGCATTTTTGGATGTAGGTTATCTGACCGGCACAGTTGTAAAAAGAATTTGGGTCATCAGGGTTGGTGTAAACCCCATCGCTCTTTCCATCACAGGGGTTTCCAGTGGGTACTTTAGTGGGTGTTGTTGTGGTAGGCCAGTCGCAGCATTTGCAGCTTTGTTTAAAGATCAAACCTGGTTGGCATTTTTGGATGTAGGTTATCTGACCGGCACAGTTGTAAAAAGAATTTGGGTCATCAGGGTTGGTGTAAACCCCATCGCTCTTTCCATCACAGGGGTTTCCAGTGGATACTTTAGTGGGTGTTGTTGGGGTTGTGGTTGTGGGAGTTGGAGTGGTAAGGCCAGGAAAATCTGAAAGAATGAGATTCAGATATTGTGTTAATTGGTCTTTAACCCTGCTTGAACATCTCATCACATCTGAATATCACTGAGCATGACTGCTGAGATTTCTAAATAGAACAAGCACACATTTGCACCCTGCATAATAAAAGTAATAAAATGAAATAAAAGGTGATTATATTAATGCTGATGGCATTAAATCAAATACACACTAAAAACCACTACCCCATGACAGGATAGGATAGATAGTTTTTGCATTTTGGTTACCTGGAACCAGGAGTTTATGCAGGTTGCTGATGAAGGGGTAGTTGCCCTGTTTACAGAACTGTCCGTTAAAGTCATCCAGGTCCAGAGACCAGACAAAGGCCCCTCCAAAGTTGTTGTTTTTTAGGTAACTGACCTGAGAGGATGAGGAAGAAAACACTTCAACACATGATGTCATGCTGACAAAATATCTATTGAAACAGATTTGTGTACAACCAGACATTTGCAATGGAATTACTGAGTAATAGTTTGAATTAAACAGATGATTACCTTAATATCAAGGCTGGTGTTGTTGTCAAATCCAACCCACTGATCTTTTGTTTTTGCATATGGAACTCTCTGATCAGGTATCAGATGGATTGTACTCTTTCTAACATAAAGGCAAGTCTGAAAAGAAGGTTCAAATGTCACATTTAAATGTAATGTATTAACATAAACAGACATTTGTAAAAGTGGTTTGCCTACAAAAAGGCTATTGATATAAATTAATTATATTCACAGCTTGCGGTTTTACCTCATATGAAGCCCAGAATCCTTCTTCACCGGTGAAGTGACCTTCTTTACCAGGACCACTGGCTGGTGCTCCAACATTGCTGAATGCAGAGGAGAGGGTAAAAACTCTCCCATATGCCGCTAACCCCAGGTTTAGCTTTTGTGAAGGTGCCCCCTTGTCCCGCCAATACTTCATGGCAGAGTCCTAAAATGTGGAGAAAAAAACCCAATTAGGATGAGAAGACATCTCTAAATAGAAAGGTGTTTCGGCAGTTGAAATATGAATCCCTGTACTTGCAGTGTTAGAGTAGATTTTGTCTCCAGTGTCTCGGGATCCTCTGTATAAGGGGCTGTGATGTCCTGTGACACTTTCCCAGGGGCCGTGAAAGTCAAATGTCAGCACATTAATGAAATCCAGGTACCTGGTAAAATGCAGAAGAGTAAGTTCACCAAAACATGACGAAAGCTAATGATGGGTATAAAGTCAAGAATTTCTCGTTTGTTTCACGTGGCAATCTGTGCGACTTCATAACTGGCATCGATGGTTGCTCTCTCAGCAGAGACACTAGCAGTGACGATTAATCTGTCACGGTTAGTTGCTGTTCCCTCAGCCACAAAGGCCTCTTTGAGCTCCTATACAACACAGAAGCATGGTTCAGTCTCAGTTAAGTATACAATCTTATATTTTCATACAGTATGGCATATTTCTGACAGTGTCTGCCCCAGAAGAAAAATTCAGGATCTGACCTTGCACAGTTGTGTAAATCTCTGCTTATCCCGTGGTTGGCTTCTAGCTCCTCTGGGGTACCTCCAGTCAAGGTTTAGCCCATCAAACCCAAATGTTCTCATTAGTGTGATAGCAGACAGGATGAAGTTTGCTCTTTTTTGTTGTGCTGCAACCATTGTACGGAATCTGGTTGTTGAACAAAACAGTTGAACAAAACAGTTCCTTCAAGAAGGCACTTCACATGCTGCATTTAAGGGCCCTGTTTTACTAGTATAAACACAAAGAGCAGTGTCAACACTTTGGTGACCAATTTTATGTGCACATATTTGTGTGATTATTTTCCAGCAATCTGCGTTTGGTTTCACATAATGTAATGAAGGTATCGGGTATAAATATTTCTGCTGGTTGGACTATGTTTAAGTGTGTATTTGCATTATTATGTAGTTGCTAAAAATTATAAAAAACACATTTTGTTTGTGTCTGCTGATGGATTCATGAAATGAACTTATTTATGTAATTAATTACCAGAATCTCACCATGTGCTACCTCATTTGTATGAAACCATGCATGCTGTGCAAAGCACAAAAATACTGCATGAATGGGCAAAGTTTCATGATCAGGAAAATACCAACATGTTGAAGTACTGCTTACACACACTGTCTTTGCATTGGCACAAAAAAGGCCTAAATGTTCTTGTAAGTAACTTACTTTGTTGTGTCAAATGTCAAGCCACCAACCGCCAACAGGGTTTTGAGCAGTGGATTTCTGTGGGAGCATAAAAGTTTAGTAATTATTATTTAACAAAACACAAAATTCAACATAATTTCCACAATATTTCTAGGCTAAAGCGCTGACCTGGTTTTGAGTCCAGTAAAGGACTGATAGCGTTGTATGTCAGTTTCACTGCTGGGGACCAGCTGATGTTGGTTGTTAATGTCAGAAAAGGCATAGATCAGATGGGTGCACTGGTTTGGATCGATATCTGACACAGTAAACCTCCCGTCCTCTGCTCTATTTTCAGCCAAGCTGTTATAGTAACACACCAGCCTGGAGGAAGAGGCTGAGACATGGAAGAAAATTATGGTGGTTTTATTCAGTTTTTGAAGACATCAATTATATCAAGATCCTTGTTTACCAACAATTGTTGACTTGGAGACATTATTTATTTGTTAGTAAGATTGTTTATTTGTTATAAACTTACCCAAACTGGCAATGATCAAACAGAGACCTTCAAAGTGAGAGACGTGGTCAGTATTAGGTTAAAAACAAAGCTTAAGAGGTCATTTCACCCAAATCACAAATTTTAAAAAACCCACAGGTTTTCTCACTCACTTAAGTTGGTCTCTAGCATTACAGATATGTTTGGTTTTATTTGTCCAGGTTAATGAGATATTGCTCTTTGAGATGTCTGAAGCCACCCCAATACATTGGAATTTCGTTTTACATTTGAAAAATGTACAACAGCAACATGTCTATCCAGAAACCCTGTCCCCACTATTCTGGATAATCCACAAACCTCACTGTGCATGTTGTGTGGATTATTCAGAGTAATGGGGACACTTTTTCTTGAAAGATTTGTCAGTGAATTTCCTAAATGCAATTTTTCAGTCATAAGCACCACGAACCAGACTCCATTCACTTTCACCTGCATGGCTAGATACCACTTGAGGTAAGTGAGAACGAAGTGCATTTTTGTGATTTGGGTGAACCGACCCTTAATGGAAACATTTACTTGACCAGTGTGCCTTACCTGCTGTTAAAGTCAGCTTGCACATGATGTTACTATGTGGATAGGCAGAAATAGAAGAAACAGAAAAATTAGTTTAATATGCAGCTAAAAAATAAACACAGAGTGGTTCCCTGAGTATTTTAGCAGTTTAAAGACACTGGTCACTGTCATGTGATGTAATTTTTTTTTCACCTATAGTACAAACATGCCATAATGCGCCACTTCAACAGGACCACACAATATAGTATTAAGTGTAACAGAGCTCACAAATTCAATATTGAGTGCTGCACTTGAATAAGGAGCCTGTTTGTATTATTTCAGAATTTCTCACCCGGAAAGCCAGCTATGGCTAAGTAGAAAACATGTTGTTTAATATTATCTTTATAGTGCTGTGACTGTGGCTTGATTAGGTCTAGATATTGTTACCACAACAAAAAGTTTTTCACTGTTGCCTGTGACAGCTACACACCAAAATATGGCAGACAAGAAATTGAGGTGTAATACCAGTGGAGTACCATCTGAGGGAGCTAATCTGAAAAACATTCTTCTTTTCTTGTGTAAATTAGCACTGCTTGGGAAAGTAGGTCAGTCTCATATTCTGTCATGGTGTGGTGTGTCCACCAGTGCCAAGATGCACCTAGCTGCTGCCAGTGTGTGGGTTTACTTAGAAAAGTATTGGAATGATTATTTTGATGCACGTTGTACACTGCCATTGTGTCTTTGCCATTGATGTGGTCAGCACTCAACCAAAACATTTAAGGGCTATTTTCCAAGAGCATTAACCTAGATAAACACTCAAGTTCCTCATACCACATTTTGGGGCAGATGATTTGTGTTGTGTTATATTACTCAGCAGCATAGCTTAGCATAGATCTGCTTTTACAATGCCACTTTTAAATTAGAGTGAGAATAATGGCAGAAAAATGCAACTGTACCATCTCATAGCATATGTATAGACCAAGCATCTGCTTCAAAAATATTCTGTATCCTCTTTTTACTGGACCCATGATATTTTCACTTACCTTTATCAGGGTAATGGATCAAGTTTCAATCAGTGATCAAACAGCATCTAGAATCATTGAAGAGCATATCAAATTGTTTTATCACAACATACAATCAAGCAGCCACCCACAGTATCAGTCTAAACACTTATGTATAAATGTAGATATAGAAAAGAAAAAGAGCTAGTCTGGCACACCTTTCCAGATGTGTGAGCTAACGGCTGCATTGTAAATTGTCTTCCGTCTTTGTTACAGCTCTGCAATGTCAGTGAAGTGTTTGCTTGGATATCAGATCACTCATATTTTATTGTGTGTTTTAATCCCTTAGAAGATCTGATCAGATCAAGTCTGATCAGACTGAACAGGTTAGTTACTGAATGTTCATTATCAATCACGTTTGATCAATTAATTGCCTGTATCGTGCAAAAACACAGCTTTAAGCCTGAAAATGGTCGTAACATGTACATAATTTGTACAACATACAATAATCATCACATTAGGTACAAACAAATTTAAACGAGAAAAAGTATGTACAGTGCCAGCTGGTTCAACCCCCCTCCATGAAATGTGTCTAGTTTAGCAAGCGAGTTAGTTAGAGGGATGGCAATATACATAGCAACAACTAAGAAAACAAGAAAACAGAAATAAGAAAACAGTGAAAATGTAGTTTAGTAAAATCAGAGTAAAAGGAATACTTACAAAGATAATGGTGAAAGAAGCATATACCATCTCTCTACTGTGACTGATGGATGACTGGCTGTGCAGTTTTAAATGGGTTAGACAGCTGACAGTCTGGCACTTAAATAGTGTGGGGATAATTAATGCAATGTTGCAGTGTCCAAAGGAATGTCCAATTAGACACTGATGGAATCTGGGACAAAAGAACAAAGTCACCTCATGCCAAGCCCTTGAATTATAATTAAAATTTTATTGAGAGAACCCTCATCATTATTAAAATGCACTATGACTATTTCAGATTACTTTTATTTCAGATTAAGATAAATATGTAGTTCAAAAACAACAAAAGGACCAGCAAACAACACAGCACTCCAACTTTGTTTTTATCATAGTATAATGTCACATTGCAAGTTGTCAGTTGCTTGCAATTGCCTTCGTAAAACTCAACATTTGTACCGAGTGATCGGAAAAATAGAAATACTTGCCCAATATAATACAATAGCACTGCAATAATTCTGTGGTACTTTTTAGTTATTTCCATTTTTTATGGAAATTAAAGCAGATAGGAGAAATTACATACAAGAAAGGTTTCTCTTCACAATTAGTGAAAGACAAAGTAACAACACATGCACAGAAGAAGGCTAGAATTAGTAGAAATGAGCACATCTGCATCATTATGTAAGGTACATGTAATTATACAGTAGTTTAACAGTAAACCAACAAGAACACAAAGGGGTTTGATTGTTTGATAATAAACAACACTATCATCAAATGAGACATGTCCTAAAAACAATGTCATAAACAACAACACAAATAGCACACACACCCAAATGGGTTAGAAAGACCTACTTCCTTGTTATTACTCTCTATTAATAAATAGTACTGTGAATTGACACACATTGGCTGGAATGAAATACAGTTGCTGCTTTTCCATATGGACCAGAGCAGCATTCTGTTTCTGTACTGCTTTAACTGAATGGGCAGAATAACCAAAAACACTGCTTAATCAGCTAAAGTTGTCCACTCTTGTGATTCCTCTTATCTGGCATGTGTATACAGTGTACTGTAGAAGCAACTGTAGTGGATGAGCATGCCACATCTGATTTTAAAAGACTGATGTACACTCCATATGTATTTTTTATTTTTATTTTGTAAAGATTTTTTGTGGCTTTTTGCCATTATTTGACAGGAACAGCTGAAGAGAGACAGGATATGTGGGAGAGAGAGAGGGGGGATGACATGCAGCAAAGGGCCAACGGTTGGATTCAGACCCTGGCTGCTGCTGTAAGGACTCTACCAGGTGAGATCCAAACAGTGAGTGACTTGGAAGGACAAAGAGAGAGAGAAACTCTATTTAAAAGATGCATTATGAAGTTACTTTACCAGAGCCCTCTGCTCAGCACCACAAGACAAAAGAGCAGCTCCTTCTTATTTTTCCTGACTTTTAATGGCTTACAGCAGCACCAGTCAAGGGTGACTTATTAAGTTTGCCTTTATATTATTTTTATGAAATTTTTAATTTTTAAGAAATAATCTCGTCAAAAGAGTTTGAAACAATAATGCACCTCAATTTCTTTCCCCAGCTTTGAAATCCACAGTCAAATGAACCTTAACAATAACCTTGATAATACTGTTCCAAATACTACAGAACTAGTTTACGAGACAGTTTTGATCCCTATAATACATTATATTACGATATGTAAAGAATCTTAAATTGGATGGTGATCTCTGTGAAGCACTGCATCCAAATGCGTCTTCACATTAAAGAGGCTCAATCAGTAATCACATTTACTGTAGTAAAGATTATTGCATCACATCACGAAATAACCAACAGCTACAGAGAAAATCATAAAAAGTAATGACCATACAAATGATACCACTCAGGATGATGCAGTCCCATCAATAGGTACAAATAAGAAAGTTGTTTATAAAAAGGGTTTACAATCTATTTCTTAATTCAAACATACATATACTATAGCATCAAATTTAAAAATCCATGGAGCTTATGGAAATCCATCTGGAAATGTTAATGCTAATATTTGATGTGTAAATTGTGTTTTCAGTTATCCACCTAAGTGTAGATTAGTGAGGCCTAAAAAGAAGCAAGCATAATGATTATTAAGAATTGTTTCCACATATAGCTGATCAGTGGAGAATCTGAAAAAATTATACATATGACAGCTTTTGACACTGCTCCCCTTTTATTGATAAGATTAAATATCACCACTGATGGAGAGTGAAATGATTCATGTGCAACTCTTTAGGGCCAGTCACAGCATTTACAGCTTTGTTTAAAGATCAAACCTGGTTGGCATTTTTGAATGTAGGTTATCTGACCGGCACAGTTGTAAAAAGAATTTAAGTTGTTTGGGTTGGTGTAAACCCCATCGCTCTTTCCGTCACAGGGGTTTCCAGTAGATTACCTGATGTTAGAGTTAGCTTGCGCATGTTGTTGCTATGTGGATGAGCAGAAATAGAAGAAACAGAAAATGTGTTTAATACGCAGCTAAAAAATATAAACACAGAGTGAGTATTTTAGCAGTTGAAAGACACTAGTCACTGTCATATAATGTACATTTTTTTTTACACCTGTAGCACAAATCAGACACACAACAATGCACCACTTCAGCAGGACCACACAATGTAGCATTAAGTGTAACAGAGTTCACAAAGTCAATATCGAGTGCTGCACTTGATTCAGGAGCCTTGTTTTTTGCATTGATTTCTCACCTGGAAAACCAGCTAAGGCTAACTAGGAAATATGTTTTTAAATATTATCTTTATAGTGTTGAGACTGTGGCTTGTTAAGGTCTAGATATTGTTACCTCAACATAAAGTTTCTCATTGTTCCCTGTGACAGCTACACCCTAGAAGGCATACAAGAAGTTGAGGTGTAGTACCTGTGAAGTACCAGTTAAGGAAGATAATCTATAAAATTGCTGCTTTTCTTGAGTGTCAATTAGAATCTTCTTTGGAAAGTAGGTCAGTTTCATATTCTGTCACAGTTTTTTTCCACCAGTGCCAAGACACACCTAGCTGCAGCCAGCCATGGATGTTGTCAGCACCCAACCAAAACTTTTAAGGGATATTTTCTAAGAGCATTAATCTAGATAAACACACATAAAGTTCCTCATACTCTCTTATTACTCAGCAGCATTGTTTAATGACCGACTTTTGCAATGCCAATTTTAAATTAGAGTGAGAATAATGGCAGGAAGCTCCTTAGGTGCAGCCCAGCGAGGTTAAAGGAATGCGGAATTTGGAAGCTTTTTTTTTTTTGCAGTTCTCTTATGGCCCACATTTGGCCTTGAATGATGGCATTGACTCAGGATGAGTGTGGCTGCCTAAAGTCAGCCACAGGTCTACTTGCAGCCCCCACAGGTCTGGGCCAAATCGGGGGCCAGTGGAATTAACCACAACTTCACCTTAAATGGGCCAGATATCATGCAGCTAATGGGCACAAATGATAATGACTTGATTCGAACACCCACTGTGTATAATTGCATAACAAGATATTATACAAATATACATTATCATAGTTTTCTTGAATTCTTGATCATTGAGCTGCCCCTCCAAAACCTTAAAAAAAAAACAAACAAACAAAAAAAAAAAAACAGATCTTGAAGGGTTACAATCGGAAGTGTTTCTTGTGGTAGAGCTGGGCTCTCTTCTGCAGTCCCCTTTAATTTGTAAACTAGCTTCACCAATATGCCCATCTGTTCTTTGATAACTTCTTGATTGCAACTCAAACCACCAAATATGCAAAGACTGCTGAAGAAAAGAGAGAATGAAAGAGAGCTGCCAGAAAAGAAAGAGACAAGAATCATGCAAAACCTCATGCAAAGTTTTGAAGGGGTTGAAAAGTGATGTGCAGCTAGCCTTACTGCTTCTGGACAGGTAAGCTATATTTTACTCTGCACTTATAGGCTACGGATATTTGTTAGCCAGCTAGATTTGTTGGTGGTTTTACCTTGATAGCCAGTGTCGAGGTCAGAAAAACCTCTCTCCGAGTTGGTTGATGAGAAGGGATCCACACGAGACCTACAATTGTCTTTTAACTAGTATTTATAATCCTCACAATTATTACAAATATTACAAACAATCTAACAATACAGACAAATACAGATATATATCTGGAGACACAGCACAGAGACCTCTCCAGGCGATCTCCCTGCTATGTCTGAAGCAGCAATACAAAAGTGTATGGTTATATGTCCTCTTGGTACACAATGCTATGTAAATGCCTAAGTTCACACTTCCCATTCCTCTTGATCTTCACCGGCTGCTGCATTCCATTCTCAGGTGTGATCAGAGCGGCTGGTCAGTAAGGAAATGCAAATCACCCCCATGCATTGATCAAGCAACTCATCTCAACAGGGTGCCGACTCCGGCCTGCCAACACATGTGCATACATTCCTTCCCACTCTTTGTCAACCCCAATCACCTCTGTATGTCACCATGGGATTATCATATCCACTTTCTTGTATCTAACTGTTAATTAGATTGCAGTCTATGGTGCAGAACAGCTGCTGACCTGAGATGTTACATTAGTTAGACTTGTACAGAGGCAAACATCTTACATACAAGGTGTACGTAGCACAAACTATCAATCCTACTAACACAGCCCAAGTTTTCATATTTGACACCAGCAACTGCCCAGACGCTTGTCATTTATGGTGGACTTCAGCTTGGTTTGCTGTGTAACGATAGCGGCAAATGTTGTTGTTAGCTGGGTGGCTAGCTAGTATTAGCTGTAGTAATATGTATGTGCTTCATTGTAGCACAGCAGAAAACAGACTCAGTAATGTTAGCTAACTTTACAGCCAAGTGGATGACTGAGAAATGAAACATTAGATAATAATGTTCATCTGTCCTTGCCTAGTTATGAGAAAGAATGCTCCTATCTATCTATCTATCTATCTATCTATCTATCTATCTATCTATCTATCTATCTATCTATCTATCTATCTATCTATCTATCTATCTATCTATCTATCTATCTATCTATCTATCTATCTATCTATCTATCTATCTATCTATCTAGCCAGTAGGACACGACTAGCTAATATTTTCAAACACCATATTCATACTACCATACGGGTGTAATGTATTGTTAGTCTGTGACTTCAATCTATTATTGCTAGGGCTGGGTGATATGGCTTATAAATAATATCTCAATATTTATAGGCCACAAAAACAATATATATCTTGATATACACATTGTCTCTAAAATAACATACCATAAATTCTCAACTAGTGCAAACATAGGATGATCTTAAAGAATATGATGCATGGCTGTAGATTAAACTACCTAACAGTATATAAAATAGTTAAAATTAGCTCAACCTTAAACATCTACAGCAATAAAATGCAACATACACATCAATGCAGCAGTGATATTAATCCAGAAACATCATCTATAATAGTAAAACACTGACAGGGAACATTTTATTGCACAATGAGTACTTGCAGAACTTTTACTTTTAGTGGAGTATTTTCACAGTAGGGTTGGTATTAGTACTTTTGATTAAGTAATGGACCTAAATACTTCTTCCACCTCTGGTTAATGCACCCACAGCCTAACTACACCTGTGTTACCGGCCAAGCCTCCCCCTTTAAGCTTGTTTTAAGATCTTTGTTTAAAGATCAAACCTGGTTGGCAGTATTGGATGTAGGTTGTCTGACTGGCACAGTTGTAAAATGAATTTGGGTTATTAGGGTTGGTGTAAACCCCATCGCTCTTTTCATCACAGGGTTATCCACCACACCCTTCAGATCTGCTAGTGGTAGCTGTTGTTGTGGCTGTGGTAGGGGGAGTTGTTGTGGTTATGGTAGGGGGAGTTGTCATGGGGTTAAACATTTACTTGGCCAGCGTGCCTTACCTGATGTTAGAGTTAGCTTGCGCATGTTGTTACTATGTGGATGAGCAGAAATAGAAGAAACAGAAAATGTGTTTAATACGCAGCTAAAAAATATAAACACAGAGTGAGTATTTTAGCAGTTGAAAGACACTAGTCACTGTCATATAATGTAAATTTGTTTTTACACCTGTAGCACAAATCAGACACACAACAATGCACCACTTCAGCAGGACCACACAATGTAGCATTAAGTGTAACAGAGTTCACAAAGTCAATATCGAGTGCTGCACTTGATTCAGGAGCCTTGTTTTTTGCATTGATTTCTCACCTGGAAAGCCAGCTAAGGCTAACTAGGAAATATGTTTTTTAATATTATCTTTATAGTGTTGAGACTGTGGCTTGTTAAGGTCTAGATATTGTTACCTCAACATAAAGTTTCTCATTGTTCCCTGTGACAGCTACACCCTAGAAGGCATACAAGAAGTTGAGGTGTAGTACCTGTGAAGTACCAGTTAAGGAAGATAATCTATAAAATTGCTGCTTTTCTTGAGTGTCAATTAGAATCTTCTTTGGAAAGTAGGTCAGTTTCATATTCTGTCACAGTTTTTTTCCACCAGTGCCAAGACACACCTAGCTGCAGCCAGCCATGGATGTTGTCAGCACCCAACCAAAACATTTAAGGGATATTTTCTAAGAGCATTAATCTAGATAAACACTCAAGTTCCTCATACCATGTTATGAAAGAAATCTTGCAGAACAGGATGGTTATTACTCAGCAGCATTGTTTAATGACCGACTTTTGCAATGCCAATTTTAAATTAGAGTGAGAATAATGGCAGGAAGCTCCTTAGGTGCAGCCCAGCGAGGTTAAAGGAATGCGGAATTTGGAAGCTTTTTTTTTTTTGCAGTTCTCTTATGGCCCACATTTGGCCTTGAATGATGGCATTGACTCAGGATGAGTGTGGCTGCCTAAAGTCAGCCACAGGTCTACTTGCAGCCCCCACAGGTCTGGGCCAAATCGGGGGCCAGTGGAATTAACCACAACTTCACCTTAAATGGGCCAGATATCATGCAGCTAATGGGCACAAATGATAATGACTTGATTCGAACACCCACTGTGTATAATTGCATAACAAGATATTATACAAATATACATTATCATAGTTTTCTTGAATTCTTGATCATTGAGCTGCCCCTCCAAAACCTTAAAAAAAAAAAAAAAAAAAAAAAACAGATCTTGAAGGGTTACAATCGGAAGTGTTTCTTGTGGTAGAGCTGGGCTCTCTTCTGCAGTCCCCTTTAATTTGTAAACTAGCTTCACCAATATGCCCATCTGTTCTTTGATAACTTCTTGATTGCAACTCAAACCACCAAATATGCAAAGACTGCTGAAGAAAAGAGAGAATGAAAGAGAGCTGCCAGAAAAGAAAGAGACAAGAATCATGCAAAACCTCATGCAAAGTTTTGAAGGGGTTGAAAAGTGATGTGCAGCTAGCCTTACTGCTTCTGGACAGGTAAGCTATATTTTACTCTGCACTTATAGGCTACGGATATTTGTTAGCCAGCTAGATTTGTTGGTGGTTTTACCTTGATAGCCAGCAACTGCCCAGACGCTCGTCATTTATGGTGGACTTCAGCTTGGTTTGCTGTGTAACGATAGCGGCAAATGTTGTTGTTAGCTAGGTGGCTAGCTAGTATTAGCTGTAGTAATATGTATGTGCTTCATTGTAGCACAGCAGAAAACAGACTCAGTAATGTTAGCTAACTTTACAGCCAAGTGGATGACTGAGAAATGAAACATTAGATAATAATGTTCATCTGTCCTTGCCTAGTTATGAGAAAGAATGCTCCCTATCTATCTATCTATCTATCTATCTATCTATCTATCTATCTATCTATCTATCTATCTATCTATCTATCTATCTATCTATCTATCTATCTATCTATCTATCTAGCCAGTAGGACACGACTAGCTAATATTTTCAAACACCATATTCATACTACCATACGGGTGTAATGTATTGTTAGTCTGTGACTTCAATCTATTATTGCTAGGGCTGGGTGATATGGCTTATAAATAATATCTCAATATTTATAGGCCACAAAAAACAATATATATCTTGATATACACATTGTCTCTAAAATAACATACCATAAATTCTCAACTAGTGCAAACATAGGATGATCTTAAAGAATATGATGCATGGCTGTAGATTAAACTACCTAACAGTATATAAAATAGTTAAAATTAGCTCAACCTTAAACATCTACAGCAATAAAATGCAACATACACATTAATGCAGCAGTGATATTAATCCAGAAACATCATCTATAATAGTAAAACACTATTAGTGTAGTATTTTCACAATAGGGTTGGTATTAGTACTTTTGATTAAGTAATGGACCTAAATACTTCTTCCACCTCTGGTTAACGCACCCACAGCCTAACTACACCTGTGTTACCGGCCAAGCCTCCCCCTTTAAGGAAGGTAGCCATGTGGTTAACCAGCGGTGTTGTTGTGAAAGTGAGCCTTTCCCTTACGTTACTTTAGTCATAAAGTCATAAAGCCATAAAGTGTGTAGCTGAGCTCAGGTTGCAGTATAATAGTTACTGGATGGCAGCTTTTCACTAACTATTACACTGCAACCTGAGCTTTTCTACACACTTTATGGCTGACTAAAGTAACGTAACTACCCCTCAGCGGCGACCAGCATAAACAGTGAAAACTAGAATATGATGATATGGTCATCTGCTATATTGTGCATGAATGAATATTTGAATATATCGAATATATTTCGATATATCGCCCAGCGCTAATTACTGCAAATGTTGCTGCTGTGGCGAACACTGCTGTGGATTCATGAGTTGATGGAGGGGGGGTGTTGGAGACGTGGGGAGGAGGGAGACTGCTAGTCTGCTAGTCTGCAAGAACGGAAAAGAAGTTACCAAAAATGCTGATATTGCTTACAGCCCCTTTAAAGACAAATACATGCACAGGACAAGGCTAGAATTAGTAGAAAAGAGCACAGCAGCATCATCATGTAAGGCATATCTAATTACACAGTGGTTAGAAATAAACCAACCACTTCTAATTCATACCTCATTTGAATGGCTTTTCCATGAGTGCCAGTTAGGCAGCTTGTTTCCACAGTATTTTGTGTCTTATCTCATAAACAATTGATAGAACAACATAGAACAACCAAACATAGAACAAAACCAAACAAAATATGCAAAAATTTGTCAGGGAAACGAGTATTTAATTACATTTATTAGTAACTTATTAATTTAGTAATATGTATTTGTATTTATTTACATTTAGACATACAGTATATAAATATATGCAATATGCAACAGCTGTGTCATTATGTAAGACAAATCAAATCGCGCAATGATTAAATATAAACCAACAAGAACACACCCATACAGTAGAGTTAGTACACCAACAACCATATAATTAAGTAGGGCATGTCAGATTAAATGATGGCAGAAAAAAAAACTAGAACATATACAAACAACTGGTTTAGATACACCTAAAATTAACAGACAGCAACATGACAACAATTGCAAATACACAAGTTTGTATTATGTATTGATAAATAAAATAATATAAATAACATTGTATATTTACAGGCATGGATGGGAGGACATTGCCACTCTGAACATGTACACACAGTTGCGAATTGATGAAAGAATATGTGACTAAATGCTGAAAGATTTGGTGTCATGACATTAATGCACAGTTTTGTTGTTTGCTAACTGAAAAGAGGAGGAAATAAAAGAGATTTAATTTTCCCATTATTTTGGCATTTCACTGGGGACAGGGAGGTTATGGAAATTCATCTAGAAATGATGCATAAATGGTAAAGTGTAAATTAGTGAAGCCTAAAAAAGTGAGCATAACCATTAGTAAGCATTCTCTTCACATATAACTCAACAGTGAATAATTAGAAGAAATTGTACATATTACAGCTTTTGACACTACTCCTGTTTTGTTGATTAAATAGTACTACTTATTGGAATAGTCACAGCATTTGCAGCTTTGTTTAAAGATCAAACCTGGTTGGCATTTTTGGATGTAGGTTATCTGACCGGCACAGTTGTAAAAAGAATTTAGGTCATTAGGGTTGGTGTAAACCCCATCACTCTTTCCGTCACAAGGGTTTCCAGTGGATACTTTAGTGGGTGTTGTTGTGGTTGTGGTTGAGGGTGTTGTTATTGTTGTAGTAAGGGGAGCTGTTATGGTGGGGGGAGTTTTTGTAGTAGGGGAAACTGTTGTGGTTGTGGTGGGGGGAGTTGTTGTAGTAGGGGGAAATGTTGTGGTCGGGGCTGTTGTTGTGGTTGTAGTAGGAGGATTACTTATTGGCCAGTCACAGCATTTGCAGCTTTGTTTAAAGATCAAACCTGGTTGGCAATTTTGGATGTAGGTTATCTGACCGGCACAGTTGTAAAAAGAATTTGGGTCATTAGGGTTGGTGTAAACCCCATCACTCTTTCCATCACAAGGGTTTCCAGTGGGTACTTTAGTGGGTGTTGTTGTGATTGTGGTTGAGGGTGTTGTTATTGTTGTTGTAGGGGGAGCTGTTGTGGTCGGGGGTGTTGTTGTGGTAGCGGGAGTTGTGGGTCTGGTAGGTGGAGTGGTTGTAGTAGGAGGAGTTGTGGTAGCGAGAGTTGTGGTTGTGGTAGTGGGCATTGTTGTTGTAGTAGGGGTAGCTGTTGTGGTTGTGGTGAGGGGAGTTGTTGTGGTCAGGGGTGTTGTTGTGGTTGTAGTTGGGGGATTTGTAGTGGTAGCGGGAGTTGTGGCTGTGGTAGGGGGAGTGGTTGTAGTAGGAGGAGTTGTAGTTGGAGTTGTTGTGGTTATAGTGGGGGGAGTTGTTGTGGTAGCGAGAGTTGTTGTGGTTATAGTGGGGGGAGTTGTGGTAGCGAGAGTTGTGGTTGTGGTAGAGGGAGTAGTTGTTGTAGGAGGAGTTGTGGTTGTGGGAGTTGTTGTGGTAGTGGTTGGTGGTGTTGTTGTAGTATTAAGGGGAATTGTTGTGGTCGGGGGTGTTGTTGTACTTGTAGTAGGGGGAGTTGTTGTGGTAGCGGGAGTTGTGGTAGGAGGAGTTGTTGTAGTAAGGAAACTGTTGTGGTTGTGGTGGGGGGAGTTGTAGTAGGGGGAGTTGTTGTGGTTGTGGTAGGGGAAGTTGTGGTGGTTGTGGTAGGGGAGTTGTTGTAGTAGGGAAGCTGTTGTGGTGGGGAGTTGTAGTAGTAGGGGAGTTGTTGTGGTTGGAGGTGTTGTTGTGGTAGCGGGAGTTGTGGTTGTGGTAGGGGAAGTTGTTGTCGTAGGGTGTGTTGTGGTTGTGGTAGAGGGAGTTGTTGTAGTAAGGTGAGTTGTGGTAGTTGGCATTGTTGTTGTGGAAAGAGGAGCTGTGGTTGTGGGAGTTGTTGTGGTTGTGGCTGGGGCAGTGGTTGTAGTAGGAGAAGTTGTTATTGTGGTAGGGGAAGTTGTTGTGGTAGTGGTAGGGGGAGTATTGGTTGTGGTAGCGGGAGTTGTGGTAGTGGGTACTGTTGTGGTAGGGGGCGTTGTGGTTGTGGAAGTTGTTGTGGTAGTGGGAATTATTGTTGTTGTTGTATGGCGAGTTGTTGTAGTAGTAGGGGGAGCTGTTGTGGTAGGAGGAGCTGTTGTGGTTGTGGTGGGGGAAGTTGTAGTAGGGGGAGTTGTTGTGGTTGTAGTTGGGGGTCTTGTTCTGGTAGCGGAAGTTGTGGCTGTGGTAGGGGGAGTAGTTGTAGATAGGGGAGTTGTTGTGGTAAAATGAGTTGCTGTAGGGGACGCTGTTGTGGTTGTGGTGGTGGGAGTTGTGGCTGTGGTAGGGGGAGCTGTTGTAGTAGGGTGAGTTGTTGTGGTTGGGGGTGTTGTTGTGGTAGCAGGAGTTGTGGTCGTGGTAGAGGGAGTCGTTGTAGTAGGGTGAGTTGTTGTGGTAGGAGAAGTTGTTGTCATAGGGGAAGCTGTTGTGGTTGTGGTGGGGGGAGTTGTAGTAGTAGGGGAGTTGTTGTGGTAGTTGGCATTGTTGTTGTGGTAGGAGGAGTTGTTGTTGTAGTAAGGAGCTGTTTGTGGTTGTCGTAGGGGAGTTGTTCTTGAGGCAGGAGAGTTGTTGTAGTAGGGGAAGCAGTTGTGGCTGTGGTAGGGGAGTAGTTGGAGTAGGGTGAGTTGTTGTGGTAAAATGAGTTGTTGTAGGGAGAGTTGTTGTGATTGTGGTAGGGAAGTTGTGGTTGTAATATGGGGAGTTGATGTGGTGGCGAGAGTTGTGGCTGTGGTAGGGAGTAGTTGTAGTAGGGGAGTTGTTGTGGTTGTGGTAGGGGATTTGTTCTTGAGGAGGAGGAGTTGTTGTAGTAGGGAAGCTGTTGTGGTTGTGGTAGGGAGTTGTAGTAGTAGGGGAGTTGTTGTGGTAGCAGGAGTTGTGGCTGTGGTAGGGAGAGTTGTTATTGTAGGGGAGTTGTTGTATTGTCATAGGTGGAGTTGTTGAGGCAGCAGGAGTTGTTTTAGTAGTGAAGCTGTTGTGGTTGTGGTAGCGCAGGAGTTGTGTTGTAGTAGAGGAGTTGTAGTAGTAGGTGAGTTGTTGTGGTTGGGGTGTTGTTGTGGGAGGAGTTGTGGTTGTAGTAGAGGAGTTGCTGGAGTAGTGAGTTGTTGTGAGTTGTTGTGGTAGTTAGGAGCAGTTGTTGTTGTGGTGTTGTAGTAGGGGTTGTTGAGTTTGTTGTTGTGGTAGCAGGAGTTGTGGAGTCGTGGTAGAGGAGGTTGTAGTAGGGGGTTGTTGTAGTAGTTAGGGAAGCTGTTGTGGTTGTGGTGTTGTAGTTAGGGGTGTTGTTGTGGTAGCAGGCATTGTTGTTGTGGTAGGAGGAGTTGGAGTTGTTGAGCTGTTGTAGTTGGTAGGGAGTTGTTGTGGTAGGAGGAGTTGTTGTCATAGGGAAGCTGTTGTGGTTGTGGTAGGGGGGAGTTGTAGTAGTAGGGGAGTTGTTGTGGTAGTTGGCATTGTTGTTGTGGTAGGAGGGGAGTTGTTGTTGTAGTAGGGGAGCTGTTGTGGTTGTCGTAGGGAGTTGTTCTTGAGGCAGGAGGAGTTGTTGTAGTAGGGGGAAGCAGTTGTGGCTGTGGTAGGGGGAGTAGTTCTTGAGGGAGGAGGAGTTGTTGTAGTAGGGGAAGCTGTTGTGGTTGTGGTGGAGGGAGTTGTAGTAGTAGGAGGAGTTGTTGTGGTAGCAGGAGTTGTGGCTGTGGTAGGGAGAGTTGTTATTGTGGTAGGGGAGTTGTTGTGGTTGTCATAGGTGGAGTTGTTGAGGTAGCAGGAGTTGTTTTAGTAGGGGAAGCTGTTGTGGTTGTGGTAGCGGGAGTTGTGGTTGTGGTAGAGGGAGTTGTAGTAGTAGGGTGAGTTGTTGTGGTTGGGGGTGTTGTTGTGTAGGTAGGGAGTTGTGGTTGTAGTAGAGGGAGTTGCTGGAGTAGGTTGAGTTGTTGTGGTAGTTGGCATTGTTGTTGTGGTAGGAGGAGTTGTTGTAGTAGGGGAAGCGGTTGTGGTGGGGGGAGTTGTAGTAGTAGGGGGTGTTGTTGTGGTTAGGGGTGTTGTTGTGGTAGCAGGAGTTGTTGTTGTGGTAGGGAATTTGTTGTCCTAGGGGGTGTTGTGGCTGTGGTAGGGGGAGTAGTTGTAGTAGGGGGAGTTGTTGTGGTTGGGGGTGTTGTTGTGGTAGCAGGAGTTGTGGCTGTGGTAGGGGGAGTAGTTGTAGTAGGGGGAGTTGTTGTGGTTGGGGGTGTTGTTGTGGTAGCAGGAGTTGTGGTCGTGGTAGAGGGAGTCGTTGTAGTAGGGTGAGTTGTTGTGGTAGGAGAAGTTGTTGTCATAGGGGAAGCTGTTGTGGTTGTGGTAGAGGGAGTTGTAGTAGTAGGGTGAGTTGTTGTGGTTGGGGGTGTTGTTGTGGTAGCGGGAGTTGTGGTTGTAGTAGAGGGAGTTGCTGGAGTAGGTTGAGTTGTTGTGGTAGTTGGCATTGTTGTTGTGGTAGGAGGAGTTGTTGTAGTAGGGGAAGCGGTTGTGGTGGGGGGAGTTGTAGTAGTAGGGGGTGTTGTTGTGGTTAGGGGTGTTGTTGTGGTAGCAGGAGTTGTTGTTGTGGTAGGGAATTTGTTGTCCTAGGGGTGTTGTGGCTGTGGTAGGGGGAGTAGTTGTAGTAGGGAGTTGTTGTGGTTGGGGGGTGTTGTTGTGGTAGCAGGAGTTGTGGCTGTGGTAGGGGAGTAGTTGTAGTAGGGGAGTTGTTGTGGTTGGGGGTGTTGTTGTGGTAGCAGGAGTTGTGGTCGTGGTAGAGGAGTCGTTGTAGTAGGGTGAGTTGTTGTGGTAGGAGAAGTTGTTGTCATAGGAAGCTGTTGTGGTTGTGGTAGAGGAGTTGTAGTAGTAGGGTGAGTTGTTGTGGTTGGGGGTGTTGTTGTGGTAGCGGGAGTTGTGGTTGTAGTAGAGGAGTTGCTGGAGTAGGTTGAGTTTGTTGTGGTAGTTGGCATTGTTGTTGTGGTAGGAGGAGTTGTTGTAGTAGGGGAAGCGGTTGTGGTGGGAGTTGTAGTAGTAGTAGTAGGGGTGTTGTTGTGGTAGCAGGAGTTGTAGCAGGAGTTGTTGTGGTAGGGGAATTTGTTGTCCTAGGGGTGTTGTGGCTGTGGTAGGGAGTAGTTGTAGTAGGGGAGTTGTTGTGGTTGGGGGGTGTTGTTGTGGTAGCAGGAGTTGTGGCTGTGGTAGGGGAGTAGTTGTAGTAGGGGAGTTGTTGTGGTTGGGGTGTTGTTGTGGTAGCAGGAGTTGTGGTCGTGGTAGAGGAGTCGTTGTAGTAGGGTGAGTTGTTGTGGTAGGAGAAGTTGTTGTCATAGGGAAGCTGTTGTGGTTGTGGTAGAGGGAGTTGTAGTAGTAGGGTGAGTTGTTGTGGTTGGGGGTGTTGTTGTGGTAGCGGGAGTTGTGGTTGTAGTAGAGGGAGTTGCTGGAGTAGGTTGAGTTGTTGTGGTAGTTGGCATTGTTGTTGTGGTAGGAGGAGTTGTTGTAGTAGGGGAAGCGGTTGTGGTGGGGGGAGTTGTAGTAGTAGGGGTGTTGTTGTGGTTAGGGGTGTTGTTGTGGTAGCAGGAGTTGTTGTTGTGGTAGGGGAATTTGTTGTCCTAGGGGGTGTTGTGGCTGTGGTAGGGGGAGTAGTTGTAGTAGGGGGAGTTGTTGTGGTTGGGGGAGTTGTTGTGGTAGCAGGAGTTGTGGCTGTGGTAGGGGGAGTAGTTGTAGTAGGGGGAGTTGTTGTGGTTGGGGGTGTTGTTGTGGTAACAGGAGTTGTGGTCGTGGTAGAGGGAGTCGTTGTAGTAGGGTGAGTTGTTGTGGTAGGAGAAGTTGTTGTCATAGGGGAAGCTGTTGTGGTTGTGGTAGAGGGAGTTGTAGTAGTAGGGTGAGTTGTTGTGGTTGGGGGTGTTGTTGTGGTAGCGGGAGTTGTGGTTGTAGTAGAGGGAGTTGCTGGAGTAGGTTGAGTTGTTTTGGTAGTTGGCATTGTTGTTGTGGTAGGAGGAGTTGTTGTAGTAGGGAAGCGGTTGTGGTGGGGAGTTGTAGTAGTAGGGGTGTTGTTGTGGTTAGGGGTGTTGTTGTGGTAGCAGGAGTTGTTGTTGTGGTAGGGAATTTGTTGTCCTAGGGGTGTTGTGGCTGTGGTAGGGGAGTAGTTGTAGTAGGGGAGTTGTTGTGGTTGGGGGTGTTGTTGTGGTAGCAGGAGTTGTGGCTGTGGTAGGGAGTAGTTGTAGTAGGGGAGTTGTTGTGGTTGGGGGGTGTTGTTGTGGTAGCAGGAGTTGTGGTCGTGGTAGAGGAGTCGTTGTAGTAGGGTGAGTTGTTGTGGTAGGAGAAGTTGTTGTCATAGGGAAGCTGTTGTGGTTGTGGTGGGGAGTTGTAGTAGTAGGGGGAGTTGTTGTGGTAGTTGGCATTGTTGTTGTGGTAGGAGGAGTTGTTGTTGTAGTAAGGGGAGCTGTTGTGGTTGTCGTAGGGGGAGTTGTTCTTGAGGCAGGAGGAGTTGTTGTAGTAGGGGAAGCAGTTGTGGCTGTGGTAGGGGGAGTAGTTGGAGTAGGGTGAGTTGTTGTGGTAAAATGAGTTGTTGTAGGGAGAGTTGTTGTGATTGTGGTAGGGGAAGTTGTGGTTGTAATATGGGGAGTTGATGTGGTGGCGGGAGTTGTGGCTGTGGTAGGGGGAGTAGTTGTAGTAGGGGGAGTTGTTGTGGTTGTGGTAGGGGGAGTTGTTCTTGAGGGAGGAGGAGTTGTTGTAGTAGGGGAAGCTGTTGTGGTTGTGGTGGAGGGAGT
The DNA here is from genome assembly GCF_020085105.1 of Siniperca chuatsi. Classification (NCBI taxonomy): domain Eukaryota; kingdom Metazoa; phylum Chordata; class Actinopteri; order Centrarchiformes; family Sinipercidae; genus Siniperca; species Siniperca chuatsi. Next base: position 23,876,907 of record NC_058051.1, on the reverse strand, counting down.
TGTAGTAGTAGGGGGAGTTGTTGTGGTAGCAGGAGTTGTGGCTGTGGTAGGGAGAGTTGTTATTGTGGTAGGGGGAGTTGTTGTGGTTGTCATAGGTGGAGTTGTTGAGGTAGCAGGAGTTGTTTTAGTAGGGGAAGCTGTTGTGGTTGTGGTAGCGGGAGTTGTGGTTGTGGTAGAGGGAGTTGTAGTAGTAGGGTGAGTTGTTGTGGTTGGGGGTGTTGTTGTGGTAGCGGGAGTTGTGGTTGTAGGAGAGGGAGTTGCTGGAGTAGGTTGAGTTGTTGTGGTAGTTGGCATTGTTGTTGTGGTAGGAGGAGTTGTTGTAGTAGGGAAGCGGTTGTGGTGGGGGGAGTTGTAGTAGTAGGGGGTGTTGTTGTGGTTAGGGGTGTTGTTGTGGTAGCAGGAGTTGTTGTTGTGGTAGGGGAATTTGTTGTCCTAGGGGTGTTGTGGCTGTGGTAGGGAGTAGTTGTAGTAGGGGAGTTGTTGTGGTTGGGGTGTTGTTGTGGTAGCAGGAGTTGTGGCTGTGGTAGGGGAGTAGTTGTAGTAGGGGAGTTGTTGTGGTGGGGGGTGTTGTTGTGGTAGCAGGAGTTGTGGTTGTGGTAGAGGAGTCGTTGTAGTAGGGTGAGTTGTTGTGGTAGGAGAAGTTGTTGTCATAGGGAAGCTGTTGTGGTTGTGGTCGCAGGGAGTTGTAGTAGTAGGGTGAGTTGTTGTGGTTGGGGGTGTTGTTGTGGTAGCGGGAGTTGTGGTTGTAGTAGAGGGAGTTGCTGGAGTAGGTTGAGTTGTTGTGGTAGTTGGCATTGTTGTTGTGGTAGGAGGAGTTGTTGTAGTAGGGGAAGCGGTTGTGGTGGGGGGAGTTGTAGTAGTAGGGGGTGTTGTTGTGGTTAGGGGTGTTGTTGTGGTAGCAGGAGTTGTTGTTGTGGTAGGGGAATTTGTTGTCCTAGGGGGTGTTGTGGCTGTGGTAGGGGGAGTAGTTGTAGTAGGGGGAGTTGTTGTGGTTGGGGGTGTTGTTGTGGTAGCAGGAGTTGTGGCTGTGGTAGGGGGAGTAGTTGTAGTAGGGGGAGTTGTTGTGGTTGGGGGTGTTGTTGTGGTAGCAGGAGTTGTGGTCGTGGTAGAGGGAGTCGTTGTAGTAGGGTGAGTTGTTGTGGTAGGAGAAGTTGTCTTCATAGGGGAAGCTGTTGTGGTTGTGGTAGAGGGAGTTGTAGTAGTAGGGTGAGTTGTTGTGGTTGGGGGTGTTGTTGTGGTAGCGGGAGTTGTGGTTGTAGTAGAGGAGTTGCTGGAGAGCAGGTTGAGTTGTTGTGGTAGTTGGCATTGTTGTTGTGGTAGGAGGAGTTGTTGTAGTAGGGAAGCGGTTGTGGTGGGGGAGTTGTAGTAGTAGGGGTGTTGTTGTGGTAGCAGGAGTTGTTGTTGTGGTAGGGAATTTGTTGTCCCTAGGGGTGTTGTGGCTGTGGTAGGGGAGTAGTTGTAGTAGGGGAGTTGTTGTGGTTGGGGGTGTTGTTGTGGTAGCAGGAGTTGTGGCTGTGGTAGGGGGAGTAGTTGTAGTAGGGGGAGTTGTTGTGGTTGGGGGTGTTGTTGTGGTAGCAGGAGTTGTGGTCGTGGTAGAGGGAGTCGTTGTAGTAGGGTGAGTTGTTGTGGTAGGAGAAGTTGTTGTCATAGGGGAAGCTGTTGTGGTTGTGGTGGGGGGAGTTGTAGTAGTAGGGGGAGTTGTTGTGGTAGTTGGCATTGTTGTTGTGGTAGGAGGAGTTGTGGTTGTAGTAAGGGGAGCTGTTGTGGTTGTCGTAGGGGGAGTTGTTCTTGAGGCAGGAGGAGTTGTTGTAGTAGGGGAAGCTGTTGTGGTAGCAGGAGTTGTGGCTGTGGTAGGGAGAGTTGTTATTGTGGTAGGGGGAGTTGTTGTGGTTGTCATAGGTGGAGTTGTTGAGGTAGCAGGAGTTGTTTTAGTAGGGGAAGCTGTTGTGGTTGTGGTAGCGGGAGTTGTGGTTGTGGTAGAGGGAGTTGTAGTAGTAGGGTGAGTTGTTGTGGTTGGGGGTGTTGTTGTGGTAGCGGGAGTTGTGGTTGTAGGAGAGGGAGTTGCTGGAGTAGGTTGAGTTGTTGTGGTAGTTGGCATTGTTGTTGTGGTAGGAGGAGTTGTTGTAGTAGGGAAGCGGTTGTGGTGGGGAGTTGTAGTAGTAGGGGGTGTTATGTTGTGGTTAGGGGTGTTGTTGTGGTAGCAGGAGTTGTTGTTGTGGTAGGGAATTTGTTGTCCTAGGGGTGTTGTGGCTGTGGTAGGGGAGTAGTTGTAGTAGGGAGTTGTTGTGGTTGGGGGTGTTGTTGTGGTAGCAGGAGTTGTGGCTGTGGTAGGGGAGTAGTTGTAGTAGGGGAGTTGTTGTGGTTGGGGGTGTTGTTGTGGTAGCAGGAGTTGTGGTTGTGGTAGAGGAGTCGTTGTAGTAGGGTGAGTTGTTGTGGTAGGAGAAGTTGTTGTCATAGGGAAGCTGTTGTGGTTGTGGTAGAGGGAGTTGTAGTAGTAGGGGGTGTTGTTGTGGTAGCAGGAGTTGTTGTTGTGGTAGGGGAATTTGTTGTCCTAGGGGTGTTGTGGCTGTGGTAGGGGGAGTAGTTGTAGTAGGGGAGTTGTTGTGGTTGGGGGTGTTGTTGTGGTAGCAGGAGTTGTGGCTGTGGTAGGGGGAGTAGTTGTAGTAGGGGGAGTTGTTGTGGTTGGGGTGTTGTTGTGGTAGCAGGAGTTGTGGCTGTGGTAGGGGGAGTAGTTGTAGTAGGGGGAGTTGTTGTGGTTGGGGGTGTTGTTGTGGTAGCAGGAGTTGTGGTTGTGGTAGAGGGAGTCGTTGTAGTAGGGTGAGTTGTTGTGGTAGGAGAAGTTGTTGTCATAGGGGAAGCTGTTGTGGTTGTGGTAGAGGAGTTGTAGTAGTAGGGTGAGTTGTTGTGGTTGGGGGTGTTGTTGTGGTAGCGGGAGTTGTGGTTGTAGTAGAGGAGTTGCTGGAGTAGGTTGAGTTGTTGTGGTAGTTGGCATTGTTGTTGTGGTAGGAGGAGTTGTTGTAGTAGGGGAAGCGGTTGTGGTGGGGGGAGTTGTAGTAGTAGGGTGAGTTGTTGTGGTTGGGGGTGTTGTTGTGGTAGCGGGAGTTGTGGTTGTAGTAGAGGAGTTGCTGAGTAGGTTGAGTTGTTGTGGTAGTTGGTTGTTGTTGTGGTAGCAGGAGTTGTTGTTGTGGTAGGGGAATTTGTTGTCCCTAGGGGTGTTGTGGCTGTGGTAGGGAGAGTTGTAGTAGGGGAGTTGTTGTGGTTGGGGGTGTTGTTGTGGTAGCAGGAGTTGTGGCTGTGGTAGGGGAGTAGTTGTAGTAGGGGAGTTGTTGTGGTTGGGGGTGTTGTTGTGGTAGCAGGAGTTGTGGTCGTAGTAGAGGGAGTCGTTGTACTAGGGTGAGTTGTTGTGGTAGGAGAAGTTGTCTTCATAGGGGAAGCTGTTGTGGTTGTGGTAGAGGGAGTTGTAGTAGTAGGGTGAGTTGTTGTGGTTGGGGGTGTTGTTGTGGTAGCGGGATTTGTGGTTGTAGTAGAGGAGTTGCTGGAGTAGGTTGAGTTGTTGTGGTAGTTGGCATTGTTGTTGTGGTAGGAGGAGTTGTTGTAGTAGGGGAAGCGGTTGTGGTGGGGGGAGTTGTAGTAGTAGGGGGTGTTGTTGTGGTAGCAGGAGTTGTTGTTGTGGTAGGGGAATTTGTTGTCCTAGGGGGTGTTGTGGCTGTGGTAGGGGAGTAGTTGTAGTAGGGGAGTTGTTGTGGTTGGGGTGTTGTTGTGGTAGCAGGAGTTGTGGCTGTGGTAGGGGAGTAGTTGTAGTAGGGGAGTTGTTGTGGTTGGGGGGGTGTTGTTGTGGTAGCAGGAGTTGTGGTCGTGGTAGAGGGAGTCGTTGTAGTAGGGTGAGTTGTTGTGGTAGGAGAAGTTGTTGTCATAGGGGAAGCTGTTGTGGTTGTGGTGGGGGGAGTTGTAGTAGTAGGGGGAGTTGTTGTGGTAGTTGGCATTGTTGTTGTGGTAGGAGGAGTTGTGGTTGTAGTAAGGGGAGCTGTTGTGGTTGTCGTAGGGGGAGTTGTTCTTGAGGCAGGAGGAGTTGTTGTAGTAGGGGAAGCTGTTGTGGCTGTGGTAGGGGGAGTAGTTGGAGTAGGGTGAGTTGTTGTGGTAAAATGAGTTGTTGTAGGGAGAGTTGTTGTGATTGTGGTAGGGGAAGATGTGGTTGTAATATGGGGAGTTGATGTGGTGGCGGGAGTTGTGGCTGTGGTAGGGGGAGTAGTTGTAGTAGGGGAGTTGTTGTGTTTGTGGTAGGGGAGTTGTTCTTGAGGGAGGAGTTGTTGTAGTAGGGGAAGCTGTTGTGGTTGTGGTAGGGGGAGTTGTAGTAGTAGGGGGAGTTGTTGTGGTAGCAGGAGTTGTGGCTGTGGTAGGGAGAGTTGTTATTGTGGTAGGGGGAGTTGTTGTGGTTGTCATAGGTGGAGTTGTTGAGGTAGCAGGAGTTGTTTTAGTAGGGGAAGCTGTTGTGGTTGTGGTAGAGGGAGTTGTAGTAGTAGGGTGAGTTGTTGTGGTTGGGGGTGTTGTTGTGGTAGCGGGAGTTGTGGTTGTAGTAGAGGGAGTTGCTGGAGTAGGTTGAGTTGTTGTGGTAGTTGGCATTGTTGTTGTGGTAGGAGGAGTTGTTGTAGTAGGGGAAGCGGTTGTGGTGGGGGGAGTTGTAGTAGTAGGGGGTGTTGTTGTGGTTAGGGGTGTTGTTGTGGTAGCAGGAGTTGTTGTTGTGGTAGGGGAATTTGTTGTCCTAGGGGATGTGGTGGATGTGGGAGGGGAGTAGTTGTAGTAGGGGGAGTTTTTGTGGTTCTGGTAGGGGAAGTTGTGGTTGTAGTATGGGGAGTTTTTGTGGTAGCGGGAGTTGTGGCTGTGGTAGGGGGAGTTGTGATTGTGGTAGGGGAAGCTGTTGTGGTTGTGGTGGGGGGAGTAGTAGTAGTAGGGGGAGTTGTAGTTTGGGATGTTGTTGTGGTAGCGGGAGTTGTGGCTGTGGTCGGGGAAGTTGTTGTCTTAGGGGGTGTTGTGGTTGTGGTAGAGGGAGTTGTAGTAGTAGGGTGAGTTGTTGTGGTTGGGGGTATTGATGTGGTAGCGGGAGTTGTGGTCGTGGTAGAGGGAGTTGTTGTAGTAGGGTGAGTTGTTGTGGTAGTTTGCATTGTTGTTGTGGTAGCGGGAGTTGTTGTTGTAGGGGATGCTGTTGTGGTTGTTGTGGGGGGAGTTGTAGTAGTAGGGTGAGTTGTTGTGGTAGTTGGCATTGTTGTGGTATGAGGAGTTGTTGTAGTAGGGGATGCTGTTGTGGTTGTGGTGGAGGGAGTTGTAGTAGTAGGGGGAGTTGTTGTGGTTGGGGGTGTTGTTGTGGTAGTGGGAGTTGTGGTTGTGGTAGGGTAAGTTGTTATCCTAGTGGGTGTTGTGGTTGTGGTAGGGGGAGTTGTAGTAGTAGAAGGAGTTGTGGTTGGGGGTGTTGTTGTGGTAGCAGGAGTTGTTGTTGTGGCAGGGGAAGTTGTTGTCCTAGGGTGTGTTGTGGTTGTGGTAGAGGGAGTAATTGTAGTAGGGGGAGTTGTTGTGGTAGTTGGCATTGTTGTTGTGGTAGGAGGAGTTGTTGTAGCAATGGGAGCTGTTGTGGTTGTGGTAGGGGGAGTTGTTGTTGAGGTAGGAGGAGTTGTTGTAGTAGGGGAAGCTGTTTTGGTTGTGGTGGAGGGAGTTTCAGTAGTAGGGGGAGTTGTTATTGTGGTAGGGGGAGTTGTTGTGGTTGTCATAGGGGGAGTTGTTGCGGTAGCAGGAGTTGTTTTAGTAGGGGAAGCTGTTGTGGTTGTGGTAGCGGGAGTTGTGGTTGTGGTAGAGAAAGTTGTTGTCCTAGGGGGTGTTGTGGTTGTGGTAGAGGGAGTTGTGGTTGTGGTAGGGGAAGTTGTTGTCGTAGGGGGTGTTGTGGTTGTGGTAGAGGGAGCTGTTGTAGTAAGGTGAGTTGTTGTGGTAGTTGGCATTGTTGTTGTGGAAAGAGGAGTTGTGGTTGTGGGAGTTGTTGTGGTTGTGGCTGGGGCAGTGGTTGCAGTAGGAGAAGTTGTTATTGTGGTAGGGGAAGTTGTTGTGGTAGTGGTAGGGGGAGTTGTTGTTGAGGTAGGAGGAGTTGTTGTAGTAGGGGAAGCTGTTGTGGTTGTGGTGGGAATCGTTGTAGTAGCGGGAGTTGTTGTGGTAGTTGGCATTGTTGTTGTGGTAGGAGGAGTTGTAGTAAGGGGAACTGTTGTGGTTGTGGTAGGGGGAGTTGTTGTTGAGGTAGGAGGAGTTGTTGTAGTAGGGGGAGTTGTTTTGGTTGAGGGTGTTGTTGTGGTAGTGGGAGTTGTGGTTGTGGTAGGGGAAGTTGTTGTCCTAGGGGGTGTTGTGGTTGTGGTAGAGGGAGTTGTAGCAGTAGATTGAGTTGTTTTGGTTGGGGATGTTCTTGTGGTAGTGGGAGTTGTGGTTGTGGTAGGGGAAGTTGTTGTTCTAGGGGGTGTTTTGGTTGTGGTAGAGGGAGTCGTAGTAGGGTGATTTGTTGTGGTAGTTGGCATTGTTGTTGTGGTAGGAGGAGTTGTTGTTGTAGGGGAAGCGGTTGTGGTTGTGGTAGGGGGAGTTGCAGTAGTAGGGGGAGTTTTTGTAGTTGGGGGTGTTGTTGTGGTAGCAGGAGTTGTGGTTGTGGTAGAGGGAGTTGTCGTAGTAGCGTGAGTTGTTGTTGTAGTTGGCATCGTTGTTGCGGTAGGAGGAGTTGTTGTTGTAGTAAGGGAAGCTTTTGTGGTTGTGGTAGGGGGAGTTGTGGTTTTGGTAGGGGAAGTTGTTGTCCTAGCAGGTGTTGTGGTTGTGGTAGAGGGAGTCGTCGTAGTAGGGTGAGTTGTTGTGGTAGTTGGCATTGTTGTGTTAGGAGGAGTTGTTGTTGTAGTGGAAGCTGTTGTGGTCGTGGTGGGGGGAGTTTTAGTAGTAGGAGGAGTTGTTGTGGTTGGGGGTGTTGTTGTGGTAGCAGGAGTTGTGGTTGTGGTCGAGGGAGTCGTCGTAATAGGGTGAGTTGTTGTGGTAGTTGGCATTGTTGTGGTAGGAGGATTTGTTGTTGTAGGGGAAGCTTTTGTGGTTGTGGTGGGAGTCGTTGTAGTAGGGGGAGTTGTTGTGGTAGTTGGCATTGTTGTTGAGGTAGGAGGAGTTGTAGTAGGGGAAGCTGTTGTGGTTGTGGTTGGAGTCGTTGTAGTAGGGGGAGTTGTTGTGGTAGTTGGCATTGTTGTTGTGGTAGGAGGAGTTGTAGTAAGGGGAACTGTTGTGGTTTTGGTAGGGGAGTTGTTGTTGAGGTAGGAGGAGTTGTTGTTGTAGGGGAAGCTGTTGTGGTTGTTTTGGGGGAGTTGTAGTAGTAGGGGGAGTTGTGGTTGTGGTAGGGGAACTTTTTGTCCTAGGGGGTGTTGTGGTTGTGGTAGAGGGAGTTATAGCAGTAGGGTGAGTTGTTTTGGTTGGGGATGTTCTTGTGGTAGTGGGAGTTGTGGTTGTGGTAGGGGAAGTTGTTGTCCTAGGGGGTGTTTTGGTTGTGATAGAGGGAGTTGTAGTGGTAGGGTGAGTTGTTTTGGTTGGGGGTGTTTTTGTGGTAGCGGGAGTTGTTGTTGTGGTAGAGGGAGTCGTAGTAGGGTGATTTGTTGTGGTAGTTGGCATTGTTGTTGTGGTAGGAGGAGTTGTTGTTGTAGGGGAAGCTGTTGTGGTTGTGGTAGGGGGAGTTGCAGTAGTAGGGGGAGTTTTTGTTGTTGGGGGTGTTGTTGTGGTAGCAGGAGTTGTGGTTGTGGTAGAGGGAGTTGTCGTAGTAGCGTGAGTTGTTGTAGTTGGCATCGTTGTTGCGGTAGGAGGAGTTGTTGTTGTAGTAAGGGAAGCTTTTGTGGTTGTGGTAGGGGGAGTTATTGTTGTGGTAGGAGGAGTTGTTGTAGGGGAAGCTGTTGTGGTTGTGGTGGAGGGAGTTGTAGTAGTAGGGGGAGTTGTTTTGGTTGGGGTTGTTGTTATGGTAGCGGGAGTTGTTGTGTCAGGGGACGTTGTTGTCCTAGGGGGTGTTTTGGTTGTGGTAGAGGGAGTCGTTGTAGTAGGGGGAGTTGTTGTGGTAGTTGGCATTGTTGTTCTTGTAGGAGGAGTTGTTGTTGTAGTAAGGGGAGCTGTTGTGGTTGTGGTAGGGGAAGTTGTTTTCCTAGGGGGTTTTGTGGTTGTGGTTGAGGGAGTTGTAGTAGTAGGGTGAGTTCTTGTGGTTGGGGGTGTTGTTGTGGTAGCGGGAGTTGTTGTGGCAGGGGATGTTGTTGTCCTAGTGGGATTTGTGGTTGTGGTAGAGGGAGTTGTAGTAGTAAGGGGAGTTGTTGTGGTTGGGGGTGTTTTTGTGGTTACGAGAGTTGTTGTGGCAGGAGAAGTTGTCCTAGCGGGTGCTGTGGTTGTGGTAGAGTGAGTCGTTGTAGTTGGGGGAGTTGTTGTGGTAGATGGCATTGTTGCTGTGGTAGGTGGCATTGTTGTTGTAGTAAGGGTAGCTGTTGTGGTTGTTGTAGGGGGAGTTGTTGTTGAGGTAGGAGGAGTTGTTGTAGTAGGGGAAGCTGTTGTGGTTGTGGTGGAGGGAGTTTTAGTAGCAGGGGGAGTTTTTGTGGTTGGCATGGTTGTTGTGGTAGGAGGAGTTGTTGTAGTAGGGGAAGCTGTTGTGGTGGGGGTAGTTGTAGTAGTAGGGGAAGTTGTTATAATGGTATTGGAAGTTGTTGTGGCAGTGGTAGTGGGAGTTGTGGTAGTGAGTACTGTTGTGCTTGTGGGAGTTGTTGTGGTAGTGGGAATTATTGTTGTTGTCATTTGGCGAGTTGTTGTTGTAAGGGAAGCTGTTGTGTTAGGGGGAGTTGTTGTAGTAGTGGGCATTGTTGTTGTGGTAGAAGGAGCTGTTGTGGTTGTGGTGGGGGGAGTTGTAGTAAGGTGAGTTGTTGTAGTTGTAGTTGGGAGTCTTGTTGTGGCTGTAGTATGGGTAGTGGGAGTTGTGGTTTTGGTAGGGGGAGTTGTTATGGTTGTAGTAGGGGGAGATGTTGTGGTAGCGGAAGTTGTGGCTGTGGTAAGGGGAGAAGTTGTAGTTACGGGAGTTGTTGTGGTAGGGGAAGTTGTGGTTGTAGTAGGGGGATTTGTGGTAGTGGGCATTGTGGTCGTTGTGGTAGGGTGAGTTGTTATAGTATTTGCCGCTGTTGTGGTAGGGAGATTTGTGGTAGTGGGAGTTGTTGTGGAGGTGGTTGAGGGTGTTGTTATTGTAGTAATAAGGGGAGTTATCGTTGTCGGGGTGATGTGGTTGTAGTAGTGGGCATTGTTGTGGTAGAAGTAGCTGTTGTAGAAGGGGAGCTGTAGTTGTTGTGGTGGGGGAGTTGTTGTAGTAGGGGAGTTGTTGTGGTGGGGGCATTTTTGTGGTTGTGGAAGCAGGAGTTGTTGTGGTAGTGGGTGGTGTTGTGGTTTTGGTAGGGGGAGTTGTGGTAGAATGAGTTGTTGTAGTAGGGGGAGCTGTTGTGGTTGTGGTGGGGAAAGTTGTTGTGGTGGTGGGAGTTGTGGCTGTGGTAGGGTGAGTGGTTGTAGTAGGGGGATTTGTTGTGATTGTGGTAGGGGAAGTTGTGGTTGTAATATGGGGAGTTGTGGTGATGGGAGTTGTGGCTGTGGTAGGGGGAGTTGTAGTAGGGGGAGGTGTGATTGTGGTAGGGGGAGTTGTCGTAGTTGGGGAAGCTGATGTGGTTGTGTTGGGGGAGTTGTAGTAGTAGTGGGAGTTGTTTTGGTTTGGGGAGTTCTTGTGGTAGTTGGCATTGTTGTTGTGGTAGGAGGATTTTTTGTTGTAGCAGGGGGAGCTTTTGTGGTTGTGGTGGGTAGAGTTGTTGTAGTAGGGGGAGTTGTGGCTGTGGTAGGGTGAGTGGTTGTAGTAGGGGGAGTTGTGGTTGTAATATGGGGAGTTGTGGTGATGGGAGTTGTGGCTGTGGTAGGGAGTTGTAGTAGGGGAGGTGTGATTGTGGTAGGGGAGTTGTCGTAGTTGGGAAGCTGATGTGGTTGTGGTGGGGAGTTGTAGTAGTAGTGGGAGTTGTTTTGGTTTGGGAGTTGTTGTGGTAGTTGGCATTGTTGTTGTGGTAGGAGGATTTTTTGTTGTAGCAGGGGGAGCTTTTGTGGTTGTGGTGGGTAGAGTTGTTGTAGTAGGGGGAGTTGTGGCTGTGGTAGGGTGAGTGGTGTAGTAGGGGAGTTGTTGTGATTGTGGTAGGGGAAGTTGTGGTTGTAATATGGGGAGTTGTGGTGATGGGAGTTGTGGCTGTGGTAGGGGAGTTGTAGTAGGGAGGTGTGATTGTGGTAGGGGAGTTGTCGTAGTTGGGAAGCTGATGTGGTTGTGGTGGGGGGAGTTGTAGTAGTAGTGGGAGTTGTTTTGGTTTGGGGAGTTGTTGTGGTAGTTGGCATTGTTGTTGTGGTAGGAGGATTTTTTGTTGTAGCAGGGGGAGCTTTTGTGGTTGTGGTGGGTAGAGTTGTTGTAGTAGGGGGAGTTGTGGCTGTGGTTGGGGCAGTGGTTGTAGTAGGGTAAGTTGTTGTGGTAGTTGTAGGGGGAGTATTGGTTGTGGTAGTGGGAGTTTTTGTAGCTGTGGTGGTGGAAGTTCTTGTGTTTTTTGTAGGAGGAGTTGTTGTGGTTATGGTTGGGGCTATTTTTGTTGCTGTGGTAGGTATTGTGGTAGTGGGCATTGTTGTGTTTGTTGTAGCAGGGTTTGTTGCTATACCACCGGGAGCTGTTTTGGTTGTTGTTGTGGACGTTGTTATGGTTGTAGAAGGGGGAGTTGTTGTGGTAGCAGGAGTCGTGGTTGCGGTGGTGTTAGTGGGGGTGGTTATGGGAGTTGGAGTGGTAAGGCCAGGAAAACCTAAAAGAAGGAGTTAGATATTGTGTTAATTGCTCTTGAACATGACATTAAGTTTTAATATCACTGAACGTGGCTACTGTAATTTCTAATTAGAAAGATCACACATTTGCACAATAATGCAAGTAATAAAGTAAATAAAATGTGATTACATTCATGTTGATGACATTACATCAAATACACACTAAAAACTACCATCTCATGAAAGGACAGGATAGACACTTTTTTCACTTTGTTTACCTGGAACCAGGAGTTTATGCAGGTGGGTGATGAAGGGGTAGTTGCCCTGTTTACAGAACTTTCCATTAAAGTCATCTAGGTCAAGAGACCAGACAAAGGCTCCTCCAAAGTTGTTAGTTTTTAGGTAAGTGACCTGAAAGGATGAAGAAGAAAACACTTCAACAGCTGAAGTCATGTCAACCAAATATCTATTTATTCAGATTTGTGTACAATCAGTCATTTTCAAAATAATTACTGAGCAATAGTTTGAATTAAATAGATGATTACCTTATTACCAAGGCTGGTTTTGTTGTCAAATCCCACCCACTGATTTTCTGTGGTGGCATATGGAACTTTCTGATCAGTAATCAGCAGTGTTGTAACCCCTTCAAGATAAAGGCAAGTCTGAAAAGAAGGGTCAAATGTCACATTTAAATTTTATTTAACATAAACAGATGCAATAAAAGTCATGTGCTTATACTAAGGCTATTGATATAAATTAATTCTATTCACAGCTTGCAGTTTACCTCATAAAAGGCCCAGAATCCTTCTTCATCGGTGTAGCAGCCTTCCTCACCAGGACCACTGGCTGGTGCTCCAACATCAATGGATGCAGAGGAGAGGTCAAAAGCTCGCCCATATGCCGCTAACCCCAGGTTTAGCTTTTGCGTAGGTGCTCCCTGGTCCCGCCAATACTGCATGGCAGAGTCCTAAAATGTGGAGAAAAAAAAACAATTAGGATGAGAAGACATCTCTAAATAGAAAGGTGTTTTGGTGGTTGAAATATGAATCCCTGTACTTGCAGTGTTAGAGTAGATTTTGTCTCCAGTGTCTTGGGATCCTCTGTATAAGGGGCTGTGATGACCTGTGACACTTTCCCAGGGGCCGTGAAAGTCAAATGTCAGCACATTAATGAAATCCAGGTACCTGGTAAAATGCAGAGGAAATCACGTTCACCAAGTCATGATGACAGCTAATCATGGGTATGATGTCAAGAATTACATTAAATTCGTTTTACGTGGCAATCTGTGCGACTTCATAACTGGCATTGATTGTTTCTTTATCAGCAGAGACACTAGCAGTGATGATTAATCTGTCACGGTTAGCTGCAGTTCCCTCAGCCACAAAGGCCTCTTTGAGCTCCTATACAATACAGAAGCATGGTTCAGTCTTAGTCAAGTATAGAATCTTATATTTTTATACAGTATGGCAAATTCAGGATCTGACCTTGCACAGTAGTGTGAATCTCTGCTTGTCCTGTGGTTGGCTCCTAACTCCTCTGGGGTACCTCCAGTCAAGGTTTAGCCCATCAAACCCAATTGCTCTCAGTAGTGTGATAGCAGACAGGATGAAGTTTGTTCTGTTGCTTTGTGTTGACACCATTGTACTGAATCTGGTAAACATTTGAACAAAACAGTGCTCTCAAGAAGACACTCCAGATACTACATTTAAGGGTTCTGTTTTAATAGCGCACAGTGCAAAGCAGAAGGTCATGTGTGCAAAGACAAATATACAGCCTTAGGCAAATTATCTGGCTACCATGTTTTTCACTGGTAATTATGAATGATAAAAATGATCCACATACCTATCATATGCAGTTACTGACCTCTTTATTAGGCTACAATGCATTTTTTTCAAGTATTAGTATAAAAAGTAGGAGTAAAATAAAAATGCATGCTAAATTGTTTTCTGTGGGCTTTTAGTGATGAATGTGGTTGCATTTAGATTGCATTAGATTTGCCAACATCAACATTAACAAAATAAAAAAATGTTTAAAAAAGACTAAGTTAAAACTTTTAATGCAACCACAAATCCATTTGGTGTTTGCAGATCTCAAGAATACTGAGCATTTTTATGTGCACATATTAGTGTGATTATTTTGCAGCAAACAGCTTTTGGTTTCACATAATGTAATGAAGGTATCGGGTAAAAATATTTCTGCTGGTTGGACTATATTTAAGTGTGTATTTACATTATTATGTAGTTGCTAAAAATTTATAACACATATTTTGTTTGTGTCTGCTGATGGAATCATGAAATTAACTCATTCATTCAATCAAATACCCAAATCTCACTTTGTGCTACCTCATTTGTATGAAATTATGCACCATGCATGCTGTGCAAAGCTCAAAAATACTGCATGAATGGGCAAACCAAGTTTCATAGTAAAAATACCAATATGTTGAAGTGCTGTTTACACACTTTGTCTTTGCATTGGCACAAAAAAGGCCTAAATGTTCTTGTAAGTGACTTACTTTTTTGTGTCAAATGTCAAGCCACCAACCGCCAACAGGGTTTTGAGCAGTGGATTTCTGTGGGAGCATAAAAGTTTAGTAATTATTATTAACAAAACACAAAATTCAACATAATTTCCACAATATTTCTAGGCTAAAGCACTGACCTGGTTTTGAGTCTAGTAAAGGACTTATAGCGTTGTATGTCAGTTTCACTGCTGGGGACCAGCTGATGTTGGTTGTTAATGTCAGAAAAGGCATAGATCAGATGGGTGCACTGGTTTGGATCGATATCTGACACAGTAAACCTCCCGTCCTCCGCTCTATTTTCAGCCAAGCTGTTATAGTAACACACCAGCCTGTAGGAAGAGGCTGAGACATAGAAGAAAATTATGATGGTTTTAATTAGTTTTTGAAGACATCAGTGATATCAAGATCCTTGTTTACCAACAATTGTTGACTTGGAGACATTATTTATTTGTTAGTAAGATTGTTGATTTGTTATAAACTTACCCAAACTGGCGATGATCAAACAGAGACCTTCAAAGTGAGAGATGTGGTCAGTATTAGGTTAAAAATAAAGCTTAAGAGGTCAGTTCACCCAAATCACAAAATTTAAAGAAACAGATTTTCTCACTCACTTCTAGTATGTCTAGTTGGTCTCTAGCATTACAGATAGGTTTGGTTTTATTTGTCCAGGTTAATGAGATATTGCTCTCTATGATTTCTGAAGCCACCCCAATACATTGGAATTTCGTTTTACATTTGAAAAATGTACAACAGCAACGTGTCTATCCAGAAACCCTGTCCCCACTATTCTGGATAATCCACAGGCCTCACTGTGCAGATTATCCAGAGTAATGGAGATGCTGTTTCTGCTTGCCAGTGAATTTTCTAAATGCAAATTTTCATTCGTAAGCGCCACAAACCAAATTCAATTAAATTTCACCGTATTCTCACTGTAATCTGAGAGACAAAAACATGGGTAAATAAAGCAAAAACTATTTGCATGGCTAGATACCACTTGAGGTAAGTGAAACATACTCTTTAAGGAAACATTTACTTGACCAGCATGCCTTACCTGCTGTTAGAGTTAGCTTGCACATGTTGTTACTATGTGGATAAGCAGAAATAGAAGAAATAGAAAAACGTGTTTAATATGCAGCTAAAAAAATATAAACATGATTTTCAAACAAATCTCACTCTGAGTTGTTATTAAACTGTTGCCACAAAAAATTTAAGTCAAAACTGCACATCTTTAATTAATTCTAGTTTACTACCAAAACTATTTACAAGCTCAAAGATGTTTCAGTATTTGTTCTGTCAATGTCAAGTCCTTTCTTCAATATAATGTAGGTCTGCATTTGAGGTGTCAAAATTGAAAACTGATAAGTTGTACCAGCAGTCAGACTTAGACATGTCACTCAGAAAATAACATGGATTAAAACTGGACTAGACAGTGACAGGCTTATTATTAATTCTATTTTATATCCAACCTGTCTTATTGAGTAAAAATTGGGTATTTTTACTTTCTAATGAGAAAGAAAACTTTTTTGCCATACAAAGTTTGGTTCAATGAAATAACAGCATATGACTGAAAATTTTAACCTGCAACTTAAACCCCATGTCAGACTGTCAATCAAATTAATGTCAGAAAGTCATGAGACTGTGTTTTGTATCTTGTCATTTTAAGATATAGATCCAGCGTGAGTCAGGCTGTTGCAACCTTTAGGCCTAAGTAAAAGTAGTTATACCACACTGTAGAAATACTCTGTTAGAAGTAATAGTCCTGCATTCAAAATCTTACTTAAGTAAAAGTACTTAAAGTAGGCTATCAAAAATAAAAGTAGTCATTATGCAGAATGGTCTATTTCAGAATTATGTATATCATATTATTGGATTATAATTATTGATGTATTAATATGTTCATTGCTTTAATGTTGCAGCTGGTAAAGGTGGAGCTAATTTTAATGACTGTACTTTGTATAGCCTACTGCTGGGTATCTTGTTTTTTCCCATCTGTGGGATCAATAAAGTCTTATCTTAACCTACAATAATACATCATCATTTATTTGTTGATTACATTTTGTATTATTAATCTGAATCTGCAAAGTAACTAGTAAATTATCAGATAAATGTAGTGGAGTAAAAAGTACAATATTTCCCTCTTAAATGTAGTGGAGTAGAGTGAGAAAAAGTAGAGTGAGAAAAATGGCAGGGAAACACAACTATACCATCACATAGTCAAAACCAAGCATCTGTTTCCAAAATATTCTGTATCCTCTCTTTACTTGACCCATGATAATTTCGCTTACCTTTATCAGGGTAATGGTTCAAGATTCAATCAGTTATCAAACAGCATCTGGAATAATTGAAGAACAAACAATCAAAACTTTAACATCAAAGTCAATGTGTTTTAACTTTGATGTAATTTAAAAAAAACAATAAAATAATATTTAAAATAATTAGGTTGTCAACATTTTGATAGGAATGTAACAATACAGTAATCAAATGTTAAAAGTATAGGGAGTGGAAAGGACATGGTGCTCAGTAGCCAAGTATTTTTATTACATTTTGTATCTTTTGTGTTTTGTTTTTAATGCCATACTGTAAAGCACAAAGGTGCATTTCATGTATGAAAGGTGCTATACAAATAAAGTTATCATTATTATTATTATTGTTATTATGATTGACAAACAGTACTGTGTATTTACACGCATTGGCTGGAATGAAATGCAGTTGCTGCTTTCCTATATGGACCAGTACAGCATTCTGTTTCTATACTGCGTTAACTGAATGGACAGACTGACCAAAAACGGTTTGATCAGCTAAAGTTGTCCACCTCTGTTCCTTTGTTTATATAGAGATTCTGGAGGTTTCAGGATTGAGTTATGTGACCTACTTAATAATCAGTAGGTCAAGTTTGATGTACTAGAAATCTTGTGCATTTTGGCAGCCTCATTCGGAAGACAATTCCTGGCAAATCTGGAAACCTGCCAAATACTTGACTATGTTGAAAACCTTCTTAAAATAAACTTTGCAGGAAAAGCACATAAAAGAGGTTTCTGATCGAATTGAACAACAATGGTTCATCCATTCAGTAACATGAACCATATGGTGTTTTATAAAATAACAACAACTTGACTTTTAAGTCACACTAGCAGTGTAACTGGATGGCAATTAGGGTATGGCACTGAACCACCCACTCTAAGTACAGATGCATAAATGTAAGTATGAATTGGAAGACACGGAAGAAGAACTAGTTTGACAAACATTTCCAGACATATGAGCCAACTGCTGCATTGTAAATTATCTTCAGTCATTGTTCCAGCTCTGCATAATCAGTTGAGCTCTTTTTTAGATATCTGATTACTCATTTCTTTTATTGTGTGTTTTAATTTAAAGATTTGATCAGATCAAGTCTGATCTGGGGACATGGTGCTCAGCAGCCATCCACAGTATCAGTCTAAACACTTATGTATAAATGTAGGTATAGAACAGAAGAGGAACTAGTTTGGCAAACATTTCCAGACGTGTGAGCTAACTGATGCATTGTAAATTGTCTTCCGTCTTTGTTACAGCTCTGACATGTCAGTGAAGTGCTTGCTTGGATAACACATTACTCATATTTTATTGTGTTTTAATCCCATAGAAGATCTGATCAGATCAAGTCTGATCTGACTGAACAGGTTAGTTACTGTATGTTCATTATCAATCACGTTTGATCAATTAGTTGCCTGTGTCATGCAACAACACCACTTGAAAATTAACATAACGTACATAATTGGTACAACATACAATAATCATCACATTAGGTACAAACAAATTTAAACGAGAAAAAGTATGTACAGTGCCAGCTGGTTCAACCACCCTCCCTAAAATGTGTCTAGTTTAGCTATTGTAGAAAAGGTTTCAGTCGTAGTCATCTGGACACTGTTTTCAGAATCAGACTACGACTGAAACCTTTTCTACGATAGAACACTCCTGGACGAATGAGGGACTACACCGTCTAGTTTAGCTAGCAAGTTAGTTAGAGAGATGGAGTAGGTATAGCAATATATATAGCAAGAAGTAAGAAAACAGTGAAAATGTGGTTTAATAAAATCAGAGTAAAAGGAATACTTACAAAGATAATGGTGAAAGAAGCATATACCGTCTCTCTGCTGTGACTGATGGATGACTGGCTGTGCACTTTTAAATGGACTGACAGGGTGTGGCAGTTAAATAGGGTGAGGATAACAAAGTGATGACAAGGTCACCTCACCCTTTTGACTTTGAATTAAAATTTTATTCATTGAATTAGCATGATATCACCATGTTCAAATTTCTTTCTGTTAAGGAGGTTCTTTAACTCTTATACGGGAACCCTGCAGTCATCAGTATAAATACGCACTAGAGACTCATTCAAATTACTCTAAAACTATTGATTTTGAAATATTAAGCTAGATTAAGCTGTAGTTCAAGAACAACAAAATGGCTGGCTATTAACAGCGATTTTTTAAAATCATAATATAATTTCATATTGTAAGCTGTCAGTTGTTTGCAATTGCCTTCGTAAAGCTCGACACGTACCGAGTGACCAGAAAAATAGAAATACTCACCCAGTACAAAAGCACTGCAATAATTCCATGGTACTTTTTAGTCATTTTTTATGGAAATTAGAACAGAGAAAGGTCTCCGTCCAGACTGGAACCAGGGACGTTGCGATTACATGGTCAGCATATTAAAACCCTCTACCACCAGGACACCCAATCTCTGTAGTATATTTTGATACTGTACTTTTGGTGATGAACGTCAAATTTCATATTTTCATATAAGCAAAGTGACCAAGATGACTTTCTTCCACCTGAGAAATATTTAACAACTTGACTTTTAAGTCACACTAGCAGTGTAACTGGATGGCAATTAGGGTATGGCACTGAACTCGGTACTTTTGAGGGTACCGACCGAATTACATCGAATTCACGATTCACGTTAAATCAATCGGTGCCAAATTTTGGTACCTTAGAGCGCATCTAGGTGAGAGAGTAAAGTATAAGAGAGAGCAAGACTACGTCACCCCTGCTGCTTGTTCAAGTCACAGGGACACGTGTGTGCGTAGTGAGTGTGTGGTTGAATAGAGAGAGCGAGTGGCAGAGAGTGACGGTGAATAAGGGCGGTGCAGAGGAAAAAGTGAGCAGTGAAGCTGGCAGTCTGGCAGTAAATGTACAGTGTAGGTTACAGTTTGTCAGTGAATAAAGGCTGCAACTTCTCAAGACCAAAGTAAAGCTCCCATGTGTTGTTTCCCAGCTGCTTGAATTGTGTCGCTATGACGATCAGCTCCGCTGACATTGAAGGGGTACTTTCCACTATCTAAATCACACACTGGGGCAGCATTATGCCGGCGTTGTTTTGGTCAGTGTAAAAAAGCAAAGCAGGCGTAATGACTGCTCTTCTTTAAGGCAGTATTGCGGGATCTCTGTGTAAAAAGGGCTAGCCTACTGAGTCAGGGCAATGGCGAGCTGAAAGCGGTCGCATGTGTGGTTATACATTTTTCAAAACTTGAGGCAAACAACACTCTGCACTCTCAACACACTGCATAAGCTGGCCAGGGCAACACGTCTCCTATTTTCTATTCACCAGGAATAGAATATAGCATTCAGAGTAGAGTTTACAGGAAGTGAATACATTGAGTAGGTGTTGCTACAAAATGCCCATGGACAAAAATATTAAAAAGTTGGAGTAGGATTTAACTGTCTAACCAAATGTATATGCTGAACTAAGTGTATCAATTTAATTTGTTTTTACTTGACTCTATAACACAACATAGCTGGGACTGAACTTTGGGGGACAATGATGTGTGGTCATTAAGAATATTGTGTGTTATGCCTATTTTTTTTTAAAAACTTTTTGCTTACCTTTATCTCTCTCTCACTTTCCTTGCCAGCCTTTATTATTGGCACACCGAAAAGGGTGTTGAATGTTCAGCATGTGCGTGGGGAGAAATAGGAAAAATATGTTGTCATCACAAGTAGTAATTCAGGAAATTCTGCTCACTGGGTGTGATTTAGCACATACCTTTGCTGGAGTATAATTTAGGGCATTCCTTTTCCAAATTAACATGTCATTTATGTATGTTGCCACACCCTCGCCTTTTGATGAAATTATAAGGAACATCAGGGACGTCAAGGCAAGTGCATGACACACACACACAGTGCCTTGTAAGCGAATGTATGTGAAGATGACTGAATCCATAACAGTTTTGTGCTCTCATATTTCAGACAATTGGCAGCTTAGAAGGGAAAGGGAAGCAACATTCTTATGAGGGCATAATGGTAAAGGTTAACTTCTTACAAGGACATCCTTGCTCCTGATTGGAATTAATTACATCATTGGTGTGACAGACTTTGCAGTCTCATTTGAAGAAATCTTTGGTGTTGTATTGAAGACCACTAGATCCAGGGCCACCTAAGGCACCACCAGCTGGAGGGGCACCAAAGACGAGGGAGAAATCTTTTGTAATTATTTTCAGATGCCCAATCTACTTTTAAAAGGCCGTCACTGACTTCCAATTAGAGCATAGTTACAAGAAACAAACCCTCTGCACTAAACACCTGATGCTGAGAGAAGACGGGCAAACTCTCTATATTGGGGGCTGACTCTCACAGTCATATAACCTGCTATCTGTCGCTTATTTTGCTATGTATGAATAACAAAGTTACTTAAGTGCCATCCAAACATTATAATATGATCCACGCCAGGATAGTTCATAACCGAGATACAGATAATACTGTATGTGCACAAGTGCATCCTCAACTCAACTCCAGGGGATCGAAATCAGGACCAATCAAGGCATTTTTTTGAGTAGGCTATAAATCCAGATTTTGCTCCTGGAATGACAGCAGTCAAAATCACCCCACTATGTACCGTTAAAACTAATTAATAAATTACATGACAGCAAGCAGCCGTGAATGATGCAAGCAGAGCAGTTGTTTGCGCCTATTTATGTGATATTTTGCAGGTGAAAAACCTCTAAAGTGCTGCTGTTTGTTGAAAACAAAAGTATCTTGATGGGGTATAAGAGAGTCTGTCTAAATCCCATCCACGCCTTCCTGCAACAGATCAACATTGACATCCTCTCTGTGTGGATGTTAAAGAGAATACTATACACGATACAAAATATTATTGGAAACAACATTGTTATATTTATAACGTTATAAATCAGCTGTAAAACACAACTAACCATTTCACAAATTTTAATGCAGATCTAAAATGTGCACTGTTAGTTGTATGATAGGGAAGAAATAGTCTAATAATTAATCTAAATATTGGATCATACAACATGGACAGGAGATCCATAAGTGAAATAGATACGGATAATATCTGCACCTCAGTACAGAAATTACAGACTGTGATGTGGAGGAGTCAAAGGCACAGATTATCAGTAAGCTGATAATGTTAGAATCATACATATTAATAACCAGGTTATGTTCCATATCATATCCTGAACATGAGTAAAACCAAGATAAGACATAACAGGGACTAGTGTAGTAGTAGTGGTAGTCTAGTAATTACCATAATTGTCATAGAATATTAAAGTGACAAGACCCTGACTAGATCAAATAATGACATGTTTTGTGTGCAGACATTAGTATTTCATACTCTTGAATTTGTAATCTGTGTACACAAAGTCGTTTCCTCAAATTATTTAATTTGTAACATTTAATTATTTGTTTCCCTCAGATGTATTATTATTTTGTGTCTTTGTATAATGCTCTAAAATTAATCAATTCCCTAAACTTAATAGCATTAAGTTAATGTAAAAGTAGGAATTGCTGAAGTTGTTGTTGCGGTTGGTGGGAATATAATAATAATAATAAACTATTTATATAGCGCTTTTATTAACAAAATTACAAAGTGCTTCACAAAAGGATAAAATACAATAAAACAATAATAGTAAAATAAAAATAAATAAAACTAAACAGTCGGGCTCTGGGAAGGACCAGAAAGCTACCATCAGCTGATCTAAGAGGGCGCCCAGGCTCATCAGGGGTTAGTAGGTCTTTGATATAGTTAGGTCCCTGGTCATGTAAAGCCTTGAAGGTCAACAATACATTTTTAAAATCAATGCGAAAATGAATGGGTAGCCAATGGGGCCAGAATTGGAGTTATATGATCTTGTATTTTTGTACCGGTGATAATCCTAGTAGCAGCATTTTGAAACAATTGAAGGCGATAGAGGAAAGCCTGAGTAATACCTGTGTAGAGGGATAGTCTGTTTAGTTAGAGAAGAGCACTCAAAATGTATTATGGTGTTTATACAGGGCACTGTATAAAAGTGTATATTAGAGTATATTTTATGTTGCAGTGTAATGGAAAGACACCCAGAAGTCAATGCTTTTGTAAGGATTACCATTGTGTGTTTAATGCATTAGATAAGGTTTAATCAGTAGTCTTTAGGAAAAACAAATCGGAATTCACAGACAATTTTAAGGTAATCAGTTTCACATGAAAAAAACATCTTCTCACAAGTACTACATTTCCACTGTTAAATGAACTTACAGGGATAGTTTGGGTTTTTGGAAGTGGTGTTGTATGAGGTACTGCCTACAGTAGATGGGGGTCGGCGCACAGCCAGATTGGAGAAGCAGACAGCTGCTCTGCCACAGACACTCAGCTCTATATTGTTGTGAATGGGGATCAACAGTAATGTGTATTTTAACCGCCAAAAAAAGTTTGACCTAAAAAAATCTGTAACAGTATAAGTGTACACTCTAAAAGTAAAATTCTCACTGCTTTACTGTGCTGTCAGACAGCCCTTTCCTTTGGCACTACATTTTCTCAACTGCGGGACTTCCATATTCCTACGCATATGCACTGCTTCAGCATAATACCGTGCGCTGCAAAGCAGTATGCGTAGCGTCCCGCTTCTCCAAACTGGCTGTGCGCCGACCCCCATCTACTATAGGTAATGCACTGACTATCGATAAGTACCTCATACAACCCCACTTCAAAAAACCCAAACTATCCCTTTAACACAAAACACAGTCATAAAATTGTGAATCAACAAGAATGATTTTTGCTCACTGTTGATGACTACAGATATCGGAGCTTGTCGAATGTAAAATGACGTGCAAGCTTTTAGGGCCAGTCACAGCATTTGCAGCTATCTCGAAAGACCAAATTAGCTGGGCAGTTTTGGATCCAGGTGATGCCATTGGCACAATTGTAAAAGGAACCTGGGGCATCAGGTTTGGCATAAACCCCACCGGTCTTTGTTGCACAGAAGTTGTTGTCTGGGATTTTGGTTGAAGTAGTGATTGAAGGTCTGGAACTAGGTGTGGTGGAATCTTTGTTTGTAGACAGAGTCACTTGATTTGGAATGGTTTCTGTAGTGGGAAGGGGAGGAAGATCTGTAGAAATAATAGTGAAATATTAGTATTCTGTACAATCAAAGTTGACAAAAGTCAAGAAATTAATTAATGCTGTGTGAATTATGAAAGAAAACATTTTAACAATATATAAATTCTATTTACCTGAAGCCAAAAGAGAGCGGAGATAGCTGATGAGAGGGTAGTTTCCCTGTCCACAGAACTGTCCATTAAAGTCATCCAGATCCAGAGCCCAGACGAAAGCGCCTCCAAATCTGCTGCCATTTAGGTAACGCACCTGAATAAACAACGATAGCAACACTTGTATGTACTTTAACACTGTATTTTAACTTGACTTTGTACATGTGGTATCTGGCAAAAGAATTGAGCAACATTTTTATAGAAACACATGACTACCTTAGTCTCAAAACTTTCTTTGTTGTCATATCCAACCCACTCATTTTGTTTGACGGCATATGGAACTTTCTGGTCCTCAATCAAGTGGACACTGGCCCCTTGAAGAAAAGTGCAAATCTGAAAAGAAAATGAAAACCAATGTATTGAAGCTCTGTGTGATGGCTTCATAATAAAATAACTTCATCTTTTTATCAGTAATATAGACTATAAAAGATAGATCAATTCAATGAATCGTCAATGAAACCTCATAATAAGACCAGAAGCCGGCCTCCCGTGTAAAAACACCAGCAGCAGCGGGACCACTGGCTGGTGCTCCAACCTGACTGGATTGAGTAGACAGTTGAAATGTTCTCCCGTATGTAGCAAAGCCCATATTTAGCTTTTCTACAGGTGTTCCCTTGTCCCGCCAATACCTCATGGCAAAGTCCTGAAAAGTGAATAAAAAGAGATAGACAGAAGTCACGTTTCCATCCAAATGTAATGCAAATTTTAACAGAATTTCCAGAAATCAGCAAAATAAAATGCCAATTGACGCGTGTTTCCATCCATGACTTTTTTGCGAATATAAAGAGATAAACAGTTGGTGGCACCAATTCTCCAGTCGAATGCCATTAAACCATTGCAGGAGAAGAGAACGCCAGTCAAACCTCAAATGAAGGAAAACCATGTGGAAAACCTGATGGAAATATGCCATTTATGTTTGTTTCATGTATTAATTTGAGAAATGTTACCATCTCCTCATTGCTCCTCACAGATCTGATGTTTTCATCTGCTGCTATTTTTCGTCTCTCCAGTGGAGCGGAAACTTCAGACGTTTAAGTCACATGCTTCTTGCAAGTCATGATTAATTTGCTAATTCTGTTTCTGTCGCATTTTGCATGTATCAAACACCAACCTTTCCACCTCAGCCAAGCGTAGAAATTTTTTTCCAATATTTGAACTTTAAAAAAAAATTCCACTTGGGTTTCTTAATTTAATTCTTAAATTGAAAATCTGCATAAAAACAGGTGGATGGAAATGCACTTACTGAGCAAGAAACAAAGAGTGAGTTGGCATTAGATGATGCAGCTAAAAAATGAATCCCTGTACTCACAGTATTTAAGTAAACATGGTCCCCAGTGTCTTTGGATCCCTTGTATAAGGGGCTGTGATGTCCTGTCACACTCTCCCAGGAGCCATGAAAGTCGTATGTCATCACATTAATAAAGTCCAGGTACCTGATAAAATGCATGTTAGTGCAAGTTCACCAAAACATTATGACAGCTAATCATCGGAATAATGTGGGGAGTAACAATTTGGTGTACTTTGCCATCTCTGCAATTTCAAAACCAGCATCAATGGTTCCTTTCCCAGCAGCCACAGCAGCAGAGATCATTAATCTGGACCTACCAGTTGCAGTTCCCTCAGCCTCATAGGCTTCTAGGAGTTCCTGTACACCACAGAATCATAGGAAAATCACCTAATGGTTTATGTTAAACATCAGTTGAACTCCAGAACAATAATTATGGATCTGACCTTGCATAACACTGTGAATCTCTGCTTGTCCTCGAGAGGACTTCCTCTTGCAGCGGGGTATTCCCAGTCCAGGTCTAGTCCATCAAAACCATATTTTCTCAGTAGTTTGATAGAAGACTGGATAAATGTATTTCTGTTGGCTTGTGTTGACACCATTGTAGTGAATCTGGGTAGCATTTTGGGGAAAGAAAAATGCTCTCAAGAAGACATACATACATTACATTGATCTTTATTGATTGTTTTGTGCTAAATATCTCACTTTTGTGTTCCAAAGGTCCAGCCTCCGACTGCCAACAGTGTTTTTAAATTTGGATTCCTGTGGGAATGTACAATTTTAGTTGCCAGCTATGATTATTTTTCATAACATTTTACAAGAGATACTGCTAGAAAATTCTGGACTGACCTCTGTTTGAGCCCATTAAAGGATGTGTAGAGGTCGTCATCGTTCCATTCTATGGTGACTAACTCATTAGCCTCATTAATACCAGAAAAGGCATAGATCAGGTGGGTACACAGGTTTGGATCAATATTTAGAGGCATAAACTTCCCATTGCTAGGTCGGTATTGGGACCAGTTAGTGAAATAACACACCAGTCTGGAGGATGAGACTAAACATGGAAGAACAGAAATAGTTTTCATTAATCTTTGAGGAATAATCATTGACTAGATATTTAACAATATAGACTGTGTTCAGTTGCTACTAAGACTGTTCAGTATTAATCATTAATATAACTTGTGAACTCACCCAAATTGCCAAGGGAAAGACAGAGACCTTCAAAGTTACAGATTTAGTTAGTAAATATTAGTTAAAAACAGATTTTAAGAAACCGTTTCATGCCTTTCATTGTGCCTCACCTGCAATTAGAATTAGCTTGCTCATGGTTGTGCTTGGATGAGCTCTTGCCTTGTCAAAAATAGAGCACTTGCTCTAGCTTTCTTTTGCTGATGAAAGAATACGCAAACCATGATAATCATTAACTGGGAAAAAATTGTCTGAACCGAAGGTTAGGACATGGAGCTGGTGCTTCATCCAAGTAGGTCAAATAACAGAAGCTGGTAAAAGACATTTGACCTCACAAAGAAAACTTCACAACTTGACATACTCAGTTGATACGAAATCTTTCTGGACACATGCAGAAAACACAGGGTCTCCTTAGACTGTATAATATTAAACAACCTGTGACCCTTTGTAAGCTACACAGTCTGTTGCTTAAAACTCATTCTGTCACTGATAGTTTCTCAATATTTGGTCTGTCTGACACATTAACCATGCATCTTGCACTTTGAGTGGCATCAATTCTACAAATGTTTCAAAAGCTGTCAATCTATAGTATTCCAGCATTCTTAAAACATCCCAGACATTGTCTTGTGGTGTTATGTACAGTGTGTTTTGCCTTTTCCATTTTCTAACATTCCCAGAGATGTTTAGTGGCTTTGAGGTCAGATGACTGGGGAACATCAGCACTTCTCTTGCTTCTTTGGACTTCAGACAGTGCTGGCATAGCTTCAATTCAGGGTCAATGTCCTGTTAAATGAATCCTCTTACAAACATCAAGCCGGACAGGCATATAAAAGCCTATAGTGAGTCTGAATGTATAGCATAGTAGAAAGTAGACTAATGTAGTAACAAAATCTTGTCTAGATTTTTTTTCCCACAAGACTTGGAGAACATTTATTTAAAAAAAGAATCCCTAATATGCTCCACATAAGTAATATAAGTTGAGCGTTGTGTTGTGCAGTCTTGTCTTATTTTTGTGACGTCATCATTTTGTGTTTCATGTCAGAATCATGTACAAAATATATATTTAGACTTTTTATTCATTTGAATAGTATATACAAATGAAATTATTAACATTAAACAAAACATTTTAAAAATAAAACACACTATTTTGTTTCATGAAGAAGACATTTCTTTAAGGCCAGTCGCAGCACTTGCATCAGTCACTGAAAACAAGATTAACTGGACATCTCTGGAGGTATGTGTGTCTGTGGACGCACTGATAAAAGGAGTTGCTGTCCTTGTCATTTATGTAGAGGCCGTCATTCTTCCCAGCACAGAAATCACTTCCAGAAACAACAGCTGTGGTAATTGTGGCAGTGGTAGTTGTAGTAGCATTGGTAGCAGTTGTGGTGTCGGCTAGGCTGGGACGGGTTGTGCTCACTGGTGGAAGTGTGGTTACAGGAGGGGGAGGTGGAAGATCTAGCAAGATAAAACATATTTAAATTCAAGAGATTATGGAAGGAAGATTTTAATTGTTAGTGGAGATAATGAAACTTTTACATGCTGTGCAGAGTTGAGGTCTAATTTCTATTTACCTGAATTCAGGAGAGTGTGCAGGTAACTAATGAGGGGATAGTTTCCCTGTCCACAGAACTGTCCAGAAAAATCATCCAGATCTAGTGACCAGATGAAGGCTCCTCCAAATTTGTTATCTTTCAGATACTGTGCCTATGGGATGGGAAGTTTTGTTGTTTTAATACATATAACTGGTACAAGTGTAACACATTGTTCTATATCGTAGAAAAGGTTTCAGTCGTAGTCATCTGGACACTGTTTTCAGAATCAAGACGTTTCGGCTCCCATCCGGAAGTCATTCTCAATTGAGAAAAAATTGGACGGGAACTGGAAATTTAAGCTAATCTGAGTTACATAAGCCCTGCCCTCAGGAGGGAATCTGCCTGAGTATCTGTTAATAGCTAGTTTCACCTGAAACTGACCTAATAGTTTCAAGATGGCCCAGTGATCAGTAATCAGGCCTATTGTTTTCTGGCTGCATCTACTTCATCACTGTTAAGTGCCTGATTAGCATGTGATAGGCGTGACCAAGGTGATAATACACTCTGATAGACTTTGGGCAGATTAAATCTCAGACCACCATTTCTGTTCAAAGAGGGGTTCTCTTTCTTCACAAAAATGGCTTCCTTGACGCCCCGTTCAAACCAACTCTTCTCTCTACTAAGAATCTTCACCTCGCTGTCTTCAAATGTGTGGTTTGTAGCTTTTAAACGCAAATGCACGGCGCTCTGTAATCCTGAGTTAGCGTGTCGTCTGTGCTGATAAAGTCTTTTGTGAAGTGGCTGTTTGGTTTCGCCTATGTACCGTTCTTTGCAGTTTTCCTCACTGCACTGAATGGAATAGACAACATTGCTCTGTTTTTGTGTGGGTAACTTGTCCTTAGGGTGAACGAGTTTCTGTCTTAAAGTGTTGCCTGGTTTAAAGAAGACAGGAACATCGTGCTGTCTAAAGATCCTTTGTAGTTTTCAGACAGTCCAGATACATAAGGAATGGAGACACCGTTCCTTCTCGGTTCAGTTACACTTTTGTCCTGTTTTTGGCTCTTTTAACTTTGTTGATAGCCCAAGTAGGATAACCACAGGCTGAGAGTGCATTCTGGACATGCCTTTCCTCTTTCTTCTTACCCTCTGAGCCTGTGGGCACTTCTTTGGCTCTGTGTTGTAATGTCCGGATTACACCCAGCTTGTGCTGTAGTGGATGGTGTGAGTCAAAGAGCAGGTATTGATCCGTATGTGTTGGTTTCCTGTACACTTCTATCTGGAGCTTTCCGTCCTCTCCTCTGAGAGTAGAACAATCAAGAAAGGCCAAGCGGTTCTCTTTTGCATCCTCACGCGTGAACTTGATGTTGGGGTCCACCGTATTGATATGCTCTGAGAACGCTTCCAAGTCTTGTTTCTTGATTTTCACAAAGAACCGAGATGGAACACTCCTGGACGAATGAGGGACTACACCATCACATTGTTCTATACACATTCCAAGACCTTTCTCAAGTATTTAAGCTGAATTGAATGAGAAAAAAAACATTTTTGGTTTTATTCACAGAGTGCAAAAGTGTCTGATCATATCAAAGAACCCCCAAACATAAATAGGAAATACAGAGACTTGAGTCCTAGCCAATTTGGGAGACGTTCTACATCCAAAGAGTTGAAGATTTTAGTTACAGTCCAGTTGAAGGTGAAATTATGTCTGCGTTATTTCTGTTGTTTAAACATTTGTGATGCTGACACTATTCAACAGGACCAAATGTGGCCCAACGCACTGTGGGGTCCCTGAATGGTCTAGCATAGCCTCATGTCAGAATATAAAAGACAAAAGACAAAACATTTCGAACTAAAAGAGATCTTTGTCAGGCATTGTCAGATAAACATCATAATAAACATCATAATACAAGAACATAATGAGTCTCATAGATGAATATAGATTATATATTTATTCTTAATTCTTTTCCTTAAAGGCATGTTTTGTCCCCTCGATGGGAAGTATCTGACAGTGTTATCCAGCTCTGCTGCAATCATGCAGATCGCATGCAGCCACCTGAGTGATGAATGTGTTTGTGTCTACTGTATATATATATATATATATATATATATATATATATGTTTTGCTCTGCTTTGTGATGTTTATTTGACAAATTCTGATGAAGATCTGTTAGACTGAAACGTTTCTCTGTTAGATTAAGGTATCAGCACAGTCTGACCTTTGTCTGACCTTTTCCTTCAGTTTGTTTTTGATCCAGCACCTGTAAGTTTTTTCTGCACTGTCTCATGCCAGAAAATGCTTTCCTCCATTTATGTGTAACTTAACTGTATTATTACCATAATTCATGTGTCACATTGCAAACAACTACGAGGATAAAAATTCTGTGATATATCGGCAATATAGGCAGCAGTGGTAATGTAGAGTACAACCAAATCACATAATTTCTGATCCAACACATATGCGAAGTTTGGTGGCTCTATCATGTAAGAATTAGATAATATTTTCTATCTTTGATGTCTTTTTGATTTGTACACCTGGGTTGGATTTCCAACACTGGTTTGCTGAAATGCAAAGTTTCAAGTTAGAGTGAGACCTTCTGCTCAATCTGAGGTATTAAAAACAGGAAGGAAAGCAAAGATACTTATAGCTGGCAAGTAGTGATAGAGATAAGCTACTTTTATCTTGTTTATTATCTCCATAAACATAGATATGAAGGGTAATATGTTATTTATTACCTTGATTTCAAAGCTCTGTCTGTTATCAAACCCAACCCACGCATTTCCTTTAATGGCATAGGGCACCATTTGCTCATCAATCCAGTGAAGACTGCCTCCTTGGAGGAAAGTGCAAATCTGTAGAAATGGAAGAAAATTATACTACATCCTCAACATGATTCATGTGAAACATCTTTTTCTTTATGCTGGGCTTGTATTAATTCAATCTGAGTTCAATTTTGTGATGTATTAAATTGTGTGTCTTGTGTGTCCAAAGTTCCACCCACCAACAGCCAACAGAGTCTTCAGCCGGGGGTTTCTGTGCAAGAAATATGCAAAAACATGTGGATTTACAATTAATTAGTGCATCTTTTTCTTTTTTCTTCCACTTTTTAAAATTTATTTAATGATAAAACTACATACAGTTTTTGTCTTTTTTTTTACTCATGTCCCCTCAAAACCCTTTCTTTTAAGTTTGGAACATACGTATTTATTTACTTTGGGCCTTTATATACTGTGCAAATTTCAAAGTTGAGCATAGCTTTTGTATGTAAAATGTTAATCTGCAAAGTAACTAGTAACTATACAGATAGCTGCGAGATGAAAATAGTGGAGTGAAAAGTATTATATTTGCCTCTGAAATGTAGTGCAGTGGATTGAAGATTCAAAGATTTATTTGTCACATACTCTTATTTTCAATATGTGCAGTGAAATATGGGGGTGGCATACTCTAGATGATGTGCTATTAGGCTAATGTACACTAATGGTAATTAGAGTAAGTGAAAGAAGTAAGGATTAGAAAAAATAAATGTAAAGGATAAAATTAAGTTGTTAAGCTAATCAAACTATTTAAAAATGCACCAATAATATGAAAATTGCACTGCCACAAAGCTGAAAAGCTGCCGTTTTGGAGATACATGGTTTTCACAGGACAGTAACTAAATGTACTTAGTTAGATTCCACTGCAGTTAATCAAATCAAATCTTCTTATATGGAAAACTGAATGATACCACTTGAATCAATAATCACACTAAAACATCCAACTTCATCTCGACTGCTGATGTGATTAGTTGTTTTAAAATGACGGTGACGAAGACCTGCAATTGATTGATTCTACAGGCAGGAACAACTCACCTATTCTTGAGTTCATTAAAGGATTTATAGAGAACATCATCATTCCACTCATAGGGTGCCAGCTCGTTAGAAGGGCTGATTATTGAAAAGGCGTAGATCAGGTGTGTGCAGAGGTTGGGGTCTACATTGGCAGGCAGATATTTGCCAACACCTGGTCTATACTGGGACCAGTTGGTGAAGTAGCACACCAGTTTGGTAGAAGACATTTTTGGAGAGGAGAGAAATTATTATAATTAAGTTTCTATTCTAGGTCATGGGGTTAAAAAGCAAATGACATAAAGAAGTTAAATACTGGATGCTTACCTATCTGAAGATACATCAAAAGGGACAGTCCTAAAAAAATTGAAATTTGATGTCATTTTTTGCATGAGATCACTGCCTCTGAATGAATTAACAACTGAAAGAATGTAACTTACCAGCCAAGATTGTTAGTTGAGCCATGTTGTATCAGCTGAGCCTTTTCCTCAGACTGATCTGCAACAAAAAAAAAATGTTGTGTGTTACGAATCTTTATAAGATTGCATTATAGTTTTTGCAAATTGCAACTGATTCTACAGGTTGTACTATAGGTAGTAGCCTAATGCTGCACATAACATTTATTCTTGTAAAATGTAGGCTACTAAAACCTCTGTATGCTGATGACTTACCTCTTCCCAGGTGATTGGCTGGACATGCCTATGATCCACCTGTAAGTCCCTTTTATAGACGTAGATAAGAGAGGGACAAAGGCTGCATGTCTAGTGAGGTGTGATGGATGCTTCAAGAGAGGGTAATTGTTAAACTGGTCATATTAGACTGCAATGAGCTGTCAGAAGATGACTGGTGATTAAATCTGTTTTTATTGCCTGATTCAAAGCACTTGAGGTTATGTAAACTTGCCAATGTAAAGTCATTCAGATACGGACAGCTGGCCAATTCATGCAGATAAGATGGCCTTGATAAATGTATGAAATGATGCACTGTATATTATATAACTTAAGGATTAAAATGGTTTCCATGGTACGAACCATGGACCAACACAAAACTTCTAAAGTACACTCCCTTTGGTGGTTGCATGTCCTGCTGCTTACAGCATTTGCTTGTGTTATAAGCAAGGTTGTAGAAAACTTCTTCTGTCGTGGATTCAGCGAAAGACTCATCCCAAATGTATCACAGAGCACCACAGGAAGTCATTCCTGCCTGTGGCCATCAAACTCTTTAACTCCTCCCTCTAACATCGCTTGAAATATTGTGCAATATTCTCTGTTTAATACTCCTGTGCAATATGCTCTGTTTTCTGTTTAATATTCCCTATTTATTGATATTTATATTACTGCTATGCAAAATCCACCATCTAATAATCTGGCTAATCTGCTACACTTAATTTGACAGTACTCATTATTGCACTATTACTTATTACATACATTATTACATTGTATTATACTGTACATACTTATCAACCTGTAAATCCACTTTTGTACTTGCACTTATTTTAGCTTTTATACTTATATCCACTTTGTACTTAATTTATCTTAGCTGTATTATAGTGTATTATTTTGATTTGCTTAGTACTTCTCTTCCTCTGTGCATTGATGTGATAGTGAGCAGCTGTAACAAAAGAGTTTCCCCTCGGGGATCAATTAAGTATTTCTGATTCTGATTTCTGATTCTGACTTGTGTTGAATTTGAGTTGAACTTGTCTTGGGGTCGGTCACTGTTGGCCTTTTCAGACTTTTTAGACCGATCTAAAACTTCAAATACATTAGGGCTACAAGTAACAATTATTTTCATTACCAAGTAATCTGCTGATTATTTTCTCAATTAATCGATTGGTTTGTCCATGAAATGTCAGACAATTGTGAAAAAATGCCCATCATTATTTCTCACAGCCCAAAGTAACGTCTTCCAATTGGTTGTTTTATCAGATCAACAGTCCAAAACCCAAAGATATTTCCTATTATAATTGACAAAGAAAAGCAGTAAATGCTTGCATTTGAGAAGCTAGAACCAGCAAATGTTTGGCGTCTATTCAACTGCATGAATAGATGTGAATCAAAATCCAAACGGCCACTGGCTTGACCGGGTTTTCACAAACCACGGCTCATTTAACCACAGTCAAAAACTGAAGCAATCTACATGCACCAGTTCAAAAACAGCATGCTTGCTATTATATAAGATAATTTTACTATGCTATTACATTGATTTTGAAACTTTTGGATTTGCAAACAAAACTTTTGGATGACATTTTTAATCACACATTTGTGAGTGTTGATAGTTTTGCTCTCAAACCTATTTTTTGATTGCATAATAAGGACACAAAAGTAACTCTGTAATTACAAAGCTACAGCCAGCAGCCATTTAAACTTAGCACAAAGACTGGGAACAGGGGAAAACAGGACCATATAACGTGTTAATTAATGAGGTTTAGAAGCGCTGGTAGGTAGTTTTACCTAGTAGTTGTAGTGTTACCTTTGGACAGAATTTCCCCCTGTTTCCAGTCTTTATGCTAAGCTAAGTTAGCCGGCTGCTGGTGTAGCTATAGTGTATAGACATGATAGTGGTATCAATCTTCTCAACTCAAGAAAGCAAACAAGTGAATTTCCTGGAGTGTTGAACTTTACCTTTAAGAACTTTAACTTTAAGTTTTTAAAGCAAATGAAGTACACTATTCTGTGATTCAAACACATTGTTTAAACTCTCCAGATGGCTTAAACCCAGACACCTGCAAACGGTTAAAACTAATTCTAAGAATTATATTCAAAGAATAATAAACCACCCCCTTTAAAATTCGGAAACAGAGCAGCTGAATTCAACATTCAGAGTCCTATCAAACATGCTAGGAATAAATATTTCCACTTTATTTACATTTAGGACATAACTGTGGTAATACACAGATGATGTTAGAGGTCAAATACACTAAAGCTGTTACATCAAAATGAATGATTTCTGTCTCCGTAGTGGGTAAAATGGGGAGACAAGTTTGTAGAGAAACATGAGCAATTTCTGATTTTACAGCTGATTCATGGCTACTTGCGGATTCCCCAAATGGTTTAATCTCTTGCCTCCCATCAGATCACATTTCGCAAACTCACTGTGCAGATGAATCATTAGTCCCTGGAGATATTTTATTATCCTTCACTTATCACCAACAACACTTTTATACTTTCACATTGAACCTTCAATACTAGTGTGTACAACAAAGAGGAAGCAATCGAAGTTCAGGGATTACATTGTGGTTCCCCTGATCGTGAAAGTATGGTATGCAGCCCTTATTTCAAACAGCCATCATACAAAAATAACACAAATCTCATTATTGGAATTAGCTGAAAGAAAAAGATGCAATAACAGTAGTTAAGTTGGTCCTTGCAACTGCTTTTATCAACATGATAAACTGATCCACTTCTGTCTCCTCTGATGTGCAGCCTCTCTGCACTGACAGGATAATTGAACACGTACATGTACTCATGCGTATGCATATGCACAAACACGCAGCGTTTTTATTTACAGGAATATGCAATATGAAACACAAACGGTAAAGCTTGCTTTTCATCAGATGAATAAGCATCTCATCTCTAGTATTGTCCCAACTATTCCACCATTTTCTTCTTTAAATGCATTAAAGTTGCTTTACCTGCAAGGACGCAGAGGGTAACAGCACCTCTGGTTCCAGCTGTTCCCTCCTGCAGACAAACCAAAAGCACCACAAGTTCTTAATTCAAGGTGGCGGGTACAAGCATGGTAAAATCACATGACAAATAGTTGAGTTGAAGTCAGGAAGACAGTTTGAATTTTGAGTTTTATGCCAGGGAGTAGATGGTATTCATTGGAGAATGGAGCTCCAGACTTCCACCAAAGTCCAAGTCCCTGACATCTCTCCTGGTTCCTGTGTACTGGCCAATGAACGAGCCGTCCTCGTTGAATGGTATCTCTCCTCCTTCACCATAGTCCACCAGACTGTCGTCACTGTCTGATCGCTTCATCATTGCCTCCATAGACGGCTGGCCTCTTTGAAGCCCTCTTTCCTCCTCTCTACAAAATAATGCAAAAAATAAAAACTTGATATTAGAGGTACGTTATATCAGCACTAGACGACAGAAAGGATGGAGGATAAAACTCAACCTGATGTATCAATACATTCAGATTGTACATGTACATACCGCCTGGGGTAAGGCAGAGTGGAGACACGTGCTATCCTAAAATATGAAGAGAGTTTGTTTGAGACCATCATTTGTATGACAGTATAGATGATTCTGTCACATTTCATTGATCCATCCATTCATAAAATGCTTATAACAGTTCCAGTACTCTATTGAATATACTATTTATAGCTCCAAACTTCTGTCAGTTACATACTGTATAAACAAATGAATAAATAACAACCCATGCAGGATTGTACAGTTTAAGTGTCAATGTGTCAATATTTAGTCTTTTCATACCTTTCAAGAGACCTTGAGTGGTTCAGTGGGAAAAGAACAGGGTTGAAGTTTGGGGGGAATAAAGGTTTAGGTAGAGTAAATAGAAGAAAAAACAGAAAATAATTAAAGTATGATCAAAAAGTTATCATAAATTAGGTTATAAATACTGTAACCAGATTTGATTTGTACCTGTGCAGCATCATGCTAAAATTCAATCAAAATTAAAGACACCCTGTGGAGTTTTTGACCACTTGTAGTGCTATGGAGCAATGTTTTTATGAGTGGGTCCCCATTTTGGTCATATTATGCACGTGCGGGCATGTGACGTGATTTCATTCATTTCATTTCTGCCTCCTGTTTTCTGATCTTCCACTGATTGATGTAGGTGGCGGTAACACGCAAAGACACATAGCAATGTTCCAGGAAAGGCAGTGAAGAAGACTGCCAGCTAGCAAACATGGATCTAAACTATGAGTGATTTAAAATATTAAAAACATTGACTTTGATCATTTTTTAAAGAAGCAAGGAAATGGGCTCAACACGTTTGTCAGGCCTCAAGAATACTGTAAACATAAGGTGTTTGTTTACAAGATAACTCCACGGGGGAGCTTTAATTTACCAAAAAGAATTCTAATGCACAGCTACAGAGCAAATGGATGTAAATACACATCTACTGTAGTTAGAGTTTTCAACAATGATAGTGCTGTACAATATTATGGGAAACATTATGATCTATTCAGTGTTGAGTATTATTACCATGCCATTACATAAATACTAGTACATGATGTAACACACCTTGGAAACCTGAAATAGGATTTTGTAAAACAGTTAGGCAGATTAGACAGTACAGCCTGAAAACGTGATGATAAGCTGTGCCATAATTGTCTTTTTCTCTGGTGGTAGCAGTAAAATTTGCAGTGAGTGTGTTTTTCTTATTTGTTTATTTTCCACCAGCTGTCTGCTGTAATTCTTACCGGTAGTCAAATGATCCCTCCTGATCTTTGTCATCCACCGGCTCCAGTGAAATGTCTTTTTTCTCCCGTACTGAAATTAAAACAAGCTATGCTGTTTATAAGAGATACAGAGTGGTGATTTTGGACATCATAGAATATGAGGAATCACCACTGTACCTGGGTATTTCCCCCCCCGGCTCCTCTTGATGAAGCAGACTACGAGTAGGATGAGCACGATGAGAGCCACAGCACACATAATCCCGATGAACCAGCCCTGAGTGGAGATGTCCACCTGGTCCTGAGCATAAACTGAGACAAACACACAACAAGTACACACATCATCAAAGTCAACATCCATTCAGCACTTCAAAGTGTTTATTTAGGAGACCACCAGCTATGTTGATGCATGTAGCAAGTAGTAAATTACTTTCAGTGGTGTAGTGGAGTGACTCCTCCGTATGCCATTCCCCTATCCCGACCCGAGTTCGTGCTGCCACAGAGAATCTGTATCGAGTGTAGCGGTCGTATCGCCGGACTGAGAAACTTGTTACATTTGGAGGGAACTCTTCAATTTGCAGCTCCTCTCCCCTGGTGGCATTCACTGTGGGGAGAGTGGAAATTTCAGTGCTCAGGACTCTTGATGCTGGTAGAGTGCACACGACTGAGCTATTAAGTACCATACTTGATCGGTGAGTGCCTTCACAAGTGTTCATTACCCTCTCGAGAACATACTTCAGTGGTATTTGGCCTTTGAGTGCATATTTAAGTGCGCTATCATGTGCTACTGGGATGTGGACTTAAGTGTCATGTGGAAACCTTTGCCAGCTTTAGTGAAATAAATCGTTTCCTTTTCTGTTGTTAAAGCTTTGCTGTTTCTCCTAGGAGGACAGCAGAATACTCCAATATGCTTTGAGAGAGTAGTCTGGGAAGGCAGAAAAATCTCCAGAGGTATTTGACAGTGTTTCAGATGTTGGGTTGGCATACCTGTCTGGTACTTGAGGGAATATCCGGTAATGATACCATTGGGTTCTGCTGGCAGGTCCCAGTCGACATAAATACTGTCCAGATGTCGCTGTTGGATCCTGAAGGATCTGGGAGCAGATGGTACTACAGACAAAAACACAGCAGGAGACAGCACACATGTGCTTTGGAAATAAACATGAATTTGTGATTTACTCGTGCGTGGTAGAGGACACCGATGTTCTCGTGTTCCTTGGATGATAAATTAGTGAATTTTCTTACCTCCTTCAGGTGTTGAGAAGTGTATATTATTACTGGGCGGCCCTTCATATCGATTGTTTGCCACCACTATATACATCTTGTAGTTGCTATAGGGGATGAGCCCAGTGAGGACCCCAGAGGGCTCTGGACCATTGTCTGGAAATGCTTTAGACTTCATCGCTCTGTTGACCCTCAGCCACCTCAGCTGGCTGCTGTCCCTCCAGTAGTAGACCTGAGAGATGAGAGGCAACACACCCAGCATTTGGATTCTGCTGCAACCATTGGATTGTTATCTTTAGTAACAGTTTTTCAAAAAAAGGTTGAATTCCTGCACACTGTCGCGCACTGTTAAGTTCCAGGTATTAATATACATTCATACATATGTATTCTTATGCGTATATTTTTGAACTGGTTGCGTTATATTGTATGACAGTATACATGTTATCATGTATTGGGAGGAAGTAGGAGATCTTATTTAGAAGAAGCAGGATGTGCTGTTTTTGTCGTTGTGCATGAAGTGTGAACATGGCCATCGGCAATAAAGTGGTTGTCGAGTAACTTCAAAAGTTTGTCTCAATTGTCAAGTAACACTGTCAGCACTGAGTTTGTTAGAGTTGCAATGTTTCGGTCAAGAAACCTTTATACACACTTTTATACTAAAGCTACATGCTGTAACAACCAGTCAACAGGGGAGCCAAATCTCAAACACCTGAGCCAATTATCACAAATATCCTTTTCTTGTTGATTATAACTTATTTTACCATCTTATCTCTTAAAACATCTTTCTATTTCTTATTTTTCTATTTTCATTTGTATTCTGTGGATTTTGACATTGTCTCATTTTAAGGATGTTTTTATCAATTATCGATGTGATAATGGGCTCATGAGTTTGGTATTTGGCTCGTTTTATTAATTTTTGATTGGGTTTTGGTCTTTAGTATAAATATGTTGTCGTTTCTGAATGAGATGTTTGATGAAGCATTATTAAACTCATTGCTCACAGTGAGTGGGAATTCAACCTTTTTTTTCACATTATTTCGTTTCCTGATGCATCTCTCTACCAGGTGTGCATTAGATGACAGTTTGGTAACACTCATTAAAAAAAATGTAATTTGTGTGTTCTCCTCATCTGTCAACGATATAATCATTAGCTAGACCTTAGTCCAACCCTTACCTTACAGTCGCCACAAACCAAGACATGAACACTTAAGACTACTTTCCACACTATTACACCAACTGAAACTCTTTTTTTTCTAGCTCATTATGATCTTTTGATTGTCAGTAACACCAGTGGACTCTCCCAATGAAGTACAGTATGTCCTCAGTATCTATTGTCTATTAACATAAATGCAAGTTCATTATCCAATATTGAATTCACAATAGACACACCTTGTATTCTTTCAGTTCTCCCATAATAGAGTTGCGTGTCACTGGGTCCCAGTGCACAGTCACCTCAGTGCTCTCAATGTCAGACACCCTCAGGTTCAGGGGTGCAGTTAAGGGACCTGGGGGAAATAGAGATTGTCTTTCCTATCAATTAACATAACGAGAGGTGATGGAAAGGCCCCAAGATGTAAAAACAAGAAGAGGTGCGTTCACAGTCAGTAACAAATAACCTACTGAAGACAACCCACAGATCTACTCCTTATTAAAAAGTAGGGAGTAACGCACAGATGGGTAAAGAATTAAAAAACCTGACTAAATTAGTGGAGAAATATAGAATCAGATGCTTCCATACAGGTCAGAAGTCAACAGATCTCAACCAAATTGAACACTTATGGGGGATTTTGGACCAACATACTAGACAAGGCTCTCCACCACCATCATCAAAATACTAAATGCATGCGCACTTCTTCAAGTGCATGCTGCCTGTTGCTGTTGCTCCCCTCGGGGATCAATAAAGTATTTCTGATTCTGATTTCTAATTCTGATTCTAAATGTGGGAATATATTTTGGATAAATTATGTTCGTCCCACGAGTAGAGTTCCAGACACTTGCATTGAAGCTGCTCTGGTGGCTCGTGGTGGACTAACACCTTACTAAGACACTTTAGGTGGGAAACAAGTAGAATACTTTTCATAGAAAGCAGGAGCATTTTAGAATGACAAGTATAAGTAAACTTTATTCCATGAGCTGATGTTGTGGAAACAGTGTGCCTTCTTCAGAGCTTGAAGGGGAAAGCACAACATTCATAATCATATTTATAGCCCCTGGGTTAACTGTATGTTTGAAATCTTCTGTAAGTGTATAATCCATTCTAATAAAACAATCCATACAAAATAAAAAAAAATCATTTAGTTCTGCAATATTGTATATATATCATTTTCTAAGGTAAACATCACCCTTTTTGGATATGCAGAAAAAGCAATACGATAATAGAAAAAAGATAAAACATCATACTAATGTTTTCCTAAATATATAAATATATTAGATAAGATAGATAAACATTATAGAGCTAAACATTAACATGGTTCACCTGAGCTATGAGAGAGTATACTGTAAATAAGGGCAACATTTTTTATTAATAGATATTTTCTCTCTCCAGACAATAGGAAAATGAGGCAACCCCCCCCCCCCAACCTAATTAGACAATTCAAGGAAAGTAATTGCATTAGATAATGAGACTTGTCATGCTTTTCCTTTAAACTGTGGAGACATTAGCTAAGTTTCCATCCAAATTTTAAATACATTTTATTAATTTATTAATTTGCACATCGGCAAAAGAAAATGCGAATTAATGCAAGCTTCCCTCCACTACTGTTAGGCGAATAGTAGGAGTTGGACTCATTGAGATAAACATTTGTTGGCGTTAATTTTCCGGTTGGGTGATATTAAACCATTGCAGAAAAGAGGGTGCAATGAGATGATGTAATTAAAAGCCTTTTTTCTCGACTTTTAAAATTTCTGGTGTATCTAAATGCCCATGGAAACAGGCTGCTGGAAGCATACTTACTGTTGCCAAAATATCAGCTCATAGAATTAAGTCTATGTTGCATACACATCATTCTAAAGTGTTCCTTTGCAAGTTATACTTGTTTTTTACTGAAAGTGTATCAAGATGTCCTGAGCAGTGGAGCACACCTACCCTGAAGATTTGAGCGTGTAAGCTACCAAATAGATTTTACTTTACATGGAAGACACTTTATGTTAGTTTTTCCTCCCATTGTTACTGATTTACATATTATAATGCAGTGGATTTATGTACTTACGGTCTTCCCCAGAGTAACCAATGACAACAGGAGACTCTGGACCCAGCCCAAAGTCATTGACAGCCTGGACTTTGATCTCATAAGGAGTGAAGGTATCTGTATCGTAGATATAGTATTTCAGCCATTTAGTGGTTGCATTCTTCCACTCCTCTCGGGAATCTCTCCTTTTCCACCACACCAGATACTTCAGGTGGGGCCCGTTCCACTCTCTGTAGGTCAGTGGCTGAAAGCATGGTTTCCAGTCACCAGCATAGTTTAATGTCATTGTGGTAAAAATTTTAATATGCAATAGTCAAGATAAATATAAAAAGTGTTAAGTTTTTGATGGGTTAAATCCTATTACCTCCCAGCTGATCTCCATGTTATTCCTCCATGTACCCACACCCTTTACGTTTTTTGGGATGACATCTGGGGCTGTACAGGAAAACCAATGCAGTGCATCATTAGCTTTAAAGGCGGTTCAGCATTTCAGGAAAGACACTTATTCACTTTCTTGCAAAGAGTTGGATAAAAAGATTGATACCACTCTCATGTCATCATCATCAGTTGCATATGAAGCTACAGCCTGGAGATGTTAGCATACCTTAGCATAAAAACTAGAGCCAGGCTAGCTCTTTCCCCCTGCTTTGAGTCTTTATGCTAAGCTAAGCTAACCGTCTCCTGGCTGATAGCTAATTACACACACAAGTGTGGTATCGATCTTCTCATCTAACTAACAGGAAAACCGATTAGCATGTTTCCCAAAATGTCGAACAGTTCCTTAAAAATGTGTTACACATATGGCTGTTTGCTAGTTTATAATCTGTATCTGACAACAGGTATGTATTTTAAACCCACGTGCACCGCTGCTCTGGAAGCGCATTGATGGACGACTAGGGCGACTCATTCCGATTTCATTGATAGCGATGACCCGGAACTCGTAATAGGTGAAAGGTGTAAGATGCAGAATGACAGAGTTGAGGTTCCCTGAGTATGTTGATAGGTTTCTCCACTTTCCAGGCAACCAGTCATCATCATCATACTGCACTAAGTACTCTGTAAACCAGTAAATGGAGAAATATAGCCAAAAATGTCAAAACATTTACAAAATGTTTTTATTTTTGTGAGTTTATTTAGTTGAATGGCTCTTACCTGTAATAGGGTTGTGGTTGCTGTCTCCAGGGACCCAACTGAGTCTTACACTACGTTCATATGGATCTGACAACTCCAAGTTAGTGGGAGGATCTGGACGGTCTGCACACAAAAATACATGACCGATTAAAAAGCCTAACATGCCATATGGTTGATGAAATGTTTTTATTTTAAACGTGTCATACCCATCACCATTAGGTGAGCTGAGGCAGACTTCTGGTCCAGTTCACTCTTGATGACACAGGTATAATTGCCCTCATCGCCTCTGTTTACATTAGTGATGACCAGATTTGATTCATCCAGTGAGATTCTGAGGATTGCATATAAGTGAGTAAAACTGGTGAGATCAAGACACTCATTGGTTCACACTAAAACTTTAATTAAAAATAGTTTGTATTTACAGTGCATATCTCTATAGAATTCATTCATAAAAAACATACCTCCAGCCAAGAGTGACCAGCTTTTTGTCTTTCATCCAGGTGGTTGTGACAGGAGTAGTGACATCTGCTTTTACGACACACTCGAAGCGCACATCGCTTCCACGTATGACTTTCATGCTCTGTGGTCTTGTGACAATTAAAGTGGGCTCTGAGAAGAATGGATGAAAAAGCATGACAGATCACACAATCAAAAAGTGTTTGTATAAAATGTTATTGCTAACTCAAAGATAGTGTGACCCTCACCTTTGACCTCTATTCGGACTTGACTCTCATCTCTTCCTGCGATGTTGCTGACTATACACAGGTAAGTTCCCTGGTCCTCTATCCGTATGCGTTTTATCTCCAGAGTCCCGTTACTGTGGGTCTTAAAACGATTTCCTTCAAGATTCCCCTGTCCATATTTGGACCTGTGTGAGCAGACCCATACACACACACACACACACACACACACACGCACACTGTGAGCTGATGTCTGAACTCACTTTTTGCATTAAAATGTCAAACAGCATGTTCTTACCATCGCAATTCAGGCACTGGAGAACCAAAGTAGCGGCAGTGTAAGAAGGTATGACTGTTCTCTGTCACCTTGATGAGTTCATTCCTGGGCCCGAGAATACGTGGTGTTGCATCTAGAGAAACATTGATAATTAATAATGAAATGTTTAGTTTATATTCTTGGTGTACCCTCTTTCCCTTAATCTGTGTTGCCCATTGTGTGTCTAGTATAGTTACTGATTTCTTAGTTCCCAAATGCCTCTCACTGACCGCTGTGTGTGTAGGTGGATGGAGAAAGAACAATTGTGATGGTGGAGCAAAAGAAAGAGTTGCTCTTTACTCAAAATATAAAATATATCTTTTGGCATCATTACTTTATGGTGTACTGAGGTTACTGCCCGTGGAGAAGGTAGCATCTCTTCCTTCATGGATTCCTCCCTGTGTATTATGTTAGTACATAATGGCCAAAATCTTTATGTCCCCAAAAACAGGCATTTGCCTCTGGCTAAAAATGTGCAATTATCCAATCACTCCAGCTGCTCTGGAAATATGTTAATATCTTATTGTTAGTGTTTGTTGTTTACAGAAAAATATTTTTTAAACAGTTTCTATTAAGGCCCTGAAAACATGCAGTATTTCTTCAGTCAGCTTCTTAGTGATAGGGTCATACATGAACACATTCATTTCTGCAAGAGTTATAACAGTTTTTGGATTAGCTGAGTTGTTTTTTTTTTGTTGCTTTGTTGCCTTTTTAGTCAGGCATATTTAATGTGATAGAAAAATAAAGCATGGATTAGCTCTTGCTTTTTCACTTTTGTTTGTAAGTAAACACCACTTTTCTAAATCCTCTTATATTGTATATACATGTGTTTTATGTTATTAAATGCATATACAGTACAGGGTTCCCAAAATGTATTTTAAAATTAAATTTCAAAACATTTCCATAAGATCCTCACAATTTTTATGACAATGGTGAAACAATGGTGCAGCAGTGAAGCAACTTTTACAGATGCAATGACAATGAACATGTATTTGAGTGTATAGACTAAAAGGTGAAGAATGCTTAAAATATACCTTGTTGTTTTGTTTTTTTTAATTGGTGACC
The DNA here is from genome assembly GCF_020085105.1 of Siniperca chuatsi. NCBI lineage: Eukaryota > Metazoa > Chordata > Actinopteri > Centrarchiformes > Sinipercidae > Siniperca > Siniperca chuatsi. Next base: position 23,833,233 of record NC_058051.1, on the reverse strand, counting down.
CCTTGGCAAGCCATTCAAAATCACATTCACAACTCATGGCTGGGTCATGACTGAAAAACAACATTTTACACTGTAAAATGTCATGGATGACAGAGTGGTAACTTACGTAGCACGTTGACAAAAGCATTGGCCAATAAGTACCCATATTGATTGGAAGCATTGCACTGGTAGACGGCATTGTTTGCAGTGGTCACGCTGCGTAAAGTCAGCGTGTCTCCTGACACCTGTCTGTTAGGCTGCGGTGTAGCAGCTGGGAAAAAGAAACACAAAAAAGGAAAAATACAGCAAAGGTTGATATTATCTAGACATACTTTTACAGCTAGTAGGCATGACCTCAAAAACTTACTTTCAATTGGTTCCCCATTGATGAACCAGCTGACTGTGGGACGAGGAACCCCATCAGAACGACATACCAAGCGTCCATTTTCCTCAGGGGCCAAAACCAAATCAGCTGGCTTCTCCAACCAGAATGGAGCCGCTGTCAAATACAAGTATGTTAGTTGTTTCCACATTGTTGTGCAGTAAGAAAAGACAACATGTTTCTGAAAGTGTCTCTCACCTTTGACCCTGACAGTAATTGTGTGCTCAATGTATCCGATCTTGTTGGTAGCAGCGCAGACGTATTTACCCGCATCATCGAAAGACGCCTTTGGGATTTGAATCATCTTGTTGAAGTTCTTTACCTTCATGCGTGACATCACCACCAGGTCCTCATCGTCCTTGGTCCACGTAATACGAGGAGTTGGCCTTGATGATGATAAAAAAGGCTTTACACAGGACGACTTTCATGAAATCAAAGTCAAAATTATACTCAATAGAATATACACACATAACTTTTTGTGGCTAAACAGTAGCACTGAATATACTATAAAAACAGTTACAGTAAATCTCCTGATCTTGAGTTCATACTCACATTCCTGCAGCAATACACTCCAGGAGCAGTTCTTCCCCTTGCAGAACTAGTATGGAGCTGGATGAGCCTGTGGGAGACAGCCAGGTGGGGGCAGCCTCGGCCACTGTACGAGCTACAGAGGAAACAAACCAGAACAAACCTGTCACACATGCTTGAGGCATTCGCAAATCATGTCTGAGCATGGTACAACACAAGACAACAGTGCAAGTTAACTCAGAAAATAAGTAAGGACAGCTGACGCAGAGCACACACCACAATTAGTAAGGTTAGTTGGAGCAAATGAGTCTTTATAGGGTCTGAAATAAAACAAAACGGTCCAGTCTGTAAGTATTGTAATCACAAAACCACAGGGAGACATTATAAATTATTGTTATTAGTGTATCCATTTGGTTAGAAAAGGTTACCAGTGGTGGAAGAAGTACTCACATCTTTTGCTTAAGTAAAAGTAGCAATAGATGTATAATAGAAATACTCTCTTACAAGTAAAAATCCTGCATTCAAAATGTTACTTAAGTAAAACTACAAAAGTATTAGCATCAAAATATACTTAAAGTTCAAAAAGTAAGAGTACTCATTGTGCAGAATGACCCATTTCAGAATAATGTGTATTATACTATTGAATTAGATAGATAGGTGACCTCAAGGAGGTCACCGTCTGTGCATAAATAGCACAAACAACTGAGACATTATACAAAATACAGGATTTACAGGGACACTTGCATTAATGCATTAATATTAATATGTACATTACTTTAATGTTACAGCTGGTAAAGGTTGGGCTTATTTTTTTTTACTACATATACTGCTGCATAGCTTGTGAAGTCCACCAAGGGATCAATAAAGTCTTATCTTTATCAATCATAATTTATTTGTTAATTATATTTTATATTATTAATCTGAATCTGCAAATATACTAGTAACTGAAGGTATCAAATAAATGTAGTGAAGTAAAAAGTACAATATTTCCCTTTGAAATGTAGTGGAGTAAAATTATAAAGTGGCATAAAATGGAAATACTCAAGTAAAGTACAAGTACCTCAGAATTGTACGTAAGTTCAGTACTTGAGTAAATGTACTTAGTTACTATCCACCACCGCAGGTTCCAAGTGACCAAAAAGATCAGATTTAGGCTAAAGACTAGACAACGGGAACTGTGAACACACAATCATGCTCACTTGTAAGCACTTTGACAACCACGGGCATCTTCTGCTGGATGACATTTTTGTAGGGGAAACGGGCATTACAGCAGTAATCAGCAGCAGAGTCGTTGAACAGGACATTAGAGAAGTACAGATCTCCGTTTACTCCCATGGATACTCTGCGGTCCTGCCGCACAGGCTGCATGGTGGGGAAAGCTGTCTGAATGGGCCAGTTGAAAGGTCTCGCATATGAGCCTGAAATGAGACATGGTGTTCCAAATTAAGTCAGTTCACAAGAGATATATTTTAACAGCTAGAATTCTTGAAATACCTCTTTGTTGAGGCATATTGATCCAAACTTTTATGTAACTGAGATGTAACTCTAGAGAGAGACACTCACAGCTGGACATCCAGTAGGTTTCAGGTTTAGGCGGGCCAGGTGGAGGGTCACAGGACAGGACCAGAGGAAAGCCAGCGCTGATCACCACAGGCTCCAGAATCTCCCTCGGCCACACAGGAGCTCCTACACAAACACAGAGGTATGCATGTCTCCACTGAGCAGCAAAGTCAGGTTTTGTTGTTTGATGATGCATTAATTTAATCTGAACAGCAACAAACTTTGATGTTGATGTTGAGCCCCATATTAATTACTGATTTGGTTTGCAAAAAAAAATTTATCAACTAAAAGATATAAGTATATTATCTTAAAGGACAAGTCTGGTGATACTCCATATTTTTCTTATTATCAACAAATCTTGTGAAAAAACCAAAACCAGCAATTAACTGATCCTACTAACATGTATTGCCTGTGTAGCTAAAGCCTGATATAGTTTATTCCTCTGTGCCATAGAGCTCCATTGCTGTCCAAAAACTATTAAAAACACATCAATAAACCATACTGTTGCACTGAGAGACATGTTCCTTCATTATGATGAACATTAGTTCATTAACACAGTCGTTTATTTTGAGCCAGTCCCTCCTGATGTTGTCTTGCCGTCACTAACATCAAATCCACGGCTGAAAATAGCGAACAAATGCACTATTTACTCCTCCTAACGTTTGCTAAAAACTACACTACCCAGCTGTTTTATTAAATTATTTAGCCTTTTAAAAAAAAATGAAAATATATATATACATGTGGTATGTTTCAAATTACTACACAACATATTGTATAGAAAATATAATATACTGTATATTTTGGAATAATAGTTGAAAAATTTTGTTAGTGGCATTTCATTCCAAAGTAATGTCCATATACAGTGTGTCACGTAGGTCTCCTGTCAGTGGTACAGCAATCGTGGATATAAACAATAATAGTTGATTCTCTAATAGTCCCAATTCTGATCTTACTGTATAGTCGTAGTCTGATCTTGTTGGAGTATGCAGATCCATACTCATTGGAGGCAATGCACTGATATTCTGCCTCATACTGTTCTGGATTGTTCCAGGCATAGATGTCCAGTGTCCCTGAGCGCCTGCGCATCGATGCTTGAGGGTCACGTGCCACATTGTAATACTTCCCATTACGCCTCCATGAGAAACTTCATGATTGAGCAAAAAGTGTAAAGGAAGACAGAAAAAACTGTGAGTTTTTTTTTTGCAGATTATTGCAGTTTTAACAAAACTGTTGACTGGGCTGCATCAGCTCTTACATGGGATGGGGGTTTCCTTTCGCTTCACATTCTATGACCATGGTTTCTTTGGGGTCAACAATATGCTCCTTCATTGACTGCTTTATGATGGTTGGGGGCTGCCTGACTGCAGGCAGAGAAATAAATCAACTTAGTATATTAGGAACTGTGAAAATGTGATAAGACAATACATATCCTAAATTACAACACTCAAGTTCAGTTACTGACTCACTTTCCAAAGGGATGTCCAAAGCCCAAACACTCTGCCATAAAAGTAGCAGCAGCACTGGTTCGACCAGTGTCCCCATGTTTGCAGTGCATGGAATCCAGCAACACTTTTATTCACCAATTCTCCTGTTCTCAAATTGAAGAATAGAACAGAATAGTAGACATCTACTGTACAATACATTCATGTCATGCAGTTAAAATCCAGACCAAATTACTGTAGAGGAAACTTCTTACTGCAGATTTTACTGAACATCTCACAGTGGTGGAAAAAGTACTCAGATGCGTTAAAAGTAGTTATACCATAATTTAAAAATTGTGGCCTTCATTCAAAATCCTACTAAAGTAAAAGTACATAAATATTATTAGCAGAATGTACTTTAAGCATCAAAAGTAAAAATGGCCCATGTGAGTGTTGTTTTATTATATATTAAATCCTTAGATTATTATTACTGATGCATTAAAGTTTAAGCAGCTTTTTACTGTCGTAGCTGGTTGAGGTGGAGCTGGTTTTAACAACTTTATATACAGTTAGGTAGTTTAATCCAGTGGTTCCCAACATAGGGGTCGGACCCCTCCAAAGGGTCACAAGATACATCTGAGATTATTAATGGGAGAGGAAAGAAGAAGTTCTGCTAAATAAAGTTGTATTAATTTTTTTGACTTTCCTCTAATCTTTACTTTTTTCGTAAAATATTTGATAATTTTACCTCTTTCACTTATAGGTAAATTTGCTAATAACTCATAGACTTATGAAACATTTGACACAGGGGCCATAAGTAAGGGTCCACAAGCCAAAAATGTTGGGAACAACTGGTTTAATGTAAAATATAAACAGTATATTTACATAATACAGATTTTCCAATATTTTTATGAACATTTTTTATCTGAAAAGTTACTATAGCTGTCAGGGCCATGTCAAATGCTGGGCCATAAAAAGTAAAAAATGTGAAATGTAGCGCAGTAGAGTGTAAAGTGGCATCAAATGAAAATACAAGTACCTCAAAATTGTACAAAAGTACAATGCTTGAGTAAATGTAGTTATTTCTACCACTGACATCTCCACTACTTAGATGACATTGCCGTATCAGATTCTCTAACAAAATAGTTTATCATTATTAAACTGTGTCTGACAGCAGTAAATTGTAGTAAAGTATATGTACAGAAAGAAACAGGAAAGTGTTTCATTAGATGCTTCTTTTTGTCATGTTATTGCTCTAAATATGAACCACGAGTCATGTTAGTATGATCAGAACAAAAAGTTGTCAGTACCTACCTTTCACATGTAAAGTCAACTCAGGGTTCTCTCCTCCCCATCTTTGTGGCTTCCCCAATGCATCAATAATTCCAATGACTTTTCTCCACAAATTATTCTTGTTTGTGCAGTATAGCAATTAAATGCATCAGTCCTTCAAATATCAGGTCAAGAACCCTAGAGGAGTTGATGCACTTCACTAATAGAGTTTCTGTCTGTCACTGCCACTTATGCTCTGCCCACCCATCTCATGAATAATGAATGCGCTCCATACACCACCTACTTATCCCCCACTTCACTTCACTGTTCTGACTAGGCTCTTATAATTCTGAACAATCCATCTCCATCAAACACAGTCCAAGAAGTTCCCAGAAATAAAATTAATGTTTGGATTTATTACACCAACAGTTGTGGACGTAATTGCATATTTTTCTTGAGCCTGATTATTCTCTCTCATAGCTGAATAATATTTGCTTTGACCTGGTCCAGTGTGAGTGAAATCAGTTTGGTGGGGCCAAATGAAAGCACAAAACAAGCCATATTCTGTACAATTTGCATTCTTGCTGGTTTTGATGACATCAAAATGTGGGCTTTATTGTTGACTGGAGAGAACCGGGGAACAGAGTATGAAAGCAATTTTTGTTTCTCTCATATGAATTTTACATGTGGCAAATCTTAAGTCACATGACTGCAGCACAATAGCCCTGACACAGGATGGAAATATCCAACATTCTCAATAACATTTTGACTGTTACTTTTCACTGTTAACCTTCTGTGATATGAAATAATACATCTTAAACTCCCTCCACACACCTCCTGTATTTTCAGTTTTCCACAATACCAATTAGAACTTATCCTCTTTTTTATGAAACAGATTTTTCTACACTCAGCCATTGATATCCTCAGAGTAGGAAAAGGTCATTACCATTCAGTGGAGAAAATCCTACGGAGGGAAGGAGCAGTTTTCTTTCTAGAGACAGTCTAGGAGCTGTATTTGTGTTAAACAAAAGCCATCTCACGGCTGTCGACAGAGTCCTGACCTATGTAGGCTTTCAGGAATCCACGCAGGGCTGCATTTACAAACCAGCACTGACTGGGCTAAACAATAGCTTGGTGGTGATGGTGGGGGTGTAAAACAAGGTGAAGTTAAACTTGTAATTAAGATTTTTATGCTCTGCATCTTCTGGCCCTGAGCACCTCCTCCATGTTCACAACTGAAACACATCTTGACATGGCTCACACAGAAAACAAAAGCAGAAGGGGTATGTTGAGCTTCTTGGCTCTCAGAATGGGTGTTTTTCCCTATACATTGGACTGAAGCAGGCCTGGCAGTGAGTTGTGATCAGTGCCATGCACCAGATTGCACAGTGAAGAGCAGAGGCAGAGAGGCGGACAGAGCCAGCTCAGTGACGACAAGAAGGTCTCTATGCTCACGGGTCTCCTTTGGCACGTGTGCCCAGGGCTCGGATACGAGCAGATGGCATGTGGGAGGGAGAGTTCAACCGCACAAGCTGCCTGTTCAGACTCAGAGCACCTATCATTTGCACTTTGACGTCACTGCATCAGGGAGAGCAGAAGAAGAGGCCAGAGAGAAACTCCTGTTGAGCAGGACACTGTGCTACATTAAGTCATCACCACTGTGCAATCAAAACATTATTGTCTCACAAAACTGTGATTCTGACTTATTGGTGAGGTAGCTGAACAGCAACAATACATTTTCTCAAAAGCATCCTGTAACAAGAATAAGAGTCTATTGCCATGCTAGCAGCACTGTGAGGCTGTACTTACACTCAGCGGTGCTTTGAGCTATATGCTAATGTCAACATGCTAACATACTCACAATAACAATATTAACATGCTGTTGTTTTCAGCAGGTATATTGTTTACCATGTTCACCATTTTAGTTTTGCGTGTTAGCATGCTAACATTTGCCAATTACCACTAAACACAAAGTACAGCTGAGGCTGATGCCACTTGCAGGTTTTTGGTTATAAACCAAAGTACTGGACAAATTAAAATTTTAATGTGGTTGTGGTGCTAGAGGAAAAGTTAAGGGATCAGCAAGTTATTACAATTGATCCTGAGGGGAAAATTAATGTCTGAACCAGATTTCATGGCAATTCACCCAATAGGTGACATTTCACTCAAAATCACAAATGTCAACCTCATGGTGGCACTAGAGGAAAAGTCAGGAGATCGCCAAAGTCGGTAGAATTCATCATCTGGGGACTACGGAAATCTATACAAAATTTCATGGCAATCCATTAAATAGTTGTTGAGATATTTCAGTCTGGACCAAAGTAGTGGACCAGTCGACAGACCGACATTGCTATCCATAGAGCCACACTGTTGGCATGGCTAAAATATAAACAGACAGCGACACATGAATATTCAATGCTATAAATATGCAACATCATAGTATACTTTAAGTTACTTAATAATAATTTATATAGTAAGATAAATTGTTCATAAATTCAAATGCACATCACATTTGTCACTGAAACATTGACACATACAAAGCGATGCAAATTCATGCCAGTCATCTCAATGGCAGGTGTGAGAGCTGAACATTGTTTGTGTTCACTCTCATACAAATCTGCTGATGCAGTTGTAGACCCATCCCACTTCTCAACTCAGACTGTGACATCATTAAAACCTTGACTTCCATTGATAGCTGCCTTGAACGACAGCTACAAGGACTAAAGCACTCCTTCACATGGTGATACACTCTATGCTACTCTAAAGTGTCTTAATAATGTGCTCTAATACTGTGTACTTTAAAACCCAAAACTAATATTCAGAATTTGCTAAACAAAGTATAATTGGTGAATGTTAGGGGTCCTACCTTTGAGTGTAGTTTAAGTGTTTTCCCTGCTCCTTGGTCCTCTTTTCCCCGTTGTGGCAGTTAAAGCAGACTCCTACTTTCTTCTCATCTTCTGTCACAGTAGATTCACAACATCATCTTCACCGTGAGCTTCACCTTTCCAGCAGCAGCATCTGATTTTAGTGTTATTTGTCACTCTATCACCTTAAAGCAAGTGTCAGGTAAAATAACAGAGGCTCATGTGGCTCATCAGGACGGCTGTCCCGAGTCTGGGTCACACGCCTGGCAAACGGCCTGAGAGCCTATTATAATAAATCCATTGTGAAATCCACACATAAATATAACGTCATCTCCACTATGATGGGAGAATAAAACAGAACTGACATGTCATGCACTAGTTGGTGTATTAGGTTTAGGTGTCATCCAGTTCTTATCTAACATCAGTCAACTACAGCTTGCTTAAGAAATCCAATAATTTGTTGTATTTTTTTGTGTTGTTGATTTTTTAGTGTGTTAGGTGGGGGGTGGGTTACTGACCTTGTATCTTCACTGTGGCTGGCACGAACGCACACTCTCTCACACAAAGCGTTTCTGTCTGGAACAAAGTCAGTCTGTTGTGGACAGGGAGCGCACAGCTTCCAGACACATGGGGGGATTTAACCCGTCACATTCAAGTGATTGGATGGCTTCTCCCTCATTGATAAAGTCTTACATCATTTGTCAAGACCAGGGTGATATATTTATTGGGTAGACGAAAAGTGGTGGTAGTTTTATGTGTACAGTAAAGGAAAAATGTTTATAATGACAAGGAAAAGTCTTCATAAATATGAATTTATTGAAAACAAATCCTCAAATGCCCATAGCACAATAATATACTACATTAGCTGTAATGCCACCTGAAAGTATGATTTAGAGCTTATATTACAGTCAACAACGCTGAGAAGTGCAACATTTTGAAAGACAGTAATAATTGGATAATAATTGGATTGTGAATTATGTCACGTGCACATTACACAAAGCTTTTTTTAATAAAGTGCTTATTTCATGAATGTCAAAATCAAATGCTATATGTAAGTGAGGCATGTTGACAACATCAGATTGATCTGGCATACAGTACATGTATAACAGGAAGTGGACAAAACAGCAGAAACACCTTGTGATGCAGTAGCCTTGACGAATTTGATGAAGCTCAGCAGAAACTATTTGAATTCTTTTTTCCCTGGATGTAGTCTTATATTGACTTGAAAAATCACTTCTAAAAATGGTGATTGTTCAACCTCCTCTAAAGCTGATGAATTCTGCTGATCAGTACATAACTTAATACAACTCACCTACGTAGCTGGCTTTGTAATTGTGAGTTTAGCAGCAAACACTACAAATCACATATTTTGGCAAGGGGGCAAGTTTCACGATGCCAAAGACAGAAAACTGTGGTTCTCTTTGCTATTGCAATTACAGCCTGAACGAAAGCAGCACTGAGAGCCCAACACACAATTATTGTAGTTACGGGTGTAAAACAGAAGAAAATGGACTTGAGGTGTAAAAATACGTGCGTGTATTAAATGCCTCCTGTGTAGACATGCCGTAAAAGTCTATAGTCGCACTAGTGGCTCTGTAAGACTGTACTTAGACACAGCAATGCTTTGAGCTAATTGCAAAGAAGAGTATGCTAACCTGCTCACACTAACAATGCCAACATGCTTATGTTTAGCAGGTATAATGTTTACCATGTTCACCATCTTAGTTTAGTGTAAATAATAACATTTGCTAATTAGCATAAAACACGAAATAAAACAAAGGCTGATGGGAATGTGAGGTATTTGGTCATAAACCAAAGTATTGGACAAATTAAAATTGTGACGTGATGGTGGCATTGGATTAAAAGTTAAGGGATCACCAAAGTTATTACAATTCATCCTGAGAGGGGTATGAATGTCTACACCAAGTTTCAGGGTACTCCATCCATAGTTGATGTGACATTTCACTCAAAATCACAAATGTCAACCTCATGGTGGTGCTACAGGAAAAGTCAGTGGATCATCACATTCAATGAGCTTCATCCTCTGGGGACCATGAATGTTTGTACAAAATTTCATGGATAAATCATTCTGGACCAAAGTGGTGGACCAACTGACAAGCTGACATTGCCATCCATAGCTCCACGCCGCTAGCATGGCTAAAAATGACCACTAAGTTGAAGTGATACCTTTAAGGTCTCAACAACAAACAAATTACACATTTTACCAAAGCGTTTTTTACATCAAGGTTGTTGCACTTTAAGGTGTTTCTGTTATTTTGTCCACAGCCTGTATATCTGTGCATCTGCACTGGGTATACATCTATGTGTAGATATGCCTTATATTGTACCTACTCACACCCATCTCTGCTTCATCTCCCAGGCCCTCTCACTCATCCAGTCCTTAGTTCTGCTAACAGCTGAGCGCTCTGCCCCAAGCACCAAACAGAGCCTGGCCAGTTTGGGCCGGTTTCTCTCCAGATAGTTCTGGGTGTCTCTCTGCAGCTGGTCCAGGGCCCAAGGCCGGCTCTCGTCCAGGGACACCACAGCACTCAACATGGGGTTGAAACGGAAGTACACGTCTGGAGCCAGCAGATCATCCAAAAGGGTGTGGACCCCTTCAGTGTCAGTTGCACTGCTGATCAGGTTGCTGATTTTGGCCCTGAGGCTGGTGGAGGTGGCAGGTCCCCTCTTAGCGTTATCATAGCGACCGGTGCCAAGGGACAGCACACACTGGAAGGGCTGGTTGGGCCACAATAGACGGCTCTCATGGACAGCCAAGGCACAGGGATTGTTCATGATAATTCCCCCATCCTTCAAAGAAACAGAAATAAATCTAAAAATGTACAGGACAAGTATTTTGTTCAATTCCAACCCACTCTAAGCCATGTGTGTGAGCCAAAACACAGAGACTGATTCGAATTTTTCTATTGCAGTTAACTTGAAAAAAGGCCATATGCAGAGGACAACAATCCTTTGATAATTTTAGTAATTGGTAGCTGTGTAAAAATTATTACATTAACATGTAATTGTGTTACACCATCTTAAATTCTTTATGCACTTTAAACAATTAAAGGCAAAGTAATTGTACTAATTCTCTACCGTATTTTGAGTTATTGGGGGAGAGGGTTTTACAATTTTTCTCTTAGCCATGGCGAAGATCTAAAGAAAAATCTATTAATGCTGGGGAGGATCTTGCTTTTCTGTTCCACTGTCTTTAGTAACATAATTATGATTCCACAGAAAACCTTAAATGCAGAAAAGTTTCCAACCTGGTGGATGTCACTTTGTAAGGTAAACTCCTGGAAGTATCCTGGGGCAGCTGATGATGCTCGCACTGCCTGCCACATCTGGCAGCCTGAGCCTCCTGCGTAGCGGCTGAGAGAGCCTGGTTTGTGGTTGTAGTTGCGGAAGACGAAGGCCTTTGGACTGGTACCCCAGTTTACCACTGCGCTGACTGCTGAAACCTGAGCAGATACCAACAATACCCACAAAAAAATGGTGCTAATTGCATTCTGATCACAGTAAGGGGCTCTACTTTAGCAGCTGTAGCCTCATCAGAGTATTTTATCAATGCTATGAGCCTCATGGTGATTTTGTAAAAATTCATAAAATCAGTTACCATGGTGATTGCAGTATTCTTACCTTGGGACTCAACCCATCTCTGGCCGTTTTAACAAGTACTCTATTTCCCAGCTTTTCTCTAAACAGGATAAGATCAGAAAATTCAGTCAGATCAGATTGTATTTCTGTCTTATTAACATGTTGAGAATTCACTACAGTTCACCAGAGCACTGTTATAGCGTTGTTAGAATCTATTCTGTGCATACCGTAGTATTGTCTCCCAGGTCTCAGTGTTATAGTAAGAGTGACTCCAGCCCATCTTCATGGTGCCAACCAGCGGGTTCTGCCGAAACACTTCAGAGCCAAAACGACGATACATGTCAGCACACTCCTCTAGAGAAAAATGGACCAGACCCAGCATGAAGGCTAGAACGGCACCTTTAATAAACACATGCAGAGACACACAAGTGAGACACAAAATTATAGATTATAGAAGCATCGAGATGTTGTTGAGAATACCTTATGTTGTTATTTTTTAATAACTCTCAGTTCTGTTGTTTGTTACCTGTGCTCACTCCGCAGATGTAGTCAAACAGCTGGTAGATCTTCTTGCCTGTCTCAGCTTCCAGTAGCTTTAACACCTGCAAAGGCACAACACCTCTGGAAAAGGCAAAGGCGAAATATTGATTAAATGAAGAAGAATAAACATATCATTTACACTATTAACATATGTAAATGAATACAGAACACAGGACAGAGACCATGTTAAACAGGGTTCTGGGTTGAGCTGAAACAATTAGTTGATAAATCGTTAAATCAATACAATGAGAAAATTAATCAGCAACTGTTCTGATAATCGATTAATCCTTTGAGTCATTTTTCAAGCAAAAATGTCAAACATTCCCTCTTTCCAGTTTTTCAGATGTGAGGGTTTGCTACTTTTCTTTGTCTTATATGATAGTAAACTATATATCTTTGGGTTTTTGTTTTATGGACAAAACAACTAATTGATTAACCCAGAAAATAAGTTGCATTTCTAGTTCTGTGTACAGCATGCACTACATACATTTTTCTATAGTTACCTTGTGCCACCACCATCAATTGAAAGCACTCTGATGCCACGACCTTTCACTGGATCCATGTAGCCAATTAGAGCCAAGGTTTCTCTTAAGGTGCTCTGAAGCACCTGGTTATCTCTGTAGGTTCGTCGCTGTCTCAACAATATGACTGCAGTTTTCTCCTGTAAACGGAAATGTCTTTAAGAATTCACTGAGGTCATATCAGTTTGTTAAACTTTTGCAAATGTGATTTGTTTCACTTCAAAACAGACCTGCCACATTAAAGCCTTGCATGATGGGTAACGGATAAGATGTTCATTGAGTGCCTCCACGCATGCAGTCAGAGCTTCAGGAGATGAAGCCTGTGCCAGACTGCTGATCAACCCTCGTGTCATTTCCTCTGCCTTCCTCGGACTCAAGACAAGCTGAGAACATACAACCAGAAAGTAATTACAAACATTTGAATAACAGTTTGATTTAAGGTGATTTGTTTTAGCTTCTGTAACAGTACCAGCAATGTTTTTACAACGTGTAGGTGACCTTGAGCAATAGTTAAAATTAAAATCTTAATACATTTTGAATAGCAATGCTGTACCAACTTGGAGAATGAGATTAGGCAAATTGATGAGATAAGACAAGTCAGCTCATGCTATAAAAAGGGACACACTGTAGATTTCTAGACCCGTTTTGTTTTATATTTTCAGTTTCTCATACTCTTGATCAATGTGACATCCCTGAACACGTAACCTCGACTCACCTTTTTATTCAATATTGCCTCTGGTGAAGTCATGGCAGGTTTGGTCTTACCAGTCTGGGTCAAGGGGCCCAGTTTTAGATAAGCACCCAGCAAGTCAGGGATGGCACTTGTGGGGTGGCGAAGGCAGTCCATAAGGGATACAGTCTTCAGTCTCTTAGAGGTAGAAGATCCAGGGTCCATCTCCATTAGGGTATTTCTATCAATGTCTTCATTAAATCCACTTTGACCCTTGAAATACTGATTGATGTGAGCAGACATTTGGAAATAGTTCTCCCCAAAGTTAGTGGTATTATGGCTGCTGTGGAAAAGGCCTCCTGTTTGAGAGGTAATAAGTTCTTCTTGCTTCAGCTGTGACTTGGCACCTTGAGTTAGTGAGGTAGACTGTGTTGAAAAGTGTTTTTTGTAAGTGCTATTCTTTTCCACAGGAAGTTGTTCTCTCCTATTCTGATCTTGGTCAACTTCATTTGTATCTTTGGCACCAAAGTATTTATTGATGTGTCTTGCAAAGTGAAGGTAGCCCTCATCCCAGCTGCTAGAGATATTGTCAGGTTCCACTGTTACCGTATCAGCACCCGATTTTACTCGAGCTATTTCAGCTTCTTGCGAGTTTATAATGCAAGTGTTTTGCATTTTTCTCCTCTTCTGCCTCCTGTTTGTCCCTTTGGTGGAAGACATGGTTTCCAAATTCTCCTGCATTTGAACTTTCATGAAACCGCTAGAGAAGACTGAATTAATGTGATTGGCAACGTAATTGTAACTCTCACCAAATGTTGTTGCCAAAGAACTGATGTGAAATAGTTGCAGTCCAGAATTTCCTTGTGTTAAAGGACTTGTTCCTGAACTCTGCTGTTTGTCTTTGCATTTCAAGGTCTGCGTTGTATCTTTGCCCTCTGATATATTTCGCTCTCTAGCCCGTTGACTTTGACTACGCCTCTGTGACCTTCCAAGATATTCTGGAGTTGTGACAACAAGTCCGGCATTTTCAGTTAGAGGTACAATGTCCTTTCTCTTGAAATAAATGTTAATGTGTCTGGACAGTCGATTAAATGAATGACCAAGGCGTCCTCCCAGTGAACTCAAATTAAAACTGTTCTGAGCCTCCTCAAAGATCCCAATCGGAGCTTCAGCTTTGAATGTATTCCTATTGGAGGATGAGTAAAAACGGACAACCTGGAGGTGTTTCACTTCTTTGGTAAAATCTCTGAAGCAGTGGTAAGAGCTAGAGCCTGTATCACTGTGGCTTAAAATATTAAAAGTAGCTTTTCTGGTAAATCGAGAAGGATGAGGAGGTGACAGCAGTGAATATCGGTGGAGGTCCAGGCGGAGTGGTGCTTTAGCTAGACGAGGGTACTTTCTGAGAAGGCTCATTAGGTACCTAATTTTGCAGTATGACCTCAAAGTCTTGTTCACAGAACTTGAACACGAGTTGGTGCTGAGGTAGCGACCCATATTTGACGTGATGTTGTGAGCAGCAGTCAAGTCCAAAAATCACTCTTGAGCTTGTATTGATTTAGGCCGTAGCAGCATTTTCAACAGGAATCTAGGAAAATACACAAAACAAACAGATTAGAACAAGACTCTACAGCCATGCTAGCAGTTCTCTGGCTGTATTTTGGCACAGTGGTGCTTTGAGCTTAATGCTAACATACTAACATGCTCACAGTGACACTGAAAAAATAAAATAAAATTAAATTAGAAGTCAACCAAAATAAACCATGAAGAATATTGAAGTTAAATAAGTTTATGTTTAACGAAATGAACAAAAGAAAATGCAAATTGAATAAAGAAATCTCATTTAAGTTAGTTTTTTTAAAGAAGAAAATTAAAAACAGGTGGTAAGTTTTTGTCTCCCCTTTAAGATTATTATTCAATTTCATAATTCTTTGAAAAACAACTAAAATGGAGAAAGATAAAATGTATGTTCAACAAGAATAATGTTTACCATGTTCACCATTGTAGCTTAGTGTGTTAGCATGCTTAATATTTTCTGATTATCACTAAACAAAATACCGTTGAGGCTGATGGGAATGTTATTGGTGTTTGGTCAAAACTAATCTATTGGACAATTTGAAAATTTAAAACAAAAAGTCTGTACAAAATTTTGTGCCAATCCATCAAGTAGATGTAGAGATATTTCACTGAATAAGTGAAAACGTTGACTTGCTGGTGGCCCTAGAGGAAGAGTCAGGGATCACCAAAGTCAGCAGGATTTATTCTCTGGGGCCCATGAATGTCTGTACAAAATTTCATGGCAATCCATCCAATAGCTGTTGACTTATTTCAGTCTGGACCAAAGTTGTGGCTCGACCAACTGACTGACAGACAGACCGACCAACATTGCCATCCCAACAGCCAAGCTGCTAGCATGGCTAAAAATGTCTATTATAAATGTCTTTTTTTTTTTTAAACGAACAAAACTACATGCAATTTATAATAACTTAAATCCAATCATTTATACAAAACATACAATTTCAACAATGAATTACCTTGCAAAACACTAAGGACAAACTTCAGATAGGAACAAAAGTGTCCATGCATCAGGTACATCTGGTATATCGATATCTCAGCTGCATGTCTGTTCAGAGCAGAGGCACATTGTCACTTATATAAACAGGTAACTATTAACGGAGAGTGTTATGTTCCACAACAGCCTGGCACTTCTCCTGTTTTTCTAGTACTGTGTCCCCTCATAAATGCACCATGAAACCTCAAAGCAAATATGTCACTCTACATGGCCTGAAAATAACGCTTTACATTCTGCCAATAGATCTATAGCTGCAATGTGACATCGAAATTTGAGAGCACAAGAAAGCTTTGCCTGTAGTTGCTCTCATATCCTTAGCAAATAAGAGTGTACTTTATTACTATGTAAAATATAATGCATTCATTAACACTTACTGTGGTGCCTTCACAAAGAGAAAGACAAACAGCAATGCAATAGTCAAACATCTACTATGGTTGTTTTTGTGGGGGAAAGGTCATGAACCAAAGTACCTTATAGCTACTCTAACCTTGACAGAAAATGTCTGATGAAAGTATTCACTGAAGATTTACCTGAAACACCTAGTTTTTCTGTCTTCACAATTCCTCTTCAACCAATTTTCTGTTCTTTGAAATTCACTACACCACTTTTGACAAACTGTCAGAAGCACTATTTCTACTGTGTTTTGATACTTAATTCAACCCTTCTCTCACAGTACTTTAATCTCATTGGTTGCGCTGGGCTGGGGGGTGGGCAAGCATGACCACTGCTTTGTAAGACCACACAGGCTAAAAGTCATGTGTTGTCCCATGTGTTGACTGCGTGACTGGACATCTAAAATTAGGGAGGGGGAGATATCTTAAGGGTCTCAGTTAGCTGATGTTAGCTGCTTCTTACGTCGCTGCACAACACAACACACACCTCCCTACAAAAACAGACCGGGCTGTGAAACTGGTCACCAGCTCTGTAATTCTTAGAAACTGTGCTCAGGCCACAACATGTGATACAACACACTTACAAGTCTGTAATAGTTAGCAGATATAATAAAATGTGGTTATGCTTTAGATTACAGCCCACAATTTACAGTGTAAATATTTTGTACATATGGGGTACCACGGAAATACTGTACATATACATACAAGTGAAGAAGTACGAGAAGAAGAACAAGAACAAATTTGCCTTTGGGGGGGACCTAGAACTAAATTACACCGTAAGTACTTTTTAAATTACCCAGTATATACTGAGTAATTACAAGGTACAAACAGGGTACCAGCAGACCTAGCATATACAGTATGTCCAGCTATGTCATGAAAAAGCACTTAAACTTAGTTTAAAAAAAAAAACAAGAACCTTGATAATAAACTTTAATATGCCCTGTAACTACTGTGTAATAATATTGTAAATATGGCAAGGGACTACTTCATTTTACAATCCACATACTCTGTAACTATACTGCCATTACAATGAAAAGCAGGTGAACAATAAAACAGTTTATTTCATTTTACATAACCTATAAAACTATCTCATTTTAGTTATAGCTATGTAATTATTTAAAATAACTATATAAATAAATTATAATAGAAATAATTTCACTTATATACCAACACTGTTACCCCAGTAAAAACATAACCATACCCTGTAATTATTAAATAGGTACCTTGAAATAAAAAATACTTAAGTGTAATTTATTTTAACATCACTCTTAAACACAGTTGTTACCACTTTATTCCCTAACCTTTGCTGTCTTCCCTTGTACTTGTATATAGATTCCCAATAAGTATTTTATTGATACTCCTGTAAGATTAAAAACTTTTTGTGTGTCTGTTTCTGTCCGCCCCGCACACAGAAATTACAAAGAGTAATTCAAATGAAAAATATCACTGAGTTTTATTGTCAGACACACTAAATATTGATTTCACCCAGTTCTATCAGAAAGAATCTACTGAACTCATCATTTCTGTTTATATCTAATAAAATAAAGTTATTATTATTTATCGGTTAGCCTTCTAAAGAAGAAACTGTAAAGAATGAATGAGGTCAATCATGATCTGGTCAATAATCATGACTGCCATACAACACAATTCCTAAGGAACCATTTCACTCTCACAGCTGATATTATTTTAGAGACTTACAATGACATCTAGTGGCAGCGACAGTTTGGGTCTCTATCTGCTTTTGAATGAACCTCAATCTGAGACGTGTTTTCGACAGGAACTTGACTGCATTTTGCTTCAGCGATATTCTCTGTATTATATATTGATCATAGTATGACAGTCTTATATACAGTACACCATCACTCTCTTTGTCGTTTTGCAGTAAGGCTCTTATGGTTAGACTTAATGTTATTTTTGGTATCCAAGTTTCTTTTGTCTACTCATCTGTCATCTTACCAGTGTGTGTTGTTAGAAGAAACAGAATCAGACTGAGTTACAAAGCTCAGAGTTCTACATGATGAGAATACAAGCATGAATTATTGAACACAAAATTCCTGAGAAACTGTTGTTAGCCAGAGTGAGCAGTTTCTTAAAATAACCTATGTACCCTAGTTGGATGCTAATGTGACGCTTAACATTATGCATCAATTTTTAATATTCAGGGCATTTCCAGTAGATTGGAGGACCTTGTTTTTGATTTTATCTTGCAATATCAACATCTCTATTACTGTCATCATTTTTTGATAACTTTTAGTAGATGTTTTCATCACTTTAACTGAACTAACTGGAGTATGTTTAATCATACAGTCTTAGTAAGTAAGTAAGTAAAATTGTGCATCAAATGATGACTTCACAACATACACGTTTAATCAAGCAGACAATATTTCCCTTCAGCTAAGAACAGTCTTGAAACTTTTCCAGAGAGGTTCATAATAAACCAATGGTTAAACAGGACAAACCATGTGGTATTTATCCAGGTCATCTTCACAATCAAATAACTTGTTAAACATTCTATATTTTTTCTGTGGTCAAGAGTCAGTGTGTTTTCTTTTCACAGCGTCCTGTGGTGCACTCCTCCCCACGTCCGGTCCACTTTAAGCGGTTCCTGGCAAAGATGGCATAAGACTCGTCCATAAATGGTCTCACAGGTGGCCATATCATGAAGCGACCCAACCAGCCAAGGCCCACTGCACTGTACATGACTGCAAATGCTGGGACCCCACGGTGAACCTGCCAATACACAGGAAGTAACCGACTTGCATATTATATAACACTAATATAATACTTGCATCTTTTACAATCTGCAAAAATCTTCCAAAATGGAAATTTGACATACAGAATATTACAGTCCTAGTAAAGTCAGTGGAATGTAAGTTTACCTCATCTTTCTCATCAATCACATGCATTTCCTCCATGGCCATCTCGTAACTGATGTCCTTGTATTTCGCTCCATCATATCCTGGCTTGGAAATATCGATAAAATCTACTTTCCCAGGATTGTTTCTCTGCAGAAACTGGAGGAACCGGATCTCCGTCACACATATGGGACAAAGCCCATCATACAGGACCTGAAACAGAGCAGGGAACAGATGATAACAGCACTGCTGTCTTCAATTTTCTGTTTCAACCCGCGATATTTTACTCATTCAAGTGCCGCAAGAGCAAAATGACTCATAGGGGAGGAAAGAGATTTCCAGCTAAATATTATGCAGATTTTTAATGCATAATGATAATTATGTTTGGTAATTATTAGGATCCTAATTGAGCATGAAAAAAATAGTCTAGTTTAGTCAAAGAATTATGAGATACTAAATCCAAACTGTGATTTATTGAGTCATAGTTATGATGCACTAAGTCAAACATTATGAGATTAAAATGAGACTTAAGTCAAAATTATGAGATAGTAAGTCATAATTTTGACTTGGCATTGGTAGCGATAATTTTGACTCAAGTCTCATTTTGATTTTATAACTTTGACTTTTTTTTATCATGCAGAACGTTTTAATTTTCCTGGAGAAATGGGCTTTCATAATTACCACCAATAGCACTTCTTATTTGCAGTCTTCCAAGTAAAATATTAAGTGAGCATTGATAAAATGTCATTCTTTTGCACAGGTAATCCCTTGGGGAAACAGAGGGTTGTAATTTTCATTTACTCAAATCTTTCATTCATTTCTTTTTCTTGAGTCTTGTAATTTCTAAAAGTTTTAATTTGGTTTGTGTAAACAATATATCTCTTACAGTATGTTTATAATATATCTAATTTCAGCTCTCATTCCATTTTAACATTTTGTTGAGCTGTGGTGTACAGTTTACACAGTATTATTTATTGTCCTTAGATAGAGCAGTGGTTGTCTGGAAAAGTGGTAATGGGACCCCCTGTAAGACAAGCCTGGTGCTCAACTGCTACCTAGCTTAGCTGCTAACTCTGAAAATGCGCGAGCACATAAAACGTTGACAAATCGACTCGTCATAAACGTCAACACTGAACGTGACTGCACGCAATCCGTTAGTGTTTTCCTACAGGCAGACGTAACGTTACCACCCTGTTTGTGGTGTGAATATAACGACAGAGTGGTGTTCTGTCTCTAGCAAACATCTATGGCCGAACGTACAAACTACAAAACACCGACTTGGCAGGGCGCGTTAACCGTTCAACGTCCAACTGTAACGTTAGTTTGGCTAACTGATGGAATGCGTTAATTGTTAAGTGCAGCAGATAAAAAACTACTATCATGCCCCTCTCATCATGCCTAAAACCATACCATCTGAATTACGCCAACGCACACCTTAGAGAGAAAATATCCAACCGACTTTGCCTACAGTAACGTTAACTAAGTTATCTACCAACGCTGCTGCAGTTATGTTATTAAGTCAATTAGCCATTTAAACAGTCAGAAAGCGTTTATGTGTAGACTGTAAAGAGGCTTACCTTGACATCTGCAGACTCAGAGCTGAAGGTCCGATGCTGGTGTCTGCAGAGGGCAGGTGTCACTTTTATTGCCATCCTTGAATTTACACAACTGGGCAATCTGGTCAAACCCGACACCAAACATATTCTCACTTTGGAAAACATCAACGGTGAACTTGCTAATAACTAAATAGGCAACTAACTAACTAGCTATAGTGATATATAGCTAAGAAAGCACTATACCTTGTTACTTGACTTTGGTGTGGCAAACACGTTACCAGCCAACATGCATGTGTTACACAAGCAGTTGAGTAACACGAGCAGAGGTCGCCCGCTGATGGTGTTCAAAACAAACGATCTACAGAAACCTCTAGCTAGCTAACGCTTCAGCAGACATTATCTCGCATCCTCACATTCGCCTACTTAAAACGAGAAAGTCCAATTCATACAAACTGTAAATCTACAATTTAGTAACAGCAGCTGACCGCGCAGCATGACTGAAGGAGGCGTGGTGAGTGTGTGACTGCTGCTGCGAGGGGCAGAGGTCCCACTCTGCTGCTTTTTCCAAGCCAAATGTTAGTGGCACAAAGCTGAACTCAAAGCCCAGTTTTTAAAGAGAGTCTGTTTCTCACAGGTGCTATCTTTTATTAGTCTTTTGAAAAACCTGAAACATGACATCGAGGTTCTCTGTCCATATTCAAAGATAAATGAGCATCTGTAAGTTTAGTGGCTTGTAGTGATAGAAGAAGCACTCAGGGGTGTTTGTGGGGTTAGGCTATATTACTATGATTCAATTGAATATTATTTCATTTAAATATGAATAATAAACTTATAATGGCCAAGTAAAGATACAGTAGCACATTATAAAAACTTATAATGAATAAATAAATAAAACATTTAAAAAATAGATATTTTTTTTGCAATTCTGAAATTAAATAGCTACTTTATTCAGACAGTATGGAAACCTTTAAACAAGCTCCATTTCTGCCTTCAAAGCCATGCATTGGTGCGGCATGCTCTGCGTCATCTGGAGAAATACTGGTACAGCATTGACTTGTGTATTATTATACACTCTAAGAAATGATTCCTAGGGTTATTGAAAAACATAATAAATACATTTTTCAGCATACAAAATGACATTGTACATGCACGTGTTTTAATCAGTTGACAACAGAAGTCGATCAAAATGCAAATAAAGATCATTTTTAACAAATATATACATTTTGAACTAATATTTTTGCCTTCACTTAACACTTAGAAAATACTTGTTGGTGGTTCTTGTAAATCTAGTGAGTTTCAACTGTGCATCATTTTAAAGCTAAGGAGAAGGACCAGGTGCCCCCCCATGTTTAGTTTGGGACTCAGTTATAGTAAGCCTATTTAGGTTTTCTTTTTCACCTCATGTTAATTTTTTTATAGAAGTATGCTCTGTTTAGTTAGTTGAGTTGCATTTTGTTAGTTTTTTGATTTGGCACCACCTGTGGCTGTAGCTTGAAGCTATATATTTATCACTATTTTCACTATTGTAAATGTTGTGCATATAATCTAGAACTAAAGAAAAGCCTAAGGCCTACACCGAAGGCAGTTTAAAAATAAAACACTACATTAGTCGTCAAAAGCCTTGTTCATTTTGTGACTGGATAGTCAACTTTAGACAGATGTTTGTAACAAAGTGAAACATCACGAGTGTAAGCATCACTTTAATGTTGCGGCAGATAAGGGTGGGGCTAATTTTAAATACTTTATATACTACTGGCTGGCTGGCTTGTGAATTTCCCCAAAAGGATCAATAAAGTCCTATCTTAACCTATAATAATAGATCATCATTTATTTGTTGATTATGTTTTATATTAGTAATCTGGATCTGCAAAGTAACTAGTAACTAAAGTTAGTGAATAAATGTAATGGAGTAAAAAGTACAATATTTGCCTCTCAATTTTGAAGTAGAAGTATAAAGTAGCAGAAAATGGAAATGCTTAAGTAAAGTACCTCAAAATTGTATTTAAGTACAGTACTTGAGTAAATGTACTTAGTTACTTTTCAGAGCATCATTCTTTCTGAATAGAAAATAAAACACGATACTGGGGATTATTTATTTATGTTCATATTCTAACCAAATTTGAGCACCTCATCATTTTAATGAAGATAAATAACAGCTTATTTTGTTAGCTACAACCACACGTCCCACGCAGCTTTGATGGCACATCTGTGGCTAAGACCCAAGGGATATGTTGTTGAATGCTAACAAAATAAAATGATGAATTGGTCTTTTTAACCTGGGCAGTCGTAGATACTCATTTATCTCAGAATGTGGACAGAAAACTCCATTCTCGTGTTTCAAAATGTCAGCTCTCTATGGAGAAACACTTAGCATATCATCAAAGACAGGTTTCATCTATCCCCTCCCCCCCATCAGCACTTGCACACACAAGCAGAAACAAACGTACACAGAGAGTACAAAGGGCCTCAGCAGGACCACACAAAACTTTTAAACAGATTAAAAACAAAATGTTGTATTTTTACTTGAAAGACACTGGAACTTATCCTTTTCTGGTGTTAACTTTAGCTATTCATAGATACTGTATTTGTCCTTCAATCACAGTCTCTAGTAGGGTTATTGCTTTGTTTGTGTATGGTCACTTGTATTTATCATGCAAGCACACGTGATGAGATCAAAGGCCTTAAAGCAGGGTCTCTCTGAGGGAGTCAGCCACAGCCTGGTACAACGGCAGGGTTAATAGTCTGGGAAATACAGTTTTAAGGATTGTGCAGAGGTGAGTTCTTTGATATATAGAATGTATGTATTAGAGTTTGCATTATGTGATCATTACCATTTCTTTAAAAATGTGCAGTTGTTTATACTCTGTTCACTTCTTTTACCTGTTCCCACTACCTAGCCGGTGAATGGAACATGCCCCCTGCAGCAGCAACTAATCTAGGCTACACCCCACCAGATGGAGGCTGGGGCTGGGCTGTCGTCTTCGGTGCTTTCATCTCCATAGGATTCTCCTATGCCTTTCCCAAGTCCCTCACCATCTACTTTAAGGAGATTCAGGAATATTTTTCAGTTTCCTACAGTCAGATTGCCTGGCTGTCCTCAGTGATGCTCGCTTCTATGTATGCAGGAGGTCAGTAGCCATTTTACGTTTTCAAAAATTTGACATTTAAAAAACACAATGTATTCCATGAACATTTGACTGAGCAAAGTAATTCTATCATCATTTTTTTGTCCTTTATTTAACCAAAACAGTTATAGCCTCAGTGCAGTAAACCTTCACTGAAAGAAGGTACCAAAAAAGTGAGATGTTTCTCTCCTCTGTACAGGACCTGTGAGCAGCATACTCGTCAACCGCTTTGGCAGCAGACCTGTGGTTATGGTCGGTGGGGTCATGGTTAGTGCTGCCATGGTGCTTGCTTCTTTTGGCAGCACTATCATTCATCTGTATCTTTGCATTGGAGTAATTGGAGGTAAATAATATTTTAGTTTTTTCATTAATAATCATATTAGATAAACTGAAGTTAATTTAGATTTTGGGATGGATTTTACTAGTAAGATTGCTGCTGTTCTTTGTAATGTTTGCTTTACGTTGCCTGGTTGTGACTGGCTGACACAGGACGATGCTGGTTGTGGCGTAACTCACAGTCAGGAGGAGTTTTTTGATTATCAGGGCCGTTCCACTAGTGTTGTTTGTACCCCTGTGTGGGGTTAAGGGGCCATTCTGTGCAATGTGTAAATATTTACTCAAATCACCATGAAATATCCATGCCCTATTAAAATGGTACTATCAAAGCAATGCATAGACTTGGGTTAGACCTTATCTTTTGAAAACGTCTTTTTAATACAGAGGCATTTATAAAATCCCCACATGCATGCATGTGTGCCAGACCACGTGATCATGCTACTACCAGAGAGCAAACAAACCTCTCAGACTTTAAACTTTAATAGCGATGTTCCACCTACTGTGGCACAGAAAAGAACTGTGTGCCTGGGCTCCAGTTAACAATTATTTTTATTACTGATTAATCTGCAGATTATTTTCTCGATTCATCAGTTAATCGTTTGGTCTACAAAATGTCAGAATATGGTGAAAAAAGTCTGTCACAATTTCATAAAAGCCAAGGTAACATCTTCATATTGCGTCTTTTGTCTCACCAATAGTCCAAAACTAAAAGACAATATTTGGCATTTTCTCCAAAAAAAATTTAAACAAATAATCGATATCAAAATATTTATTGATACATTTTTCTTTCAATCGACTACGTATTTAATCGACTAATTGCGTCAGCTCTAATAATAATACAAATTGTTTGAACTTACTCACAATGAAATTTGTAGTTTTGTATCAGACAAACCTTGGACTAATTAATAATCAAATCGATATTCATATTAGCTCTCTACAATGCATCTCTATCAGCATTTTAGTACATTTTTGAAACAGCAACATTATTGCAAATAATACAGAAGAATAATATTGAATTGCTATAGCAGCTAATATCCTACCCTCTCAAGGTGGACATGATGGTTTTATGGTGTAGTTTGTAGTTAAAACCAAAATCAGGATTTCTCCCTAGGCCTTCCCTATGTGTGAAACTGAATGTTAACAAATCATTTTGATAAAGCTGCTGCTGATGAAGAAGACTTTAAGTTAGGTGTTTTCTTCACATGAATGACATTTCTTTTATCATTTAATTTTGCAAATGTTGTAATAACCTCAGTGTTTTAAATTTGTCTTTTAAATTTTAATTTCTAATGAGACATCAGCATCACAGGTTTTACTGTATATTCATATGACCCAAGCAAAATCCATTATTTATGCTATGTTATTAAAACAACAATTTTATTATTTCAACAGGTTTCGGCCTCGCCTTCAACCTACAGCCGGCCCTGACAATCATAGGTACCTACTTCCAGGTCAAAAGGCCACTGGCGAACGGGCTCGCTATGACAGGAAGTCCAGTTGTTCTGTCCACTCTGGCTCCTCTCAATCAGTTTCTGTTTGATTCTTTTGGCTGGAGAGGGAGCTTCCTCATACTCGGATCCATTGTTTTGAACTGCTGTGTAGCTGGTGCTTTGATGAGACCTGTCAACAAAAATGCCCAACCCAAACCAAAGACTGACCCACCAGAGTGTAACGGGGCAGCCGCTGAGGAAGCTGCAGACACCCGTGTACAGTCAGCTAACCTTCTGACTGAAGAAAACCAAAATGAGAGCAGGAGTCAGGGCTGTGTGCACAAATTCATAGATCTGTCACTTTTCAGACACCGGGGCTTCCTCATTTATCTCATTGGTAATGTGGTCATGTTTTTTGGCTTTTTCGCGCCTGTGGTTTTTCTGGCTCCGTACGCCAAACATCAAGGGATTGATGAATATTCAGCAGCTTTCTTGCTCTCTATTTTTGCTCTGGTGGACATGTTTATCAGACCAGCGACTGGCCTCATAGGCAACACCAAGTGGATCAGGCCACGGATCCAATACTTTTTCAGTTTTGCAGTTTCATACAGTGGTGTGTGCCACCTTTTATGCCCACTGGCACATGGATATGTGGGTCTGGTTGTTTATGCTGTCTTCTTTGGTTTGGCGTTTGGGATGGTTTCTGCACTGCTCTTTGAAGTTCTGATGGACCTTGTTGGAGCTCATCGCTTCTCTAGTGCAGTTGGACTTGTCACCATTATCGAGTGTGGACCAGTGCTTCTTGGACCTCCAATTTCAGGTTTGGGGATTTTGGAGACTTTTTATTTCAGGTTATAAATGCTTTAATAAAATGTAGGATTTTATAAAATGGTGACCAATGAAGTTTGCATCTTCTCTTTCAGGAGCCCTGGTTGATATTTTCGGGGAATACAAATACATGTACTATGCGTGTGGAGTGTTTATGCTGGTGCCTGGCATATTTTTCTTCATCATGCATTACTACAACTACAAGAAACTGGACGAGGAGCGGAGGCAGAATGTGGCTGTGGAGATGAGGACTTGTGAAGACGCAGTACAACTTAAAATGAGCCAGGATGATAAAACAGCGCATGAAACAGATGGATGAACTTGCTGACTATGATTTTTTTTTTTTTGTGGATGTAGAAAGATGACACTGCAGAGGCTTTACAGCAGGACATACAATATATGGGGTATTATTGCTAAAAAATATATTTTTTACTTTGGATGAGTTTGTTGGACTCTTTGGACCATTGCTACATATCTGCAGATCAACATGTGGTATTTTAATGTTTATTTTTAGTATGTGTTATTATTACTACATTATGTGACAACTGTAACTCTGTTGGCCTTTGTTCATAAATCATCCAGAAATACCGCTGTTCCTTCCACTACAATTATCATAATGGCTCTATAAACTAATATGGTTCATCTTTGTTTCTTAAGTGGCTGAATAAAAACAAATTTTCCTGAGGGGCTGATAAAAAACAAGTCAAAACCCACAACACAGTGCCAGAGACTGTTTATTATCATTTTCTTACCACTAGATGGCACTGGACACTCTCATGTGAGAACTGAAAGTGCAACACATCTGTCATATTAAACTTCAATTAAACAACAGGCATCTTCATTGGTGGTTTGGTTTTTTACAGAATTGCTTCCCAAAGTCTGGGTTGTGACCCTCCCAGGGCCACCAGATATTATGAATGGGTTGCCAAGGGCCCAGCAATTAAAAGATGACAAAAATGTAAAAGTTATAAAGACTACTACTATCTCTCTTAAAATACCTTCACTGAAATCCCCTCATGCTGCCCATAAATTTAACTCCCACTTTTCAGAGAAACATTCTTTATTCATTCTTCAAGTTCTAGTCTACAGCAAAATACATTTTCAGTGTCTTGGGGATCTGTAAAAGTTGTTTCACTGGGGCATCGCTTTAGTACAGTCATAAAAATTCAGTATGAAGTTGTGGAAATGTTTTAACATTAAACTTTTAAACATGTTTGGGGAACTCTATGTGCATTTATTAATAAAATTGCATTTGCATGTGTAGGTGAAGAGCTGAAATGTCTTACTTAGCCTCACTGACATAAAAAGTATTGTGCATATAACACAGACACATTTACTATAGCTGCAGGCCAGGCCTCCAAATATTTCAGTATTTTAAAGTGCTGTTTTTAGTTGTATGTGTATTTTTAATTGACACTTTCTTCGCTAATGTATATTTCTATTATGTGTATTGTGAGGAACCTAATGATACAAGATCAAAGATTCTGACTCATCTACCATGGAGAAAAAAAAAGATAAAATTTGTGATCATCCCAACACATGTCAAACTTTATATTCTAACACACCGTATGATTACAGCCCCTTAGTGCCAGGCCTCGAGCACCTGCAAAACAAGATACACGGTGGAGCCATTCAGGAAAGGAACAATGCCATTTTTACAGATGTATGCTTAAATGATGCATTCTTATTATGTCCCTGCAAGGTGCATATTGACTTCCTTTTTCAGATGGACGAAAATTACTTTAGTGAGCGAATCAATACGTTTATTTACAACCTTAGATAACATTGACTGAAAATTTGATATATAGTGTAACTTCATGGCTTATGGGTGGGTGGTCTTCTTTTTGGATCCTAGTGTAATTTCATTCAAATCATTGCAATGCAAAACTGGGTTAACTTAACCCAATGGATTATTTCTTTTTTTTATATTACTGTTGTTGTTTTTCCCAAACTGGTTACTTTGACACAGTGTTAGACAGAACAAGCTCGTGTTTCACCCCAAAACTGTCACAAAGGTATTTTAGTTGTACACAATGATGTGCAAATGCAGTGGTGGAGGAAGTATGCAGATTCTTAACCAATACCACACTGTAAAAATACTCCAAGTCCTGCATTAAAAATGTTACCTAAGTAAAAGTACACAAGTATTATCAGCAAAATGTACTTAAAGTACTAGAAATAAAAGTACTCATTGCAGAGAAATGGCAATGTAAGACAATAGTGAGAAATGCCCATCACAATTACCCAGAGCTGGAAGTGACATCTTCAGTGTGTTGTTTTGTCCAACAAACAGTCTAAACCTTAAAATTATCCAGTTTACTGTCATTTAATACCAGGGAAAGGAGCAAATCATCACATTTGAGAAGCTGAAACCATGAAACGTTGGACATCTTTGCATGTAAAATGACTTAAATGGTTTATCAATTATCAAAACACTCAAAACTCGCTCTTAATTGTTTTGATAATTAACTAATCAACTAATCGATTAATCAACTAATGGTTTAAGCTCAAATTTTATATATTGTTGGGTAGTTACATTTTTTGTGGGTAAAAATCCCAACAATACCCAAATTGCGTCAGTGTTGACCCACTGATTTTTAGTGTGTAGACGGAAGCAGGAATACATTATTTAAAGCTGTCTTTTAAAAATATAGGTATCAATATGATTATGCAGATATGTGACAAATGTATTATCTATTCCAATGGAAAAAATAGGTTATTGAGTGAACACAAAGTGTGAAAGTGAAGACCTCCAATTAGTGGCAGTTCCCATAAACTCTGTTAATCATCTCCTCGCTGAACAGCTTGAGCATAATCACTGTGATGAACTGTGACTGATGTCAGTAAATCTGACTTTAATTGGGACCAAGAAGATTGAATCCAGGCAGCTCTGCGTCCAATCCCTGTGATGACTGCTATCGCGCTGAGACATGATGTTTTAACCACATTGCTTGTTTGAGCAGTTGCACCCCAAGTTCTGTTTTAACCACACGGTTGGGATGTCTGTAAAGAAGGGAGTGATACTGTCTGTTTAATCCAACATGTTTGTTAATAATCTCTGCTAATCTTCTTTACCCACAGCAGCAGAACTAATCTGTTTTCACAATGTTTACACTTGGAGGGAGGGCATCGTCATGCAAATACCAGAGACTTAAGAGTTTATTCATCAGCCCTGTGGACGGAGCTATTAATGACACATTGCTGGTCTAAAATAAACATCGATAGCCAGTGCAGCTAACATGGATACACAGGGCATGCTGACATGTTCTAGCAGTTAGAGGAGCAATTGCTGTGTCAGTCTATCCAAGGAGCTCTCAAGGACTCAATCACACCTTCCGGAGACTATAGACACCATGTCCTGCAGTGTGTCTTAACTCGTCCCTGATGAAACACGAGATTTACTGAGATCATTTGGTGAAAACAAGGCACAGAGCACCCTACTCTCAAAATCAATAATCAGCTACCATAACATAGATGAAGGTCACCTTGATATTTATGTAAAGTAAAATCATCTGTATTTCTCAGATATTTTTGCACTTTTGCATTTAGTACAAGCAGCCAACATCTACAACCCTCATGTGTAGAGGGAAAAACAGAGGAAGTCTAGATTTTGTTTCACTGTCCCCAATCCCTGGAGGGCAGCCTGAATCAGATGAAAGCTATCTGTTCTACAGAACGCTTGGATAGCTGATTATACTCGTTAATGTTCATCTTGAAGGGACATTTGTAAACAGATAAACGTACAGTAAGCTGTGTATGGCAGGGGTGGAAAGTAACTTTTTTGAGGTACTTGTACTTTATTTCAGTATTTCAATTTGCTGCTACTTTACACTTCTAATCCACTAATTTCGGAGAAAATGTACTTTTTACTTACTACATTTATCTAGCAGCTGTAGTTAGGAGTTACTTGCAAAGTAGGATTTTACATTAGAAAATCATATATGATAAGCTTATGAAATACAGATTAAACTAGGTCTGAAACTAATGAATATTGATTTATTACTGTGTTGATTTTTTTATTGAGCATTTAGTCTTCAAAATGTCAAAAAACTGTAAAAAAAAAAATATCCATCCGTTTCCAAGATGTCATTCACATGTCTTGTTTTGTCCAACCAACAGTCCAAAACCCAAAGATATTGAGTTTCTAATCATTATAAAACAGAGAAAAGCAGCAAATCTGTACATAAGCGAAGATAAAACGTGGACATTCTTGAGACACTTTTGATAAAATTGTTTTGATGATGAATTAGTCAATTAATTAACTAATTGTTTCAGCCCTTTAGTTGCTAAATGCTCCACTATGTTCACCAGGTAGTTGCTAACTGTGTCTGTCTGCTGTTTGGTGCTGAGCAGGTAGTGTACAGTGGGTTTTTAGAGCTTTTTCACTGAAAATAGCTGCTGCTGTTGCCAGAAATGTTATAAGTGAGAGTGAATCAAAACAGTAAAGTTGTGGGCCAGGCAGTTAAACAAGAGTGAGCTGAAATTAACTATAAACCTCCTTAAAGCCCATGGGAGCTGCAGATTCAGGTGATAATTCTCTGTAGGTTCATCACTGCGAGCGACCCCTCTCACATTGTCACAATATTTTCACACTCACTTGATACATTGTTATTATAAATTATCGATTATAGCTTTAAGTAAAAGATCTGAATCCACCATTGGTGTATTGTACAGAGAATGTACAAAAGGTTTTTAGTGAAAAGTATCCCAAAACCATACTAGAAAAGTGAATCTTAACAATCTTTGGATAAACACCATATGAATACCATTTTTGGATGTTTATGTCTTTACCAGGCCAAGACAATTTGGTATTACAGACACTCAACCAAGCAAACTGTGCTGCTGGACATAAGGCTTCCTTGTGGAATACAAATGGAACAAAGCAGAGCCCAAATGAAGACTGCCATTTTTTGAACTCTGACAAAAGAAGAACTTAAACCCCTAAACTACTCAATCATGACTAATGCTTGTAAAAGAAATTGAGTCGCAAAGCAAAAGGACTTAATGAGATTATGTTACCCATAATTAACAATCTGTGAAACACATTTCCCAAAACCGAGAACAGTACAGCTTTTTTGTCCGCTGTCAAGCCTAAGAATGTGTGAATTATCATCCAAACACACATTTACCCCACTTTTCAGAGTTGACAATGCAGAGCCCCTGACCAATATCCTTAATCTGCCACTCAAAATACATTTAGCCTTTGTGAGAACAAATGTGCGCCGCTGAAACACTGGTTGTGGAGACTCTCTGCTGCCTATTAGAACCATTGTTCCTCTTTATCTGGTGAACACAGACAACCAGTGAAGCTTGCATGTCTGGGGACGGTGGTGCTGTTGTGTGTATATTACAGGAAGAATACAAGGATTGTACTGTGGATTATAATCTATCCTTTGAATGCTGCACTGAATTACGCTGCTACACAACAATTTTGATTGAAGAGCTAAAGGACTGGATGACATAAACTACCCGCCAGTACTATAGCATGTACACATTGTGCACACATGCAGCCAGATGTAATCTGTGGCATGTGGATGATAAAACGTAAGTGGGTTGTATTATCAGTCCATCAGGGCAGCACACTTGAGTGACCAATTTCGACCTGAGAGATAACATTGTAAGATTTCATTTAATTCCTCATTCTTGATTTGGAAAATTGTATTGAATCTAAGATAGTTCCCAATCCCCATCTGTAGACACCTGAGATAGGCATTCCAGCATCATGTCCTCAGGGATCGACACCCAGGCCTGGGCTGAGACTGAGAGCATGACAGAGAGACTGGGCATGGAAAATGGAGAGGAGCAGAAATAATTATAAGAGCAACTGAAGCGTATCGGCTTGTCCTTGCCTCAAAATGAAAAGCAGGATGAGACATGATGACACAAATCAACTGAAAGCCCATATACAGTACCTGATTCACTCATAACATCTGTGTAATTACACATCAGGAACCTTGTAATACTGGGATTCTGCTACCAAACTGTGTCATCTGCATATTTCTGGAATGGACCCAGAATAATTAAGTTTATCATTACCCTGAACTGAAATTGTTGATGAGCAGGGAGCTCTGATGATGGTAGCTTTTCCTGGGAATGTGGGAGGCATTTATGACTAACTTATTTTGATACCTAGAGCACTATAATGTTTTATTGTCGCTTGTCTGCGCTGGAAAGGTTTTTGAGTACACTGGTCTTTGTAACTGCGAATGAGCGCTACAGTGGCTGAACTGAATCAATGTCATCGGGAGTTCTTTGTGTTTCAAGGACAGTTTCTCTCTCTGAGTCTCGGGCTGACATGACAAGGTTGTTGACTGTCACAGCTGCCTTGCTAAGCCCGCCAAAGGTGTGTGATTAAATTCCCATTCTTTTCCTAAAGAGAAGTGGAGCCATTTAGAAGCCTATAAACCATATGGAAAAGTCAATAGAATATCTTTAAAGCAGATCCTATTGGTTCTCTCAGAAGGAAATGACAATAGAAACTGGATGCATTTGTGTGCAGCACACATGCATGAACACAATGGGTTTTTTTATAGATTTCATGTTGCTGGGCATTTTCAATAACTACACAGGTGGAAAGAAAGTCATTCAAAACCAAATGTTCTAGTTTGGAGATTTCAGAAGTATTCTTTAGTCATTTTGATCAAGGACTGACAATATTAAACCACTAAAATGGAACCACTCTTACAGGATAAAGCTGGTGATATTCCATATTTTCTTATTGTGGAAAGATTAAAACCAACAAATAATTGATCCTACAAGTATTTCCTGTGTACTGTATCTGATATAGCTTATGCCACCATTGTTGTAGACAAACTATTGAAAACACATAATACATATTAGATAATTTTAATCCGCACGTTTGCTAAAAACAACTGTGCCCAGCTGTTTAAGGAAATTACTGAACCTTTGCAATGCATTTATCGTGCTTTTTAAAACTGTTTACAAATCATTGATGCAAAAATAAAATCGTTTTCTGATCTAACTGCTATGGTTAAGGTTTGGTTAGGTTTAGACACATAATAACTTGGTTAGTGTTTGGAAAAGACCATGGTTTGGCTTAAAATGACTACTTGGTTAAGGTTAGGGAACAATGGTTGTCATTGTTAAAAGAAACCAACATTGACTGCGAACAGCAGACTCCCGTGTTAAAGTCAGCTCTATAACAACATCTCACTACCTCCTCCCTTTCTCCTGGCGGACACCGTCATAATTCCCACGAGCACTAGAGGGCTTTGTCACTTGAAGGTTTGTTATTTTTGGGCATTTGCTGAGATGGCTGATGCTGCCGTTTTTCTTGGGAGGACAGTCTAATTTGTTTGCATAAGAAATAAGAAAATATAGAATAACAACAGCCTTATCATCTTTGTCGAGACTGTTCTCCTAAGGAAAACGACAGCATCTGTCGTTTCAGCAAACTCCCAAAAACGACATTTACGTTCAAGTGACAAAACCCTCTAGCAGCTGTGATAATTATTATAAGTTGCTAAAGTAACTTTCTGTCTTAAAAACAGACACTGATTCCACATCACTTCAACAGTTCTATTGCTTTTGTTTTGTTTCTCCTCTAAAATCAGTGCAGTCATTTATGTTCCTGCCAGGCAAGACAAATCAATGAGTCAATGAATCAAGTGCATTTAGTTATCAAGTATTTGTTGGTTCTGCAATATGTCTGTAGGCTTGATTTAAGCCTGAAGTAAGAATTAGAAATAATTTCCTTTATTTCTTTCATGTAGAAAATTACATCTAAAAGAAGTATTTGACATAGATTTTGAAAGATTTTAGCAAACAGTTGCAGCAGTATCTAACTTTGTAATGGAGAAGAGTTAGAACAAATGCAACAGAATGACAAACGACATAACTCACAAACTGACTCCTGTGCAGCCAGTCAGCTTTAATGTATTGTAATGTATTCATAAGGTCGTTCAGTGGTGATGGATTGGCTGAGCTTCAGAAAGTGGGAAGCTAATAAACAAATTTGTTAAGTCTTTATCTTCCTTCACTGTTCAGCTCAGGATGCATCACCACATGTACAGCTTTAAATATGTCACTCACACATATTCTTTTTGCAAACGAATCAAGAAGAAAACAAATTAAATATCTAACATGGTGTGCATGGTATGTGAAATGATTTAAAGGTTGATTCTTATAGCATGCTTTGGCAACAAAAGAGCACAAAACCTAAATTAGAAACAAGGCCAATGTGATCAATTCATAGTTTTCAGAAACATGTAAAAACGTGTTGAAAACATTAAAAATGAGCTTGTTTTGCAGTTGAATTAAACTGCTTATATAAACAACCAAATAAGCAAAATATACACAAAAGACCGAAATTAACCTCATCATCGCAGTGTGAAGAGCATGATTGCAAGCGCAGGCAGCATTATACAATACCATGTTTCAAAAAGCAGCCCTCTCAGCTGTCTAAATAGGATGATTGCTGCTGGTCTGAAGGGTCCTTCAGTGAGAGGAGCTTTGGAGGAAAGAGACAGAGAGAAAGAGGTAGCACATGTGGGAGGTGCCAAATAAAACATCACTGATTAACTTGTTTTGTACTGTGCAGTGATTCTGATGTGTGAGTGTGAGTGGTTGTGGTTAGCCTATACATAGAGCTGCAATTTGTGTGCTTCCACATGTGTAAAGATGTCAGATTTACTAGCACTTTTGAAAAAAGGAAAATTAAAGGTGTCTGAGTCTGGATGCTTTTTTCTTGCCTTCTCTTTGAACAGTGGCAGCGTTCATGACCAGGTGAAGGACAGAGTCAAAGGAGGACATCCTTTGTTGCAAGAGGCTGATCCTTATTATACTTTAACAACATGATGATCTAATTATCTCCCCACATAACAGCTGAATATAGCTAATAGCAACCATTTATCAGGACATATTAATTGAAGCAGACTCCCACAATTAATCAGCTGTTCTGGCTATTGTCAAGTGACACGTTACTTTCACACAGCCCAATAAAGCAGCTTCTTTTCTCATTTGTAACCACATGATAGTCAGTGGTAATCACATTTAAATATCTCATTTCTGTTTGTATAATTCAAAGAGGTGCTTTAATGAATATAACTTTTTTCTGTTTTATTCAGCTGGGATCACAGCATTATGAAAATGAGAAACCACTATTGTCCCTTGTGCCTGATCCAGAGCTTCTTGCTGTGGATTAGCATCCTCATTACAGCCCACATCTATTCTATCAAACCTGTGTAAACTGGTTCACAACACTGAGTTTAATTTTATTAGCCAATTATTTTTTTTGCAAATGACAATTCTGCAGGGGAATCATTTAAAGTGTGTGTATTAAATCTTTCCTCTGTTAGATGTTTCCAGTCATGAATGCTAAAAAAATATTTTTATTAAGAGACAAGTGAGAGGGGTCAAAGTTGTTGATATCATGCTTGGTATTGTCATAAGTTCTGCTTAATAGGTGAAAGTCCTCATAAAACAGTGGTGTAAAATACAGTATAGAGAACACAAGAGGGACTCACTCTACACATCTACAGTATACTGTATATGTTGTTTCCTGCTGTTGAGTTATAGCAATAGCGTACAATGGATGATAGGACCATAGACTTATCAATAATGCATAAGATAGTAAGAGAAATGACAGGCACTCTGCTGGTAGGTTCTCTCCAGAAGCAAGCCATAAATTTGCAGGGCAATAATAATTCTCTTCTCAGGGAAATAAAGGCCACCCTCTGCTCCCCATAGTCATAAACCTGACTCACTCTTCCATTGGTTGGAAGAAAAATGCTTCCTCTCCCACCACACAGGAGTCATACACAGGAGGTACTTCAACCAGCCAACTTGATATGCAATCATCTCTCTTTACAGAGGAAAGAATACAATTTCAGTTTTTATATTAGCGATTTCCCTATTATGCCTGTGGAGGTGGGGAGAAATAGTGAGCACAGTAATGGTGAAATGAAGTTCACTTGACTGCTTGGGAAAATATTCAAAAAGGATTTTGGGTATTTTTTTTTACTTCGACCATCTTCTAATCTTGTTGTGCAGCAAGTTGTGTAGACCTGCTGTATAGTGGACCCTTTTATTTTACTATATACAGTATGTGGTTATTCTTTGGTTTTCTTGGTCAAGAATGCATTGAATTCTCTTTACAGTATCTCTAACCTAAAGTCTGGATGTCTCTCTCATCTTTAGCAAAGTCATATTAAAAACGTTCGACATTTTTTGAAATATCCTTAATTCCCTTTCTTGTCGAGAGCTATGTGAGAAGATCAATACCACTCTTGTATCTGTCTGTTAAATATGAAACTGGATTAACTTAGCTTATCATAAAGGAGAAAAAGCCAACCTGGCAAATTAACAACACGTTAAATCCTGTTTGTTTAATGTGTACAAAAACCGAAGTTTAAAATGGACAAGTTGTGGTTTCAGACAGAGCCATGCTAGCTGTTTCCCTGTTTCTAGTCTTTGTAAGCTAAGCTAACCGGCTGCTGGCCATAGCTTCATTTTTACTGTACTGATATGAGAGTGGTATCAATTTCTCATCTAACTCTTGGTAAGAAAGAAAATAAGCGTATTTCCCAAAATATCAAACTGTACCTTTGAGACATGTGTCCTATTTACAACATTCAGCATGGGAGGACTAGTTAGTCATAGTCTAACATTAGCACTGATTCCTAGATGTTACTTTTTGTTTATGTTATTTCAACACCTGCTGAGTCATCGGTAGTTCCTGCACACTCTTGTGTTCGTCCCACATTATACAAAGGAAAGGGTCTAGATAGCGTTAGTTGTCTTTCTTGGGTCCACTTGTGATGGCAGATGACCACTTGCTTCTGTAACTCAACTTGTTCCTGGAGTTTACTTTCCATATTGTAAGCCAAATTTGCATCCGCGACAGCACTTGCTATCAGAAATTGAAAATTTTGTGATTTAAAAAAAGTTGAGCAACAATTCATGAGCATACAAAAAATACAGCTCCCATGAAAATTTACCAGTTCAGCAGTGCTTTGTTTCATCATTACCCTTGATATACGACAAAAACCTCTTCTAATGGCAAATATTGGAGAAACAACGATATTAGATCCTTTTTTTTAAAATCGCCTTCTTATCTAGACATATGGAGTGAACCACACGACATACTGTTGCGTAAGGTGATGTTACGTAAGGCTGGATTTCTTTTGTTATTTGAGTTATTACAAATGTCATTGTGATTTTGAATGAGGTTTTCTTGGGTTTGAGGTTAGTGCCCGTCCACCAACATATGTACACAAAATACTATTAAAATACTGACAATGTCATTTGGGACCAAACATTCACTGCTCCCAGAGAACACTAATATGGGGGGCACTATTACTGCAGAACAATACATCAAAATTTTCCTTTGTAGTAATTAAAATTTTGACCAATTACACAAGTCAAAACAAACACTGAGGGTAAATGGATTTCTTAGCGAAAATGTATTTAAATTTTAGTTTGACTTTAAATACGAGTCGTTCTTTAAATGTCTTCGGCAAGAAAGCATCATATTGTCTTCACAGTCAGCGAAGAAAGAATGTCCTTCTCGTGTGTAGCAGAGTTGTCTAATACTGTACCATCTATTCATTTTTGACCATCCAACCATCAGATAACAGAAATTGCATTATCACTTATAGAAAGGTTTTCAGCTGACCTCTGCCAGTAAGGTTCCCCCAGCTGTTCAAGTCATATTCAGTCAGCAGTGGCCTGGAACAAATGGACAAGGACGGGGATGGAGAGTGCTGGGGTGGGTCTACATAATCAACTCTAGCGAGCTGCCTTTGGAGTGCAAACAACAGGTATCAAACAGTTTAGGGTCCATTTGTTGTGCTGAGTGCTTTCCACAAAAGGTTGCATGAGACACTCTGACCTTGTCAGGGAGGTTTGACTGAGATTTCTGCTGAATCCCTTTAAGACTTCAAAGGAGACTGGCAGAGATTTGACATCATCTCTCACTGATTTCTTCCTCAATTATGCATCTTTAACTTACTGTTACATCCACCTGAGATCACAAAAAATAACACAAGTTTTCTGTCCTTGCATGAATGTCAGATTTGGAAGGGTGGAATTGCTCTGTATCATACCAGTTTTCTGTAGCAGAAAAAGAAAAGAGTATGTATTTATACATCCAGCATCAACTAAAGCATAAGCTCAGACACAACTCCTTTATATGTCTGATCTGGTGTGTGCAACCCTGACCTGAGCCTAACATATGGCTGTTACAGGAACATGACACAATTATTATGTTCATGCCATTCAGGTGCTAATGTAAACATCTGAAGGGCAAATGTGGTTTCACCTCAGGAGATGAATACAGGCATCAGAGGACTGGCAAGTTTAATTACATAAACCACCACAATTTTGGGGCTGTCATGTGATGTGATGGAGCTAAAATGACTTAAATGTGCCATGTCAACCGTATGAGCTGAGGGGTACACACAATGATTGATTGTATGACTTTGTTTGGGAAATGTCTTCTCACAAAAATTTCCTTCCATACTTTTCAAAATAACATAAATAAGATGTAATCACCCTGTTTAATGTTTTCATATCTGATTCTACAATTTTAGAGATAGCAAATGCAAGAAACACACATCACACTTGATATATACTGTACAGTTAATCTCAATTATTAGCACAGCTCTGCGCACTTAACCTAGATAACTGCTGTCGGCTGATGACATTTTTAAAGGCAGGTATAAAAGCCACCGATTGTATTAGTGTTTTTTCTTCACCTGCATGCCAAGGGAGAGAGCAGGTTTTACAGTAGCAAATCTCAGGAGGCACAGAGGCAGTTACTGGAATGGAACGGTGAAGCCCTGAGCCAGAAGGCAACAGCATCTGCTCTCTCTGGAGACTGTCATCAGCAGTTTGGGCTAAAAGAATGAGTACTTATGTTGAAATGTCTGGATGCTAGCTCTATTTTTTCTGCCTGGCACTGCAATACTGTAGTTCTCTTTGTTAATTTGTAAAATTCATAAAGTGCATGCAATGACATTTGACTTAATGGTGGGATCAAATAGTGTAGCTGCTAGTAAATGTCAATCAGACTCAGGAAATAATGAAGGAAAAAGGCCTTTCCAGTTTTTAATTATATGCTTTAAAAAAATAACAGACCTAGGCATGCATTAAGTTTGCAAACTGTTGGCTTTTTATTCTGCTTTTCACCTGAGTTTTCTCATATCACACCTCAGGTGTAGAAAGGTTTGTGTCTGGGAAGTTAATGAGTTGTTTCGCCTGAGAGAAATGTGCCTCACTCTTATCCACAACAAAGATATAATGGAAAAGATTAATATCCTTAAAAGAATCTATTAAATGTTAAGATCAACTGATGTAAAAGGTGAGACACTCAATTTCCATTAAACATGAGGGGCTCAGAGAATTGAAAAACACAGCACTCAAGACTTCAGTTATTTTAATAGCAGTTTGGGCTGATTCTACCCACTAAGACATTAATACTCTACTGAATAAGATTCAAAGGCCAGATTCTCACACTGCCTTCTATAAAGATAATCTTATTTCTTACTTGGCTGAACTTGAGAGTTGGCTCATGCAGATAAAGTAGACACCAACCGTTTCCCATTGACCTTTCCAGAAAAGAGCAGAGAATGCTTCAGAAAACAAAAACACTCAATGAGAATGCAAATGAATCACTTGAAAGGCATCCCTCATTATTTCACCGTAAGTAATTCACTGCCAGTGATTTATTGATCTCAGAGAAAAGATATCTGAGTTGTCAAACCAACAGCAAGATAATATCTTCTTCTTTTATTGAATCTTTGAAACTGTTTTCACACGACATGTCTTTTTTTGTTCCATAGCTATGCAGCCAAACAGCTTGTGTGACTGGAAGGTGCATGTGAGGATTTCTGTAATATTATAGCAGGAATGCCTGTAGAAATATATGACTTTTATCTACAAGGACCGGGGGGGCATTTATTGTTCAATGGAATTGCGTGGTGATGCATGACATGATCTACAGTATGACATGTTCTCTATGTCTAATAGAAATCAGCCTCCTGGCAGTGGTGTCATTGTAATCAACACTAATATCATCTTAAAATGTCACATGTTTTTTTAGGGCAGCTAAACCTTTAGTGATTCCTGTTATGACAAGAGAATGCACAGCTGAGGGGGAAGCTAAATAGAAAACTGCTCCATAGCTCTTCCTGAGACATCTACAGCTCTCCCACCCTGAGCAAAACACAACAATTTATTGACATTTTTACTCTGCTTAGTGACTCTCGGCATAAAGTAGCAACCAACACCTTATCCTGAAGGCATGCCATTTGGAAAGGAAATTTGACATGGAATCAGACAGACGTTAAGCGTAGACCCATATTGCTTCCATTTTTTATGAAGTACATGACTTTATGTTGTCTTTCTGCAGATGTGGAGAAGAAGAAGAAGAAGAAGAAGAAGAGGAAGAAGCACGATGCTTTGGATATGTCCCTGAGAATCTCATCACTGTAGGTATGTAACATTCAGGCCAAAAGCCCGTGGGAGCTTATGGGCTGTCTGCTTCCTTGCCATATCTGTACCGACCATTTTAGATTTAGGACACAACTCTTGTGAACATTCTTTAAAAAAATCGTCCTCTTTTCAGAGTTACTTTTCAGAGAGCAGCCGTCAGAACCTTTCAGGGAGGAGTCCATTGAATCAGCAGTGCATGAACCTTCTTCAGACAGAAACTGGTGGTCTGCAGGTCAGGAAAAAAGTCTTTTTGATTGGTTTGTTGCACTGCAAAGATTATAGATATAGATTCAGAGACATTTGTGTGTTATTTTAGAACTGGAATTATTTCACAATAAAGTTTGCGTTTTGTTATGAGCCATGTGACTGTGTGTCATTGAAACTTACTTCTGTGACATACATTCTAAGTTGTTAACAAATGTTTGAGCTGAGCGCTATGGGCAGGGTAGGGAAGTCAGAAAGTACTGACACATTGTTGGTTTTGGTCTTTTCATGAGATTTGTTTACAATAACAAAAATGTAGAAGAATATGTAACAACAGACTTAACCTTTAAATACGAGGACAATGGATTTGACAATTTCTTAACTTTCCCACTAATTTAAGATAGTATATATGACTGAATTTAGGCTTTGTGGATTCTTGGACGACATGGCCACATTAGGCCCACAACATTTATAATGTCCACAATTAAAAATTCAATTTCAAAATGGCTTATTATTTCTGAACAAGCAGCAAAGAACCTCTTGACTGTGCTTCACTGGGTTCCAACCCCTTTCCAGTTACTGACAGAGTGATTTGTTTTCTGTTTAATTGTGTCCAACTTTATCACAGACCTTTACTATGTTTACCCAGGAATTTAGAGACCTACTGTTAGCCATTCATAAAGGTGAATGGTTGTTGCATATAAAGGATGGGCGGATTGATACTAAAATTATCATTACTACCGATACTGTCGAAGTCTTGTTTTGAGTTTCAGCACTAGCTTTGTAATCGATGCCAAAAAAAGAGAAAATCTCTGGATACATGAACTCTCTCACTCTGCTTCTGTGCTGCTGTTGAATTCAGCAATTGTCTGTTAGTTCAATTAATTAAAACAATAAATATGTGCTATTTACTCTTAAAAACTCAGCTTTACCATTCATCTGAAATGACTGAGAAAAAAGAAGTGCATGGTGATTGGCAAATCATTCGGTAGTAGGCCAATGAAAATGTATTGAGAAGTAGATTATTAATGATGCATTCACCTCAGAAATCATGACATGCCATGGCTTTCCCCTACATGATAGTGTATTAGCTACCCACTTTTAATAATAAAAAGTATTGGTATCAGTATAAATATCAGTAATTCTGGCCCTAGTGTTATGTGGTATCGGATCACAACCAGATTTTGTGGCATCACCCACCCCTATTCCACATATTTAAGTTGACTGTATAAACACTTCTTTCCAAGTGTTCTGGATAATTGTCACACAGGAATAAAGATCAATGATATTATTGATATCAGTGCTCTGTGTTTCGGATACACGGCCCCCCTGTGTGCTCCAAGAATTCTACATATTTCTGAACAAACTCCCTGTGAAACAGATGGCTCGAATGAAGGGCAATCCTAGTGTGTCAAAGCACAGTGTCAACATTGGAAAATCTTGATGAACAATTAATGACTGCCCTGTCTTCGGAAACTATTGTTCTGCTCAGAGCAAATCAGCAATTTATGCTATTTGGCTTCCTTATATATGTGCCAAATCCCCTCTGCACAGAGTTGACTTTGCCAAAGCCTCCGACATTAATGCTGTGTTGTAGTGTGACTACATCTCAAGCAGTTTCTTGCTGTTCCTCTGACTCTTCACTCCTTCCTGAACCGGGAATGCACCCTGTCTTCCTGAGCAAGCATCAAGTCTTTATGCCATAGAGATGGCAGTGTGAGCTGCAGGCCTTGGGCATGTTCTGCATGCCAGTGATAAAAAATCCAGACACAATGCAAATGTAGAGCTCCCCATGTAGCGAAGGTGGCGGGGAACAAGGAGGATTGAGCTGTTTCCCACACATACAGATCGGTGCTGATTTACACCAAATAACAGCACTCACCTCCCCTTCTTTGCTACGATCACCATTACATCTCCATCATAGACTTAAGAACTCCCCCACTGTAGGTGAAGATTACCATCACCTGAATGGACATTATTATTTCTCAACACAATCTGTTTTCAATTTTCTTTTCTGCTCAGCTTGTGAAAACATGTTCTTTTCTAATCTTCTTTTATGCACCTTCCTCTGACAACACCAAGGTAAGCTAAGGACTGAGGGTTTACGTCTTCCCATCCTCATGTGCCTCTATCTATAACATCCTGACTTTCTTGTTAAGTTTCTTGGAATAACTTTTAATCTCTTAAAAAGACTAAGCATGTTCGTAGTTCTCTTTATGTAGGGCAGAGCAGAAACTGACAACAAAAAAGGAAAGGAATAAAAGGAAATGTTCCCTCAGGAGAAAAAGAAATCCATTCTAAATGTAAATAATTGTTAATCATGTGGTCACAGCGACGTGAGTGGTGCCAGTTTCCCTGATTTGCATTTTTCAGAAGTATATAATCAGGTGGAGTCCCACCATGCCATCTAATCCAGAAGCAGTCTGGCTTTAAGACATGTGATACAGTCTTTACACTCAGCCAGGCTGTACGGGCACATTTGTTTCTTAGTGCTCGCTGAGGGGGGACTCAGCGAGAGCTGCTGCTCAGAGGCTGCCTCTCACTGGAAGGATGCAGACGGTGAAAGAAGAGATTCCACTACAGTTAATTAAGGAGCACTCCGCACGTGCCTATAAATGCGAAGGGACAAATGAATTCAGTGTCAGTGGGAGCAGCTCCTCAAGGGGAAGCAGTGATATTTCAAAGGTGGAATTGAAAGAGCTGTAAATCTATTTCCTGACTCCGGCTTGACGGTCATTTCTAAATCACTGGACTGTTGCTATCAAAGTGTGGAACAGGGAGGCAGAGTCAGTGGAGTTCCCTCCTCGAGCCAAATTCAGAGTTATTGGATGGGATCAACATGAGCAGCATTATGGATGGATTTATGTCATTCTGTTGAGATATTTATATACTCTTTGTTGGGTTGCTCAGGTAAGATTTTCTTCTTCCTACTCTGGGCAAAAAATAAATCATGTCATTGTCAAGAGATTTAGCTTTTTGCATAAAACTGGCAAATCATAGCCTACATTTACTATAAAAATCAGTTTGGATTTAAATGTGAAATCTGCATATAATATAATTGTACTCTGTGGCATATTGTTGCGATAAACAAAATGTATTTTTATTTGATCTAATGCCTTGATATTATTTAATATTTATTATATGCAGACTTGCAATTTCATTTAAGATGTTTATTTAGCCATTTAGCTATATTCTGAACTA
This sequence comes from Siniperca chuatsi, assembly GCF_020085105.1. Lineage (NCBI taxonomy): Eukaryota > Metazoa > Chordata > Actinopteri > Centrarchiformes > Sinipercidae > Siniperca > Siniperca chuatsi. Next base: position 23,788,946 of record NC_058051.1, on the reverse strand, counting down.
TTTTATTGCTACTTTAGATGCTTAAAAGCACAATGAATATGTGAAAAGACTGAAAAGTATTCTGCAGTTAAAATGAGTAGAATCTGGAGAATGCAGAATGTATAACCTTAATAGTATTAATTGATGCAATACACATTTTTCTTCCTAAGGTTTGATAAAAGTTTTTATGCACTTGAAAATTCAAGTTTCATCAATCATGTTTAAATCATGTCATAAAGAAATTAAATCTAAATATATTTCATAAATGTTATAAATAGGTCATGATATGAATTAATGCTTTCAAAAAGATGGTTAATGATCTTATCCTTGTTGACAGTTTGCTGCTGTGAATAAAACTGTTGTGAAACGATTTTAGGGCTGAAACATTTTGTATTTTTCCTTCATAGATTTCCTTCACAGCCACCCTTCTCCTATGACCAGGAGCATTCCTTGCTGTTGTTCCGTTTCTTTTTTTTTCTCTTTTCTTATCTAAACAGCATGGTGAAACATTACAAGGCTTTTGATTCCTATTACTGCTGTGTCACTGTCACATTATTCTGACAGATACAGAAAAGCCTCGGCAGCCAGCTTCTTGCAAAATCTTATCTTTCTTTAAGTTTGATTTTGGTTTTGAGGCAGGAGCACAGCTCGGGAGTTGAAGGGAGTCAGCCTGTCAGGGGAAATCTCTGCTGCATGGGAAAAACTCCCCAGGGATCACTCCACATTTGCAGCGTTGTGGCTCAGGGACAAGACAGGGCAAACTAGGAAGACAAAACAGTGAAGAACTCATACTTATATAATCATGCTAATGATAAATTCCGATGACTAAAAGACTCAACTGAGGAGCGTTAAGGCCAATTATAGACTGGAGTGCTTGTACAAAATCTTAAAATTTTATTTATTTTGCTTATGACTCCGGAAGTGTGTGTGTTTTGGGGGGTTGAGGTCATAGGTTGAGAACATGATGTATTTTTGACTCCACCTCTGTCGGCCCTTAGCAGATGTGTCCTGTCATGTCCTGGCTGCTCTGCCTGTGCCTTTGGGTCAGTGTGACTGCCATTCAGCTGTGTCAGGCCACTTTCTATGACACCATCCAACAGCATCATGGGACGAGGCCTGGACGAACCACCATCCACATGATCGGTGAGTCCTTTAGCGCCTTCTCTCCTGCTCTGGGTACCACAGATTTCTTACAAGTATCAAAATGAGGGGCAAATGTTTTGTTTGATATTTTCAGTTGCTGCCATCGGCAGTACTGTTACTTATGTGTTTAATTAGATTGTCACAACCTTGGAGAAAATAACAGCACTCTATTTTTCTCTGAGTTTGTATCTACATCTTGATTTTATTAAGTCATTACATTCATTGATATATTAGCAGTTAAGCTTCGACTAACAACCAATTATTTAACAAGCATATTGTACAGTGGCTGTTTTTCATTAAGATTTGGCCTTGATAGCATGAGAATTTCTGTACAAAAGATCACATAGACAATGAATGCCATTGCGCTTTCTTTCTTGAGCTATTACTGTTGATATTCATGCTACACTGCACCTTCTCAATTTAATCTATGTGATTGTGGTCCCTGTGAAATTGCACTGAATAGAATATGACCATAACATTGCGGTCCAACTTTTGTTTTTCGTCAGGCGGATGTGAGCTGTGGTTATGGTAAATAATTATGATCTCAGGATTCAACAACGGAGAGGAAGCCGAATGCTGTCAGAACTTCAAAGGGAGAAGTAGCTGCATGAGTGTGCAGGTCCTCGGTGTCTGTTATTTCCTCTATGCGCCGGTGCACCTCAAGCACATCAGCAAGGGGTCTTTTCAATACTCTCAATATTGTGAGTCAGAAACTTCCTGTTCCAACACCTTCATTTCGTTTCTCATGTCTGCACATGTGTATTGGAGGAGAATAAATGTAAAAAAAAAAGAAAAAGAAAAAGAAAAAGAAAAAGAAAAAAGACAAATAGGATATCTTCTAAAAAGTGGTCTCATGTCAACAAAAGGGAAATGGAATTAATATTTCAAATGTGCATTCAGGTACCTTTTTGGAGAAAATGAGTTCAAAGTGAACAATTCAAGTCCTTCAGGACCCTCTGCCACTAAAAGTGTAAATGCCCTGTCGTTCCATTTACCATAGTATGGCTTGTCCTCACTCCTGGATAAATAAGATGCCAGTTTTATGAGAGGAGGATGGGATGCCTGTCTGGATTGATTCTGACACTGGGACATTTGTTCTGTGCTGTGTGTTGTGTGCCTGTTGGATTGGTGGGAGGATTGGGGTTGACGGGTCATGAATTGGTGGCAAGAAGGCCATTGGTTGCAGACCACTGGGCCAATCATTAAAGGCAGTGAAATGCCACAAGTTCACGGTGACTGGTATTACCAGAGGAAATCGAGATTACAGAGGGCGGGAGATCAGTTCTGTCCTTGCCAATAGAAATTTAGATCTAAGGGGGAATGTTGTTTAGAAAACCAAGTCAATCAATGTAATGACTTTGGGAACAGCTAAATTGTGACCTGATCTTCACATCCTTTCAACACACACATACTCTAGATAAATTATTGGTTGTAAATAAAAACACCTGTAGCGTGAAAAGGCACATGAGACAGGAAGATTACAGATTTATCAGCAGCATTGTGGTGCTCACTTTCTTTTGACAGCGTATAAGCAAATGTTCCACTCGTGCACCGAGATATTGGCAGCTTTATTGCAAAGAATGTGTGTCCCGAAGTCCATTAGCTGGATGACCCTTGAGTAGGTGCTTGTGTATGCTCAGTGATTTGGACAAGGCACCCTACAGCTCTACTTACAGATTGCTGCCTGCCACTCTCTCAGATATGCTTAGGGCTGTTCTCTGCCTTCCTGGTACAGGCAGTGTCGTTCTCTGCGGTATGATTCATAAGGTGCTGTATTTATTTGGTGCAAAGAGCGTGAACTGTGCACAAAACAGAACAGATTGTGTTTGTCGTGCATCCGTAAAGTACCGGGCAGAGATGTTGCTTTTGGGGTCATGCATTTCTCGACCCCTGAACATGTCCAGAGGAAACTGCAGAAGGACAATTTTCCTTGTCAAAAACATTGACTTGCTAAACAAAAAATAACCCCCAGCCTGCAGTGATTTTAAAATGTAATCCAGCTACTGAAAACTTGAAAATATGATTAACATTTCAATTTGTGTATTATATTTGGTAAAGACTGAAATATATGCTCACTGCAGAAAGAACAAAGGTGCGTTGAATGTGATGAGGAGAAGTCTATTTCCAGTGGAAGAAAGAGTGCCATTGGTGATGCAGTGCGTGGAGGTGTTAGCAGAGAGTACGGCAAACAGTAGATAGTGGATGCCTGAGGTGGCCTTGCTCCCTTGTGAACTCACTCCCACCAACAGTTGTTGTAGGGTCAAACTGTTCATAACTGAAAGGTCATCGATTCTCAACGCTGTGTGGATAATCTCTTACCTGTGGTTGCTGTACAATGTGTAGCTGTGAGTAAATGTGCTTAGTGAGATAAGATATGCAGGGCAGCGGAACTAGGGATGCAAGCAGAAGTAACTCACTTGTAAGTATCCGCTGTATATAGACTTAAGTCATCAATATATTTCACTGTCTTTCTCACCCCTCATACTGTTACCTACTATGATAATCTTCTATAGCAGCTGTAGTTACCCCCCCTCCTCAGTCCCTCCCAAAGATGTACCTTTTCAACATGGATATACTTTCAATGTTAAGCGACTTTAATATTAGTTTTGTTCTAATACATGGAGTATGTCTATAGTTTCATTTCTTTCCAGAGTGAAAATACCATTAAAATCCCTCATGTCTACCTTTCCAGAGCTTTAGTGAGGAGTAGAGGATCAGGGCTTTTTTTTATATGCACTCCAACAAAAGAAACCACTCGCTGGTAAATCTCACAATGAAACAAACATGAAAAATGGATTTTCGGCTGTCACAAACAAAGGTTGTATCCTCTATGCACTGTTGTAGACACTGACAATTTAATAGCCTTATATAATGCATCCAGGAGGCACATTATTTTGACATACATCTTTCTCCACCCCTCCCCTAGACCTCCTCTCAACCATGCTCTCACTAGTGTCACTGCTGCTCCACTGCAGTGCCAATGGGAAGTGGCGTACAGCCTCAGCCCGAGGCAACTCCACATCTGGAGCTCAGTAAAACCACTTTGTCCTGCTGTTGTTACACATGCCACTGTGACGTTGAAGGACCTCTGGCCACCCTGTAAAACACCAGAAACTTCCTCTATAGCCTTCAAAGTGGATTTTCTTTGCTTTATTGGCTTTTGTAGCTCCAAGAGGCAAAGCTTGTTCACCTGTCCTGTATCATATATTTTACCAGAAATAAACTATTCGTGTAGAAAAAATATATTCTTAAGTAAATTAATCTAAGGACAATCAGTGCCCTAATTATTACTGTATGCTCACAGCTACAAATAGGTTTAACATTTTTCAGTATTTCCCATTTATTTCCTCTTCCAGGCTATGAATTATTCATAAGAGAGAGCTCCTTTAAGCTTGTGGATATTTGTTTAAACAGCATGTTTAATTGAAGTCTTTCAGCCAATTCTGTGCAGGGGCTATGGTTTGTGGTCACAACGCTTATATGCAAAATGAATTTCGGTGGCCCACAGCTTAATTAATTAGCCAGCTTTCTCTCTCAAAACTATGCCAGCTGATTGTTGCCTTAGTCCGAATCCCCAAGCGTTAATAAAAAGGGTGTGAAAGGAAGACAAAGTTCACGGCTCTGCGAGTATCGCAGTGTTGAGGTCACAGCTGTTTTTGGTAAAGTTGGGAAAATGAAAAACTAAATTTCTTTCCATTTATTTTAACCCTTACCTGCATGAGTTTTGTGTTTTTCCAAATATTCCTACATACGTATGGTCTTTAGAGACCCATCGCTTATTTAACACAAATTGAGAACATACTATTAACAATAGTAACCCCTCCCCCAAAGCCATTTATTTGTTTTTTTTCCCAATCATTTATAGATGCCAAAAAACTACTTCAAGACCATAGTGATATATATTTTAACATAGCCTATTATATTCTACACATATACCTACTGTATATATACGGTATATACTAAACTGTGTTACAAGTTACACAGGTATTCTAACTGCTCAATGACTTGCACAGGCCAAACACAAATTAGTCAGCACCTCACAAATCTCAGTCACTGTCTTGTGGTCATTGCTACATGGTTGTGCACACTGCTAGCAGTAGTCCGCTATTTTGCTGTCAAGCCAATGACCTATGAGCTAGCAATGGTGTACTCATGCTCCATTTCTGTTTCAGAAATATCTGACTGATCATTCGGCACAAAAATATAATCCTCATCATCAGGCACATCTTCATTTTTAGATTTACTGTCATCAAAACCCTACAATATCAAAAAAGTGCTTCATTCCTGTCACCATCATGTTACTGTGACAAGTAACATAAACAAACATCTTCATTCTTGTTGTTCACATTTAAAGGCTGCAAATCAATCAGTGTGCTCCAGTCTCTGTTTTTCTGTCTTCATTCTTCTGTCTGCATTAATTCATAGTATCAGTTACCAAGGGCCAAACAAGAAAACACATTACCTGCTATTTCCTGCTCCCTGCATATCTTGAAAAGAAGAAAACAACACTATTACAATACAGTAAAGCTAAATATTAGAACAAGCCTAAGAGTCTACAACCATGCTAGCAGCTCTGTGAGACTATAGGCTACTTATGCACAGCTGTGCTTTGAGCTAAATGCTAACATGCTCACAATGACAATGCTGACGATATAATGTTTACCATGTTCACTATCTTAGCATGTAAGCATGCTAACATTTGCCAATTAGCACTAAACACAAAGCACAGCATGAATCTCATTAGTCCATTCCATCCATCCATTAGCTATACGGACTTATCCTTGAGGGTCGCAGGGGTCCTGAAGCCAATCTCAGCTGACATTGGGCGAGCAGTGGTGTACACCCTGGACAGGTCGCCAGTCAATTCACACCTACGGGCAATTAAGAGTCGCCAAGAACCCAACCTGTATGTCTTTGGTCTTTGGAAGGCGCATTCTGTGTCATTAGTTTTGCAGGTATTTGGTCATAAACCCATGTATTGGGCCACTTAAAAGTTTGACCTGATGATGCCACTAAAGGAAAAGTTAAGGGATCATAAAAATTGTTACAATTCATCCTGAGGGAAACATGAATGTCTTTACAAAAAAAGATTGTTATTGCAGTCCATCCAGTAGTTGTTGAGATATTTCAGTCTGGACAAAATGAATGGGCCGACCAAGTGAGCCATGCCGCTATAGCATGGCTACAAAAAAGGATTTCCAACAATTTCAACATTCTGCCACCAGAAAATTGTTAGAAACAAATAGTTTAAGGAATAGCTGGGGCTTAAGGGCTTAATTTAATAAAATTAATAAAGTAGACAGGGTGTAATATTGACCTCAGGTCTCTAAGGAGCTGAGGTATGCAAATGTCAACATTAAACAGCAGTACATGAGCTGGGCTAGCCGGACAAACACAGTTCATTACAGTCAACAACTGACACACTGCCAAATTTTTATGGGTGGGACTCAAATCAATGTTCTGCAATTTGTGAGACATAAACTGTAAGTATGGTGTATTATACTAATAAGTCTGTAATTATTTGGATCATAGGATGGAATGAACAAAAGAAATTTGTGTACTAAACCAAACGTCCTGTACCAAACAGCTTGTGAGGAGTATATGTACTGTTACAACCCAAATTAATAAGTACATTTATGTTACAGCACTGCTACCATGAATTGCAGCCCCTGGCCAAATTGTTTCTCCAAAAATCATCACGACTGCACATAAAGGAGGCTTGTAGTTAAGAGACGTTTGCAGTTTAATAACTGCAGAGAATAGCGGAACATAATTTGCCCCAGAATGGCATTATTAGTTGATCATTTCAAACCACTTTGCTTCTGTTGGGTATGAGAAGCAGAGCATCCTCTTGGGGTCATTAGCAAGATTTTAAGACCCTTGCTTTGTTTAGTAGTTAGCAGCAATTTTCTAAATATATTGTTGTTACAGCTGACATAGCTGAAGGATAGTTGACTCTATAACCTTGAGTCCTGATTAAAACATTCAGTTTGCTCTTGGTGGGAATTGTTGGGTCTCTGTAAATAATATTAAAAAGAGTACAGTTTAGACCTGCTCTATAGGAAAAGTGCAATGAGATCACTTCTGTTATGAATTGGTGCTATATAAATACAATTCAATTGAATTGAATTGAATCCAGAAATAAAAAAAAAAAAAAAAAGCTCAGCTATTACAGATATTATTCTTTTTGTTGTGTGCAAACAGCAAACCAAATAAGTGTTTTTTCTCATATTAAACAATGCTCTGGAAAGTTGAGTCTGCTGAACATTTAGAACTAGCTCTGACTGAAAATGAATTAGAGGCTTCTTAACAGAGTTTATGGATTACATTAATTTTTCACATTAATTAATTTGTAATGATGATGTTAGGTGTAATTAGTATTAAACTTTCATTACTGTGAATTATGCATCTGCATTAGACCAAGGGTGGGTTTAGAAACTTTTGAATGTGGGGGGCCTGATTGGTGCACAGTTTTAAGGGGGGGGGGGCACAATTGTAAAATCAATAAAACTTTAAATATGATTCACATTTAAAGGCCTGGTTCTTTTAAATAATAAACTGTACATTATTAATAGTTACATTGTTTTTTCATTGTAATAAATGAACTTTGAATATTCTAATCTGAAATAATATCTATATATAGCTACTATTTGTAACATATTGACAATACATATTGTTAGACAATGGGCCCTAAACACAGACATGACGCAAAATGACTTGTTTTACTTGTCTGATCCGTTCGGTCCAATAACATTTGGAAAGTCTAGAAGAGCTGAACGATTAAATAATTTTATCCCCATTCAAATTAGCAGAGGGCTAAACTGTATGTTAGCCGGCTCAGTCAAGTTAAAGGAAACGCTAGTGCACTTGCTCCTGTGGGGCTGTACAATGCGGAAGCTATGTGGACGATCCAGGTTATTTTTTTCCCGGAAGTCAAACTTTTTTGGCTTCATTCACCACTGAGTAGCTTTCATAGGAATGAATAGGCCCACCTCCAATGCTGTATCCAGTTCTCTTTATACATCCCTGGGCAGCACCCAGTGCTTGTGAGATGTGCCTCATCCTCTTGCCGGTGTCTTCGACGGCATATGACAGGTACAATAACTTAGCTTGGAAAATAGCATTTTGGGGCAGTGAATTGATGAATTTACTGTTTATCAGACCACAAATGAGACAAGAATGAAATTGAAAAAATTATAGACACTGCCGGATAGTATTCAGAGCAGTCTGAAGCCTGAGCTTTTTGCTCACAGGGATTACTTTTACATACGTTTACCTCATTATTTGAAACTTTGGCCACGTTTAATATGAACATCCGACATTGTAACATTATATATATGACAGAAAATAAGGGAAAGCGTAATAGGCCCACTTTAATTATTTTATTTTGTGTTTCTTTGTGGTCAATTTTTTTCATCTCTTTTTTTGTAATTTTGCATCTCTTTTTGGTCATTTTGTGTCTCATTTTAGCCTTTTTGCCTCTCTTTTTAGTAGTTTTGTGTCTCTTCTCAGTTGTTTGTCATCTTTTGTTGTTGTTTTACAACTTTTTGCAGTTTTGCTCTTTGTGGTCGTTTCACGTCTCTTTGTAGTCGTTTGAGTGACTTTCCATCAAGAATTGTTAACATTCACTTCATACAGAGGTTCTTGTCCAGGGGCCCTTGGCCAGTACCCCATAGGCCCATTCAGTAATACATCCATGATACTAGCAAGTCTGCTACCTGTCACCTTCTGAGTCTGGTAGGGGGACATCCCTCTGGCCCCACCCCTTCATTAGACAATGATAGGAAAGTGAACACAACTAATCTGAAGCACTTTGCAGCACCATAACTGGACTCTGTCCATTTTTAGCCTTGGGTTGCTGTATTTGGAGTCACAACATTAAACCCACTGAGTTACAGGATAACAGACTACAGTACATGTTGTGCCCGATACAGTGACAACACTTCAAATTTTTCTTGATTAATAACATGGGGGGAAAAACAATCCAACCTTTTATCTTTTGTTCCCATGCCAGAGAATCAAAACAAGCCCTCACAATAGAAAGGATCCCACCATCACCACACTTCACAGTAATTGCTGATGTCAGTGGTTGCACAAGCCTGTGTGGGTTCATGTGTGAGCACTGTTCCTCTTTCATTTTCCCCATGAAACAAAAACTACTGTTAAACTAATGACAGCTTCATGTCCCCACTGTTTGTAAATATCATATCAGGGAGTTCAGACATTCTTGTCTTGTGTGTACTGGGGATTGTTCCAGCAAATATGCTCCCTGCCAAGGTAAAAGGCTACCCTGCTGCTTAGTTTTGTTGCTAACCCACATTATATGGAACTGTAGAGATGTAACAAATTTGTCACAGGACGTTTTTGTCCCTCTCTGACTTTTTCCTTGTGGAGAATTTTCAAGGTGTGGCAGCCCTCAGGCTCTCCCTGCTCTTTAGACGATGAACAGGGTTTTTGTCACTTCACTGTTGGCCATTTGTGGTGGAATTTAGATGTGATTTTGAAGATTTGGTGACCCAGTTGTGAGACACATCGTTTATTAAAATATAGTTAAAACTGGGGCTGCAGATTCAGAGTTATTTCATGTGACTAACAACCCGCCATCCCCGAACGGCGTCAGCGTGAAGAAAAATGACTTCTATTAATTCATCCTCTGTATTTGTAGTGGTGAAAATGGGACCTCATTTCCTCATTTTTGATTTTCTCAATGAAAGAAATATTTCTTGCAGAATGGGAATAATGCTTGAGAGATCATTTCATATGGCATTGCCTTTGTGGTTCCACTAGCCTATTTTGAATGCTTGGCAGGAATATGAAATTCATTATCATTACTTAGACCTCATTAAACTGAAAAGAAGCATCTCAACTTACTAATTGGCTCCAAGGGGGAGGGTAGTATGAGAAATAAGCAAAGTAATTAATATTGGGTTTATCGAGCTCTATTGCAGATTTCATTTTTTTCCCTGCTCTAATATCGCCTTGGTGTGCCACAAGTCTTCTGGCATATTTACACTACAGATCCAATTACCTTTCATGGAGAGACTGGAGTGTGCACATGTAAAAATGGTTGGACAAAAGTGGGAAAATACATTTTGTTAAATATGAACAACATGATGGAAGGATTGACTGAAACATTCCATGTCCCGTCTCACTTGATGAAATTAAATTACAATAAAAAAGCACTACATGTCCTATTATGATCTGATCTGTATCCCGTAATTTAACTAAATTTAATGAAGCAGTCAGTAAAATGAACATATCTACAATGTCTGATTTAAAACATGTTGCTGCAATGCATTCTCATTCCCAGGGCGTCAAATACCGATGTTCTGTCACGCTCCTCTGCATTGTATAAACACGCACAAGGTACCCTTTGGCATTAGGCGGAGGCACCTTCAGAAACGATGTAACGTCATTTAAAAATATTGTTAGGTTTAGGGAAAAAAAGCACTTGGCTAGGCAGTAGGAAGTCACGTGACAAAAGTCATGTCATGTGACATGTAACGTGACTTAAAACATAAAACTTTAAAGTCAGCTTTAACTTTTGGTTAAATGTGGAACACGAATCCAAGTCTCCTGGGTGAAAGTCCAACCAACCCACTGCCTAAAGCAGGCTTTGTCGCTCTTTACATTACGTCACCTGATTTCATTAAGGCTTTCTGACAGCCCTGTGCGTCTAATACAGACACTAAAGGGTACCTTGTGTGTGTTTATATGACGCAGAGGGGCGTGACAAAGCATCGATATTTGACACCTTGAGAACGGGCTGGTTGTATAGGCGCTGAAAATATTTCGCTATACAGCAAGACGTTCTATACCTTTCTTAACTGCAGTAAGATGTGATAAAAATGTTGATCATGTGACACAATCTGCTGTATCATACTGAATAAGTAAAGAACCATCCCTACCAATTTCAGCTTGCAGGTATTGTATAATCATCACCACCGACCCTTCAGAGACATGTCATACAGCATGAAAGGTCATTTAGCCTTTGTATTATGCATTATTACACAGTTTACATGTTGCAGGCACATTGGCACACTGGCCGGCAGTGAGAGGGCCAGCAGTCACATCAGAGGCGAGCAGCTGTTCTCTAAAGGCTCTCTGACTTGACTCTATCTCTGTTTCCTTTTCTTCTCGCTGAATGTAACTCTTTCATCAGAGCAGGCGATCTAAAAATATGAAGCACCAGTTCTGGACATTTGACAGTTGGGGAAAGGGGCTAGAATGAGGGACAGGAAAAGCTTGACATTTAAAAATGAATGACATCTCACTGACGGAAGAGATATTTTTACATTGCAATTTTTCTGTTTGCCCATTTTCAAAATGCTCTGCAGTGAGTGTGTGCTACAAGGGTATGATGTAGATAGAGTGCCTTTGTTTATATGTGATTAATGGACATGAAAGCTGCTGTGTGACTGCTGTTGTTCAGCACGTCGCTGTCATGCTCAACAAGCCACACATCTCCACCATAAAAACCAAATAACCACAGGCATTTAAAGCATTTAATGCCCTTGATCAGGACCAGTCTTGCAGTGTCCTGGGCCTGTTTTGTGTGTGACAAAAGAGACAACAGGCTTTGAGGCTCACATGCAAATGCAAAACCCATTCCCTACCACTCGCTGCTTCCTCTGTTCCATGCAGTTTTCATGCATCTTAAAACAACACCAGCTCTGCTCTGTGAGTAGTCATTTTGCATTTCAATAAAGTATCACCCATCTTTGGCCCACTGCACAGGACCAATCTTTCGGCCTCCTTGTGTGACACGCTGTCAAAACCGCCAGCCATATTTCATGAATTTCTATTCTTTTGTTTGTCATGGACAGTGCTTTTTTCAGAGTAGCAATTGGTAGTTTTCTTTGCTTGTAAATTGTTTTGATTCCTCTCTTCGGCAAGCACATGCACTCTCTCTTACGAACACACATGCACACACAAGTGTAAACTTACACATGCATAAAAAAAGAAATCTAGTTTGTTAAGAAAAAACATCCCCATGTGTTCACACCTTTAGTATCTGAAGCTTTTCCCCAACACCGTTAATTCGCAAAATATTTTAAAGACTCAAGTTTACTCAAACGTTTTATAATGGTTTACACCAACACACAAGTCCTCTGCATTTTCCTCACCTCGAAACACATTTGTCTTGCAGTTTATAGAGCAATATGTCACTCACTTTCACCCTAGCATTTATGTCTAGAATAACAACAGTACTACAGGGACTTCAGATGTTTTCACAGAAGGAAGGGAAAAAAATAGTCACTCAATTTGACACCATGCAGTCACATGTTTTGTGCCTCTCACTGTCTTCCATCTGCATTAATTTGACATTCTCTAATCTGCCGCTCCCATTTCCTGTCAGCGATAGAACTGCCGTAGCCTGCTGGGTTGGATGTCTGCAGAGAGCATGCACGGAGAAAGTGGAGCCTATTATGGGTCACCTTGGATGCATTTCCCATTAAAAGGTGACAGGCATGCTGCTCTAAAACACGGACTGCTGTGGTTTTGAGATCAAGGCCTGTTGTCTCTTGTAAATGACTTTTAAGTTACAAAATAATTAATCACAGGTAATACGAACTCTATGTTTGCATGGACTCTGAGTCTGAGAGTTATTCAGATGTTACACAGTTAAGATATATTATCACATGGCACTTAAATGTGCATGTGAGTGTGCACATTCAGTGCAGGGTGTACACATAGTACCACTGGCTGCCAATCACTGGAATCCAAAGCCGCAGGAGAGAGACAGGTTACCTGCTAAATTGAGTCCCTTAGGCTTTCCATTTGGTTTGTGTATAGAGTGTAACAGTGACTACTCTTACTGCTATCCTCTCAGTCATATGCTGTATTCATTAAACCCACATATTTCACTTGGATTTTAAGGTTTTCCCCAAATGAGAGGAATCAGTGCTCAGAATCCCTCTATGAATTGCACATATAGTATTCTTTCATGTACACACTGTGTCAAACGCCTGGAACAGATGGCAGAGGAGTGTTGCCATTCAGACGGTATACTTGCTATCAGCTCTCCAGAGACAACCACACAGTCTGGGCTCATTACAGTAGACAGCGAGTCATTGCATACTTATTGCATACTGACATTTCTATTGAGATATACTGACCATTTTCCTCTGCGCAATGGCTGTTTCATCACATTTGAAGAACCATTTACTGGTCCCACATGAACTCTGCTCACATTCATTAGGCAGGCAGAATCGCAGATCCACAGAAATTCAGAATCGGCAGTACACGTTCACACACGATTTGACAGCATTTGCCTTCATCCAGGCTTGCTGTCCATAACTCATTGGTTTTTGATGCAGTGTTATTGGCATCCAGGGTGACTCAGTGTGCCAGAGACCGTCAACACAACTGCACTTGCTCTCCATCCAGCAGCTGAGACACCGCTGATGCCAGGTGTTGTCATTTGTGTAGATAATAGCATTACAGTTAAGTGCTCTGACAAATTTCCATGTGATAAACTTGAACTGAACAGATTCCTCTGTGAGAAGTTGTGTAGAGTGCCAGAGGGTTTGTTAGGTTTTACAAAAGCCACTTTACTCTCACTGTTAAATTTATTTTGCAGTAACTGTCAACACACTGTTACATCTTGATTTGCAGACATAAAAGAAGACGTTAGTCACTTTGTGATACGCAAAGAATACAATACAATAGAATAAAAGACCAAGACAGACTGAAAAAGTTGGCACAGTAAGACAGAAGAGTCTGACAGCCTGCTATAGCTTTAAATGATGAGAAAATCATGAGACAGGCCTACTAGATAGTATACAATGACTGCCATTAAGGAATGCTATTCATTCTTGACCTTGGAAACAGCAGTTGAGAAAACAATCTCACCACAAGGTCTATTTGTGAAATTTTTTACTTGTACTTAAGGCTGAGTACTTTTTCCAACTCTGCATTTATAATTCAAATTATTGGTTTTCTACAAGTAAAATATACTGTATACTGCAGTGATTATGAAATCAATCTCACTACTAGGTCTGGAACTTTTGATCACATCACATTGTCTTCATCAGCCCAGTTGTCATGGACTTGTAGATGTTAAAATAAATGTAAAAAAAAACAAAACAGCTTTACAGCTAACACGGACGAGAAGTCCTTAAAGTGCATTTGAACATCTAGTGGTGGAAGACATATTGGAATCCTTTACTAAGTAAAAGTAATACTACGACTATGTAAAAAATACTACTCACAACTAAAAGTCCTGCATTCAAAATAAGTATTTTCAGAAACTTTACTTAAAGCAATTACAAGGAACTTTCATTTTGGCGACCCCTGTGGACAAAAGTAGTAGTCTTTCCACCGCCTTGTGTCGTAAAGATCTTGATCTGGCTAGTGCGTGCATTTGTGCAGCAAAGGGCCACAGGCTGAATTCAAACCCAGGCTGCTGCGATAAGGACTCAGCTTTGTACATGGGTCACGTGCTCTACCAGGTGAACTACTGGGGCGCCCAGAAAGGCGCCCTTTTAAGATTTTTAATTCTATTTTTCTTTTTTAAACACAGCATAGGATGCATAGCAATGAGCTAATGTATCTATTTGTGGCTATTTAAGATTAATAATTGTAATATGATGATGGTGAAACAAATTAAACTTTGTTTTAGTACTGTTCATGCGCCTAGGTTGTAAGCCTACTACTAACAGATTTGGTTGCTCAGTAATAAAAATTTAGTTGAGAAAGCTAAAGTTATCAACAGTCCCTAGTAATGTTATGTCTTCATAATAATAAGCCAACAGCAAGATATAGCTCGGCAGCAAGGCCAACATATACAGTAATGTTACGTTATAAGCCAGTTGTATTAAAGTAATGTCCACCATGACCTACACCTCCATGGACTGTACACAGCCAAATATAATGGACATATTACATACCTGTCTAGGAGGAAGAGGACCAATTCAGGATTAGTTTTGAATCCTTTCAAATCCCGCAATTCTCTCCATCTGTTGAATGACAGGCTGACTTGTGTTTTCGCCCGTGCTCTATCACTGTAGCGTTTAGCTTTTTTTGTTCTTCCAGCCATAAGCACAAAATATAACGTCAATAATAAAACGAGAGAAATCTCGTCCTGCTCCCTTTTAATCGGCTAACGTACTAGCCTACTCACTGCGAAACTTTGCCTGGGAAAATTTAAACATAGGCTCTTCCTGTCTGGAATCGGACCCCGGGACAGGCATTTAGAATAACTATTTAGAAATAGTCTTCTCGCTGATGGTCTCGTTTGCTTATGTAGGTCAAATAGAGGAATCAGTGTTAAATTGAGACTGTTTCATAACAAGCTATACTCCTTGTGGCTGGTTTAAAGTATCAAAGTAAAAGTAATGTAGAGGCCCATTTTTTTATAGATTTTAATATTGGATTATTATTACTATTTTAATGTCTAAGAAGCATTTTACTGTTACAACTGGCTGAAGTGGACCTATTTTTAACTTTGTTATATAGTGTTGGGCAGTTCAATCTAACAGTCCAAAAGTCCCAATCTTGAAAAGAAAATTCAGGCCATAATTGGGTCCTAAAAAACTTTTCATAAAACAAGTGAATAAATCTGTTAGTAAGGTTAAAAAAAGTAAGGTTTTTAATTCAAATGAACCTGTCCAAAGAACTGGCTCTATCTTGAAACAAGAGAGTATGACACATGTAGCTGCACTAGAATCATGAAAAATGTAACTTTTTAGAAAATAATTAAAACAAATTGATTTGCATGGAAAGTAAAATAAAGTGGTTAGGACGCAAATGACTTGATAAGAAGGAGATTTTAGTAGGAAACAAATACATCATAATTTAAAAGGTGATCATATGTTGTGTATGAAAAAAGTAACTAATAACTAAAATTCTATATTCTATATTCTTTAGTGGAGTAGAAGTGTGTAGAAGTATCATGAAATGGAAACACTGAAGTAAAGTACAAGTACCTCAAATTTGTACTTAAGTACTGTACTTGAGTAAATGTACTTAGTTACATTCCACCACTGTGGAAACCACATGTACAATTCCTTGACAACTATAAGTATAACATTTTTAAGAGAAAGCCTGACCTTTTTTAAAAAGGAATCTGACTCTTGTGAGTCCTCCAACTTTTGGGAAGTGCAAATCAGTGGAGTAGCCCTTGAAGTACAGTACTTGAGTATGTGCACATATTAAATTTATTACAGAAAGTAATTTTGTTGAATAAACATGCAATTGCAGTGAAGTGTTTTCCAATTAAAATGCTTTAATTTGGCTAAATATTAAAGTGCTCCTAATGTTGAATTCTAATTCATAAAAATGGGTTGTGACATCTGTAACCTTAGAATACATGAAAAGGCCCTTGGTCCGCTAAGTCAGAGAATAAGTTACTCTAATCTGAGGCCGAGAACAATAGCAGAAGAGACAGAGAACAGAAAATTTGGACCGTGGACTGCAATACTAAATACAACATATGTTCATTGTTCTCAAGCAGGATTTTTTTTCTGCAGCCAGAACAGACTAACCAAAGAAATCTCAGCACAGGAAATAAATCAACATAAGAAACCAAGCAACACCAGGAACAAATCATCTCAGACAGCATGACTGAACCTCCACATCATATAGCACAAAGTTATGACTTTTACACCTCTTTCAGACCTAAAAATGAGCTGTGCCCTGTTGGGTGCAGGTTGTAGGTGGTCACCTCGTTTCTTGACAGCCTCTGTTTCCCAGCTCAGAGTAATGAAGAGGCAGGAGCACAGAGCATGGCAACAAAAACAGTCCAGTTCCAGTTGAGACCCTCTGCTTCTGTGTGACCCCTGACCCAACAAATGGCAATTTCTGCGTGACCCTTGTTCCCTGTCAATCAGTATGTTGCTGGGGAGACAACACAAGTACACACACACACACACACACACACACACACTCTCTCTTTCACACCTTGAAGCTGTTTGTCATTTGGGAGACTGACTTTGTTCATAGCCACTGATAATGGGGGAAAATGGAAATACAGAAAACAATTATACCCTTGCATGGCTCCAGCCTTCACCTGATGAGAGCGTTCATTTCCAGCCATGTTATTCTCCATCTCCCTCTGAAATATTTATAATGCAAAGATGTGGTCCCGGAGCATGCAGCGTGTTGTTCTCGCAGGCTGAAACCATGGGTGAACTTGAAGAGTGCTCGTCAGTGTTGCATAGCATTTGTTTAAAGGTACCCAGTACACCTGCCAGCTGGAAATACCACGCTGATTTACATTTTTATTTGATTTTAATGTATTCTTCTGAGGTGATGATTTCCAAATATAGAGAATCCCGATTCTTTGCTAGCAACAAGCAGTGCAAGTTAATTCTGTTGAGTAGTGTGTTTTTAATAGATCAAAGAGGAAATCTGGGGCTGTCTTATGCAATTAGGGAGATGCATTAAGAAGAACAAACCCCTGTGGGCTGTTGTTTTCAAATGATGCCCCACTGCTTCCACTGGTACATCACGATTATCGTTGTGCAGACATGCCCTTTTGTTGAGTGCATCAGACAGCAGGCAACATTCTCCCAGACCGGCTACAAGATCTGGATATTTTTCAGTTAAACCAAAGGCTGTTGATGTTTTCTGAAATACAGAGCCAGGAGTCATGATAACCCCAAGAAACTCAACAGACTTGGCAAGAAGCAGGAAAAAGACAGGATTTCTTAATTCTTTCTTTCCCCTGTGTTGAAATATGGCTATTAATTTAGTTGCGTAAACTCACTTATCCAATCAACACCTTGACACTAGTTCTGTTAATTAATATTTGTCATTTACTTCAGTATGAGCAGATTTACAACCAGGCACTGCAAATATACTTTATATCCACTCGGGAGAAACACCGAATCCTAAATGAAGTGCGATCAAGTTTATCACAATATAATTCTGACTTCTCTTGAGGTTTTATGCACATGAGAGAAGATTATGATCTTTTCTTAAATAGTGCAATGTGGTAGAAAGGAGAGAATAAAGTGTGAGACGAGCCCACTGATCTATCCAGCAGGTTGAGTGTTGGTTAATCCCCTCAGGAGCTCACACGATGGCTTAATTATATCTAGAAATTGACACAACTCTCGCTCTCTCTGGCCTTTTTGAATTTAAGCTACTTTATGGCTTAGTTTGGCTGGTTTAAATCGTGGGCTGAACAAATATTCTATGTAACACAGCAGTCTCCACAATGGCAACACTTTTTTGGGCAAATCTGAAAATTACTTTGTAAATCATTTAGTTTATGAAACGCCCCAAACAATGTGAAAAATACCCATTACAAGTTCTGAGAGTCCAAGATGACATGTTCAAATGTCTTGTTTTGTCCGACCAACAGTCACCAACCCGGTAACACTTTAACCATTCGTTACTGTAATCCATTCATTAAACAGTTAATAAATGGTTTATAACACACTATAATGTAGTTGTACACAGATATAAGGACTTTCCTTAGTGTATATTAATGTACAGTATTTGTAAAATATGTATTATCATATTAAGACAAATGTTATGTTATTATAACTATTTAATTATTAATTAATAATTAATTAATAATTTTAATAATTATTATTTACGATGTTGTCATTCATTATCTGTTTTTACACCAACCTCCATACTTATGAGTGGCCAAAGGAGGAGTTATAGCTATTGAAAAATTTTATAGAACACAGAAATGCTGCAAATCCTAACACTTAAAAAGCAGGAACAAGCAAATATTTTCCATTTTTCTTGATGAAACAACTAAAATAAGATAATAATAAGAGTTTATTATCAAAATTGTTGCAGACACATTTTCTGTCGGTCGTCTAATCAATTAATCGACCACTTGTTTCAGTTTACATATCATTATACAGTATGTGATTACAACTGTGCTATATTATGTTTTAAAGCATGAAGGAGGCATTATAGTTGTGGACAAATAAAAATGTCTTTATATCTGCTTACAACTATGTTATTGTGTGTTGTAATGGTTTATATGCTACTTATAAATGTTAATTAGGGAATGTTGAAATAAGGACTAATCAATTGTCACCACTTGGCTTCATATTGATTGAATTATGATTACCTGAACTGCAGTGATTCGATGCTGTATGCTGTTCGAACCACAGCAGGTTTTCTCGTAAGATAGTGTCCACAGCTGCATTTTTGCCTCTAAGAAACTCTGCATCAGGAGAGCCTCACAGACCAAAATATTCAAATGTAGTAAAGCGATATATGCAAATCCAGCCACGACACATTTCACAAACCCACAGCTCATTGTCAAACATTACTTCAAATCACTTTGCTGGCAAAATACTGGATACTTTTTCCCCCTATCACTGCTCTTTCTCTCGACAACCTCCTTGATCTTGTGTCATGCTGACGGGTGTAATTGTCAGATGGTCCTTGCTGCACAACTCTCATATGTGGAGAGTCTGGGCACAGTGGGTGGGAGAGGCCAGCGGTTGAGGTGGGTCAAGTCCGTTCGGTCCAGTCCTCTTATCCTTCAGGGCACAGCCAGTAGTTTGGTGATAATTGCATGGTGGAGCCAGTGTTCATATTCATGATAACCCTGAAGCAGGTGTCTCCTCCTGCGAATAGTCTTTTTTTCTGCCTGCATTCACACATCTCTTCATCATCATTTTACATTCATCGAGCTGCAGGGGCCTTGCTCGCTCAAAGAGTGTAAAGCACAATTATTCTTGTTTACAACAAATTTCTGTGATGTTTTACAGTTATTTTACTGCAAGAAATGAACCTGCGAATATAAAGAATTTATGAATAGGGACATTGTAAATTAAGCATGAGATACATGCCATTAAAATACATTTTCAAAATGTTCAAAATTATAAGTAGAAATGTGGATATGACAGTCAGTGGTGGAGGAAGTATTCAGATCTTTTACTTAAGTACCAGTACTACAAATGAAAAAAATACTCTGTGTTATCAGTTTAAACGAGATAAATCTGAGGGGTCGTGGGATGATTAATGGGAGAGGAAAGAAGAAAAAACTAAGTTCTACAACACAAATATGTTTTCATTTTTTGGATGTTTTTGTAATCTTCCCTTTTTTGTGACATATTGGATATTATGAACAGTTATTTAAATGAAACCATCAGAGAAGTTCAGAGGGGAAGTGTCTCTTTGATGGAACTGCTAACAACTCATAGACATCTAAAACGTGACAAAGGGTCCAAACCAGAAAACAGTGAAAAATGTCCATCGAGTTTCACATAAACTAACGTCTTCAAATGTCTTGATATTCAGTCTACAATAGAACAGAGGAAAGCAGAAAATCCTTGCACTGGATAAACTGGCACCAGAGAATACTTTGTATTTTTGCTTAGAAATTACTTAAACAATAAATCAATTTTCATAATAGTTGTCGATTAATTTTCTGACAATCGACTTATCAATTAAATTACTAATCGCTACGCTCTTATTTAGTGGAGTAAAAAGGTATAAAGTAGCATAAAATACAAACACTCAAGTAAAGTACAAGTACCTCAAAATTACAGTACTGAAGTAAATGTACTTTCCACCATTTAGCCACAAATGTCCACACGGTGAGGTGTTCAAATGTTCTCAGAAAGCAAAATGTGGCTCTGTTTGATCACCTCTGAGATGCTGTCTTAATGAAGTTTGATGTCTGTTTTTTCCTTTCTTATCAGAGGGGGGCACATGTGAAGTAATTGCTGCTCACAGATGCTGTAATAAGAATCGTATTGAGGAGCGGTCACAGACAGTCAAGTGTTCTTGTCTGCCGGGGAAGGTGGCTGGAACCACCAGAAACAGACCTTCATGTGTCGACGGTGAGTATTTTAGCAGATGAAAATATAAAATATCAGGTTTTACTACAATTCTGTCCTAAAGTTGCATGAGGATTTTTTTTTCATTTGCTTGCAATACAGGAAAAGAATTATTTCTATTTTTATATTCAATTCAACTAAACATTTACTGTAATATATAAAAAAGAGAAACCCTGTCAGACAAAACTGCTATGTTTTGGAAAGATACAGAGATTTGTTTAAATAAAAGCCCATGCAGTCACCCATGCAAATGCCTTGTCCCAGATAAGATTAACATTATCTGGGATAATGTCACATCCAAATTCGGTTGCTGACAGACAGCAGAAGGTGTCTGCAGGGGTAAACTTTACTCCAACAGCAGACAGTCAAACACTGCTGCTGAATATAGCACATAAAGCAAAGAGATGTAGAGGAAAGTGGCTGTTGATTACATAGGTACCTTGTAGATATTTTATGATGGTTTTATACATGCTTTGATAAATGTCTGTTACACAGGCTCAATCCCTTGTAAGAAATGGATTTGGTGCTCAGGTCTGACACAACTAAAACACATATTAGTGTTAGGAAAACCTCTCACCTGCAGCTTTTATCCTAAATCCTTTTGCAAATATTACTGCAATCTCAGAGCGGACTGGGGAAATTTGAGGTCTCTCGATGTCAGCTCTGACAGATTCTTTTCCTCTGTCACACATTACAAACCATTTACTGACTACTTACCCTGTATTTAAGGCAATTTTCTCTCCTGACGGCAGAAATGTGGCATGCATTAAAGTCAAGTCACAGTCACACCACTCACTCAATGAAAAGCCTCAGATCCACCCTCTGCAATAAATGCATATGGCAAAGAATTCACATTGTAATATGCAACAGTTTTGCACAAGTTGTCTAAAGCATACATATACAGCCAACAGCCATCTGTGACAAGACGCATTTAATAATTAGAATTAGACACCCCTGCCTAATGGCCAACTATCTGTAAACTGCCGGGCTGTGCTATCTGGTTTTGCACTCTGTTAGGGGGAAAGTTACCTGCATCACCATTTCTCTTGTCTTTGTTGCCTGTAGCATCCATAGTAATTGGGAAGTGGTGGTGTGAGATGGAGCCTTGCCTGGAGGGGGAGGAATGCAAGACACTCCCTGACAACTCAGGCTGGATGTGCTACGCCGGCAACAAGATCAAAACCACGAGGGTAAGGACACTCGCTGTGGCATCAACAACACAGCATAGTTTTTGGGATTGAATTTCGCTGCAAATTGACTTGTTAACAACACGGTCTAACCCCTCAATTTCCTACTTCTTGTTCTTGTCAGAACACTCAGCCATACACAACATCAACATACTAACACTTTGTGGAAAGGATGCGAGGAAACGCCTCTGGTGAAAAGGTTAATCTGCAGGTCAGCCTCTTTATTTATACTGGAACACTGCTATGCTAATTAATTTCTCAGCTTCTAATTAATTCATTGCTAAGCTTTGTAAAGGGCAAAACACACAATTCATATTGATTTATGTGATTTTTTACATCTTCCTAAATACGTCTTTCCCTCTCGTTTCAGCACTGTCACAGGACCAATTATCACAAAGACAATGAACCTATTGTTGCTTTAAGAAATGTGAACACTTCTCAGATTAAAGTGTAAAAAGATGTAGAATACATAAAGCACATCCTGCTCAAGGCTACTGAAAATACTGACGCTCCAAGCTACCTGCGGGGAACTTCATCATAACCTTGTAATGAATATATTTTCATCATTTCTTTCCAACTTTGAGATGGAATGTGAATGTCTAGACATTTGCATTAATATCTGGAGAGCATCTGACGTCCCTCCTCAGACATCAGTAAAAGAGATGTTCACTACAAAGCACCAAACAGGACAGGAATACATCAAAAGACATGGGATGAGCAAGTACAGTAGTTGACAGCCCTCAGGTTTTTCTTTTTTTTTAAATATTGTAAGAGGAAAATATTGTACATAAATTGTTTGTCCTTTCTTGTGTACATGAACTTTATTTATGGTGGTGGTGAAAAACAATCATTCGAATCCCTGAATGCAGTCTTAATCTTCCCTCTTGTTGCCCACAAAGCCCAACACAGCCAAAGTTTGATGAGTTCAAGGGTGTGACATTAAGATGAAATAGATGCATTGTGAGAGAGATGTTTTACAAACACAGCTTGTGTGTCTTGATTATGTAAATTTTACCATTTGTTTGTATGGTACTTGTATGCCTTTGATCACCTCTTAAATGGCTTTACCAGTTGAATTTGGTAACGTGTCAGCTACCCTGAAACTGATTGATTCACCAAAAATGTGATACCAGTATACTGAAATGTTTCGATACTTGAAATGCCTTATTTGTGTCAAATCATTCAAATGATGATATAGTACATATGAAGCCATCTATTGAAATGTGCTGAAATTTCATTAAAGTCATTGTTCCTGTACCTAATGTGAGTGCATCCTTGCTACTGCCCTCACAGATGTCAGTTACCAATGTTAAATCATAGTAATCACAAATCTGAATACAATTTGATGCTAAAATAGTTAAACCGCTGCTTTAAGAAAAGTGATTGACATTTTCAATTCAATTCAATTTTATTTATATAGCGCCAGTTCGTAACAGAAGTTATCTCATTGCACTTTTCCCATAGAGCAGGTCTAGACTGTACTCTTTATAATATTTTTGGGACATGTGCTTGTTTGATTTCTTGCTGAGAGCTACACGAGAAAATTAATACCACTGTCATGTCTGTACGGTAAATATAAAGTGGGAGCCAGGCCACGGTTAGCTTAGCTTAGCATAAAGACTGGAAACAAGGGGAAACATTGTACAAGGTAAAAAAAAATCCGCCTACCAGCACCTCTAAAGCTCACTAGTTAACATGTTATGTCTCATTTGTTTAATGCAACAAAAACCAAAGTGTGAAAATGGCAAGTTGTGGTTTTACAGAAGGTAATCAGTCGAAGTATAGAGAGCCAAAGTGAAACCGGAACTTCAGGGTTCTTTTCAGAAGTAAGAAAACCTCATTCAAAATCATACTGACATGCAAATAACTAAAAATCTAACCTAATCTATGTGGTTAACTCCATATGCTTAGATGAAGATGGTAATTACAAAAAAGATCTAATGTTGTTGTTTATTCAACATTTCTGTTTTTAGAGGCATTTAATGAATATGTTTCCCAGAAAACCACACCGGTAAATTTTCACAGGAGCTGTGGTTTTTGTATGTTCTCAAAGTATTGTGGTTTAAGTTTATTAAAATTGCCAAGGTAGCTGTTTCTAATAGGGTGCTGTAGTGGATAATATGACACAGAATATGGATAGTAAAACCCAAGAACAGGAAGTCCGATGAAAGAAATGCTGAAGGAGAGATTATGTTGAGTTACAGAAGCTAGTGGAATGGAGGCTAGCCTGGACATCACGTCACGATTATGGTTCTCTATTTCTTGGCTTGGAGCAGTGACTTCCTGGAGTCTTGTCGTCATTGTGAACTTGCCAGTACACTTTGGTTTTTGTACGGATTGAACAAACGAGATATAACAATGATAATAATAATGTTAATTAGTGAGTTTTAGAGGTGTTGGTAAGTGGATTTTCTTATCTTTGGACAGAGCCAGGCGAGCTTCCCCGTTCCCAGTCTTTATGCTAAGCTAAGCTAATGGTCTCCTGGCTATAGTTTCACATTTAATAGACAAATATGAGAGTAGTGTCAGTCTTCTCATCTAACTCTCGGCAAAAAAGCGAATAACTGTATTTCCCAAAATGTCAAACTATTTCTTTAATCCTAATCATCTCAACCGAAAACATCTCATTCACCCCCTTCAGACTTGTATCTTTAAGCCTGACACCCAGGTTATTACCTGGAGTTACTCTTGCTCTCTATACACACAGGTATATAAAGCTAAGAACGATTACACACACAGATGACACTTTGATGCAGTATCACAGTGGGAGACTGGCTATTGCTTTCACAGCCTCTGCCCCTAGGGAGTTATTCCAGGAGGAACTCTGGGTGACTGTTAGTGCTGTGAGGGATGTCATCTATCTTCTGGAAAAATTAAAGTTTACTTAATATTCAGCTTTGCTTGCTTGTCTATTCATTCAAATGCACCAGTTCTCCCATTCATGAGATAAAAATATAAATGATTGATATTTTTTTATTTTCCTTTAATGTCATCTGCTTTTAAACTTTTAAAGAATTTTGTCTCACCATCTGACCTATTTGCACCATGATCTGCCAAATTCATCAATGTTTGGATCAAGAATAGAGAGCCTCTGTTTCACTATCCTCTTACACAGTTTATTTAAGCATTTCTTTTATCGGTTTCTCTGATATGATGTGATACTGGGTATCTGCTATTGTAACTGCTAGTGAAATTTGAGCACCTTGTCATTTTGAAGATAAAACAGTGATTATTTTTGGTAGCATTCAACAATGACAGCTCCCGTGAGTCACTCAAAATCCCCGTCCCATTTTTACCTCAGCACTCCGAACGTTACTCCGTGGTTCGGTCACATAGCATTCCCTAATGTTTCCCGAAACATAGTTTTTTACCCGTTATCCAGAAGCATGCTGCTTCCTCAAATGCATTTTCGTGATCTCACAGATGTCTGCTTTCTACCCTAAGAGATAGAATGGTCGTCCATGGTGAAACCAGTGTTTAAATCCAATACTTTCACAGACTGTGTGGCTCCGCTCACTCTTCTTCTTCTCTAGAACATGCGCTAAGTCCATTGCACAGGCCGCGGCAGTGACTGGCGCAGTCTGTCCATTGGTTTTGCCTCCGGGCAAATATTTCATCTTTCTGTCGAGAAATCTGTTGGGTCACAAAAATACCTCTGAAGATAGAACCTGCTGCTGTATAACAGGTGAAATAAATAAGGATTTGACTTTTCCCATAAGTTTGCATAAGGAACGCTTGTATGTGACAGAATTAGAGTGAAGTATGGTGTGCCGAGATCACAAATGGAGCTGTCAAAACCCCAAACCCAGTATACATGTCAGCTTTTTAGAAAGACTTATGAAAGAAATCCACTATACAAAAATACAGTGCATAAGCAAGTGAAACAGAAGGATACGGAGTGTGAATTTGACTCAGTTAAGAACTTTGATGAGACAACCATTAGAAGGAGGACATTGTACTGCAAATCCAGGTGTAGTTGTATTAGGGATCAAATGAGAATCAATAGGCATCTGAATGGCATGTATTCACTGTTTACCCGCTGTGTTTCTGCCCTTGCACTTGTTGTCTGTTGGCTCCATCTGTGCTGTGGATCGTGCTGCATAAACACAGATGCCAAATTACAGCACATGTCCATCATCCATTGTGCTGAAATTAGGCCTACACCATTTGTCTACACATTGCTGCATGAATACACGAAAATGCTGTTTAGGTCTTGGTTTATTTGCTTCAGGCTATCGCAATTTGAACTAGCATTTGAAATAATGTTCTGTCCAACATGGGATCGCTAAATGGGCATAATATGTGCAACAAGGCAGCAAGCAGCATCTCATTTTCTGTCAGTCGTCGGAGTGGCTCTCTGGGCTGCCGCTTTAGGCTCTGATGTCTCACGTCAAGCTGCAGAACAGTGAGAAATAAGACACAAGTGATGATGATGTGCCCTGACTTCTTTTTTATGATGCACCAGGGACGTCCTGGGAATTGAGGCTCCCATGGGTTTGTTCTGAAGAACACATTTCATTCAAAACACTCAGACAGTCTAGTCATGCTCCATTCTCTGCACTTGGAAGTCGCTACTCTGTTTCCATGAATATCAAGGTGCAACTTAAAGCAACAGGATATGATGATAAAGTGTGAAATAACTCCTATCAAGACAAACTCCCCACACACCGATATGCTTGAGAGAAGATGCCTTTTTATTAGTAGTGTATAAAATTAACTGCATGGCTGTTGCAAAAGCTAGACTACACACGAGAAACTGCAAGGTACACACATATACAGTATACACTAAGAATTTAACAACGTAAAAGTTGCTAACTTCTCTTCGCAGTTGTTTTCTGTGGCATCAAGCAATCGGCAAAATTACCCAGTCTAATCACATCCTGTAACCGAGAACTGTCTCCACTGCCCCTGCAGGATTCTTGGATTTCAAAGTCAAGGTAACGCGGACTAAACTGGATTCTAATTAAAGTTGACATCAGGTGCCTCGTGCTCCTTTCCCCCTCCTCCTCAGGCTTTCATCTAAATGATTCATGCAGAGAACACCAGGCCTTTCATGCCGTTAGGTCCTCACAAAGGAATAACAACTTGATCACACAAAGCAAACAAAGACAGATTTACAATGACACAGGCACAGTGTCTGTTGCACCGGGTTATATCAAATTATGTCAGACCGATGCTGAGGCACTCAGCTGACATTTTGTGTTTTTGTAGGGATGTTTTTACAGATTTTCATGCTGACAAATGTGAGAATAATTAAATCAGAGGGCTAAAAATTGTTTTCTAATTGAATCACACTGCATCATGAAGACAGAATACAACAAAATGTTAAGTTTCCTAGTGTGGTAAATTAAAATAGGGTGTGACCTGCTGAGAACCTGACGTGATGGTTTGGAAATGAACGTGACACGTGTGTGTCGGCCATATGTTGTGCGCTGGAGTGAAGTGGATCAGTTCTGGGTAAGAGCATCACCTAAATGCCTAACGGAAACATGAAATTGAATCCTTCTCTGAAATTGCAGATGATACAGGTAGGCTAAATAATTGCTGAATAGAGAGATGAATACTTGGAGATGAATACTTACCCCCCCCCCCCTTATAAGTGGGAAGAGGATTTATCTCTGTGTGAGCCTGCCTTGAATTAAAGATGAGCTCCCCCTGCCTTTTGTCAAGCTATTGTGAACAACACAGCATATAGTACACAATAACTACAGGTATGCAAAAATAGGTTTGGTATTATAGTTCAGCTTTGTGGAGCTGAACAGACTTACCATTACATGGAAGTGCCTCCAGGCTGCATGAGAGGGCTGTGTGCTCTTATTATTCCTATATTGGAATTGCAGGCTGAAAATCTTATCTCTGAAAAAGCTGAAAATGAGTTGAAGTTGCGCTGCTAATGAATACTAACAACTTCATCCAGGCTGGTAGTTTGGTTTCTAATTTCTCAGCCTTGAACATAAAAAGGTTTGACTTTAGAAAGGACTGAAAGTACATAATGTTAACAACGAAATGAGTAAGATCCACTCATTCATGTCTGTCCTTCAACATTTTTAGAAAGGGATACTATTGTGTTTATCACCAAGAAACTGTCTGTCTGAGATTTGTATTTGCTTGTTTGTTTTAATGACGGACAATGACATAATGTGAGCGTCATCTGTTGAGGCGAAGGACTTGAAATGAGCAGCGGCCGACTCGTGTCCAATCCTTCCTCCTCACTATGGTGTCTTGCTGTAGGTTATTTTCTTCCTCAACACTCTGGCCTCACCCTTACGGTTGACTTTAATGGAGACTGACAGTAAATCACAATTACCCATACAAGACACTTTAAAAATAGTTTAAGAAATTAGGCTGCCCTAATGTGAAGGTTGAACACATGACCCGCGCTGAACAGTGTCCTGTGAGGGCACATAGTATGAAAGTTGAGACCCTAAAGAGGATAGGGTTCTAGTCATGGATTTACACCTTTGTCCTTATTTGTCCCTAAAATATGGGAAACATTCTGCAATGGAAGGATAAGTTTTTAGGTGGGAAAATATGTTGCTCATAAAAAGATATTTTTGGCTTATTAAAAAACACAAAAACTTATATTTAATTATAAAGATAAATGTAATCCAAAACTCTTTGAGGTGAGAAGTTAAACGTTAGTGGTGTGAAGATCACGCCCTGGAACATAGAGGGGTTCCATCTGAAAAAATATAACATAATGATTTTATTGATGCTTCCTTGTCCTAATTTAGTCCCAATCTATAAAGGAATAGTTCGACATTTTGGGACGTGCACTCATTCACTTTCTTAATGAGAGTTAGATGAGAAGATCGATACCACTTTGATGACTGTGTGTTAAGTATGAAGCAAGAGTCAGCAGATGGTTATCTTAGCTTAGCATAAAAACCAGGAAATGGAAACAGAGGGAAATAGCTACCCTCGCTCTGTCCGAAAGTAACAAAACCCGCCTACCAGCATCTCTAAAGCTCACTAAACAATACATTATATTTTGCTTGTTTAATTTATACAAAAACCTAAGTGTAAAAATAACAATTTGTAGTTCAGAAGGTTGTGTGCAAGACTCTTTCTTGGCCAGATGCAGTGACTTCCTGGAGTCCCTGCTGGTTGCCTGGAAACCACAGCAACGACAAGACTCCAGGAAGAAATAGTAATAGTCCTGCACTGAACCACAGGTAAAACCACAAATTGTGTGTAAAACCAGTGAAATGAAACCTTATTATGTGAGATCAATTAGACTTTTTTCACATTGTGCCAGAAATAAAAGAAAAACCTTTAAACAATAAATGTATACAATTTACACATTCTGCAACATATAGAATGATTTTCAGTGCAGTATCGGCAATGTCTCTCTCCTCCCTGTACGGGCAGCAACTAACAGTGTTAGTTTCATTAATGTAAAATGCAGCCATGAGGCATGAATGGATATGAATACATCACACACAGCCGATAACATTAATATTGTCCAATTAATGTTTGTTCATTAAAGTGTAATTGTTCAGCTCTCTGTTTTAATTATGCAAAAAAGTCATGTCTATTAGATAGTATGTATGCATTATGTCAAAGCAAATAGATGAAACCTCTCATCCATAACCAAACTACTTTCAGTGTATTGCTCTCAGTCGCCTATAGTTGCCTGCAGTAAAAGAAGGCTAATTTGTTCAGACACACGCGCGTGCGCGCGCGCACAAGCACAAACACACACACACACACACACACACACACACACACACAGAGACAAGGAGAATTGTGTTTACATTTTTTATTACAAGTGTCAACTCCAGATGAGGAAAAAGTTGTTAAAGGGGAATAGAACAGCATTTCCATTATGTTTTTCATGTGCCCCAGGACAGTTTATTTTCTATTAGTGAACATGAACTACTGTCCCCAATAGACAGTCACAAGAAACGGAAGGTTCCCCGCCACATATCACTTGCAAACTGATATCAAATAAGCTGCCTGAAATGTGTTATTTGTGACTGGGTTGACTTATGAGAATCAAGTCTAAAGAAATGTTCAAACCTATGTAAATAATATCTCTGAATTGAGGTTATCTCTGTCTTATTTTGTGGATGAAATGGAGAAAATTGAGAATTTATTCAATCTTCTGTTCATCTGTTGTGAGGTGCCGCATTTCTGCCCCTTTCTTGTGTGCAACATGTTCCAGCTAAGAGTGAGGATCCTATAACTCCTATCTTAATTACCTTATTTTGGCTGCTTTCATTTTGAATTTTTGTTTTTAAAGCCATGTATTATGACAGGTGCTCAGAGGGTTTATACTCAATTTGTACTGAAGAACAGAGATAAAGCTCTTTTCACTGGCTTTAAGGTTATTTTATAGATAAAAGCAGTACTGCACAGCTTTCTTAAACTTTTCTAAGAATCTGTGTGAGTGTGTATAAATCACAGAGTTTATCTAAGACACATCTGAAAGTCAGCTAATGAATGTCACACCAACTCCTTTGAAAATTAATCAGAAAAAGAAAGTTGTGAGCGCTGCTGGTATTTTAGAAATACAGGCACAAATTTTAGGATGCGCGCTGTCATCACTGACATAAACCCCACTAGGGTTTAAAAGATTTTACCTAATTCCAAAAAGTTTGCTGTTGTTGAGAATCTGAAAAACAAAATCTCTTATTTGACAAAATATGGCCATAAAGGTGGCAGCACATTATGTTACAGACAATATACAACCATGACAGTACAATATATACTGTGTACAGTGTACAGGAATTCCAAAGCTTTCTTGTCCAGGTCTACTCAGATTTCAGGGAATCTTGGGACCTTCCACTTCAATGAGCTTTGCATTTCCGTAAAATATGAATACATAAATACAAGGTGGGGAATGGTTCAATGAACAAGACTAGGTGATAAGACTACTGCTGGAGTTCAAGAGAAGCCCAACCAGCTCCTGAGTTTAACTTGCAATAATATGTTAAATCTTACTCCTCTGTGTAAACTTTTCAGTCCAAGCTTGAGAAGTTAAATTAGTGACTGAAAAGCATCTTTAACAATATACCAATCTAAATCCATTTGTACAGAGAGGTTAAAAATATTCAAATATTTCTTGGTTGTTAACCTACCAATTATTTTTCTCGATTAACCGTTTGGTCGAAAGATTGTCAGAGAATAAAATGCCCGTCATGATTTCCTGAAACCCAAGGTGATGTCTTCAGATTGCATATTTTGTCTGACCGACACTCCAAAACCTAAAGATACTGAGACAAAGAAAAGCTGCAAATGACAATTGAGATGGGACCAGAGAATGTTTTTTGGCATTTTTGCTTGAAAGATTGTTTAAATAGTGGAGTTATATGTTGAGTTATGCATCTGGTCTGAATATTCTGAAATAATACTGATTAATTGCGGTTTAAATGCAGTTCACTGTAGCACTGTACAACTGAGGTCTTTAGTAAACAGTATGTTGAACCACCATCTTCCTACTGACTACTGTGTCAGATCATGTTTATAATACTGTAGTCAGCTGCATCACAAGCATCTGGTGGGTTTCTAAAAGTAGCTACAATATGACACATACAGTAGTTATGATGGAGACGCTGCTGTTTATGAAGCCCATGAACAGAATCACAACTTGTTCTGTGATAAGCTTTCAGTGAATCTACAAAAGTTTCATTCATTGCCAAAGGCATTACTCTATTCTCTACAAGTGGATGACATCATTGATTAAAAGGAGGGGATTTCTAAAATATCCAACACATTCGATATCATTATTATCATTCTATGAATCTTAAAATTACACAATTTTACCATTTTGACGACATTCACAGCACTGCTAACATTAAATAATAATTAGAACTTGAATGTTTGCAAAGCCATGCATAAATTGCCCTGGACCGCATGACAGCTCAGTGTCAAATCTTGTCACTACCAAAACAATCATTATGCATAATTGCGTTAAGTAAATGTTGAGCAAACTGCTTAGAATTCAGCTGTTTTCAACTAGCACAGCATGTGGGATTCATACGAGTCTGATGCCTCAGCTGGGATGATTTGCTGTTGTTGTATTTGTGTTATTATAAAATGTCTCTTCATTGCAAAGGTAAAATGCAAAGTGTCTGACTGAACTCAAGAGATAAAAGAGAGGCAATCAGGGTGGGTTCAGAAGGAATATTATTCATGTAAGAGGAAAACTGATGAAGTGGTAATAACAGTAAACATTGTATTTTGTTAGTGACTACAATTTGCTTCAAGGCAGAGAATATCCAATGTTTCCCATCATTACTATAAGCGGAGTTCCCTCCACAGGAGCACTCAGTTTAGAGGGACAAACAAAAGCATGATGTAAATACTCTCAACAGTAAAGAAGCTCCTCTTCTCTTCTCTTTTCCCTTTCTCCACATGATTAGCATTTCAAACAGTTCTTGTTTTGCATCAGAGCTTCATGCTTGTGTGCATGCCATCACAGCCTTGCAGGTGGTGGCCTGTCCAACCAGCGGAGTCGAAAAGCAACCTTGTGTGTGTGTGTGTGTGTGTGTGTGTGTGTGTGTGTGTGTGTGTGTGCAGGCATGTTTGTGAGAGTGCCTCTTTGTGGTAAGAAGAAGTCCAAAGGGATCTGACCTCTTTACAAAGCTCAGAGTAAGTTTACGGGACAGCATAGTCTACAAATGCTACACAATCATAAATTTCTCAGTATTTGTGGTCTTCTGCTTTGATCGGCAGAGAGAGTCACAAGCCACTGACTGGATTCACATTCTGCCTACTGAAAATCCACAAAATCTCTTTTTAAGTGTCTGCCAACAGGCCCATCCAAACTTTGATTGAGTGCATCACAATGTGCTCAGCATATCAAGTACTGAAACAATGATACAGACGTTTGCAGTAGCTGCCTGTTTAGACTGGAAAAAGGTGCTGCGTCATTTTATCTTAAATCAGTTGCTAATAAATTGTCCACTCCATGGGATTAACCCCAACCAAAATTGTGTTCAAGCCAAAAGAAATTAAAGTAATGAGTTCCTGCAGTTTAAAGCTCAGACCAGAGATATCTAATTAAATCTATATTGTTCTTTGGTCTATCTGACGGGGCGTTCACTGTCCTCAGAGTCCAGTGTTAGTTAAGGTGACTGTGCAGGCCAGGACGGGCTTGTTCTGATTAGATGGAGCGTCTGTCTTGCTACCGCGCCACCTAAAACAAGAACATATGAAGGTACAACATTTCACAACTATGGTTTTGTTCATTTCCATCACAATTATTTCAGTATATTTTACACAAGATAAAGCTGAGGGATATGATAAAATTTTATTGTATTCTGTTCCATTTTCAGTCGACCATTTGCTAAACCCAGCCCTCGAACAGCAACTGTCCAATCATAGCTTAGCGACTGAAACTACAGTAGGCAAAGCAGGCCTGTCAAGCAGAGTTGCGAAGTCCCTTTATAATATGCAACTTTTTTTTTTTTAAGTTGCTTGAAACAATCGTGGGTTGCGTTTTTTGGGGCTTGTTTTAAAAAATAAGTTGCTTGTTAGGACAAGCGGCTTCATTTTTTAACATTTACGGTCGCTGTGTTCCTCACTGCAGTGACTGACACTGTCTGATGTAGTGTAATTCAGCTTCCCACAAATCCCCACGTGGACTTACCCTGCCCCCTCCTCCCTCTCATTAGAGAAAGATCAATGTCATGCCAATCATGTTGTAGCCTAACCAATCTGGTTTTATTGTGGTTACTGCCTAGTTACGAGTCAGATTAATAGACTGTATGGTCAGATTTCATTGGTATTATTTTTAAGGTGCACCATTCTTATGAATTTTGACATTGCTCTCAGAAATATGTAGGCTACCCTATGTCAATACAGTAGTTTATAGGTTGGTTGTTTCTAATTAAATGTAAACACATCTTTCATTTTAGAATGAAGGCATCATCCTTGCCATTATCGATGGTGATTTTTACATTTAATTTGTACCAAATAATATTGACTACTCTGATTTATTCTTTTTTGTAGATGACAAAAGAAGTTAATGGAGCACATGATTCTTTTTAGTTTTCCTTTAAAACAGCATTGTTACAGGCTTTTTATTTTCTGGTTATACAGACTAGAGTTGGCAACACTGCAGTCAAGCTTTGGATTTCACCATGTGACAAAACGATGTGCATGGGGCTAAGAGCAATACTTAAACCTTTACAAAACTAAAAACACAAGAGCAAAAGCGCATGGATTAAAGTGTGTGTTTATCTGCTTTAACGTAAGACCAGACTCTTAGCATGCCCGGCTAACTGGCTTGTACCTACTGTAGTAACCGAGCGATATTTCCAAAAGCAAGGGGCATGTCATTAGCTAATTACGTTTATTTTGTGGGGTTTCAAGTTACATTAGAAAAAGATCTGTTGAGGAATGGCACATTAGAGCGACTCTGTCCTTATTCTTTATTTGGTTTAAGTTTACACTCAATCAACTCCAGACAAACTTGCGTTAGATAGTGTTACGTTTGCCAAACTCATTCTCAATCCTCAAATCCTTTTCTTTTGCAAAAGTGAAGCATACAGTTTGAAAATTCAAACATTAAAGCATAAATCTAAGCACTGTGTTGCTTGTCCAAGTATGTTTTTCTATAGTGAGCACCCAAAATCCAAGGGTTATGTTACAACAAATAACATTTAAATAACATTTTTATTTGTGATAAAATAGAAAATTCAAAAACTAGCTCTTACCTGCAGTAGACTAACAATGCTGCTCCTTGATTTTCATGTTCTGTGTTGGCTAGAAATGAAGCCTGTTTTTGTTTACTTCTATGTGAAATCGAAGACCCATTGTTTCAAAAAGTACTAAGAATTTCTAAGAACTAAGAGGTAATTCTGCATCTTATGTGCTGAGTGCCGTGCGAGAACAGATGGCCTGACAGGCATAACAACAGTAACTAAGGGGGCGGGGCTTAGCGAAAAGATGAACTGTATTCTCTTCCAGTGGTGGAAAGTAAGTTAAGTACATCTATTCAAGTATTGTACTTAAATTCAATTTCGACATACTTGTTCTTTCCTTGAGTATTTCCATTATCTGCTACACTCTACTTATACTCCACTACAATTCAGAGGGAAATATTGTACTTTTTACTCAATAACTTTAGTAACTTTGTAGATTGAGATTAATAATACAAAAGATAATAAAAAAATAAATTATGATGTATTGTTATAGGTTAAGATAAGACTTTATTGATCCCCCGTGGGGAGAAAATCACAAGCTACCCAGTAGTATACAAAGTAATTAAAATTGACCCCACCTTTACCAGTTGCAACATTAAAGTTAAACATTAAACTATATTTTGATGCTTATACTTTTACTTTTTCATTAAAAATTTTGAATGCAGAACTTTTACTTATAACAGAATATTTCTACACTGTGGTATTGCTACTTTTACTTAAGTAAAAGATCTGAGTACTTCTTCCACCACTGCTCTCTTCTGTTTTATTCTATTGTTCACTAGTATAATCTGATGGACCATATGACTACCGGGTATCTTTTGATCAGTGGCTGCAGGCTGCCAGTGCTAACGTGGCCCTGTTTCACTGTAAAATGTTTTCCCCAGGAATCATACATATAAAACAGTTAAACAAAAAGGCGACTTATGAGAAAGTGCATTTCTAAAAGCAGTGGGGTTTCCTTTGGCCGTCAGATTTAATTACATGGGTTTTAGTGTTCAGTATTAGTTTACAGCTTATTTCATGTTTGTCCTCTTGGCCCCATCATTCACCAGATTATAGAATTAGGTTTTCTGAGCCCACTGTGCCTGGTGGAGAGCAAGAGGGTTGATATGGCCAATGGGAGCAGTGATTATGCTTGATTGTGGAATCCTTCAGCATCAAAGGAGAGCTTACTAAAATAAAGCTTTATGATGAGTATTCACAAGTATGTCTGCCCCTTTTTTGCACAAGAGTAACGCAATAAAAAAGAAGGAGATTTACCTTATGACTGCATTTAAGTGTCTATAAATACCATGTCTTAAACTACAGCCATTTTGTGTTAGGTC
The DNA here is from genome assembly GCF_020085105.1 of Siniperca chuatsi. Classification (NCBI taxonomy): domain Eukaryota; kingdom Metazoa; phylum Chordata; class Actinopteri; order Centrarchiformes; family Sinipercidae; genus Siniperca; species Siniperca chuatsi. The sequence goes on along the minus strand of NC_058051.1, from coordinate 23,752,896 downwards.
TTTTGCACAGTGTTGGTACCGCTGTGACTCAGACTAATGCAGGCCTTCTCCTCACCTTTGTGGTCTTTACTTTGTTCCCAGAGATGCACGACCAGCCAGTGAGGTCAGGGAGAACTCGGCACTCCTCCCCCTCCAGACACGGCTCCATTTTACACCACCATTTCTGACGCACAATGGAGGCTGAAGAAAAACACACCACAGCAGAAGGTCACTTTTTAGATGGAAGGACTTCAAAAAAGAAAAGGAAAAAAACGTCTCAATCAGATTTTACACTCTCTGGTTCTTGACAGCCTCAGTATCAGTGGACTCTGGTGAAACTGACTAACCTGACTCTGCTTTGACAAATAATATATTCATGTCGTGTCAGAATATTTCCAGTTAAGAGAGGTAGAAGAGTGTCCCAGTAATATTACCTTCAACACAAGAGGGCAGAGCCCTTGTCGTCCCCGCCACCTGTCCTGGGAAGCAGGAGCACTTGACCGTTTGAGAGCGTTCTTCAATCTTGTTCTTATTGCAGCAACGATGAGCAGCAACCACTTCACAAGTCCCTGTCCTCTCCTGTGATGATCCTGAGGAAGACAATTTAGAGGAAAAGGTGACAGTTTTTTACACTATGTTTTGCATGTAAGTAGAGGCAGCTTGATGCTTACAGATGGCAGTATTATAGTCAAATGGCAATGACTGCTTTGCTTTATTAGACGTTATATTAAAAAGTAGTCTTTTGTTACACTCATTCAGATAACCAGGTAAGCAAAGCAATTCAATACTTCAGCCCTAATTTTGATCTTTCTGAAGCTACAGCACCACCACGTGGATAAAAAGCAGCAGCACTTAGTCAAAGAAAAAAAACATTAAAATGTCAAAACATATTAGCAGTAATCATCGGCATGTTCAGCCACCTAATTTAATGTTTCAGATTCCATACGAACAGAAATGAGCAGAAAAAACAACATGAACAGAAATATCTGTCCCACATCTGCGTCTGCATCATTTAACAGAAACACAAATAAAAGGAATTGGATGTTGCTTTTTGGTAATTATCACACAACCGACGATTCGTGCTGATACGCTTAAACTGAACTTCCAATTGAAGGGGTGCAATGAAGCAGAAGTAAAAACATAAAGAGAAATATGCATGCATAATGCTAATTTAGAACTGCGGTGACTGGCTGGCTGCATGACCAACAACACCTGCAGGACTGGAAGATTAATTCATAGTTAAAGCGGGGTTTTAAATCTGATTACAATCTAAACATAAGGATTACATTGCAGCCTGTTTTGCAACTGCCGGCTGCAGTGCTTTAGCTCAATACTGGACCAATTTAAAAAATTGTCGTCCCCATTAGCATAATGAGTACTATTACTTTTGATACTTCTAAGAAGATTTGTGGATATTACTTATGTACTTTTATTTAAGAAATACAATTTAAAAGCAACACTTTTACTTGTAATGAGTTAATGGGTAAAAACACTGGTTAGGCTTATAAAATACCATACAATATTATGGATTTAACCAGTGGCTCCCAACCTTTTTAGCTTGTGACTCCTTACAAAAAAGCTACTGAATATAAATTTGGGTAGCAGAATAATTTTTTTTCTTCTTTACCCCTTTAATCATCTTGTAATCCCTTCTTGGGATGGCCTAACCAGTAGGTTGGGACCTGCTGGATTAAACAATCTAAAGCTATATAAATTACTTAAAATGCTGCTTATGCATTGCTTCATCAGTATTAACAATCTAATATATAATAATATATCAGTCACAAGGGACATTTTTCTGCAGAACCAGTACTTTTACTTTTGATACTTTAAGTCAATTTTGCTACTTCTGTATTTATACTGAAGTAGGATTTTAAATAAATGACTAACTTGTAATGGAGTCCATTTACATTGTTTTATTGGTACTTTTATTTAAGTAAAGGATCTTAATACTTCTTCCACCACTGCAGTAACAAAGGTGGGGACTACGGTGGGCCCCCCTTCTGTCTCTCATGTGATACTGTAAAGGTTAAATGTTCAGTATGTCACATACAGTAACATTATGCTGGATATGATTAGATTCAGCTAAGTGAATGGCAACAGTCAAAGTGCATGGCCAATCAAATCCCTTTTACAGCATCTTAACATTAACATCCTTGTCTGTGGATTATTTGTTCCACTACCAGGTTCTGAGTAAACATGAAAAACTACATCCTCCGTATTCATTTCTGTTTCTAATTAGAAGCACAGTGAGTTTCAGGTTCTAATTGCTTAAACTGAACTCTCTACCAGGCAACCAGGCTGGTGACCAGGAGCCATAATGAGTCCCTCAGGGGGGGTGTAACTGGTCTGGTTGGGTCTGACACTTACCTGTCTGTCCTCGGGAGCTTTGGTTGCCAGTGGACACTAGCTGGCTGCAGAAGCCTACTATACAAAGAAGCAGGAGGCCCCAGTGAAATGGTCGAGCCAGTATGTTCAGCTTAATCTTGCCTGCACAGACAAAGAGGTTCATGTACACTTGGACAGAATTAGGCCAACAGTTTTCCCCAAAGTGTGTGACCATAAAGTAAAATAATGTGGCTTATTAATTGCTTCTGATATCTCCGGACTCCTGATTTGTGGTTTATAAGATCATTGCATCTATTTACTCATTTATGATTCTCACATCACTAAACTAAGCCAACGCAAATCAAAGAAATGCCAATAAAAGCCCAATCAGAGGCAACATTGGAGGCAGATGAGAGTGGGTCCTTGCACTCATTTCTGACTCATATTATCCCTTCAGCTGTAAACATCTCTGCATTCAAAGCTAAACTCGTTAACCAAGTTGTATTCATGAGTCACAGTAAAACTGGGACATGGACTTTTATGTCAAACTACAGCAATAAATAATGCAGGACAAAGATGACATGAAGCAAAACATTACTGCTTAATTCACTTGTTTGCTTGAGGTGTTTTCATTCACCACTTAACCCCTTACATATAAAGTTTAGGCCTGCTAACGATTATTTTCAGTACCGATTAATCTGCAATCATTTATTTATTTTTAGTCAATAGAATAAATGTCTTTTCACAATTTCCCAGAACCCAAGCTTCATATTGCTTCGTTTTAAGTCCAAAACTTAAAGATATTTATTTACAATCATGTAAAACAGAGAAAAAACAGCTTACATTTAAGAAGCTGAAACCAGCAAAGGCTTGGAAAGTGACGATTAATCATTATTAGGCGACGAATTTTCTGTAGATCGATTAATCAATTATTGGATTTTTTAAAGTCTAATAAAATTGTACTCATATTGCACATTTATATTCAATGATAAAGACACCATTCCTCATTAATCAGTAGCTAATTATCCATGAACATAACTTTTTTGTCATATTTGTGCCAACAACACTGGTATGCCAGAACAAGCTTTTACTGTGTTACATACACACAGATACACAGTACATGCATGGCTACTGTGTTGTACAATATCATCATCAATAAAAGTGAGTCACTTACCTTTGCTCGGGTTATTGATATAGCCTACATGATACACCGCTGCAGAAGTCTCCATCAGTGTCTGGGTTCACACCCTGCATACCATGATAATCATTTCATCAAGGATGCAAAAGTTTGCAGCAGATGCGATCCTCCAGTTTCTCAAGTTTTCTAGAGAAAAAAAAATCGCGAGACCTCTCGTCTGTTATATAAATAACGCCCCAGCTGATAGAGGTAACAGCCAGCACGTCAGCCCAACGAAAACCTGCAGTTTCACACATCAGCTCCTCTCCCTGGAGTTACTGTACCTTTCATGTGTTGGTGATGTGCTGTGTTTGATGTGTTGGTCTGTGAACACAGTTGGATCACTCCGACGAACACTGTCTGCCAGCTTTTCCCGTCATGAAAATTAAAACTTAATCAAGACAGAAACCATCTGTCTCCCGGACAATATGCGGCCACTTTCATTAGCGCCCTAAGAAGCTTAAAGTGACTATTGACATCCTGTCACACAGAGGACAGAGGATATAAACTGCATCTGAAGGCCAAGTCCTGTGGTTTGCTCTGTCCTCACGAGATATTTTATTTTTGCGTTTTCTTGAAGCCCATATTTTGCATTTATGCTGTCACTCTGCCACGCAGCAAAGTGAGATTTCACACCTGGTAGTTTGCACCATAGGTATGAAAATCCACTAATTAAGCAACTCATACCACTCAGAGTAACACTCAAACTGAGACAGGACCTATAAACATTCAATTATTCAGACCTCACCATAAAAATGCAAAATAATAAAATATTTTCAATTGCTCAGTGATTCATATTGAAGAAATATTTCGACATTTTGGGAAATACCTCAATCACAGAGAGGTAGATGAGAAGACTGACAACACTGTTTGTCTAATAGAGCTATGCTACTCTCTGCCGCCAGTTAGCTTAGCTTAGCATACAGACTGAAAACAGCTACACTGGCTCTGTCTAATTGAAACAAAATCTGCCTACCAGCACCTCTAAAGCACACTAGTTAATACATTATATTTCGATTGAATAATCTGTACAAAAACCTGTGTGTTCAAACAACCCCCTTTAATAACACAACCTATGTACTGGACTGAACTTGTGAGCTTTTGGGGTGCTAGTAAGCAAATTGTGTTATTTTTGGACAGTACCAGGCTAGCTGTTTCCCCCTGCTTCTAGTCTTTATGCTAAGCTAAGCTAACCGGCTGCAGGTTGGCCTGGCTGTGGCTTCATATTTAAAAATGTTGGTACTATTTCTTTAAAACTGTCACATAAAACATTTCTTATTTCAATAAATGAAATATTCTTTTGTTATTTTAATCTTAATAACACTTGACTTCCTCCCAAATCTCAGTGCAGCTGCACTGTTGCTTCCTAGTGAAGAAAGATGACATCTGGTGAAAGAGGCTTCCTCTACAACCATGATAATAAAACTTTATTAGAGCACAGTGCACATCATTATTCTCATTTGATTGACAGGGAAATAGCTACAATATAGGTCAACACAGGACAAATACACAAAGAAGTAAACAACGTTATTAAGAGAAAAAACAATGTTGTTAAATGATTCCGTATTCATATGACAACCAATCCTACCCCACAAGTGAGACGTCACTCATCTTATTTACATTATCATGTCAAATGTGCTACTGCAACATCACAGTAACCTTGTGATGCAAGACCCAGTTTGCATTCAGATGCAGTCAATCTGACATCAGTGCTGTGTGTTGTAATGAATGTTTAGGTGGTAAAATTGAGCTTGAATAGAACCGTCTGGGGCGTGGTGACGTCAGCCACGGCTAGTTCCTGTCCATCCGACAAGCCCAGCTCTGCATCAGAGGAAAAAACATATTACACGTGTGTTATCATGAATGGCCGCAGCTACAGGTCACTTTGGACAGACTGGGAATGATTGGAGTACTGCTTCTTATTACCTTTCAAAGTCTTGCAGAGGTTTGGCCTGGTTCGTTCCTCGATGGATTTAACAGACTGGAATAAAATTGTAATCAGTTTAATCGTAGTTTATAATGAAATGCAGGTGACCAAACACCACGCAGCATTCTCAAAGATTAAATACTGTATATTACCTGCAAATACAGCGTCTTATTCTTCCCTTCCAGAGTTGTGGTGATAGCTGGGGATTTCATTTGCCTGGAAAAGATTTATACCCCATTTTAACCTAATTGCTAAAGAAGCTAAAGAAGCATCACAAATATATATTTTTCTGAATACTCACAGAGAGGCGTTCTCTGTAAGGTACTCTAAAACATCCTGTAGTTTGGCAGAAGGAGGGAACTGGAGATCCTGAGGTACCTGGCTGCAGGCTGAACAATTTTCCTGCCAATCAAAGATGATGCAGAGTAAACTGGTTATTCTCTGTACGGAGAAACGTACATTACACTGCTGAAAAGACTGTTACTGGTGGTTGTGGTTACTGACAATTAGGGCACAACAAACCTTTCGTTCAGCTTCAAAAGTGTAGGTGTACAGTCCATCCACGTCATTAAAGACCAGGTAATTATTTAAAGGAACATATGCACTGCAAAATAAAACCTGATGTTAAGCAATGTTCGTTTAACAAATCAGCAGATAATTGGGATGAGAGATTAAGAATTTCTTTCTGCTCCTAACCTTGTAGCAATTTTAAAAACTTCCATGGAACAGGCAGCTATGGAGAACAAAGAGAAAATTAAGCCTAGTTAAGTGAATTGTACAATTGGTTAAGTACTGTCTGTAGTCTGTATTGGATTTTGGTAAGAACATGTAGTTTTAGCCTCACTGTTTAGCATTCTATCATGTATGAAGCCATCATGTGCATATTTAAGACTCTGTTACATGGTTATTGTTTTCAAAAGAGTCAATGGTAACATTAAGAACTCAACAGGAAACAGTTTTCAACCAACTCACGGAATTAGCATTAACTAGCTAGCAAGCTGTAGCTGATAAAATCTAGTGACATTTTAACCGTCGTTGGCTAGAAATAAGAAACCTGTGATTTTTTCGAGTGGTAAATCTGCCCCCATTATTATTGTAAACTGGATATGTGCAGCACAAGAACAGCTAGCTTGACAGGTGTAGCAACAGTATCTACTGATATTTCACCAAAGATATTACAAAAATGTTACACCTATTGTCCTTTCTGTCAACATCTCTGAAGAGAAACAGCTACTGCCTTAAAAACTTGAGTTTCATACCAGCAATAACAGCATTAGTTGATGCAACAGCAGGAATGATCCTCTTCACAACTCCTGTGTCACAAAAACAGTTTAATTACAGCACATTATTACAGACACTATGGTGAGAAATGTATCAGTTCCACCAACATCCAACTGATGTACCACATTAGCGTTGAATAAGTTATTATTTCAATTCATAGGTTCACCTTGAGTGAGTCTGTATGTCACTCCTGTAATGTTAAACTCTGCAGCTCTTTCTTGGGCTCTTTCAAACACCCACTGGATGTGCTCTGGATTGTCTCCATCTAAGCTGGTATCTAGTTGAGAAGAAGACCCTGGTTGTTATCCTTTATTGTAATAATGTACACAGGCAGAAGGTTCAATACTGTGATTTCATGTGTTCAAGTAAAACAAAAATATTTTAGCTTACCTCCAAATGGCTTTTCTTTGGGCCACTGTAACATTCTGGCATATTCAACGCAATGTTCCGGTAGCCGCGGCATTGACGCAATGGTGCACATGGGGAAATTAATCTGTGGATATAAAACTTTCAAGTTCAGGCATGAATGCATTTAAAAGAAGCACTAGAAGCCGCTTTTTCTGTCCTGCACAGTGAAACTGGCAAAAGACTACGACAGCTATAATATCAAAACTATAAAAATAACTGTTAATGAAAAAGTTTAATCATCAAATCCTTACTTAATACTATTTTTATAATTTTTCTTCTGTGTGTGATAGCAAGATCGGTGCAAAATAGTCACTGCTGTGCTGGTTTTGCACTTCACACGTTTTCCTCTAATAACCTGGTGCTATTTCTTTTTCTGTTCAGTCTGGTAGCTATCACGGCTTATGTTTATGACCCAAGTCTTTCTTTTTCCCCAAGTCTTTGATGTGAAACATCACCTCCTGTGCATCACAGATGCTTTCTCTCACCCAAAAGACAAGATGAACAAGCAGATGTGAAACCTTTTGAAAAAAGTTAATATATTACTATTCTGTCATATCATTCATCCATTATTAACAGAAATATTACATTTGCTGTATTTATATGAATTTTTAGAGTGAAACTGATAAATTGCTGTTGAAAAGTGACCTGTGGTGGGTACAGCTCCAACGTGCAGTCGATGCATGCAGTCATGCCGGGCAGAATGACACGAGCGTTTCCTTTAAAGCCCTCTGTTCCTCCATCGATGAGGGGGATGATGGAGCTGGGATCCAGGACTCCATCTTCATAGCTCAGGAGGGATATCTAGTCAAGATAATGTCAATCATAACTTACCACAGATTACACTTATACACTTCTGATATGCAAAGGTATATCAGGTAAAGACAACACTGAAATAAACAAAATCAAATTTCTCTTTCCTACCAGCATGCCGTTCATCCAGCGTCTGGCAATGATGGAGTCCAGTCCACAGACGATGATGTGGAACTCTGCAATAAGATGAGCGTTTTAAACCTCTGAGGTGCTTACTTGGTAAATTCTGCTAATGCATAGATCTTGTAAGAAAAACACTTACGCCTGTAGAAAGACTCATCAAAGTCTTGGATCTTTTTAAAGTGACTGTGTGTTATTAATAAGAAATAAAAATCATGGTCAAGATATTTTATACGATGTAAGCTGAGTTGTTTTGTACAACTGTAAAAACGGTTGCTGAAAAGGATACGGGACAACTTTACATCCAGGGATACGACTGTTGATAAAGTCGGCAGCCACTTCTGCCTTTGGTCGTCCAACATCTTTGGGCCTAAATTGATGCATATAACAGTTAATTACAGGTTATGCTGTATGTAATCTGATTTTATCACATGGGAATTGTTACAGTACTACAGCCACCTAGAGGAAAATTCATGTCACTCCATCACAGATACCGTAACATGGTATACCTCATTTATTTTCAACTGAGGGCTTTAAGTCAATTACATCATACTATGCTCTTTGATAAGCATTATGCAAATAATTAAAGGAAACATTATAAAAATCTAGATGAGTATCTCACACCTTTGTGGCAAATTTCCCGAAATTAAAATGAATTAAAATAATAATACTTTTCACCACATACTGTCTATGTGAAATACTAAAGTGTTAAAACTATAAGGAGGAGGAAAAATAGAGGTGAAACCTACCTGAAAAGAAACTGCCTGTTGAGGTTGGACACATCAATTGTGTCCATGTCAATCACATGAATTAGGCGAAACCCAGACAGGGCCTAAAGCACAACAAGACTATGTAAGAACTTATACAAATACGCAGGCAGTAAAGACAGTTTGTGTTTGCTCAGCTTTCACTTGAGAAAGTACATTCATTTAAGATTTAAGCTATTTCCTACCAGATTTTTGAGGAGTTCACATCCAAGTCCTCCTGCACCAATGACCAGAATCTTACATGTCTCCAACAAGAACTGTAGAGACTGAGATAAAAGACACGCCACAATATTTAAAGAATAAAAGTGTACTGTGATTTGAAATATCACCATCACTGGACAGTGTGGAGCTATAGCTTTATCACACAAGACTGATTCAGTTTAACATATGAAAAGAACACTCTTCTTCTGTGTCACCTCAGTGCTTGGCTCAAAGTCAGGATGGGTGAATGGGCCGGGTCTCTCCAAAAATTTCCTCACATGATTCCACCGCCCATCCCAGTCGCAACCACCGTCCCTGTGTCCACCATCTACAGCCATTCTGGACACACAACACACCAAGATACACTGAACTTGTACTATAACTTAAATTAGTACATTTCTTACTCCTACTTATCCCTATAATAATGCCATTTATCTCTTGTTACATGTATTTTTAATTTTCTAGGGGAGAAGTTGTATGGACAAGGCAGTGAAAAGAAAGCAGTTGGCCGTAGTAATAACAGTCGTGGGGATTGCTAAATACATAAAAACAAATGAAAGAAAAACTGAGAAAAACACGCCACCATTCTGGATTTCATCTGTTGTACAACAATGACAAAACCTAAACTAGCCAATTAAACTGCTATTGATCACTGACATATGGTAACCCATGTTATTTAGCTGAAAATGGTGCATCTCTATTAATCTCTCGAGATTGCACAGCCTAGTTGTCTTGGACTGTCTGCTAGGATTGTGGCTCCCAACCTGAGATATGGGGTTGAGAGGTGGCTCTAAAGAGCCACAAGATGTTTACCTACGTAGTGAATAATAAAAAACTAAATTTGGCAACACAAAATCATTTTTCTGACTTTTCTGTAATCTTTTTTTTCTTGTGGTCGCTGAAAAATATTCAAAAGAAACTGTGTGACTCATAAAGTTGTGAGTTTAACACTCAGTAGACACACAGTAGAAATGACTTTCTATTGAATAAAGCTGGGAACCACTGTACTAACTGATGTGACTAACTGGTGGCAGTGCAGCAAGTTTATCAGGAAACCAGATGTATAACAAAGAAGACTGAGAATCTTCGTAAACATTTACTGTGTCCCAATTTCATACTTATACTAATTGTATACAGTATGTACTATATGCTAATATTTATAGTATACTATTATACAAGAAATCAATATACTTTTCTGGAGCTGTATGAAGCTCCTCCATTTTTATTTTGTGCATTGCATTTGTGGGACATTAGTGTACAACACAATTATAAGTCAAGTGTTTATTTCAGTGCAATTGTTCCACTTTACTTGGTTGTCACATTTCCAGTTTGAACACTGCATACTCAAAACCTGCTCAGGATTAGTATGTAGTATGAAATTGGTACACAGCAATAATGTCCTGGTCATTCCGGATTGGTCTTGCAAAGAGGATGCAGGATTGGTGCAGTGCAGGGTCTCTGCATTATATTTGACACTGTGAATGGACACACTGTGTAAATGGATGAATTGTACAAACAGCTAAGTGGGTTATTAAGGCTGTCCCTTGCTAAAATGTTTATTTTCATGTCTCCTGGCTCAGCAGTCGCTGCTCAGAGTGCAACGCAAAACTGCTGCCAGTCAGAGACCTTTATTTAGCATTCGTCACTAACTTCTCAGTCAGGTCCTCTATTCGCCTTCTTTTCTTCTCCCTGGAAGAAGAAAGTAAAACGGAGTTCAAGTATACCGGGTTAACGACAAAAAGCGAAAGATAAACTACGATAAAATTATATTTTTCGTCCATTGAGACTTACGGCTCCTCGGCATCCGCCATACTTTCACGGTCCCATGTCCTCGATTGTGACTGCTGTGTTTCCGAGTGTCAAAGCTGCACACAGGAGCAGCTCCAAGTACCCATAGAGGGAAAACATGTTTCTCCTGCTTCAGCGAGAACTACAGAGCCATCAGGGATGTTGTTTATTGGACTGTCTTTATAGAATATTTATATTGTGGGAGAATGTGTTTCCCCGGAAAAATTTGATCATAAGATAGAAGTGTCATGTCAGATTAGGTGAAAGTTAAGCATTATATGACACAAAGTTTAAATCAGATACTGGAAGGCAAAGTCTGAAACACTGCTACATTTATTTTTTAATCTTTTTTCTCACACAAGATATGACAAGGTATTGCTCTATTTATTGTTGATAATATTTGTAGTGAGATAATAATAATAATAATAATAATAATAATAATAATAATAATAATAATAATACACTTTATTTATATACACCTTTTAAAACCAGGGTCCATATTTATTTCATAATTTACACACATTTAAAGATAAACAATTTTACCTTGCAAACTTATAAGTGTTTCTTTAATTTGTCTAAATCAACAACCCCCGTGGTGGTTCCTTTTACTGTCTACATTGTTGTGGGTCTGTCATGGGGTATTCGTTTGTTTTAGATGTTGTTTGTTTAAAGTTTTTTAAAACTTTTTTTCTATTAATTCAAATAATGTTGCTGCTGCGCATTCTAGAACGCAAGTCTAAAACTCCAAACACCTTCTAGAATGTGACTCTCGTGAGATCTTGAGCGAGAGTACGAACTCTCGCGTGTTTGACTCCCCTCCTCCACGCTCAGACGGTGATCAGCTGACCTGTCAAAATATCACGCAGCGCGTGTGGGTTATGTTTGTGTTTGTGTTCGTGTGTGGCTGAACTACACGTTGAAGACATGGCAGCCAAAATGGAGCTTGCACCCCTCAGACCGTGGGATGATTTCTTCCCCGGAGCGGACCGGTTTGCCAAACCTGAGTTCAGAGATTTAACAAAGTGGAACAACAGAGTGATCAGTAATTTACTGTACTACCAGACGAATTATTTCGCCGTGGCTCTGGTGGTTTTCCTCATTGTAGGGTAAGTTCTGGTAGCATGCTAACGCAGGCAAGCTAGCATCTGGCTCTGTGTTTAATTAGCCTGCATACCTTCTACCCACACCCATCATGACAACGCAGGCTATTTCTGTAACCTTTGCCATTATTGTATCAACATTTGAAGCACTGTAACTCTTTTGTAGCCTCTGCCTTTTAGACATTTACCTTGCTTGGCTTATAGCAGTTAAACATTTTCTTTCTAAATATCTGCGTATTCAGTAACAGCAGCTTTCAGTAAGAATAGCGCTGTTGCTAGCTTAAAATATGTGCAAGTGCTTTATATTGTCAATGGAAGCAGTCAACCATAGATCATCCTCTTTATTTTAAAATTAACTTATCAGGATGTGGAGTGTTTATGGGAATCAGTGATGCTACATTGAATCTGGAGCTCCTACGGTCACATATCACTGCTGCTAGTTGGTCGTGATTTTGCATTTATGAAGCTGGTTCGATAGTTTTCTTTGAATAGATTATGATGTAGTGGAAATTATGAGTATAGGCCTTACTGCAGGCATCTGCCCTCTTAGGGTTTACCCCAACTGGCCAGGATGTTTGCTATTATTGTTACCACCAGCAGGTTGTGCTAATTAACAAAAAAAAATGCTTTCATCATGTTCCAATATTCAGGTTCCTGAACCCGTTTGGCATGTTTCTGGGTGGAGCTGTGGTGACTCTGGTCTTCATGGCTTCAGTGTGGGCAGGAGAGAACAAGGCCATCGTCAAGAACTTCAAAAGGAAGAACCCCACTCTGTTTGTCTTCGGGGTCATGGCCACCAGTTACTTTCTGCTGTCGCTGTGTGGTGGCGTCATGGTTTTCATCTTTGGAATCACCTTCCCTTTGCTGTGTAAGTCTCAGTGTATTCCACTGGGTTTTCTGATTTACTTTCAAAAAAGGGAATGGAGAATTCAGTAGTAAAATTAGATTTAGGCTGTGTCAGAAATCACTAAATCACTGCCCACATACATATAACGCACCACCATTTACTGTCCCCCATTTTATTTGAGTGTCCGAATTCTAAGTGGGAAATGTATGAACTATATAGTGTAAAAAAGTAGTGTCCATGGCATGTGCAATTCTTTCCGATAACAATCTCACAATGCAGTGTGTTACAGTTTATAGATGCGAAAATTAACAGTCGTGTCACTCTAAATGATGATGATTCATTATGGCCCCAAATCTCAATTTATTGCACACTAAAGAATAAATTAATGTCTTATTATATAGGGAGTAGTGAATGAGTGTACAAGGGAGTATTTTTCGGACACAGCCTTGGTTTAGGCAAGGTATAATCAGGTTCTATTAAGAGGATTAGGGCCGTTTTAAATTGAGCAATACAGTAGTACGCTTATTCTAAGAATTCTGAGATGTCAGTAATCTTACTTCGTTATTTTTGACAAAAAAATCTTAGCACAAGGTCCACTTATTTAGTGCAAATTTTCCAGAGGTTTCAGCCCCATCATGTAGCCTTTATTTATTAAAGGGTGGCGTTTGCTCAGTTGTCATGGAGATGGTTTAGTTGTTACCACATGAATATGGAATTTTGGTCACGTGATAACATTGTGCTAAGAATTCTTCTTTGTTAAACAGCTGTTTCTGAAATCAATAATGAACATTCAAGCTAACTTTGTGCTGTTTTTCAAAACATTTTTGCCATTGTTGCTCTGACCTCTCCTGCACGTGCTTGATATGGTAAATTAAAGACACATAGATCACATAATAGAACATGGAAAAATCGAGCTGTCAGTCATTTTTAGTAGTTTCCTTTTGGTTCCAACAAGTCACTCTCCCACTTGTAATTTGGCCCTTCTAAAATTAGATTTAGATATGAAGAATCACATACACATTCCTCTCTCTCTCTCTTTCTGTATCTTCTACAACACTTTATGACACACAAATTCGAAAGACCTGCTAACTTTGAGTTGTCAAATAAGTTCCCTGGTTGACACCGGTTATTTTACTTGCATTTAGCCTCACAACACTTAAATTTAACCGATGTGACAAAGATATTTATTCTCTCTAGGATCTACTTAAACTTTAATTATCTTTATAGATTTAGGGCTTGGCCTATTCTAGTTTTAATTTGAACTTGTGTTTCCTACAGTATATACCAAACACTTGTTGGCTAATGTTACACAGTGAAGTTAAGGGGGATGGTGAGTCACACAGCGATGCATAACTGAGGTTTTTCTGTGGGTGAACAAGTTTTTCCAAACACTCTCTCATTCTGACTCACTGTAGGGATTGAACAGCGTGTGCAGTATTACTGACATGCATTCACTCATGACACAGATTGTAAAAAAAAAAAAAAAAAAAAAAAAGTCAGCATTACAGAGAAAGCTATACTGTAGTTTAGAGGTATAGTTTTGGATTTACTACAGCTCTCTAAATACATTTAGAGTCAGACCATCAGCAGAGTGGTTTAGATAATTGATGGGTTGGATCATTAGAGCAAATGTAGCAGCTGTAACATTATGGCGGATAGATGAGACAGTTTGATCGCTTCCCAGGAGGCCTGTCCACTGCTGGCTGTGTTGACGGGTTGCTATGGGTTGCTGATTTGGACAGAGCTACATTTACTGGCTGATGTCATGCATTCAGTATCTGCCTGACAGGGGAATAAAAGATACGCCGATCCTTACACCTGCTTTAAAGTCTGAGTTGCAACAGTATAACATTTTGTTTTCTTATTTTCCAAGATTCCAGAAAATCTCATCTATTAAGTTTGAGACACTATAATTTATGTTTTTATTTTCACATTAGAAAAAAATATAAATGACTTGCTGTTGCCCTTTCCTGTAGTAATTCTGATCCATGCCTCCCTGAGACTGCGCAACATGAAGAACAGACTGGAGAACAAGATTGAGGGTGTTGGGCTGAAGAAGACCCCCATGGGTATCATCATGGACCTCCTGGATCAGCAGGAGGAGAAAATTAACAAGATTCAGGATTTCATTGAAAGCAAACTGAAGGAATAAGGCTCTAGACAAAAGTGCCAAGGGAAGTCATACAGTGTGGATTAAAATTTCCATAGCATCGTCCCATGTCCCAAGTTTTTATCCCCTCTATACACGTAAAGTTACTGATGTTTGCATTCCCATTCTTTTTTCCATTTTTGTTTGACTTTTATCTCTTATACTTTCGTGTTAGTTTACACTGTCTAAAGTGTACAGATGGATAATAATATTATAACAAGATTTGCACAATCACAGCATGGATTGGATGTTGAAAGGCAATGGGCACTAAAGGTTACCAAAGGTTTGAGCACTCCTGTGTCAAAAATATTTCCAAAAACAAATCATTTCCCTTGTCAACAATGCACTTTGATCCACATGACAACCGATTATTTATTTAATCCAAATAAAGCTGAATGTCTGAACACACTATGTAATGCAGTCATTAGATACCAACTGTATTTGTTCTAAAAACCAAATCGGATCCTTTCAGTTTGCTACCTCAAAACAAGCATGTTTAATTTTCTTCTCACTGAGCAAACCCACATTACCAAGATACAGATCCAACACCCAGTGAACTGTTAACTACTTGTTAAACAGCAATAACTCCCATTTTGTCAATTCAGGAGCTATAGGACGACTGATCTACGACCAGTTTGCTTCTTGTGGAGACATGGTTATATGGCCTGACTGATAATT
Source organism: Siniperca chuatsi (assembly GCF_020085105.1). Lineage (NCBI taxonomy): Eukaryota > Metazoa > Chordata > Actinopteri > Centrarchiformes > Sinipercidae > Siniperca > Siniperca chuatsi. The sequence goes on along the minus strand of NC_058051.1, from coordinate 23,737,336 downwards.
GTGGAGTTTAAATATTCCTTTTCTCAAAAGATTTGTGCTTACAGTTCCTGACCATACAGACTGGACTGAGTGTATCCCTTTTGATCACAGCTATGCAATATTGAAAAATGAATGGCAAGTGCAGCTTTATTGTTTGAATATTATGTCATGGTATGTATCATGGTATGTACAAGTTTGTTGTTATTTCTAATGTGTCTTTATTTTCATAATACAGCATGCAGAAATGTATAAAATGGCTGCAGGATACAAACTACATCATTTTGGCAATGAGACAAAATTGTTGATTCAATTAATGAACTTTAATTTATCACTGTTCCCTCTTCATTAGTAAATACTGGACTAAACATATAGAGACATCCCATGCTGTATTCCCATTCTCTGTTGGAATAGAATCCCTTTTCCTTGTAAAAAATAAAACCCAAACAAATCTAAATTAAATCTGTCATCTGTAAAGTTAAGTGTTATACTGCTACTCCTGATAGTAAGAGCAGTTGTTTCACACATGCACATTGACTGCAGTTTGTGCATGCTACCTTCACAAATGGCAGTTCAGAGAGATTCTTTATGTTATATGGATGCTATATTATATATTATCTGTTTTTATGTGACTTTTTCATTCTTGAAAAGTGATTATAAAACTTGAAGTAAAACATGGCTGTCCTCTATAAAAATAAAGATAACCTGATTTATGTTCTAGTTTTTTTCCCAACTGAGTCTCAGTATGAATATATAGATGTATTTATTTATCACAAAATTAAATTCTTGTCTTATTTGAGTTATGTCTGCGAAACAAAGTGGTCAATTACAGGCTATTACTGAAACAAATGAAAAGCTTATTGTGAACTAATGAATACCCTCTCCAAGACTGTACACACTGTCGTTCAACTCAGTTTGACTAATTATCCACATGGCACCAGTTTTTCAGGATTTCTGACTCATCTGCAAATACCTCATAACATAGTAATTTGTTTTTTTTTTTTTCATATCTGCACCTGTAAGAATCAGAAAAATACCAAAAAGCAACTGGGAGTAACTGCAATGATTCACTGGGGATCCATTTAGTTTGACATAGCACTGCAACACAGTGCTATTTCATTTTAATAAAAAAGAAAAAAAAGAATCCCAGGCAAAGAGTGGAAGTTTTTTATATAGCATAATACAAATATAGAGAACAGGTTTGCTTCAAAATGAATCATCTAACATTTAATCAATTAACCTCACTCTAAAAATCAATTTTTTAGCACACATTTAAAGAAATTGTCATATTTGGGCAACATACAAACCTCTGTGAACAAACAGAAGTGATACATTTTAATGATAATTGAATACAGGGTGTTTTGGCGATGAACTCTTAATTTTTATATCTTTATTGCCATGATTTCCAACAACATTCACTGAGATAACAACATGAGTGGAACAACCAGCCAAGATTTTTTATGTTTAATGAAAGTATAGTTCATTTGAGTATTTTTAGAGTGACTAATACCAAATACGTGTAAAATAAATATACAGTATGGTGACGAAAACAAACATCTGAAGTTCTAGCCTCTCAGAGGAGACTTGTTTCAGTTGATTCCAGGACTTTAGGGAGCGGCACCTGCAAGCAGCAGCAAAGGAAAGAATAAAAAAATGACTTGGATTTCTGTGACAGTATACATGGTGAAAAACCATTATACATAATACTAGAACTACTTAGAAGCTGTAATCCAAGTAAGATAATTTGATACTATCACATGATGAATGCTCTTCTGTTTTGAGAGCTTTAACACTGTAACCCTTTTATCGATTAAAAATTCGAACTTGTCAAATGTTTTGTGTACTCCTAAACACAGGATCCCAACTTTATGATCTCACAGTACTAATTCTTGGATACTCACAGATTTAAGATAGGCCACGTTGCTCTGTTTGATCTCACTTAGGAGCTGATCACGGGGTGTGAGATCAACCTTTGGTGGCACTCGTCTGCGAGGGACAGGCTTCAAAGTCTTAATCACATCAGTCAGGTTTTCTCTTTCGTCTGTCGTCCCTCCGCTGCATACTTCCTTCACTTTGGGAGTCTTCCTCAGTTGGAAACTTGCCCTCCCTGGTCTCCTGTCATCCCTCGGGTCCAGATCTAGAAAAGGGTCACGTTTCTTGGGAGTCCTCTTCAGCTGGACGTCCCTTAATGGGTTTGCTGGTTTGGCACTGGGTTGTTTGGGAGTGCCATTGTGTTTGAGCTGCTTCTGAAGCTCTGGCTGTTCTGCTTGGGGGTGTGTTTGAGGTACAGTGCTCAGTTCTGACAAGGGTGGGATAAGCCCATGCTCCCGCAGGAGTTCTAGAGGTGGTATGTACCCTAGCATCTCTAGTAAACCAGGAGGCAGGTTCAGACTGCTCTCATACATCTGCATCATCTCCCTCTGCTCCTTCACTTGCTGCTGCCTCTGATCCTCCTTCCTCAGCTGCCTCTGGCGGTCAAGATTCCTGGTTAAAATGTTGGTGACCACCATCCTGGGCCCTGGCAGCTCAAAGTGGTAGCCCATCTTCAGGAGGGTGTTGTTGGCCTTGAGCAGGCGTGAGATCTCCATCTCCGCATGGTGACCCAGCATGTGCCTCTGGTTGTGAAAACGCAACTCTGTGAGAGTCTCATTGAATTGGAGGCAGCGGATGATGGCGACGATGCCCTTTCCAGTTATGAAGTTGGACTCGATATTCAAAGTCGTAATGCTGCGATTCTCTCGTAACATGTTGGCCAGGTTGAAAGCTATGTTTTCATCAACACCGGTGTTGGCTATGCTGAAGGTTTTCACATATTTGTTCTTCTTCAATGCGTTGACATAGTCCAAGAGCATCTCTTTGGGAATGTTTTCAATGTTGTTGAGGTTTACCTCAGAGACAGAGGGGTTGTTGTTGCGGATTTTGTCAAGTGTCGAATCCAAGTTTGTCTCATTTCCTGAGGGTCTTGATGTCATTTTTATATTATTGAGTGCCAGCTTTGGAATTTTTAATTTGTTAATTTTTTTCTCTTCTTTCTGCGGGAGCTTATCATTGGTTTCATTTATCTCTAGCTCCTCTGGAGCCTCTTTGGGAAGGAAAGAGTCTGTAGTTTTAATTTCTTCTTTCTCTTCAACTTGTGATGTGCAGTGTTCAGGGCCTACACTCTCACTCTTCTCCTTTGTGTCTGAAACAGGCTGATTGTCATCTGTGTTGTTTTCTGGTACTTTTTCTGTGTTGTTGTCTGGAGGATCTACATGTTTGTCTATATTTTCATGTTTGTCTGTGTTGACAGGTGACTTCACCTCTTTCTCATCTTTCACATCCACCTCCTCGTCCTTTTCATCCCTCTCATCAACCTCTTCAACAATTTCCTCAATGATCTCTATAATTTCCTCTCTATCTGTACCATCTACAGCTTCTTCCTCAATGACTTCCTCTATCACTTCATACACTTCATATTCCCCATTTTCTGTGTTTTCTTCTTTTTCTTTCTTTTCAGCTTCCTCCCTCAAAGTTTTCTGATGAAAACAACAAATCAGACCAAGGTTATTCCATTGTGCTAAAACACTATTTTAATATTTTATTGTGCCTGTAACATTTCACAGTTATAGGGTTTATAGTTTCTAGGGAAATATTGATATTCTAAATTGATCTGTAAATTAACTTTTGGGAGTTTGACCTCTTACCTCACTGGGCAGCAGAGTAGCAGGCACTCTTTCTTCCTCAAGCATACGTTTAGACTTTTTCTCCCAGTAGAGGTAATCAACCAGGGATCTGTGGTCAAACGACCCTGTCGGAGGCTTCTCTGTCTGGTCCTTCTGTCTCTGTCCAACCGGTACACTCTCATCTGGGGCAATAATAACATCCATCTCACTCTGGAGCTCCTTAAGCTCCTCAGGTGAAAGCATAGCAAGGATTTCATCCTCATCAATGTCCTCTTCATTGAGATCTTCAAAGTCTCTACTGTTTGACATGTTTGGGCTGGTTGGTTTATTTCTGCTGATATCAAAAGGAAAGAAACTTCTGTTTAATCTATGACTCAGGACAGAGCAAACTGCCTCTGACTTTGACTTCAGCTACAAACCGTTTGCTCCTGCCTCATGTGAAGTCTAAAATTAAACCCTGTGAACTGCATGGAAGATATTTAAGGTACAAGCGGGGGAAAGACATGCTAACATTCTTCTTTCAGCCCCTGCTCCCAGCTGGCCTGGCTATCAGGATCTTTTGGGATGACAGTTGCTTCAGGCAAAAGAAAGTGTAGGATTGACAGCAGCAGGTGGACCATTTTCACAGGGCTGCTGAGCGGTGGGGGTAAAGTCTCTACTGCACACAGAGCTCCTCCCAGTCTCCCAGAGCTCTCCAGAAGACATAACCTCTGAAGTGCTGCACAACAACAAAAACACGAGATAGCCACAAGAGGTCATTTGTCTTTAGGGGAATGGATACCAACAGTTGAAGAGGAGACATTTTTTCTGTCTGAGATTTTTTAGATGATTACTCAAAGCAGTTTGATACATAGCTAGCGGGAATTTCTTGTGCCCTGAAAATTTGCATTTCATTTATGTAAGAAATAAAGAACCTTACAGGAATAGACATTTTGGGAAATACACTTTCTTGACAAGAGTTAGATAAGGAGATTGAAACCACCCTCATATCTGTCTGTTAAATATGGGGGTTTTCGAGGAGTTATGTGTGGGACTATTTCTTGGCCAAGTGCAATAACTTCCTTAAGTCTTGTCAGCGCTGTAAGATTGCTAGGCAACCAAAGACTCCAGGAAGTCATAAAGCCTAGCCAAGAAACCAGGGGTTATGTGCCGGGCATGACATTTTTACACTTTGTTTTTTGTAGCTTTAGGTGTTAGTAGGCCATTTTTCTTACTTTTGAATAGAGACAGGCTAGATGCCCCCCCTTTTTCCAGTCTTTATGCTAAGCTAAGCTAACCGGCCGCTGGCTGTGGTTTCATATTTAATGGACAGATATGAGAGTGGTGTCGATCTTCTCATCTAACTCTCAGCAAGAAAGCAAACTGTAAACATATTTCCCAAAATGTCAAACTATTCCTTTAAGACTTACTCACTTACTCAATAACAGAACCTGAACCGGTTGTTTACCAGCCACACAAGCCTCTCAAAGAAAGTGACAACAGCCGTATATGTGTCACACATGTATTTATTCACATCCTTGTTCCCAGTGGAAAATATTTTATGACAACATCTAACAACATATAACTACACACTGACTGTACAAATGAGTGAGAAAACAAACAACGAGACATGAATATGGTTTTTATGGCAGTGGTCTTCTGTTAATATAAAAAGAAGTTCTTATCAAAAAATCTATATTCTTACCATGCATTTTAAAACACATTACGCCACCAACAAAGACAAATGGTTCTATAAACAATATTGACATAATACATTCTGATTCAAAGTTAAAAGAAGGGAACAAATGGAAATTCATCGATTACACAGTCTGCTCTAATGAATGATCAATTCAGTTCTTGTCATGTCACATTGTGAACATGTTCAAGCTTTGTTTTCAATTTGGATGTTATATTTAAGACTATTTTTATCATACTTTACTGAGATGAAAGTGGTGAAAATCATTTTAATTTTATAACCTACTGTTTTGTATAAGGCAGTAGCTAGTTCCTGTTAAAATACATGGAGTTGGATTTCGGTAAAAACACATGTTGCCTCTTTTTTCCTCTTTAAAACACAGTAGGGTTTGAATCCAGTGTGGTTGTGCAACATCAACAAGTTTCTTGACACATTCTCATCTGCCTGTACAATTCATCCAATCCAAGGCACATGGGAAAGTCATTCAAGAGTATCATCACTGTGTTCAGAGGTTACTTTAACATGAGGACAGTGTACACATAGACTCTGCCAAAACCAAATCAAATAGAACATCTCCCATGACACAGTTATGGCAGCAAATACAGTTCATATACAGCCTATGTTTCAACTTTATCCCCTTCATGTGCTGCTGGCCATGGCTTTATTTGTGCCAAAGTTTGGTTTGGTCCTCTTCAGCGGATGCTCATGTAGCTTCCATCCAGGTGGAATCTGTACAAGCAGTGACACAAGAATATGTCAAATCTACTGTTTGAGAACAAATAACACATGACTGAGGAATGGAAATGGAAATACAAAACACCAAAAAGTCCACATTACTTTGTGAAGGCATTCAACATGATCTTTCGCTTCATGGAGTTAATGGAAACTTCCTACTTTTTAGCCACGGTAGTGGTTGGTTGGTCCACCACTTTGGTCCAGACTGAAATATCTCAACTATAGAATGGATTGCCATGAAATTTTATTCAGACATTCATTGTCCCCGGACGATGATCCCCTGACTTTTCCTCTAGTGCCACCATGAGGTTGAAATTTTCTGTTTTTAGTGAAATGTTCAGACAACTATTGGATTAAGTGCCATAAAATTTGGACATTCATGTTCCCCTAAGGTTGAATTATCATAACTTTAATGATCCCCTGATTTTTCATCTAGCACCAACATCAGGTCAAAAAGTTTATTTGTCCAATACTTTGTTTAATGACCAAATACCTGCAAAACTAATTACATTCCCATCCTCCTCAGCTATACTTGGTGTTTAGTGCTAATTAGCAAATGTTAGAATGCTAACATGTTAAGCTAAGATGGTGACCATGGTAAACAGTATATCTGCTAAGCATCAGCATGTGAACATTGCCATTGTGAGCATGTTAGCATGCTGACATTAGCATTTAGCTCAAAGCACAGTACAGCCTCACAGAGCCGCTGTAGACTCTTAGTCTTGTTACTTTCTAATCATGTGATAAACAACTCTCAGGTATGTCCTTGCCTTGACGTATGTCAGGTGCAAGATCATCAACATAATGAGTGAAACATTTTTGTGCAAACACAAATGCGATACTGTGCCTGAAGAAAAAATCAGCAGACCACAATATGAAAATGTGGATGATTTGATTAAATAAGCTAAACAGGAGTAACACACGAATGAAGATGGGATGTCAAAATGGAGATGACTGGCAACACGACACAAAGCAGCCTGTTTGGTCTCACCCTTAAGTGCTAGAATGGTTGTCTGATGGTTCATCTGTACTAGTGGCCTCAGAGCCAACCACCTCAACTGACTCAGAGTTTTTAGGCATTGTGTCAGACACTTTGTTTTCTGGAGAACATCTGCACACATGAGCATTAATCATAAGTCAAGAAAGGAAGGGGGAAAGGCAGGAAGAAAGAGAGAAAGTCCTCATGCCATGGTTACATTTTGTTGTTTCAGGTCACACAAGCGGAATACAAGATAAATCGTCTTTCTTACAAATGCAGAGAAATACAATGTGATGTTTTATCCAGAGGCAGAGCAGCACACAAAACAAAGGCCTTAAACTACAACAGACATGCATTAAAGGAAACGGGACAGGCACCGACATCTGTACCTGCCACTGAGAATCGACAGGAGGAACATTAGCAGGCTAATTATTGTATCCTTAAGATAGAAACCAGCATTTTATCTAAAATTGCACTAATAATTAAACTGAAAGAACAGCCCCCAGTTGTCTGTGATTGACTCACTTCCTCTTGCATCCACAGCTCAGTGTGGTGAACTGTACTTGACACAAGCACTCACCTGCTGTGTGTGGGACTGCGGTTGTACCGAGAGCCAGGAGCTCCAGGGTGTGGGTACTGAGGTGTGTTGGGTGTATCGTACTCTGTCAGGCCGACTGCCAGCTGGTTGCGCCAGTTACCTGTGCTTTCCACTGAGGACACTGCAAATAAGACAAAAGCAAAAACACTCAGCTAATGTTGGAGTGTAACTCAGTAGTAACTGCCATTATTGGAAACACTCTTAAGTCCAGCTTAATGTCACTATTGAAAAACAAACAATGACTCTTCACATGATATGGCAATATGTTATTACAGTACTGTTACTGCCATTTTACATGGAAACTTCACAATTTTATGATATAGACCTACAAACTTGCCATACTTTGGTTTGTTTGTTTGTTTTGGACCAATATCTTAAAACTGAATTATACCTTTTAATACCATTTCACGAATACTAGTTGATTTTCTGTTTTTTTTAAAGACCGCCAAGTATTTATCTTTCAGAAAACAAAGATCCTTTGCTCTGTGACTGTGTGAATGTAATAGTAATACAGTAGAGGCACAAACTGGGGCTAATTTTCTCCCGGACTTCTATTCTTGGCAACTTGGAAAAGCTTTGAACACAGCAAGTGAAACGCTACACTGAAACCCACTTAAATAAAATAGTCTTGGAATTCGGAGGGAGGGAGATTAAGATATGGAAATAAAACAGCAGGATGCTTACACAGAGACCCCACTGGCTGATATCTATTATGTAATAAACAACCTACAGCAGATATATATGTAAATATATACATCCCTAATTTAGACAGCCCGTCCTCACCAGAACAACAGGCGTATAGGTCGTCTTTGCAAGCAGCTTATTGCGACCTATATTTACGTTTATTGTTAGGTGGCGTCGTCTAGTGGTCGTAGTAATTATGACTAGAGCAGTCCGTGTAAAGAGATGGTTGGGGTGGATGGATGGGTCAAACAATCGCAGGACTTTCACCCAGGAGACTGGGATCCGTGTCACGTGTGAAACCAGAAGTACGTGATTTACGTCATTTATGTAACATATTTTAACCCAAACTATGATCTTTTCCTAAAACTAACGAAACTGCGACCATTTCACAACGTTAACCACATGTTTAATGCCATGTTGCTGTTTTGTGGAACGGTCATATATGTCGTTTTTGGGAGTCATTGGCATTGTTGTCATTGAGTCATTGTTGAATTTAGAAGAAGGCAAAAACAGGTTTTATTAAATATTTTCTTGGGAGATTTTCCTTCCTACACCAATAAATTTGACTTGACTTTTTCAAACTGCTCAAGGACATCATCTCACCTGATGAAAAGGAGGTGGTTCTGCTGGAGTGACTGAAGGCTGCTGGCATGGTCTGGTAGCCCAGGCTGAGCTGAGAGCCGTTGTCGAAGTCATATCCAGCTAGCATCCCCCTCCCTCCCTCCCTGGGAGCCCTGCTTCGGTGGTACCAGCCTTTCAGATGCTCCGCCACCAGGGCCTTCTGCATGTTCTTGGCCAACAGCTCATTTCTGGGCCCCTCTCTGTTCCGCGGGGGCCTCACCGTTGCGTAGGGATTCTGGGAAAGACCATCTGCCCGGTCACTGCTGTAATGCCTGAATCTGTCATGTCCATGATACCCATTTATTTGGTAGGAAGGGTTGACGTTGTAGTGGCCTTCTACTTCATTCTCATACACGTAGGCACCGTTAGCGTAAGGCTCCATGTCCGGGCAGGGGTAGCCGGCGACATAGTAGGCACTGGGTTCATAGTGTGTTGAGGTCTCACATGAATAACTACAACCAGAATGGTGCTGGACCAAGTTGGGCATACTCCCAGTATTTCCATACACTTCCACCTTCCTGTGAAGACGATGCATGGTTGAGGTTCGGGAGTCCAGCGTACTGTAGTGTGAGTTGGCCGCCCCACAGTAGTCCAGACTGGACTGGCTGGTGTAAGACGAGCAATCCTCTAACACCTCCGTGCTGTTGCTGCGGTGGGCTGGTGACAAGATAAAGATGGGCTTCTCTGAGTCTGTGTCTTTTCTTAGCTGGGGCTGTGACTCCAGACTTCCGCTGCGATGCCTGAAGCAATGAGGAGACCCCTCCGACCTGGAGAAGGGACACAACTTTTAAATCGTCTCCTAAAACGACAAAATCTGTTATGGGATAATATTTCTGGTTAAAATAAAGGTTAGGAATTTGGGTAAAAATTAGGGGGATGGAGAGAAGAAGAGATTTGGTTGAAGTGAAGTTATTGTTAAGGAGAAGGAAAGATTTGGGGTTTTTCAATGCAGGGGAGCAGAAATCACACCTGAGCTGGCTGCTGCTGTAGGCATTGCGAGTCATAACCGGGGTGGGAGGCATGCTGCGTGGATCTCTAGGTGGTCTGGGAAGGGTTTTATAGGGACTACTGTTTGTGGAGGAGACCTCTCTTGGATTCTGGTAGTAGTGGGAAGCCTCCTGGCCTTCAAAAGCTAATCTAAAAGGGTGTGGTATTAGGAGAGGATAAAAAAAAGGAATGAGCTGTGAGGAAAGGAATGAGGCTGCAAACATGACACAGCAAATATTATGTACTCTGCCAAAACATGATAGCATTGCTTCATTCCAAGAACAATTCAGATTTTCAATAAAAAGTTGTGAAACAAGTTACACTTCACATAAGACCTTATGGTAACAATTAGATTGGGGGAAGGAAATCTGTTTTCCCACCTGCTGTGGTTCTTGTTATGGTGATTTGTCCTTGGAGATCCCTGTCTTTCCACATCGTATTCTGCTCCCAGCGATCGACTGAGCTGAGGGGAACCTTGGACCGACCGTGACCGCGGCCTCTGATTGACACTGTCTGAGTCATCTGAATACAAGGGCAACCAACGGTAACAATACTGACACTCACTCTTTTATAAACAGTCATAATAATGATTATTATAGCAGGTCAAATGATTTGAATGCACCAGAACTTGTGTTGTCTGACTCACCATCATCCAGTGGGAGACTAGACAGAGAGCTGCAGTCTGAACGGACGAGTTCATCTGGAGAACGAGAAAAGAACTCCATGTTTATTGTGAATATAGCTAAATGATAATCTACTAACACAGGTCATCCTGCACCATACCTGCAATGATCACTGAGGCCCGCTGTGTGGGCTTTTTTCCCTTCTTGATTCTGTACTGGTTCATCTCATCCTCTATCTGTTGGAGTTTGTGCATGGCATCCAGACAGTTTCTCCTCCTCTTCTTCTTGACTGTTTTGCACAGTTCTGGCTCATTTGCAAGCTTCTTGGCCGCCTCCACAATCTTTTGCTGCAGGGCAAATCTGCTCTCCAGGTTCCTGAGGAAGGGATCCTGCACAACCCCAGAGATAACAATAAGTAAGAAGAATTTTGCTACACATAGTTTAATCAGATAGTATTACTGTCAACTGTTTTCCCTATTCATTTGTTAAATCTGATTAGGTCTTCATGTCAAGTTGACGTTAATGATAATATTTTTAAAAATGCTGCAGATGCAATACTGTCCTGCAAATTAGTAGCTGAGAGCACTTACTGTAAATCACAGGACTGGTAATGTTCTGTATTTTTGTTATTGTCAACAAATTCCATGAAAATCAACAGTATGTAAGTTTGTCTCTCAATACTTTCCAACTTCCTTACTCTGTGGCACTCAGCCTTAAACCAGTTGGCTCCTACTGAAGTAAATCTTTAAAAATGGATTGAATAGTTATAAATAAATAGTTTTTTTTAAAGGCTAGATAATTTCCTAAAACTTTTCATTGTTGGCTGTGATCTTTTTGTGGGATTTGTTCACAATAAAATATCACCAAACGTATCCTTTAAACTCAGAAAGGGAGATTTATGGACTTTAACATACATGATACAGACAAACAGCGTTATATACAAAAAGATAAGGCATTAATTACTGCGGCATTTGATTAAAGTGCACCAGTTGAATACAGACCTCATTGTAGGGGAAAAGGTCATCTAACTTGAAAGCAGTGCCAACTCGCCGTCTGACATGTGGTGGTCTTTCACCTGAAGAGAGGGGATACTCTTTTGGCAGCTTGCCAGTAAGCTCCTGAAAACACAAAACAATGAGGCCCCTAAACATCTGATGAACTGTACCTAACAGCAGAAACCATCAATCTACCCGCCGCACAGCAACACGGTTTAATAATGGGAGTTCAGCTGACTGAATGTGGCTGTTTAGACGAAAGACTTAAATGTGCCTTGCGAAGAAGTGTAATACAAAATGATTTCTCACCGCCTCTCTCAAGCAAATCTTCTTCAGTTCTTTTGTTTTCTTTGCCAGCATATCTTGGATCTCCTGCTCTTTTTTTCTCAGCTCAGAGAGTTTCTCTTTCTTCTGTTCTTCGCTCATTTCAGAGTCTGCCGAACCTGTGAAAACAATATTCTGACTATTCTTGCCAACATAGTGTACAATACCCTTACATCTAAAAATTACATCCGTGTCATGATGCTGTTTGTGATATCATCATGAGCTGACACTTCAACATATCACCTTTACTTCTTAATTCACAAACAGCTCAGTGTTTATCCTTCATAGCTTAGTCAGAGCCACTTGGGAGCACAAATATGATCTGAAATGATGATTTTTATTATAAAAACATGAACTTAATAGACACTTGCTTCTTGAACTGAAATAATTATGACCAACCTGTAGACACCAGGCTCCCATTGCTGGCTGTTATTAAGTTATTCTTCAGGCCTACGTCTCCCAGTCTGTTTATTTTTGCTCCTCCGTGCTCTGTGAGATCCATGGCAATTTCCTCCAAACTTCTTACTGTTCCTAATTTAGCCTAAAAAGAATTAAGAAGAAGATGTACAACACAGATTAGTTGATGGATAACGCTGTATTAAAAGTAATGTAGTAGTGACTGATAACGGACACTTACTTTGCTTTGCTTTCTGTCCAAGTAGAACTGGTGCTGGCTAATAGCCATGACCCAAATGGTTTTGATCAAAGAATGGCTGGCATACCACGTATGGATGAGTAGGCCCGTCTGCCCAAAGGTGCGCTTGGTTACCGCTCTCCTGTTGCAAGAAACACAGTTTTTTTTTTTATTACAATACAAGTAAAAGCTACAGTGATATAAATGATCTCTTTAGATAAATGCTGGAGAGAGAGACTCAATTAGTGGCTAAGCAATTATTAGCACAAGAAAAATGAAAACACCAAAATAATCAACTTGTACAAATAGTCGGTTTAAGAATTACAAAGAAGAATATCTCCTGCCATTCACCTGTGTGGATCATTAACTTCTACAGCAAATTTCTTCTCCCGAAAGTACAAGTTTTCCAGCTGCTTCCACTGGTAAAGCTGGGGGTAAAAACAAAACAGTATCTCATTAGGGAAATGGATATTAGCCTATGCTCTGTAATTCACAACCTGAAATGTAGAGAGATGAGTGTAAGGCCAGGAATAATGGCTTTAAAATTGTGTTCGTTTGTGCCTTTAGCCCTCATGAATATGCATGTATCTATAGTATGATGTTCCATGACCATCATGACCATCACATAAATTATTAGAAAAGAAATTAGAAGTGCAGGTGTTTTGGCTAGCCTATTTCAACCACAGTCATTAAAAAAGCCAGACTGTAACATGAACTGTCATTACAGTCTGGGCCGCCTGGCATGCCAAGTCTGCAATAATGCAGGTGTTGGAGAGCGAAAAAAATGCCACAAAGGGACATTACACAAAGACTCATCGCAGTGTACAATATGGCTCATCATGTCTATCCCCATATACCCCAGGTGCTCACTGACAACAGCCAGATATGAACAATCTATTAGAGTCAGTGACTCACTGTGTGTCTGGATCTGAATGAGACACAATCTACAACACAACACACAGAAAACTATATTGCATTTGGATGCATTGTGGGGAGTATTTTGTATCACAATGCTACTACATGGTGACCATTCAGTTACAAATATAGAGAGGCAAACATCCATCCAGTTTTACTGTAAAAAAAAAAAGAAAAAATTTAAATATTGATTGTTAATTCAATATTTTAAGTCAACATACAAATTAGTTTACTTGCAAAGTTGACCAGACAAAGAAGCGTAGTATCCAGTCTTACCAGTATAATGGATGTTCACAAGTCCCGTTTCATAAGTTATTAAATCCTCTCTGGCTTTGCTCTCAACACAAACACATACTTTGCTCCTTCTCCTGTCAGCTCCTGACTTGTCTCTTCAGGTATTCTTAGAACATGCATGATAACGCCCAAATCCAGCCCTTTTCCCTTTGACATCACCAGCTCACTCCCTCTTCTCCTCCAAAACACACCGCTGCTTGCACACAGGCAGCTGCTTGCACAATTTTGGACAGTAACAGACAAAGATGCATTGCACCATGTCGAGCGATTACCAGGCTTGAACAGGGAGACAGTGTCAGTAAATTAATGTGAATTGTTTTGAACTTTCCACGTCTTCTATCACAGCTCTGCCTGCACCCAGCTGCACAGGCGCATACTGGAATCCCAGCCTGGACAACATAGCTGACAGATCACTCACAAGGGTGTTTCTCCTATCAACTCACAAGTTAAAACAACACCAATGGAACAAGTAAAGCAGGTTCATACTGTATGTACACTGTAAGGACTTTATTACAAAACTCACAAGCCTCATTAAAAGAAACTGCCAGAGCGCTCTAGACTGAGATTTTGCTCCAGTTTTTTCAAGTCTGGCTTCGTCTGCTGCAGCTGAAGCCCAGCCTTTGTTGGAGTGAAATTGATGATGCATGAATTAGAGCTGGTGAATCACCATGCTATGAGCAACAGCAGCAATCCTTACCCATGCCCTGTGCTATCATGTCCATAGGCAGATTAGTGAAGCAGAGAAATAGCAGCAGCCATTTTAGAGACGCAGCAGGAAATGTTTACCTTTCGAGGTTTTAATTTATCCTGCAGGTCATACTGGCCAATGCCCTTATAGCTGATTCCGAGCCACCATGGGATCCCTTGTTTATCCTGTGAGGCAAGAACACAGCTTGATAGTTGACTCAATTTCAGGTGCATGAGCTGTCATTTCCCATTAATCACAGCAGAAGACCTACCTTAACTTCAAAATAATGCACGCCATACGTGGGCAACGATTCCACTAACGTCAAATACCTAGAACAAAAACAATTTTTACTGAAACCACCAGCTGCTTTTTTATCATCTGCATGTGGTTTACCTTTGGAAATGTGAAAAGATAGAACTGGGAATTTGATCTCTGTCCAGCGTGATTCACTGGACTGCAACTGAAGAGGAGCTATTGATTTCAATCAGATGATGAGAAAAGGAGTGCCCGAGCGAGACAGAGAGAAGGGAGGGCTAATAGAGGTGAGAGGAAAATTAATGAACTTAAAGTTTAATAACATTCATTGTGTAATTACTAGTGCAGAAAATAAATTTTTTTCAATACTTACTGCACAATGGCCTGTCCTCGGGAGACTCCTTTCAGCTGTTTATAATATTCAATTACTCGATCCTCACTGCAATGTCACATAAAGAACACACCCTTTTTACTTTACATTATCAGCTCAAGCCATTCTGTGTGTTATATGTTTATGTAGTCCCATAACTGACAAAATATAGTAATAGGTTATCAGAAATATAACTAATTACATCCATAAATAATATTGTTAGTTAAATAAATAAGTGTCAAAGAAAAAAAAGTGATGCACTTTTCGTTTAACGTCCACTCAGTTTGTTAAAAAATTTTTATGTTTTCCTTCACCAGCAATCAGTTGATGAAATAAATTAAAACCTAATATATTTTACCCTTCTATTTATCCTTTCACTTGCTAATTTTATTTTTCAACTCCTTCATTTTCTTATTTTTTGGTCTTGGCACACACTAATTGTGTGTGTAACATCAGCATCAGTGGAGCAAATTATCGAGAGAGGACTGTGATAGCTTAACTGAAAACATTGGTCGCTAAACATACTGTGTACCAACCTTTTCAGCTAGCTGCCTAGCTGAAGCTAACTTTCTCCATAAAACTACAGTAGACCAGCCACTGCATCTAATGTTAATCATCCATATACTGTACTGCATCTTGCTTTAGCATCACTGTATAAACTATTGTAACAGTAGATTAAAGGGACAGTTCACCCAAAAATCAAAAATACATATTTAAGTTTTAATTTAACTAATTGGTGGTAAAGGAAATGGCCTAATGCTTTACAGTTTCGTTTTACACTCCATTTTAATTGTTTAAATAATTATATATTTTAGTGATGCATTCGGTCATATTTTTGACCAGTCTGATGACATTTTACTACATTTTGTCAGTTTTGGGGGCTCTATGTGTGTATAGTGCTGCTGCATGTAAAAACGGTCAAAGAAAAAAAGGGCAAGTCTACAGGCCTACACAACTTACAAGGCATTAGTGTAGGCAAGATTTCAAATAAGCATTTCTTGTAAGCATACCAGTACGCAAGTGATGGGTGTTCCTTGAGTACTTTGGTGGGAAGAGTTGGTAGTTTCTTCAAGTCAGCCCTAGTGTTTTCATCACTGAAACAGAAAAGAAAAATTGTTGTGATAACAGTTTTGGAAGTTGAGTGAACAATCTTGAGACATAATATGCAATTATTTATTACTGAGTCTTGTCTTCAAGTGTTACAGCTCCGAATATACATATGTGTAAATCATCACATCTTCATCTTGACCAGAAGCAAAGGTGCAACAACCACCAGGTCCATGGTCAGGATTTTAAAAATACTAAAGGGCCCATTCTGCATAAGGAGTACTTACTAAGGACATTTTTCTGATAATACTTATGTACTTTACTTAAGTAACACTTTTACTAACAGTATTTTTACACTGCAGTATTGCTACTTTTATTTACTTCTCCCACTACTGTCAATTACATTTTGTCCAACATGAGTAGCTAGATGCTGTTTCAAAGCTTTCTCCACACTGCCAGGAATAAAATTATAATGGGGAAATACTGAATCCTTTATTTTTCTTGGCACACAAGTAATCAAATTTAAATATACTAATTCTAAAAAAACTGGAATCAGCCTATACATGTGTAGGTTTTTAACTGTAGATTGTGAACCCCCCAACATTGCTTAAATCCATCCAAAATCCCAGAAGAAATACCAAGGATATGACCTCAATGTCCTCAATGGTACTCAAATGAACAATATCTGTATTCCTCAACCATCTTACTTCATCAGCTGGTCAAAGCCAGAAGATGACCTGGACCGAGACCTGCAGTGTTCCCTCTGATCACTACATGTGTATAATATCAAAAGGCAGTTCTGTTAAACACAGATAATGTAAGGTGTCTCTGCTCTGCATACTTGGCTTCTGTCAGCACTATGAGAGTCATTAGTTGCCTGGTGCAAGCTTCTCAGCACCCTGTGGTAAGCCTCACATAACACTGCTATTGATTTTTGTTGTCTGCACTCGGGAGAAACAAGTGACCTATTGAATGTCTTCGCTAAAAGCTCACTATTAACTTGTCCTGCTGCTGTTAAATACTTCTTACCCATCTGATAATATGCACTTACCTTGTGTAGTCTCCCTTCGCCTCCTGGTGATAAAAAATACATCTTATCAAATTACATGCTTAAAAAGATTTTAGATGCACCGATTAATGTATGTATATGAGGCTATTAAACGCACTAACCTGCAAAGCATTTGCAGCCAATTTGAAGACGTTCTCACTTTCCACTTCTATAATCTCCTGAGAGACATTATAGATCAACAGAAAAAATAAATAGGATGCAGAACATGTGGTCCATGCAGAGAAAGCTTTCTAGATCCAAACATAGAATCTGCCCTACAATAACCTCTGCTTAATTTCAAAATGAACCCTTGTGTTTTTCTACTTTCTTAAACTGTCTACTTTACATTCCAGCCAGCAGAGTGAGAAAACTGTGCCCTGCAGCCACTGTCTGTTTAGCTGAGGTGCTGCAAGGGTCCAGAGACAGTGAATCATCAGGGAGCTGCTGATAAAAAAAACAACTAGCAGAATAATTTTTCATTGCTTCAAACCCAACAAGAGAAAAACACTTACATTGTAGACAGCAGATTTTGCATTCAGGAAGAATAACTCCACCGTTATGATGTCCTTAAGCAGTGTTATGTTTTCTACATAAAACCTATAAAGGATAAAAGCAGATGCATATACACAACAATTTTGGGGTTAGACTGAGAAAACTTGTCACTGTGTTATTGCTGCTTATTGAAAATCCACAAATTGCACTTTTCTCTGCCAAGTGTATCCTTATGCAAGCCGTGTGAGGTGTGGGTGATTGTGACGGTTTATGATAATGTGCAAAAAGCTGAAAACCACCAAAAAGATACTTCACAGTCAAAGGTTTTTCAGCCACCAGTTGGAGACACTGCTATATATTCAAGACATTCAGGATAGGTATGTTTTGTCACAGAACTACCCTGGACCTTTTGTTGACAGAACTAACAGCTATTCTCCATGTCAACAAAGTAGTGCTCTCTGCTGGAGATCTTGTGATTTGCATGGGAAAATGAATTATTACCTGACCAGGAAGTTGAGGGCAATGGGCCCGGGCTTCTTCGAAAAGTCATGTTCAAGCACTCTGCGGTCCATTTGCAACCACTTACGCTGACCACTGCAAAAGCAAACAGACTGAAGCATCAGAAAGTGTTTATTATGCACACACACATATAGACATCAATAAATATTCAGACCACTGAAGAAAAATAAACTTAACAATTTACATACTTGTCATCAAAAAATGCGAGTCCAAAGAATTCCTTCTCTTTAAGGTTGAAGTGAGAGGAAACTAAGTCGAGGAGTTCGTACGACAGCAGCTTAGGCTGTGGAAGAAGATTTAAATTTAGTTAGAAACCTACTGTAATTAAAAATATTGACAGGTATGTAAACATCCCATGTAAAATAATTCAAACAATTTCCTTGCTAAATGTGTCACGGATACTTGAGGAAATTATTTTTTCTGTTGCTTCCTTCCCTCCCAAGAGAAGTAAGACTGAAAGGTCAAATAGAAAGCAGACAGTAGTACTGGAGTGAGGATTTAGTGTTGTGCTCAAGGACACTTCAACAGCACAGCAGAGGAAACAGGATGTGAACACAATACTGGCATAATCAAAACAGTTGCTTATTTACACGTCCAGCAGATACGGCGCAACATTAGCATTTATTTGTAATCGTGGTTTCTGGCCACCTGATGAATAAAGTTAAATTCCCTCCTTTTAGCTCTGGTTTGGTCGTCACCAACTCTCAAAAATATCTGTTTCTTTAGCTGCCAAATGCCCCACTGTGTTCACCAGCTAGTCGCTAACTGTGTCTGTCTGCCTTTTGGTGCTGAGCAGGTAGTGTGAAGTGGGTTTTTAGAGCTTTTTTGCTAAAAACAGCTGCCTGCTACGATAAAAAAACAACGCTATCAGAACTGTGAGAGTGAAAATAGTAAAGTTGCAGTCAGAAAACCAAAAACAATGAGCTGAAAGACGCTCATTCAAGTTGAGGGGAATTGCAGTCAGGTGATAATTTTTTGTGGGTTCATTATTACCAGCAACCCCTTTCGCATTTCACATAGTCATTTGATGCATTGTTATTATAAAAAAGGCATTCATACCTGAACCAGCAGCTCTAGCTTCCTGTCATCCAGCAGCTGCACTTGGCACAGTCTACCCTCAGTCATCTGCAGGGAAAGGAAAAGAGGAGGTTCAAGGCTTGTGACA
Organism: Siniperca chuatsi; assembly: GCF_020085105.1. NCBI lineage: Eukaryota > Metazoa > Chordata > Actinopteri > Centrarchiformes > Sinipercidae > Siniperca > Siniperca chuatsi. The sequence continues at coordinate 23,718,050 of NC_058051.1, read as the reverse complement.
CAGATTGCAAGCTATTCATCATCACAAAGCACACTGACATCAGGTCTTCTGTATTGGTAATCTTTTTACAACTATGGTAGTACAGTATACATAAGGCCTGATAGGTCTTGTAACATTAAAATATATTGAAATTTCAAAATATAGAGATTTGAGAACAATCCTTTTTTTAAACAGTTACTGTATTTACTATCAGGAGCCAAACTGAGCAAAGTCCTTGGTGGTAAATACAGAAAGAAAACACTGATGTTGTTAATGACAATAAAACCATTGTGTCGAGGATTTGTTGCCATAGCAACCAAAGGAAGGATTTGAAGTTCCATTTTGAACCTTTCACATTTAACTTTTACTCTTTCAGTCTCTCAGCCTTTCCAGCATTTGAGTAAAGAAATATCCAGTTTTGAGGAACTTTGCCTAAGTATTTCCATTTTATGCTAATTAATACTTCTACTCCACTGTATTTCTGGAGAGGCAAACACTGGTTAAGATTTTACACACAAAATATATGATGAGGTGCTTTACTACAGATTAAACATACCCAACAATTTATAATGTAGTTAAAATTAGTTTCACCTTCACCAGTTACAACATTAAAATGCTGGTCAGACATGAACGCAACGTTACTAGTAATTCAATAATATAATATCTAGTAATATAACATTCACAGGGAGCAATTTTCTGCATTATGAGTACATTTACTTTTGATACTTTAAGTACATTTTGCCAATTAGTACTTTTTAGTTACGTAAGACTTTGAAAACAGGACCTTTGCTTGTAGTGGAGTATTTTACTCTGCATTGCTACTTTTACTTAAGTAAACCCTCTGAATACGTCTTCCACCACTGTTAATATCTTCATTTCAAACTTTTCGCCCTGTTCTATAAAACATTTAAGCATCAAGTTTCAACCATCATGTGAATCTTTATAGCAGTAAACCACAACTTCATATCACATTCTGTTTAAACTCTGCATCCATTAAATCCACTTCACTGGTACTCGTACCCACACGATAAGAAGGAAATAATTTTTGCTTGTGCAAGATCATTTTAACCACAATGCTCTTCAACAATGCTTCTCATCACAGAATAAGGTTGACCTACTGAGACACACTGAAAGCACTGTACACTTGATAAATCAAATAGCCAGTAAAAATGACAAATTGAGGTTGACCAGTTTCACAACATAACCTGCTCACAAACTGAAAAAAACAGCCTCCTCTTCTGACAGAATGAGGCTGATCACAACTTCTAACACTTGTAGTGAACCGAGCAGCTGCTGTACCTGGTAAACCTCTCCGGGGAAAATGCAGGTGTGGATGCATCCCTGACCAGATCTCATTCTTTAATAAGAGTCTCCGCTTGGATCCAGACCATGAAATTGTTAGCTCTGACTGAGCAGCAACAGACGATCAGGAATAACCTGCAACTCTTTCCCTCCAGGTTACTGACTGGGCAGGCAGGCCTTAGCTGTGTGCAGTAACGGCTTATACAGTGTAGCCAGTTTATGAGAAATCAACAGCTGACTGAATGAAGGCAGGCTGGGTCAGACTCCTGACCACAATTTAGGGTTTACTGCTTCTTAATAAGAACAATAGGAGTCAGACAAGAAACATTAGTGGTCAATAAAAGCTGGTTAAGCATGTCTATATTGTCTGCTAATACAGTTGAATTTACAGAGACGTGTACTGTTCTGTGGCTGAATGGGTTTGAATCTGGATATCAGGTTTCTCTTACTTCCTTTTGCTGTACAGGAGAGACTCCCACTTAAGTGACTGAAACAACTAAAAGAGGCTTTACTTTACACACACTCTACTTTTCATTTATTGCTATCTCACCTTGCACTAATAAATGATTCAACAAATTGCCCTGCTTCCTGAAAGGAGGGGGGGGCACCCAGTCTTTCCTTTAAATTACACCATCTGTATTGTTTTAACGAGCACTTTGTCAATTACAACCTCTGAATAATGTGTCTTTCTTATCGCCACAGTCATAAATTCTCTTTCCTGATCTAAATTAAAAGTGCACATTCAATAAATCCAATTAATTTGGAGTGTGGCTGCTCGTGACAATCACCAGGAGTATTATTACATTGATTTGAGCTTGATTTAGTTATGACTTCATCATGGTGGGGTCACACAATCTGTCTCTAAGCATGACGTTACTCCAGGCTGGCATGTACAGTAAAGGCACTGGCCACTAGATGGTGCAGGGATTATTATTTTTCTATGTGGAGAAGAAGTTCCTATGGAGAAAATGGCCTCTTGAACAAGCATGCGCCACTGAGGAATTTTCATAAGCAAAGTTATTAGCTCAGCAGACAAGGGTCCAATTCAGCTGGGATGACTTGTACTTATGCAATATAGATGAAGTGAGTGGGAGGAGGAGCCGTGATTTTTAGGAATGTACACCATTGATCATCTGAGAGCTATAATCACTACAAAAACTGCTATTTATATCTGACAGAGCAGCCCAGCAACCCTGACTAACCCAGCAGTTTCTCTGTCACAACACACAGAAGAGACTCTTTATCACGCACAACAGACAAAAAGTTACATTTTGCATTTTACAAGTGAACACAGACCAGTACAGGCTGTAATTTAAAACTGGTGGATACACAATAATTACCAATGCACACTAAAAACTAGGAATTTCAACTTACGGTTATTTTTAACCCAATCTTCAAATAACTTGTTTTGTCAGTCCAACAGTCCAAAACCCAACGATATCTAGCTTACACTCACATAAGACAAAGAATAGCAGCCAATCCTCACATTCGAGAAGCTGAAACCAGCAAATATTTGGTATTTTTGCTTGAAAAGTGACTTAAACCATTAATTGATTATCAAAATAGTTGCCAATTTCTTTTCTGTTGATCGATTAATCGACTAATCATTGTTACTAACAACTGCTAGTAATTTAAACCTTCTTTTGTCATTTCATGATGTACTTGTATTCATCACAGTGCTGCAGACATTGCTGTTTAGTCAACCAAACAACCTATTCAACCTCAATAAAAGCCCAGCCTTGGACCCTGTGGGGTTAAGACAAGCATTGAACCTTCATGTAAAAAAATGACACAGAGGGAAGAGATGAAAGAACTGTCAGTCTTTGTATTTGTCTCTCCAGAGACTGGACAGGCGCTGGTTGAGTATAGCGCCGCAGGGTGCAGGTTTGGCTCTGGAGCCTGAGGTTGGCATATAGACAGCTTGTTATAATGTACTACAGTGAAATATCCCAATGGAGACTTGGAGAAGGTCCAGATATGGCCTCCTTTAAAAAGAAACAAAGAATAACCATGTTGATTACAATAAGACATAACCTGGTAAGATGTAGAGATGTAAATCCGTTCTAAACCACAAAGCATGAAAAATGAACACTCTTACTTTTCATTTTATTATCTTAACTGCGAAAAATAACACCATATCAAGCTTGAAAGTTGTACAATAAGCTAACAGGAGAATTTTTCTGTTTCCTGAGCAAACTGGCTGTCAGTGTTTAATACATCACACTGTTTAAATGTCATGTCCAGACTGCAGCCTGTCTTATCTCAGTTTCCCCTTTTCATGCATTATTGATGAAGGCTGGTATCACACACAAGACAGTGTCTGCTCTCTGTGCTTACATGTTCTTTTGAAGACACCCACTGCAATCAGACAAAGCCGGAAATTATCATAGTTTGCACATTCCCAAAATATTTTACTTTGTGAGAAAACCTGTACACATTATTAAGACAAAATGATGAAACTCAGCAATGACATATCTAGTGACTGGATTTGCACCATAGAGACGAAGACAAGAAGCCCAAAGAAATCAAAATAAAACCTTCCTGTGAATTCAAGTGGCTACGAACAGACTCCTTAACAGGATGTGACATCCAATACACTGGTGGTAAAGGGAAACACTATGTTCTGTGTTTTGAGTACATGAGATTTTATAGTTCCTCTGTAATGTTATGGCAATGTACAATGAACAAATGCTTTTCTATAGCTGTAGCTGTGGTGACTGACCTCTGACCCTGACTGCTAACAACACAGATTACATTAATGATGACTTCACTCTATGGATTCGAATAGGATATTTTTTTGTTGTGAAATAATTGATCTCATCATTTCTTTTTGGTCTTAGCTTTCTTAAAGAAATCCCACTGACAGGATGCTTAATTATTAGGCCTATGTGTATTGGCAGTGTGAAAATAATAAATAAAACACCAAAGGCAAAACTGCTCAGAACAGTCTGAGTACACAGCAATAAGCCCTGGTTACAGAGGCTGTGGGCTGAAGGATATCTCAAACCTCATCTGATATCTCATCATGACTCATGTTGTCAGTGGCCAAAAGGTATCAGTCTAGCATCATCTCTCAAAGAGAACCAGTCTGGCTGTTTGTGATATCCGGGAATACAATCAGACCCAGGATATTATGAAGAAATTAGAACCTGGAGGAAATATTAATTTTGTTTTTACAACACAGTACCTCTGTCATATAACAAGGGATAGCTGCCTTACAGAGGAGTGATTCATGTGAATGATGTCATCATGCAGTATAAGTTCCTATTTCCATCCTGAAAAGGACGTCTACAGAAGCAGCAGGACATTGTGCTATATTTTCTCATGGCTGTCTTACAACTGCAAGCAGAAGCATGGACCACAATATTTTATTAACAGCCATAGTGACAGTAGTTGTCAAATCTGCTTCTACCAGGCTTTGTACGATTGTAATGCTAGCAGTAGAAAAGCAAAATAAGTACACATATTCAAGTGAGTCTTAGTGATAATTTCATATTACTTCAAATTAAAGTTTCCATCATCATGTGTTTTCTCCAGAGCTGCATAGCGCTTGAACTCGCACAGTTTCAGCTGCTGTCGTAAGAACTGACCTTGAGTGATTGACTGTGTGTTAAAATGAAGAAAATCTACATAATCAAATAAAGGGACAGTGTTTGCATTTTCATTTGTGCTGTTAGGCTAAAGTATAACTTAAACATTGCTCAATCCCAACAAACCTGTAATAGTGTTTGCAGAGAAATTCAAAACGTTAATTTGACCCAGATCAAACACTACAATGTCTTTTTAGAAATAAGCAACAGAAAAGCAACCATGCTAGCAGCTCTGTGAGGCTGTACTGACACAGCAGTGCTTTGAGCTAAATGCTAACATACTCACAGTGACAATGCTACAGTATAGTCTTGTTTAGCAGGTATAATGTTTACCATGTTCACCACCTTAGTTTAGCATGTTAGCATGCCAACATCTGCTAGTTAGCACTAAACACAAAGTACAGCTGAGGCTGATGGGAATGTCATTAATTTAAACCAAAGTATTGGACAAATTGAAATTGACCAGATGATGGCACTAGAGGAAAAGTTAACGGGTCACTAAAGTTATTACAATTAATCCTGAGGGGGACATGAATGTCTGTAGCAAATTTCATGGCAATCCATACAATAGTTGTTGAAACATTTTCACATAATTGTGAAACCTCATGGTGGAGCTAGAGGTAAAGTCAGAGCATCACTGACATTACTAGGATACAGCCTCTGGGAACCATGAATATCTGTACAAAATTGCCAATCCATCCAATAGTTGTTGAGACTTTTCAGTCTTTGATCAAAGTGGTGGACCATTGCTAACAATATTTCGTTACATTTAAGTTTTAATCAAAACAATTAAATAAAATATCATAGCCACGCTCAAGGTTCATTTTAATGGACTTGAGTCTATTATATCTCTTACTCTTTCTTGTATAATAGTGACAGGCAAAATATTTAAACAACACTGAGACCCCTAGAAGTTAAGTGTCCATTTGCACCAGACAATGCAAAAGTGCTGAACACAATACTGATGATTTTGCAACTGCTAGAGCCTTACTAGTAGTGGGGCAACAACTGAAACGTTTGTCCCAACAATGGCCCTATAGGCATCACATTACATTACTTTTATATTTTTGGCAGATGCGTTTGTCCAAAGCGACTTACAATAAGTGCATTCAAACTCTACAGGAACAAGAGCTAGATGTCATCAAAAGAGGCCGTGGCAGTTATTAGAAGCAAAGGGGGTTTTATCCTTGGAAGTATGAATGTGCTCAGCAATTCATGGGAACACACCTATTAAATTATTATTATTCTGTGTGCAAAGTTTCCAAAATTAATTCAACTGGTTCATCATCTGGGTAACATGAATGTACTCACTCTAAATTTCTTAACAACACACCCTTTATATTTCATATGCAAGTAAATAAATAGAAAGTAATAAAGTAAATAAGTGGAATTTTTGACATCACTGTGTGGCGTATATGTCAGAGGGTCAATGAAATAATTGTGAATCATGACTGAATATTTATACTGCGTTTCATGGCAATCTGGCCAGTATTAGTTGAGATGTCTTGCTCACCAAAGTGTTGGATGGATAGACAGTCCACACTTGTTGATAAACTTGTTTTTGGATCCGTCCATATAGACAGATTGATCCGGAGGTAAATTTGAACTGATTAAGATACAGATAGGATACAGATATTTACAGATAGTTACGAATAAGCCCCAAACTGTCTAAATGCAGCATCTCAGTGCAGAATTTCAATACTTTAAAAGCACACAACAGGACATAGGATTGATTGAAAACACAGACTAGTCTGAAAGCAGTGAGCTCTTGCAATTATGAGAGCTTTGCCACCAGTTGCCCTCATTCTCCCGGTTTAACAGCTGTCCCCATTGGCAGTCCTGATATCACAAACTGCAGAGTTTCATTACAGAGAACTGCAGTGACTTTCTGCAGAGCTCAGGGACAAGGTACTGAGGCACGGACGTGAATGGGTGGAGAATATGGAACATGACCAAATTACATTATCTGGACGAAGAACCAGAGTGTCTGCAGCCCAGTGAAAATTATCATATCATAGCAACACTGACAGGGGTGTAATCAAGTTATATTTATTGTCTCTACCTTAACTGAAAGTATGTGTGAAGGATCAGCTGATATGTTGAAACTGGATTCATTAATCTATCCGTTTTTTTTATTTTTAGGACAGCTGCACCTGAGTAAGACAAAGTTTTAATCCCAAATCCTCACCTGCTAACCTGTTTCGCTTCAGTGATGCTGCTCGGCTTTCACCTTATTATATATATCAGATTTATTCCCTGTGTGGTAAGCGTATGAATACAAGATTACTTGCCTGTCCAAAAATAGATCTCTCCCTCGCTGTCTTTAGTACATTTCTCAGAGAGTCTCGGGAGGCTTTGATTCCTAAATGGAAGGTTGCCAACAGAGAGAGGAGTGTCTCTGCCTCTTAAGGCTCTCAAACTGACAAACAAGTTAGGTTGTTCATGAAAAAATATATAGAATTGTCAGCTGACTGAGTCTGTTTAATGTGTTGAATGAGTTAACAAGAAACATGACTTTAATGACCCTTTGCCCTTTAAAAGAGTTTGTCAGAAATGCCTCCAAAAAGTTGACTGGTGTGACACAGGACATCCTCTCCAACAAATAGGAAGAGCGACAAAGTTTCACGCTGGACACGTGTGTCATAGAGACGCAACCATCGCAACTACAATTCCTGTTTACGTGCTTTAAATACACCCAGCCATGCGTCTTTTCCTTCAACTCTAAGATAACATGAGCAGGTCAACCTTTGCAGTGCTCATCCTAGTTTTGACCAGTGGAGTAAAAATAGAGATCCAGAACCTGCCAGAACAATCAATTTAAAAGAATTTTAAAAAGTCATGAGGTAACAAGGAGGATTCCTTGGCCTACCTGCGCCAAAACCAACTAATGTCCTTGTAAAACATGACTAAAAATGCTTGGTCTGTGTCACCAATTGTCGCCATAGTCACAAATCACATACACTTCAAAATAGAAAGTGCTTATTATCCACAAAAAACATAAAGATGTCCATTAATAAAGTAATGCTTTGCACAGGCATGTTTCACAGTGCTGAAAAAGGGTGAAATGATGATTCATCTAGGATTTTTAATATTCACTAAGTCACACTACCTACATCAATGTATTTATACAGCCTGCATCTTCATATTAGATTCAATCAGTCCAATCAAATAGCTTATAAACTACTTTCTTTCTTTTTTACTTAAACACATCTAACAATACCATCTCATATTCACTGCAAACAGCAGTACTGCTCACAGTCTCCTGTAATGAGACTAGCCCACCTCAAGGCCAGTTTCCACTGTGCAGGGAGAACAATGAATGTGCCTCGTAGCTGCTGTACTGTACATGGGTGGTTTCCACCTGAGCCCCATGACTAGACAGATGTGTCAAATAAAACCACACTCCACCTTGTTTCACTGAGGAAACACGCCAGCCTGCAGAGAGCCAAACCCATGCTGTTGTAATTTTCATTGATGCTCTCTCCCAGGATCACATGCGTCCATGGCTCGGTCTACTTTGTCTCCTCACAGCTCACTGAGGGCGGGTTGAATCTGCTCCATCACATCATACATATAGCTTACCTTTGCATTCCTTATATCCCGCTTAGGTATTAATAAGGTAGAGCTTCTTGCTGCATGTTAATCAACCCCGTTCAGCTTTCTCCCCGGCTGCTTTTGCCAGGGAGGGGAGCAGCCGTGCAGCCGCTGTCCATGTTCATCCTCCGGTACTACTGTAGCGCACACACTCGCTTCGTATTGAGCCACACTCACCACGCCTTCACCCGCCGGCTATTATGTGAACAAGCCCTGCATCCCCTCCCTCCCTCGCTCCCTCCCTCTCATCCAGCAGCTGCCGACCGGCCTGGTTCACACTGAATCCCCATAATAATGAAGTGTGTCAGCCTGAAGAGTGTGTATGTACTGCATCCTGCATATAATATTATAGCCTATATATACACATTATTTCATACAACAGTTCTTATTTGTCTTATGACAGACCTTAAAGCAAAGTATGTGTTCCCTGTTTATACTGATCAATAGTGACCTCATCACGCTAAGTGGATTCTTTTTCTGTGTTATCACGAAAAATCTTGCAATATTCACATTATGGGCACAAATGACTATTGTACTCAATATTTAATTCATGGAGGCCTTATTGAATCATATAACATTAGTTTATTGTTTATGTGGATGCCCATAAGTTGTTACCATGACAACAGCTACTCTTCCTGGGGTCCATGTTAAAAATATTCAGTAAATAAATAACAATAAATCAGGTGAGGCTTTAGATTACAGCCCACAAGTCACTGTGTAGGCTGATTTTTTAGTGTATCAATAAAATACTTAGTGGGTACCTGTATGTACTGTAAGTACAAGGAAAGAAGACAAAAGGTTAGGGAATAAGGAAATGAATTACACTGTAAGTACCTATTTAATGATTTCAGGGTACAGTAGTATTATCATTGGGTAAGAGGGCAGGACAAATGGGGTAACAGTCTTGTTATCGAAGTGAACTTATATATATATATATATATTATTTTTTTTTTCAAAATTATGATACATTTACAAAAATGAATTTGGAAATGTGCATGTAAAATTGTAGTTTTATAGGTTATGGTTATGTTTTTAAAGTGATGATTTAATACTGGACTGTAAAATAAAGTGGTCCCTTGTTCATCCCCTTTTCACTGTATTTATAGCGTAGTATATTTTCAAGTTTTTTTGTTTGTTTTTTTTAAAACTCAGTTTACGTGTCACACATAAACATAAACGCATAGACATAGCTGTTGTGAAAGGACATATAGGTTTAGTCTGCTGGTACCCGGTAGTTAAAAAAGTACTTAAAGTGTAATTTAGTTCTAGGTCCCCCCTAAATACAAATTTGTTACCTCCTTGTTTCCTGTATTTCTTTAATTGTGCTAATTGGTACCCAACAAATATTTACTTTGTGCCCTGTATGTACAAAATATTTACACTGTAACTTCTGGGCTGTAAGTGTTACCCCAAGAGTTACCCCATAAATCTCAATTTGTTTGCAGATCCACACAGTACCAAAAAAAAAAACTGTTTTGCTTATATATGTTGTAGACCTGTCTTCAAAAATAATCAATTTCTGAAATGTAAAGTATTGCAGACTGTATGACTGTATACAGCTGTGTTTTTCATTGCATTAGTCTTTGGTTGAAGTAGCATAATGTCACCTCTCCTCACCTGCCTTGTGCAATAACTGTGGTTACTTCCAGAAAACAACATACCTCAGTATGTTTTACTGTATCCCTGTAGTATTTTAACACCTTTCTTTTAAATCTTTGTCATGAAATTGCTGTCTTTTAGGTCAGTAAATATGACTGAAGTGGATTCCCGACATGCCAGTTAACAGGTTTTTTGTGTATGTTTTGTTCTGCTTGCATGCACTGTATTTGCACAAAGGATTTGGTATGACCCTGAGTCATTTGTATTTGGGTGTGACTGTGTTTCTGTGTTCTCCCTCCTTGCCTAGGGGTGGTGCTGTTCACCCTGCTGTGTGTTTTCCAAAATGTTGAGTTGCAAGTGGTGGCTGCTGATTGGACGAGAGACTGATGGCGCCTACTTTAAAATGGCACCAGCCAATACCAGCTGGCCTCCTCCTTTTTCCTGGCTCTCAATGGGACTGTGCTGTACCTGTCAATTTATGCTAGTGCTAATAACTTGATTTGTAAATAATGTCTAAAAGAGCAGTCTGGGTAAATGTAGTGGTGAGACGCCCTTTTGTTTCCTTACCTCCTGTGAGGTAGGTATGTTACCTGTGTTTTCTTTTGTTCCTTTGTTTGGTAGGTAAGTTAGTGGGCAATATAGATTGTTTTGTTTGTTGTTTTGGCCATGCTCTCTCTGACACTTATTTTACCCTGATTTATGATTAAATCAGCTTCATTTGGACTGCTTCTACTGTGGTACTGGTCATCCCTGGGAGTAGGGAAAGAGGAGAGTCATCTTTTTTTTATGCTGTGCTCCGCTTCCCCTAGGCCGGGCGTAACAGGATCTTTTTCTCACGAACAGGATCTAAGTGATTGGAAAAAAAAAAAATGAGCTGCTGGAGATGATGTATTTAGCATGTGAGACAACTGACAAAACACAAGAAATGGTAACCAGTTAAAACATATTTGATTTTATCACAATGGCAATAAACACCAGCTGCAAGAAATGACTATTCACTGATGAACACTGACCCTCAGCATCAAAGTTACTGACATATGTCCTGGACTCTGAGGTTTGTTTTCAGCATATTTAATGGCCGAAAACCATCAACGTATTTAAAAGACTCTACAACTTAACCTGTAGTTGCCCTGCACCTCAATGTGGGTCAAAGTCAATGTTCATCACTATTTACACAAGTTTAAGTTTACATGATGTTCAAGAGCTAAAACTGACTAAAGCAGTTGTATATTTTTATTTTATTTTTTTTTAAATGTCCCTGTTGGCTTCATGTTGTGCAGAAGATATATGCTGAGCAAATTTAAATACCCATTTGGATATGTTGTTATGCGACCAAGCAAGCCATTAAGTTTGTTACTTAACACATCAGTTAACATCTTTGACATGTGCAAGTCAAATGACACAATACTGCTGAAGCAGATTTTATTGTTTCACACCTGAGATTCATTTCAGCTCAGGAGTGACGGAGCCTCTGAAATATTCATCACTGTCTTTACTCTTACTCAGCTGGTAATTTTCCAAAGAAATAAGCACAGCAGCCTAAATTCTGTCGCAAAAATAAATATTGAGATAGTATATCATGGATACCATGACAAACAGCATTTTGCAATTAAGACGACTGTTAAGTTAAGGTCTTGTATTGCTTCTGCTGTACGTCCTCAGTCTAAATGCTATGGCCTGTCAGAAGAGCAAGGCTTCCCCACCCCCTTGCTCTTGGATTTCTGACATCAGACATGAATAAATATCTCATTAAGATCCCCCAAAACCATCTGTCCAGTGAGTCTCCTCCTTACAGGAAGATGCTCTCATGAACAAAAGAGTAGGATTCCCTCATTACCCTCATTAGGAATTTAATTCTATCATCAATGGCAAGCTGTACTTTTAATACATTCAGAGATACAGCTAACAGCGTTTGTTTTTTTGTTTTTTTGTTTTTTTTTTGGTAATAACTTGCCTCTAAAACTCTTACCAGATCCAGCAATGTAAACATCCACAGTACATTTACAATACAAGCTTAAAGTGTAGAATGTATGTAAAGTTAACAGTGTAGGTTGCTTCTCATTTTTATGGAATTGTACTGAGTCTGCAGAATATTGTTGCAAACATGCACTAATAGATCCACAGTTGTTAGAGGAAAATGAATACACAAAGTACTCTCCAAGTCATTGTTTTGGACAGTAAAAAATGCAATGTCTACTTCATAGCTACTGCATGCAAGAATGCATGACTGACTGTGTGCACTTACTTTCCAGTCTCCATTTAATCATAATCAAATGTTGTTTGGCTCTAAGCAAACACACCCATACCACACAACAATAGAAACTGAAGGAAGTGAACAACAACACAAACTAGAAATGACTTTGTCTGCGGTCTCATACAGAAATACTTGGAATATGAGTGCTGCAAATGTTTTGTACATAGATTCTAAAAACATTTTCAAGCAATAAATGGAAAAATAATCTCATGTGCGTGATCAGAAATTTTTAGAAACATGGGCAGGTCTTTATAAGCAGACACGGTGTGACACATGGGGTCAACAAATCTTGTATTGTATTTGTATATATTGTATTTAACATTTTGAAATAGCAACAAAGAAAAGACCCTTAATTGGGCAATGATGCCCACCAGAATTACGTCTGGTTTTGGAAATGTTGCATATTATAACTGAGATTTGTATATATTTAGAATTTCTGGTTTAACATTCCTCTAACAATACACAATCATTATTTTAGCTTACACAGATACATTTTAAATATGTATTTTAAATCAAGGAAAATGGAACTCACAGACCACATGGTATCTCACTATTCCAAAGAAAAACACATTAAGGAAGCAAGTGAAACACTGCAGTATTAACTTCAAGCAGTATGGACCAATTCATTTTATATTATGGTAATTAAGTTGTTGTGAGTACTGGCCAGTGGGCCCGCTTCTTGAGCGTTTTTCACTTTGCTTTTCAGGACAAACTGATCTGTAGATGGCATTCAACATGAAACTTTACTAATGTAATGGAACACCCGGACACCTTTGGCTCACATTTCAGGATCTTGTTTTGACTCCAGCATACAGGAAGCGCTGTGTGGCAAACTGCTGTAAGTCACTGATGATTGGCTGCCGGCTGTCTCACTCGAAAGAGCCGTGAATGAAAACAAAAAGGTAAAGAGGACTGTCTGTTGTTCACACCTGAGCAGAAATGTTTGTCTGCTGCTGCTGGCCTACATTTCAGTTTTGTGTTATTAGCCAGCAATGTTTGCACTGGCTGTCACTGCTTATTAAATCTGCACAACACTGTGTAAACGATGATGTGTTAGCCTTTGTAATTAGCCTTTGTTCAGTTATCTCATGGCACACAGCCACTATGTCGCTGGACATTTGCTTTCAGTCTCCACTGCATTTGTGTGCTACAGCTTTCATGCACATGTTGTGATGGCAGGATGCTGGATGTGTAAGCAGGGGGAAGTTGGAAATGATTGGCTCCATTCACATGAGGACTGATCAATTATCACATATATAACCTGTTGAATTTCTTGAGTTTGACATTGCCCTGATTGCACATTTTGGCTGTCACAGGTACATGTTTAAATCAGTAGTCCTTTGTTCAGAATATGTCTAAGGGGCAGGTTTTTTCATGATTTAATCTATGGCTTGCACAGGAAGGTCACAAACATTTAAGATCACTGGGTCACAGTGACACAATACTGGGTTAACTTCACCTCAGTACTCATGGGTAGAAAACCACAGGGTCACCAATCAAACCCAAGACAATGGATTGTTTTGATCCTGTGTTATTGTAATTTTTTAAATTTATATTACTGTTAGGTAATATAGACGGTGTAGTCCCTCATTCGTCCAGGAGTGTTCTATCGTAGAAAAGGTTTCAGTCGTAGTCATCTGGACACTGTTTTCAGAATCAAGACGTTGTGAGAATCACAATTGAGAATGACTTCCGGATGGGAGCCGAAACGTCTTGATTCTGAAAACAGTGTCCAGATGACTACGACTGAAACCTTTTCTACGTTAGGTAATATATATTTAACATATTATGTAATATAATATATAATATAATATGTAATATAATATGTAACATATTGTATATATTTATATTATATATCCATATACATATACATATTGTATATATCCAAACTACAATATGGCTATTTTGATGAAGCATTAGACACAACAAGCTCAAGTTTTACCTTAAAACTGTTACAGATTTATTGTTAATTGTACAAAATGATGATGCATATAACATTCAAAACTGTAGAGGAAACACATTATTAACAATCTGCAACAAACTGTGACATGTAGGCTTAAAAAGAGCTAGAGTAGATTATAACAGGTTGCAACCATCCCATATTTTAGTTTGGGTAAATAACCCAACAGTAATATAGAAAATAACACTAACACTGGATCAAAACAACCCATTGTCTTGGGTTTGAAAGGTGACCCAATGGTTTTCTACCCATGGGTACTGAGTAAAGTAAACCCATTGTGTCTGTGCTATTGACTGTGTGATTGTTGTGTGTATCCAAATCAATTTCTACTTGTTTCATTTTGTTTCACAAAATAACAACATATTAGCTTGTGTATGCTGTTATAGCCTGTAGAGTCAGGATGATATTCTTCTAGGTTTCAACCAAATTACGCTCCAAAGACAGAACAATTTCAACTAAGGTATCAAATATGTATATACTAATACCCACTTGAGGAATTACAAAGGACATTGTAGTCTCCAAACTCTGGGGGCCTCACTCAGCTGGAGGCCCTGGGTAATCAGTGCCGCTATTCACCCCACAACAACGCCCAGAATAATATGTGTTGTCTAGTCTATTGTGTGTCTAGCTCTGTCCCTTTTGACTGAATGTGCCCTGCAGGTCCTGCATCACGTCTCCTCTTCTCACTGAAACTAGGTTTACTTTTTATATCTATTTTGTGACAAAGAAAATGTTTGTACAAATACTGGAAACATTTAGTTTCTGTTTTCTATTCTAGTTATGTCTGTCTTCAATTATCATGTCATTTAATGCTTTATATTTAGTTTTTAAGTCTGTGCTTTCCAGCAGAAGCACACTTGCATGATATTTGCATTGGTAAAATGCAGACTTAAACCAGTTCAGCAGGATGAGGCGAATGCAAATATTGAACTTGAATTTCCATTTTGTAATAGAAAGTGCCCCTGGTGGGCCCACAACACTGGCTTTCCTTGCTATATACTGCCCCCAAGTGGTGGATAGTCACTGAGGAGACCAAACTTGGTGCGTGTGGGGCTCAGGAAGAGACGAGCAGCAAATTCAACTCAGTCTCTCTGCACAAGAAACGGAGGGAAACAGAGGCATGAGGGTCGACAGAGGCTCCAGGTTTGTTATAATTTGGGTGCAATACCTGCATGATTTCACAAATTACAGATTGAACTGACTGAGACGATAGAAGAAATGCAAGATTTAGGCTATGATTAACAATGTGAGTGCTGCACAGGTTTGCGATTGATTTTGGTGCAAAAGTGGACATTATATTTTTTTGAATCACATAGTAGATGCAGTGGTGAAGCGACTTGCCAAATGATTAAGTCAAATCCTTAACAGAGATGCAACATATCCTAATGGAAATCATTTTAATGATTGAAGATTACATCAGCAGAGGCTGATTCATACTTCTGCATATAGCGGGGTTTTTCAAGGTCACACTATACAGTTTGATCCCCAGAGCATAATAATTATAATAACTGACTATTTATTGATTTTGTCCTCTCATGCAAACATAACTGTGCTTTCCCAAACTGAAACTGCTTCTATCAGAGCCACGTAGCCTGCGTTTTTGTTAAATTGCACAATGAAATGGTAGAGGATAATTCAGCATAATTCAGAGTAAGTTTTCAGCATGATATACATTATATATATATATATATATATATATATATATATATATATATATATATATATATATATATTGTGCTACAGTCAGGCGTGATGTGAGGTTATTGCCTCTAAAGATAGCCTAATTAGAATACTGCAGGTCGCAGATTTTTAGCCTTTTTGTAACTCAGCGTTTACACTTAATCAATAAAATAAATTGGAACGATAAACAGCTGTTCACACTGATTAATCATTATTACTGAAGGAAATGAAACTTTATGGCACTTGAGTATTAACTGTGCGAGCAAATAAGGCTGTGTAAAATCCCCTCGGATGTTGCAGCCAATGAAAACCACGTTGACATTGACAGCCGAGGTGCATCTTGGTAGCTGTAGTTCCTTCGTCGCGTGCAGCCCGTTAGCAGCGCTGTGCTCGCTGCTGTGGAGGACTACAGAGCTCTGGGTCCTGGACAGAGGCGGCTTGCGTTGACAGCGGTTGGTACTGAGCGAAGTACGGCGGCACAAATATCGTCCGTCTGTCTTTTAAGCATTTAACGTTTCCAAAAGTTGCTAGTATGCAGTCCGAATCGGGAATAGTTCCCGACTTCGAGGTTGGAGAGGAGTTTCAAGAGGAACCTAAAACGTATTACGAATTGAAGAGTCAACCCTTGAAAAACAGGTCAGTTCTATAGCTGAGGACAGTTATTTCCCACGCTGCAGCGGTTTTGGTGTTTAGGTGATAATTAGGGTGTAGACTTTCTGAGTGATGTCCAGAGTCCGTGCATGTATGAGGTTTCTCCACTGATCTTGCTGGAGCTGGTCCTCGGCGCTGAGCTCTGGACTGGGATTAAACTTGCCTCTTACTCCTTATGGTTATCCTGCTGGCATGAAGTTATGCAACACTTGGGTGTTGTCTTGTCAACATCAACTTCAAATATTAGCTTGTAGAGGCGCAGACAGGTCAGTTTGACGAGATGCTGCTCAGCTATACTTATGTGTTGATGGTTGAAGCTGATGGGTGGGTTTGTTTTTATATGAATTCTCCTAAAAGAGAGATTGATACATATCTCTGCATAGATAATAATACAATCTACAGGATAGCAATGACTGGTTTGATTTGTCAAATAATATTGTTACTGTCTTAGTTAAGGAAGTTGTGGTCAAATACCTATAATCCATCTACAGCCGAATTGATACATATGCTTCTTGTAGTGGAGGGTTTCCGAAATACACTGCAAAAAGTTTACAGTTAATATCATCTAGTATAAAGCTGTAGAGCTCTAGTAGTGTAAACAGAGAAAATCTGTTCAAAGAATAAATGTTGCTAAAATTAAAAGTTGGCATGTCAGGACATAAACACAAACACTGCAGTTGTGACTTATCAGAAAGCTATTTTCAGCTTTGGCACACTGAGGCCTCTCCAAACAAGCAACACTGAGTTGAGTCAGGTCTATGTGGTCTGATTTGACCTTTCACCCTTTTTCTGGAAGTACTGCACAGTGAGCGTGTTGTCTGATATGTCTGTTTGTTTATAATGTCATATTCAGATGCTATTAGTGCAGTCAAATTACTAATTATCTGTCCAGGGAGCTTAGGAATTCATTGATATTTATTTGCTTTCTTGCTGAGAGTTTGATGAGAAGATTAATACGACTCCCTTATCTGTCTGAATGAAGCTGGAGCCAGGAGACGATTAGCTTAGCTTAGTATAGCATAAAGACTGGAAACAGGGGGAAACAGCCAGCCTGGCTCGGTACAAAACTAACAAAATCTGCCTTCCAGCACCTCCCAGACCACAACTTGTCATTTTTACATTTTAGTTTTTGTACTAATTAAACAAGCATGATAAAACAATGTTTTTTTTGTACCTTTGGACAGAGCCAGGCTAACTGTTTCCCTGTTTCCAGTCTTAAAGCTAAGCTAAGCTAACCAGCTTCTGGCCTTCGCTTCATATTCAATGGACAGATATGTGAGTAGTATCAATTTTCTCAGCTAACTCAATGCGAATGAAAGTATTTCCCAAAATGTTCGGACTATTCCTTTAAGGCAAAGAGAGTATGAACTCATACACAGCGACCTGTAATAATCTCAAAACTTAATGGATGCAGTTTGACTTTAGTTACAAAATGCGTGCAAAATATAGACAAGTAACAGAATATTTTGGTCTCTGACTTACAAAATATAACCAGTTTTATTTTTAGTTATGACAAACCATCATGACTCCCTGGGTGATTTTTAATACATTATGAAACACTTTTCAGCTGTGATATAACTGGGAAGTTGTGAAACTCACCACTTTGCCTCTGTGTTGCTGATGACGATGATGATGACGACAATACATCTGTTAACAGAATGGTGTCTGATTATCTGTGTTTTGCATTTACACGTCTCTGTTATGCTGTTTAGCGGTAGTAATACATGGCTTCATTGTCAGGGTGAGACATACAGAGGACAGTACACCACTGTGTTCAGACAGAGCTCTTATTGCAGACGTTTGGTAGACTCATGTTATTTTTTTCCCCCTCGGGCTCTTGCAGATTTGTAGTTTATCTCCTTTTCTCCAAATTCAGCCAAAACACCAGTTCAGGGAGAAAAACTGTCATCTTGCACAGTCCTCACCTTTAACCCAGTTCTGCATTTTTTAAACTAATTTCTTCAATTTCTTCATTAGTGAAATGACATTACACTGTTACACATGCATGGGCTGAATCTGAACTGTGTTGTGTTGTTGCTGGCCGAGCAGGAGTAGCAGTCAGTCTCAGTATAAGTGAAGTACCAGTGCTGGTTCTGGAGAATCACAGATTATTTCATGTCATTTCCGCTGGAATATATGAAGTTGTCTGAACAGTTGTTTTGATTGAAGGTATCCCACTTCCTCTTCCCATCACATGAGGATGACCCAGCATAATAATAGTCACGCTGACTGTGTTGTGAGACATTGTTGCGCAAAATAGCTATACTTTTTTTTTACTTTTATGAGTTATTGACTTTTCTGATGTCTTGCCATGGCAACCCCTGCTGTTTCTAAATTTAAAATCTGTAGTGTGACGAAATATCATTTTAGCTTTCGCAGATTTTTTTATGTATTTTGTTTGCTGTCTACGTATCAGTTTGACAGAGCGCTCAGACGGCTGCAGACGACGTGCCAGACTTTTTGTGCCTAATATAGATGTGAGACAGGCGGTGAAACTAGTCTTCTATGCAGTGTAAATAAGCTGTATAAATTTAGGAGTGGATGTGTTATATCTGAAACTGAGAGTTGGGGGATCATTTTTGCAGGCGTGCTTGGCATGCAAATCATCTGCAAATATTTATGCAACAGTCAAATTGAGGCTGAAAGTCTTAGAAAATTAGGTTATGCTTTCTAATGCACAGGGAACATTTTGACAAAATGTTCATATACATCCATATATTATCTCTGGTTATTTTTATCAGCATCAAAATGAGACTTTGTACTTTGCTGAATATAAACTTGTCTTTCTACAATAACTTTTTTCATTCCATGCAAGCCAAACTTTTCAAGTGTAATAATGTATCATTCCGTATAAACACAAAGACCGATGTCAGAGCTTTGCCTAAAAATATATGCCTTGTTGAGAGTATTGAGGTTAAATACTGGCTTGGTATCAGACTTAATCCAATACTGAACATACTGTAATATCAAATACATGGTTATTGTACTTTTATAGTATGTTGCAGATTGGCTATAAGCTTGTGTCAAGATTGTGTTTATGAAATATAACTACATTTAAGAATGAGTGTTTAATATATTAAAAGAAAGGCAATGCAATCTGCGTGTGACAGAAAGCTTAGTCTGAGGTTGAGGGTTATGAAAGTTGGCGTTGGGAACAGCTTGTTCCTGTGGGGAGTCCCAGACAGAGATGCCTGAGAGGCCGAAGAGTTTCATCCATGATCTAAGACGGACCGAAGAGCTAAATGACACAGACAGGTGTTGTGGCTTGAGTAAAAGACAGAACGACTAGTTCTGTAGTCATGATCACTTGCATCTTAACCTCTTCTGTGGCTTTTTGAAGCACATGTGTGCTTTACATTTCTACACTGGAAAATCCTCAGAAACTTTAGATTTTTTAGTTTTGCTTCTTTAGTATTAATAATAGTAATATGTGATCTTTGTCAGCCTCTGTAGGTGAGCAGTAGGAAATGCAACAACACTGAAAATTGCACTTACTGCACAGCAGGTCTCATCCTCAGATCTTACTGTGTGGCCTGTTATTGACACAAGTGATTAAGTTACATGCCTGATGCAACGATTGTTTTAATTAACGATTAGACTGCAGAATGATTTCTCGATTCATCTATTAATTGTTTGGTCTATGAAATGTCAGAAAATAGTGAAAAATTACCCACAAATTATCCCAGACGCTCAGTTTACTTTCACATAAGACGAAGAAAAGCAGCAAATCCTCATGTTGATTTCTGTAATGTTTGCTTGAAAAATTACTTAAATGACGAATTGACTAATTGTTTCAGCTCTAAATGAGTGCTTTCTGTGTGAAAAGATACCTTGCACGTCCTCCACTGTTCAGCATTTGAAAAATAAAGATAGTGGTCAACAACTCTATGAAACCCTTTCAGATGAACACTCTGTTACATACATTTTTTTTCATGGCTGTTGTGTGTAAAAATGAAGACCGAGTCAGCTATGAATCATTGCTATGGTTTCCTTTACAATATTAGAATGTGTTACTTGTCTGTTATTGTCACCTCCAAGGAAAATTGAGAACAAATCAGCCTTAAGAGTTACAAGAACATCTGCTTTGTTGTGTTTGCACAACATCTTTTTTTACATGAACTTGAAAACCTTATGGAGTCATGTTGTTGGAAAGTGTATGAAATCCTCCTCCTGACTGTCCTAGGATGGTCTGGTTTTTGATGGAGGGTGGAGAGGGAGCATGAGCTAGAGTTGGCCATCCTGCCGAAGGCAAGTAAAAGGAATTATATAGGGCAAAGAACCTAATTACAGGAATAAGACCCGGCAAGTTCAAGTTATTCCAACCGGTCCTGGCTTCCTGAAAATACCAATGAATGCAATGTGCCTGATTATCTCTTTTGGATGTTCTAACAGCTTACCCTGTTCTGTTTTGCTCTGGCTATGAATCTCTAGCAGCACGGTTTATTAGCAGTGGAATATGATTTACACCCGTTAGGATTTGTACCAATTATATGTAAGTTTTAGACATTTATTTGACAGTCTTTTATGAAAAGGTGATTGTTTTGGAGGTTCTTGTTGGAGAACATAGTAAAAGTGGTTAATGGACAAGCAGCATTGTTAGGCTAGACATTGCCATTCCAGCTAGTTTACTAGAGGGGCAGGCTATGCAGTTACTTCTCTTAGAGGATGATGGGAAACCATCTAGCCTAATTTTGAATTCCTCAAATTGATTTTATGCTGGGTTGGACATATCTATATTTAGATATTTATATGTTTTGACCTTTTGTGGGAAAAAACAAGACCTTTAAAGATGTCACCTTTGTAATTTTAATGGCCATTTTTCATTATTTTCTGACATTTTACACTATTAATCGAGAAAATAATCGGTAGATTAATCCGAAATGAAAATAATTGTAACTTGCTGCCATGTTTGTATCACACACTTTGGTGTAGTATG
Organism: Siniperca chuatsi; assembly: GCF_020085105.1. NCBI lineage: Eukaryota > Metazoa > Chordata > Actinopteri > Centrarchiformes > Sinipercidae > Siniperca > Siniperca chuatsi. The sequence goes on along the minus strand of NC_058051.1, from coordinate 23,696,505 downwards.
AGGTACTGTACTGTACAGTATCTATATCCTTTACACTTCGTACAGATATACAATTGGTTAACACATCTAAATGTAGATATGTTCATATCTGTTAGATATCATATGTACTGCACAGTACATTACATTACACAAGACCGTGTTATGCAAGTATGGCTGCAACTTACAATTTGCATATTTTGTGAAAAATGTGCATCACAATTTCCTAAAGCCCAAGGTAACGTCTTCAAATGTCTTGATTTGTCCGACAAATGGTCAAAAACCCAAATATACTCAATTTATTATCACTTCAAACAAATGTAATAATAATAATAAATAATAATAATCTGGTTCCAGGCCATGAAGAGCCTTAAAAGTAATCAATAAGATCTTAAAATCAATCCTAAAACAAACAGGGAGCCAATGTAAAGAGGCTAAAACAGGTCTGATGTGATCGTACCTCTCGGTCCTGGTTAAAGACTAATTGTTTTGGCTTTAGATACAAGGTTTAATATTGGTTTGGCCTGTCAGCTGCAGGATCGTTTTGTTTAGTGGTGCTCAGGTGTTTTTCACAACCTCCTATAGTATATAATGTACAGAAGCTGTGTATTTAACTAGTCACGCCACTGTAAATACAGAGCTTCGACCCAGAGTCGTTTACTCGGTTCAACTATTTACCTAGTGGTAGTTGTTTTCCTCTCTCTCTCTCTTTTTAAAAGAAAAATCAGAGCCTACGTAATTGATGGTCTAGACATAACACTTGCATACAGATGCTTTCCATTATCACTGATTTGCTTGCTAGTAACTGTCTCCTGGGTTGATGCCAGCTGCAGCACACTGGGGTGTTGCGATCAGCAGGGGGGTCCGAGTGGATCAATGTACTGTCATGTAGAGTCATAATCACTGAGCTGTATTCCAGCTGAGCGGTCGTGTAATCTGCCAGGAGGGCCTGTTCTACTCTGTGAATGAGGCACCTGCAGTCTGGAACAGACAAACAAAAGGAGACGGGATCATCAAAAGCAGATAGTTGCAGGACGGTGTTTTTGCGGTGCAGTGTCGTGGCTGCCGTCTAACATGAGATCTCACTAGTTTATCGTTTCTCACTGTTCCTACACTGTGCTCACTTTATAGCTATGTGATATTCATAAGTTGTTGTGTATTCCTACTTTTTTCCCAATAAGCAATGGCAGAATTAGTCAGAGAACGTGCACTGGGCTAAGAGATTAAAGAGTAGCCCCTGGTGGAAGAACGGTTAAGGACTTTAATGATGTTTTATGTATGGATTTCAGTGGTTGTTTCTTGGGTATATGAGATCTGAGATAAATAAACTTGATTTGAAGATATTTGAATCAATAACAGTGTCCACATAGCGTGTTTTAAGTTGTTTTGATAGCGGTATATTTATACTTTGTTTGATATCACCATGTATTATGCTAAAAGTGAGCATGTGTGCTTGTGTATAGTAAGTGTGCTACATATGCTACTGTCAGTTTGAAAATGCATTTTTGAGTTTATTCAAACTGATTTAAAACAACTTGATTTGCCCCGAAAACTAAAACCTTTTCTCTACCTGCAGGGGAACATGTCATCCTCATAAATAACAGTTTAAACATTACAATGAGCTAAACATCACTGTCCAGTGAAAATCATGTGATTGATTTTGAGGTTTGAGACATTATAAAAATACTCTGCTTTAATAATTTATGTCTGATATGGTTTTTCCACAAAAAAGTTCAATGACCTACTTAAAAATTCCCAAAGTTATATTTACTCCTTCTTCCTCATAAAATAATCTGTTTCGTTTTCATCAAGTTTAACTACAAGAGGGCTTCAACTTAACGATTATTTTTTTTAGTGATTGATCGTTTCGGCTGTATGAAAAATCTCCATCCAAGTTTCCCAGAGTCCCGGGTGACGTCTTCAAATGTCTTGTTTTGTCTGACCATGAGTCAGAACCCAAAGATATTCGGTTAACAGTGATAGAAAAGGAGAGAAAATGATCAAATCCTCACCTTTGAGAAGCTAGATCCAGCAAATGTTTGGCATTTTTGCTTCAATTATCAAAATAATTGACGATGAATTTTCTATTAATCGATTAATTGTTGGAGCTCTACTAGACACAAGATGTGCCAAACTTCACTGAAAAGTCCATTCTCAGGCTTTAGGTTTCCACATCACAAATCACGCTTGTATGCACATGTTAAATTCAGATTTAAGGTGAGCACAGAGAAACTTCCCCCTTCAGCTGATAAATGTAACAGCCTTGTGGTATCAAACTCTGCACTTAGCCTACATCATTCTGCACAGTGAAGCTCAAACAAACAATAAGCAAAACACATTTTTGAGTGGAGCTGGACTTAAAGCTAAATAAACCTTTTAAAAACCAGTTGGATTATCTGAAAAATGCACTGGCACAAATGTAAAAACAGGGCTGTTTTTCTTAGCTCATGACAAGCTGACATTTTGGAGATACATGGTTTTCCACGACAGCGACTAAAAGTTGTCAGTTACAAACAGTGCCGACACATGTCTCTAAGTGAAACAGTATCTGTGTGGTGTTAAAGCAGCGTGTTGATGGACGGTGTGTTTCCAGTGGGCGCTTGCCCTCTCCTGTGCTCTGCTGTTGCACTGGACGGGGCTGGTCCTCTGCCTGGGACTGTGTGGCGATTGGAGATTCCAGGCCGGGCCCCTGAGCCTCCCCCCTCTGACACACTTTCAGCGCTGCACCACCAGCATGACTTTCATTGCTCTCCAAGGGCGGGTGGTGCACCTTCAGGAAAAAACAAACAAATATGGAGGCCGTAGGAGTGCAAGTGTACAGACCCTGCTCATTTGACCGTCTGTGAGTATGGTGCCTCAGCATCTGTGATATTGTTGGCATGCTTTAAGGCATAATTTTGGAATCTATTGGTGTACAACACTATATGTACACATGAAGGACAGTGTGCACAGAGCTATGTGTGGGAAGTATATACAATCATAGCTTCAGCAGATTTGTCCTTGTGCAGTATGTTTTGTGTTGAATAGTTTTGGCTTTAACTGGTTCTGGTTAATAACCATGATAAGTTGTCGACAAGCATAGACTTGATTGCAATTGGTTATTGATTTATAAATAAGAAGTGAGTACCTATAAATATTTTTTGTTATTTTGGAAAATATCACTCACCTTTTTGAATAGATAATCACAAAAGGGTTTGTTTATAACAGGAAAAGTAAAGTTTTCTTTATGTTATGCCATTAGTTTTTAGATGAGGTTGTTGTTATACCATTATTGTCCATTAGGCAGAGCTCCAGTCAATTATCAGCAGTATTATTAGTGGTGCAGTGTGTGTGTTCTGCACTTAATTGTCCTTTAACAGCTCAGTGTTTTGACTCTGATTGCTGCACTGAACATTTTAGTCTCTTCTCTCTGGATGCAATGCTACTTTATTTCATTTGATTGCTGTCTGTCTGTCATTAAAACCTGAATCAAAGACTGACTGTTTGACTAATAATGGAGTATGATGGAGTAGCGTAGTGAGCAGAATCAGAGGAATCATGAGTTGGGTGGGTGGGGCTCTTCAACACTGTGCAGCCATTGTTTTTTTAGTTTTTTTTTTTTCTCTTTGAGATACACACAAACATGAGAGTAGGTGTGTGCACACACGCACAAGAGTGAAAACGTTAAAAAGGACAAAAGAGCTTTTTATGTGTTTCAGTGGTCTGTTTGGCAAAAAGCCACCAAGCTGTTGAAAGGAAGAAACAGAGAGCAGAGGAAGTGGAGCTTTGCTTTGTAGAGAGGCTTCTGGTCACTCATGCACGCACACAAACACACACAAGTCAGTCTGATAATCAGGAATGTATTAAAGAAAATCATTAGGTGCTACAACTCTCAATAGATCTCAGCTGTAAACTGTTCTCCTCTAATTGGAAATATGTTGGGGTTAATTTCCTGTAATTATTCAAGTCTAGTTAAACTCTTCAACTACAGACCTTTGATGGGGTTGGTGTAAACTTTGTGACATTTATTTTAAAATGATGTCAAGAACAGCCTGACCGATACATCTGCATGCCTAATTTTATTAGCCGATATTAGCTTATCACAGATATATTGATATTGATCTATGTATCGGCTGATAAGTGACAAGAAATTCCAGTATAGAAATAGCAAAGATTTGTTTGACATAATCTAGAAACAGTGTCGCCGTTACATATTTTCTCCACCAGAGAGCGCTGACAAATTACTGTATATTATAACTGTAAAATATCACGCTCAGTACATATCTTGGTCACAGTTCTTTAAAAAACTAATAAGGGGCTCTTATCAAGAAAGTTTGTTTATGTTAGGTGTTTTGTGTTTAAAAAAAACTAATATCTGCCAATATATTATGTTATTTTATCTAAATCTAGGCAATGTTGTCCGTTCACACAGAAATATCTCAATAGTTATCAGATGGATTTCCATGAAATTTTGTACAGACATTCATTCTGCCCAGAGGATAAAGCCCACTTACTTTGGTGATCCCCTGACTTTTCCTCTAGCGCTACCATGTAGTTGAAATCTCTTGACAACTACTAGATGGATTGTGATGAAATATGGTACAGATATCCATGGTGACCACACAATGAATCTTAATAACTAATCTCCCGGCTTTTCCTCGTGCACCACCAGCAGGTCAAAATTTTTATTTGCCAATGCAAACCTTTGGTTTGTGACCAGTTACCTCCAAAGCTAATGACAATCCCTAGATGTACTTTGTATTTAGTGCAAATGTTTAGCAAATGTTAGCATGCTAACACACTAAACTAAAATAATGAACATGGTAAACATGATAACTGCTAAACATGGCTGTAGACTTTACATTACTGTAAATTATTCTGTAATTTCTTCAAAAAAGGTCCCCAAGTCAAATTTGTAGTCTAAATAGCTTCAGAACTTTGTGAATTGAAAAGATTACATGGTGTTGTCTGAGCATTTGTTCAAATTGTGCTTTTGTCACCGAGATAAAGCATTATTTGACATTACAGAAAGTTAGGCTATAATTTTGGTAAATATCAGCATTTACCTTAAAAATCTGTTGGGCTAATGTCAAGATTTCTGTCTTCTTAGGCCTCACAACACTGTAATCTGCTCCCTTTAAAATTGTATTATTTATAGTTATTCTATTATTATTCTAAAGTCAATGTAAAGGGAAATGTGTCTGACAAGGTGCACCTATTAAAAGTGCTCTCTTGGATGTGTATGCTTTCAGTTATAAATCAGTTTAAATGCAATGCAGTATAACTTCAATGAGGCATTTAAAAAAAACTAAACAGATTCTGTATGTTATATATACAGTATGTAATTTTGGCAAGCATTGTGGAAATCAGCATTGTCTGATTTTGAAGCCATAACTAAAGAATTTCAATGTGAACATTGGAAACATTGGGGTCCATGTGGTTAAAGACAACACGTTTGTGTCTGTGTTTTCTCTCGTGAAGTGGAGACAGAAACAGGTTTATCCTCTCTTTTGCCTGTAAGCGCTGCTACACTTTCGGGTTGTTGTTGTGTTTGAAGTGACAAAGAATGTGTTGTCGCTCATATTGTCTCTAAGGGTGTGAAGAAGTTTTATCAGAAGAGTCAGAGCTTGTGTTTTGTGGTTTAAACTTGAGGGGCAGCAGATGTAGAGCTGTTAATGAAGTTCCTGTACAGAGATATTTTACACTCAAGTGTCTTTGAGTCTTCAAGCTGAATGGTATTTTTAGCTTTGTTTTTTAGTAAGAGTCAAAATAAATAAACCATGAATACATAAAGTGAAAAAGAAACATCACATCCCGAGGACCTAAAAGGAGTGAAGTTTTGAAGCTTGTTTGAAAGCATTGTTTGCATAAAATACCCATTTGCACGGCACAGTGTGAAAGGATGTGGAAGAAACAGGGACATTTGTATTTGTGTGTGTGTGTGTGTGTGTGTGTGTGTGTGTGTGTTTATGTGCATGGAAGAGGGAGACATTGCATTTTTATATTTTTGCTACACTTTTAGCCACCTCGATAAAAGTAAACAAACATGTTGAATGCATTTCCTTTCTCATAAAACATGGGCAAAGCAATTTTTTAAATATTTTAAATGGTACAGTGTTTGTGTCCATGCCAATCCAAAGACAGGATGTTAACAGGATGCGTGCTTGCGCGAATGTACGATACAAACAAAAGGGGGACCCATTCGTAAAAACTGCACGGGTACCTTTAAGTAAAATTACTCATTATTTCAGAATAATGTATTATTGGATTATAATTATTGATGCATTAATGTGTAAGCATCGCTTTAATGTTGCAGCTAGTAAAGGTGGGGATATTTAAACTACATAATATATTGCTGGGAAACTTAATTTATATTATATAATAATACATCATGCTTTATTTGTTGATACTTTTTAAATGTTATATTTTAAAAGAAATTCCCTTTTTATGTTTATTCTAACTGGAATCGAGAAGCCACATAAATGAATTCAAACACTCAAACAGTGAAGTAGATTAAAGACAGGGGAAAAAATCAAAGGATTTGGCTCTGGCAGTGGAAATGAACAAAAAAAAAAAGCTGTTTTAACATTAGATCCAGTGGCTTTTGTTTGAAACATACGGGATGAAAGGAAACACAATCGCCCCAAGTCACACAGACAAAGGAATTATGCATACGAACACTAAACCTGATTCTGATGTATTGGGTGAAGTACAAAGGAACTTGACAAAAAGTAGTTGTCAGATTGAGAGACCCAAACTGCTGCAGCACTTTCAGAGAACAATCTACAGTCTTTGTTCTACTGCACTTCAGCCATTAAATCTACTTGTTAATTGATTTATCCTAGATCAATAATCAGATTATCTGCATCAGCATTTTCTTCAGAAATGAATGAAACTGCAAGTGCTGGGTGTTTTCTTTTTTGACTGTAGATAATGGTGAGAAAATGTGCTTTTATGTTGTATTTTAACATATTTTTGCTCTTGTGCAGGGTTCAGTGGGTGTGGTATTAGACAATGAGATTATATGCAGTGCTGGGGGGGAGAATTATGGTATGTTGAGGGCTCAACACCCACTAAATATGCTGTAGACCGAAGCTGTGTTTGACTCCACTGGCTAATTAGTGCGATTACTGCACAGCTGGATTGGCCAGACGTTTTACTGAGTTTTGTCAAAAGGATCACTCACTCGATGAAGGCTTCATACCGACAACTTCTGCTTCAGCAGAGACTCTCTATTTTAGGACTGCAGGACTCTGTCTGGGGAGTAGCCGTCTAAATTTAAGAGAGTGGGAAAACTGAAGCAACCTTTTATGAAAACTGTTCCTCTTTCTGTTGTTTTTAATTCTCTCTAATGTAAAAAGCTTTGTGAGTGCAGCTGGAAGCTTTTTGTTCTCCAGAATCATCAGAATCAGATACTTCAGCAGTTTGAAATTGCATTTTATTTGATGCCTTGACACTGAAGTGGTTTCATTTGTAGTATATATTTATTGTAGAAATAAAAAAACTAATTGCAAAAAAGTATGGCTGCAACTAACAATTATTTTCATTCACCAGTTATTTTGTAGATTAATCTAAAAAATATTTTTAAAAAATAGTGAAAAATGCTTTCCTAGAGCACAAAGTGACGTCTTCAGATTGCTTGTTTTGTCAGACCCACAGTCCAAAACCCAAAGACATTTCTTTTACAATCATAAATGACAAAGAAAAGCAACAAATCCTTACATTTAAAGGTGGGGTATGCAATTCTAATCCAATACACGTCTTTTTGTCAAATTCAGCGAATATCTCCTCGGTATGCTAGCTGTCTGTTCAATGTGTGACGTTATGCTTGCATACTCTATACATACAGTGCACAGTGTAAGAAATGCACATAATGGCCAAAATGACACAAAGATGCACGAGGATATGCAAATACAATTACGATTAATTTTTCTTGTATCTTGAATTGTTTAATAAAACTGTCCCGCCTATTGATTATATCTTTACTCTTACTGTGTAACAGTTCTTGATATTGGATTCCCAAGACAGTCTTCACAGAGCGTGAAGGGTGGGGTAGAGGGTGCCTTGTGCCCCTCTACACCTCCGATTCATTTTCTTTCAATGAACTAATCAATTAATCGGCTAATCTTTGCAGCGCCACAGTTACAATTTTCCTTTTGATCTCTGTACCTTCAGTCATCCTCATATTAACCTTTTATTCCATCTTCCTTCCCTTCATCTTCTACCTTTTCTGCCCTCCGCTCCTACTAATCTTTTTCCTCCCTTACTCGTTTGCTTGACCTCTCCTTCCCCGTCTGACCTCTCTCTACCCTCACTATCTTGTCATTTCGCCTCTCTTTGCCTCACCTTTCGAATCCCCCCTTTGCTTTCCCTCGCTATCTTCACATCCCGACTGTCTCTGCTCACTCACCTGGCATCTTTCTCCCCTCGGCAGCGGCCCGTCGGACCAGCACGGCTCCTCCAAGCCTCCGCTGAGCTCCTCGGCCATGACATCACGCATCCTGCTGCGGCAACAGCTGATGCGGGAGCAGCTTCAGGAGCAGGAGAGGCGGGAGCAGCAGAGGCAACAGGCCTCCCAGTACCCACAAACCACAGCGGCACAGACCCCTGCCATCAATGTCAGTGTCCCAGCCAGTTTACCACCTGCTGCCCAGGTGCCAACGGAGGTGCTCAAGGTAAGCAACTGTGGTTCTAGCTTGTGATGGCAGTGAAGAAGAGAGAATATGGCAACATGTATGATTAGTCAAAGTTATTACAGTATATGTATAAAGTTTCCACCTCTGGAATTAGAAGTTGAATGTGTCATTGTTGCAGTCTGAATGGTCCAGGCAGCGCTGTATTTATAGAGTTTATTGACTCGTGTGTGTGGACAGTCAGGCAATCATGGTTTTACTATGACTGTGTGTAAAAAAAACACGGGAGTGAGTGAAGTGTGTTAAAATGCGTATATGGGGATTATCTTTCCGAGAGAATTCCTCTTTAATGCATGCTGTGCTTCCAGCCATTTGGATTTAGCCATCTTTAATCCTATTTGCTCAGCTAGATTCACATCTTTTCATAGCTTTGATTCCCTGGCAGTCCGAGGGACAGGAGACTGTTAAGATTTTCTGTACAAGTAGAGACCGTTGTGTTTGAGGGTACATTTTAACAAGGCAGTTTGGTAAGTTTTCCCGTTTGTCTTCTGCATGTGATTTCATAAAGAGCTAGTAATCTTTGACAAATGTCGACAGAGAAGTGTTTGGCTGTGTTGTGTTGCGGTGAATATGTGTATGTTATTCTGATTTTCTGTGTTATTGCTATTTTGTGGTCACATCTATTTTTTCTAGAACATTTTCCTTTAATTCAGTGATTAACGGAATAAAAAACTTGGTGTGTGATTGTGATTTGGAAAAATTTGCACAATACAAAGAATATAAGGATTTTTTTTAGGTGTTCCTGACAAAAAAACTCTAGTGAGTCGCTTCAATCTCAGTTGTGTGTTTGTACTTGGAAAATGGGGTTTTTACATCATTGCGAAGGTGATGGAAATGTTTGTGGAGTTTGTCATGAGGACACATGCATACTTATATATTCTTTTGAGTATGTTTTTTAGATTTTCCTTTTCTCAAAGAAAGACACAAATTAAGCTTTTCGATTTGTCATTGATTTCCATTTGGGGGGTTTTCAGTACATCGATTTTTGTGACACTTTAGGGAAACCTTGTACAAATATATAATTGTAGATGTGCATTTGACTTTCCAAGACATATTTAAAATACTTGGGTGCCAAAAAAATCTGACTTTTATTCAGCATCAAATAGGCTATAGTTACTTAATAATGGCTTCCATGGGGAGTAATAAAAAAGTAATGTTATCTCAGACATTGTTGTTATAAAATATTGCATTTAGAAAGAAAATATAGCTGCTATACAGGCTGTGTGTACTTTAGATCATTATTGTTTAGACCCCTTGATGGAAAAGAGGATTTTTAATTAAAGGACACATCAAAGTTTTAATTGTACAATCTCACATTAGGTATAGTATAAAGTACTGATTTACTGTGAGCTATTGAGTAAGCTTTGTTTAACTAAATCCATCCCCAACACATTCAGAGATTTCATGGTTACTTGCTCAGCCACACTTTCATCACCCTGGATGTGTGTGGCATAGGCCAGCGGTGTAGGACAAATACAGTATATCCATTGAAAACATTGCCCTCCTCATGCAGCATAAACATTACTTACTCTCCATAATCTGCAGCTCTTTGAGAGGTTTAGGACGCCCTCACCCCGAACCCTTGCCATGTGTACAATACATCAAGTTAGAGTAATTTCTCTGCTTTGGCTAGAGCTTACAGACATTCTTCATTGACTGAAGTCCTCAAATGAAAAGGCTGTTCCAGCTTGGCGCTGTTGAGCTGGGTTAACCTGCTCCCCTGTCTGTGGGTAGATTAGCAGAGTCCACACAAAGCTCAGGGGTACCAGGCAGAGCTGCTGGACCTCAAAAAGTGCAAACATTAAGCTCAGATGAGTTTATCTAAAGACTGATTGGACCCTTAATTAACCAAGTGACCTCTGACCTTCTGGGGAATAAGTAAGGGATCAGTTTAGGGCTCAAGACAAAGGCGAGCACAGCCTTACCACACACCCAACGCTAATTCAGTGAAGAATGCTCGTAATTAGCCCCCATTTTTTTCATTCCATGGCATATTTAAGAGAAAAAAAACACTGCTTTGAAATTTATGTAGGATAACTTCCTAAAAGGGTTAAAAAATGATTTCTAGATCAAGGGATTTATGATGCCATGAAAAGAACAAAGTACACTTCAACCCTGTACAAAACGTACATTTCTTTTGGATTATACAGTCAGTATTGTTCGTGATCAGTATGCATAAGAAAGTATACAAAGATGCCACACAGATATCTCATTTCAATTGATTTCTGAATTAATGCAACAAGGCATTTGATAGAAATGCCCATTTTGTAAACTTTAATCTAATAAATGACATTATACTTTTATATTTGGTAGAATTTGTTTGTACAAATTATTTTGTGTACATTGTGCAGTGTAATCATTTCATGAATTTAAACATACAGTATCACCTTAGGTGCATTGTTGTCTACATTGGCCAATATTTCTTAATAAATTTAGTATTTAATTAGTATTTAATAAGTAATTTATTATTACCTTTCTAATTATTACAGCTGTACATTAAGTAGTGTATAAGACAGCAACTCGCACTGTCAGAACCTATTTTCTAAGCTGTTATGCTAATTTTAACACAACATTTATCACAAGGTTTGTATTTTGTTAGTAATTTGCTAAGTTTTTGCATAATAGCATGACAATACATCAGAGGTGGAGAACATCACAGGTTGCGCTGATGTAGCTGCTCACATTAGCATCACAGTTGTTGTCTGCAAATTTCACAGAGCACGTTAGCAGCTTAACTGTGGGCCAAAGTGGCCTATTCTTCTAGCCTGCATAGCAAATGGGGGCATTCTTGTTAATGTTTCCTGGTAGGACCATCGTTGAATGCCCAAAGCACGCAAGTCAAAAAAACACAAATCAGTGTCCTCTCTAGTACAGCAGGACGCTTTGTGCGTGTCTCTGCAGAGTGTTTCCGACTCTTTGGGGGTCATGTTGCTGATGCCCTCTGGGCCGCTGATGGTTAAAAACGAGCTGATAAACAACAAGCTGTCTTGTTTGCTGTGGTTGCAGATGCTGTGAGTTAGCAGTTGATGTCACATTTCCAAACAGTGTATTTTGGAAGAGTGTATTAAGTGAAGTTGGGTAAAGTAAAGTTCAAGTCCTGCTGGCACTAAGAACTCTATAATCCATCCGCTCTGCCCATTGGCTCTTACACCATCTGACAGACTGAATGATTAGTTTTTAGAGATGTATCACAGTGTATCTAGGACTTCTATAGATATAAGACCAATGTTTATATATGAACACCACGTTTAGACTCCTTATACATATTTTATAGACAGTGACAAAGACGCTGTAGAACTCCACTCTGTGTAGATTTGTCCACTTTGTATACACACCATGAAAAGGATCATTTTTCCCTCTCCCAGGTCTTTAAAAACAGATACTTTTTCACCCTCGGACCATTTCATCATAACAAAAGCTACAGTATGTATTGACAAGGCCGGGTTGTTACACCCTGAGGTCTGTGGCCCCCAGGGGGCTCCAATGAACCCAGTGCAGTGAGATCATCTAATTATGTGTGATAATTTAGGAAATCTCTGGAGACAAAAACAAGCTTAAAAAACACTGTTGCTCTTTTTAGTTAATGTCAAGACAAAACTAACTGATTTCAGCTGGTTAAGTAAACATACGATCTTTGAAATTACTATTTACCGTATAAATGAGACTGATTTTAGGGACACGACTAATGATTTATAGTTTCATAAGCGATTGATCAGCTTATTTTCTCAACTACTTAACTAATCATTTGGTCTATAAAAATGTCAGAAAATAGTGAAGAATGCAATGCACAAGAACCTGAGGTGACTTATTTAGACAACAGTCCAAAACCCATCAGAATCAGGTTTGTTGCCAAGTACGTTTACACATACAAGGAATCTGATTTGGTATTTTGGTGCATAACAATAAACATAATAAGTAGAAAATATAAAGAAAGATAAAGTACTGTAAGTCAAGAAGATTAATTATAAAATATTAAAATGACAATAAGATATGAACAATATTATAAAAAATACAAAATATGTACAATATGAATGAAAGAGCAGATATTTAGTTAACTATCATATGAGACAAAGCAAAGCAGCAAATCCTCACATTTGTGAAGCTGAAACCAGCAAGGAATAATACTTCAACGGGAGAGAGAGAGAGAGTTGTATGGGGATCCTACAGTAATCCTTTGTACAGTGTCTTTGGCCCTGTTTATACCTGACATCAATATGCATCTTGGGTGATCCAATCAAGTGGAAACCTCCAAGTACGTCAGTTCATACCTGGCATTAGAATGCGTCGCCACGTGTCTCGAGTGACCACTTGTGATCGGATCTCACTTCCCCGCTCTATATGCAAATAAACACGTACATCATTTCTGTTTGCAAAGACCACATGGGTTGTTGTTTTTAACCTGAATTTGATGAATTTACTGTTTATCAGACCACAAATGAGACAAGAATTAGGTTGGGGAAAAGATAGACATCTGATTACTGTGCAAAAACACAACTTTATAACTTTATTCACTGATTTTGGTGAAACTGGATCATATTTTCTGGAGAAAGGTCAGTGGGAACGCCTAAAAGTGTTGGAACGATGGCAGGAACCAACTGATGAGGTGGACAGGATTAACTATTAACTATTTATTTTATGTATGTTTTCCCACAAGCTAATGGGAAATTTTAATAGCAGCTAATTGACTGTAAAAGATGCCACTTTGACTGAAGGGGGAAAAAATAGCATTGTGTCTGTTTGTTGGAATAAAGCTTTTTCAACAGAAATTAAATAGCATTCAAAACATTTCATTTTTAACACAGTTGGAAAATGTGACTAAATTCAAACACTATACTGTGTATATTGTAATTGTTTTGATTAGATTTTTTTGTATTCAGTGTAGGCTTGAAGTTCAAGTTCAACAACACTTTATTTTTTCAAATGTAATTCTTTTCAAATCGTAGAAAAGACTGAAACCTTTTCTACGATGGAACACTCCTGGACAAATGAGGGACTACACTGTCTTCCTTTCAAATCCCTTATTCAGTCTGTTTAGGTTTGACTTTCAATTGGCTTTCAACAACATATTTTAATATTTAAGAACTAATTTTCAAAGACTTAGATTAAAATAACTGAAATTTAATACTTTCCAGATAGATAGACTGATTAATTATTCAGCTAAATGACTACCTGAATGTTTTCTACATTGCTCTTTGCTGATAAGTAACTCTGAGCTGAAACGATTAGTAGATTGACAAAAAATGAATAAAATAACTATTTTAATAATCAGTTAATCGTTTAAGTCATTTTTAAAATCAAAATCCGAAACATTCACTGCTTCCAGCTTCTCGAATGTGAATATTTGCTGCTTTTCTTTGTCTTCTATGATATTAATATACATATCTTTAGGGTTTGGACTGTTGGTCAAACAAAACTATTTGAATATGTCAACTTGGGCTTTGGGAAAGTGTGATGGGCTTTTTTATTTATTTATTTATTTATTTACTATTTTCTGACATTTTATTCACCAGAAAATTAATCGAAAAAATAATCAACAGATTAATCAAAAAAAGTCAACAGACCTAATACAAATGACAAATCCCTACACACACAATATGAGAGAGAAATTCAAATTAAATTGAATTAGATACATTAAGAGATTTATTAGACTCAGGGTATTGTGCCAACTTTTGTATCAGGGTCAACCCAACCTGAATTCAGTCACAGTTTAATTGATAAATGGCTTATAGTTAACAAAGTTTCGCAGTATGTTTATCCATTGTTTCCGCATGTGAGTGCAAATAATTGCTAATTTATGGCTCAAGTATATCGTCACTGTGGCCCATAATGTATAAAGCATATAGTTTTTGATAAAGCAATGCCTGCGTGCTGGTGGTTGTTGATGATCTGATAATAGTGTAAATGATCCTGAAGATGTTATCAGTTATTATCAGTAACATTATATAAGAGTTAAACACCATAATATGAACAAAGTAAAGACTAAAGGATTCTATTGATATGGCTCTTCTTAATGAGTCATTGGCATGCTGTAAGTATGTCCCCCTCGGTGGTGTCAGCCCCTGTAATGACGATTTACAACTCAAGGTGATCTCAGTCATACCTGGGGGATATATGTTAATGTGCCTCTCACATGAGTATCCCTTGCAGAACAATGATACTGTATCTGAGCATGGAAAAAAAGAGTTTCTGTTCTGGTGAGAAGTGGAGAAATTTGTCACAGACAGACAGATCTGTCAGATAACCTGACCTGAATTGTTTTAGTATTTAAAACATTAAAGGAGTACAAGCAAAGAGACGACAGGTGTGACAAGTGATAAACTAGGTCACACTAGTGTACAGTTCACTCTCCAAAGATTACACGGTTAACGTTCAAATGTTACATTGCATGATTACAAACGCACTCATGTGGACTTGTGTTAAGTCAGATGATGTTATCTTCATCATCGCCATGTTTTATTAGCAGTCAGTTTCCACAGATATTGAGTATCCAAGCTCAGCAATAGAACAAGAAGTCAATGCATTTTTTTCTTTTTCTTAGGCTCCATGTTTTCAGAAATAAGTTGCTGTTGGGAATTAATTATTTATATATCTGCTCAATAACCATATGATTTCAACTGTCTAGTGCAGTGTGCAGAGTTTTCACAGAAGCAGAGGAAATGTCAGAAGAAGTTTAGAGTTCGTCTAGAGCCTGTGACCTCCTCGGCTCTGTTAATGAACCCAAATCCTCTGGGCTTAAGCAGAATAAATACATCAGTTTGAAAACTGAAGTAGCCGAGGCTGTTATTCATTGGTTTTGAGATGCAGTATGCCTGTTGCTGCCGATTTTAAAAATGTAATTTAGAGACACGGGGAGATGCAGACAAACAAGGACGTAACAGACTTTATTCTTTGTGCTGTGTTGAACTGGGAATGCACGCTTAGCATCCACAGGGTTAAAAAAAAGTGGATGCGGCAAAGTAACAGCCCCAGGCAAGTTTCAGTAAAAGGGGTGGCCTTGCAAAACAAAGACACTAATTGTTAGCATCACATCCTGACATCAAGTGATACACCATAAAGGAATAAATTCAGATTTTACATAAAACAACAAAAATTTGAAAAAGCTCATTGTGCTAACATTCCCTGACATGCATAACTAATTACTCTTCTTGCCTTTTAAAAGATGAGCAGGATGTGTCTGTCCTCATACTAGCAGGCTTAGTGTTCCGGTGCAACCAAGAGGGAAGCAGCTAAAGCACTTCTTAGTTTAGATAGAAGTTAAACAGAGGTTTAATTATTTTATTTTTTTAAATTGGACGGATCAGTTTACTGTAAATGATGCTTGAGATGCTTGGATACCAACCTTATGAGGTATGTTTAAAATCAAAGTTATCTTTTTTGGAGAAGAGGTATTTTTTTTATCTATACATGGAAAATAACATGATAGTATGAGACTAAATTCTACCTAATCTTAAAGCCAATACAGTTGTGGCATTAACCACAACAGTGCTGAGGCATGCTCGTACATGTTTTATGTGTCTACATTTAGTGAACTATCTTTTCTGTTGTTATTTTATAAACCACAGAATCTGTTAGTCATTGCATCAAAAAATTCAGGCAATAGACGGGATGGTTTAAATATAGACTCCATATGTGAGCTGGAACTGCTCCGTTTAAAATGTGTTTCAGCCCGACAAACAGTGTCTCAGTTTTTGAAGTTGTTGAATTTGCCTGCAGCAGCTGATCTGAATCATTAATGCTGTGTGAGAATTAATGATCCGCAGAAATCAAATGTATCCACAACCGGGGAGTGCAGAGATGGGTGTGCGTGTAAATTTTGTTACATAAAATATGTGGACTATAAATGTAGAAAAGCAGAAAGTATAAAAAATACAGAAATTGTTTTCTGCTAAGACTCGGGATAACAACACTTGACAGCGTCTCAAAAGAAAAATGCATAATGCAACCTGTGTCAAGTCTATTTTAATATTATAGTCAGTGTGCAATACTAGGGACAGGAAAGACTTTGAGGTATATTTAGAGTCTTTTAATCTAATAAAAGACTACATAGCCAAACACATGAAATGTGACTACAAGAATAATATATTTGCACTTTAAAGTGGGATTATTTGATATTAACTTTCCCTTATCAGCAACATTTCTATAACCATCAACACATCCAATATCTCTCCTGCCACTAAAAAATCTCTCTCTTTTCTTTTTTTTTTTTTCTACTCATTTTCCCACCTTGCTACTCTGCTCACTTGCCTTTTTCCTTCTTTTTCCACCAATAGGTCCAGACTCACCTGGAGAACCCAACCAAATACCACATCCAGCGTTCCCAGCAGCAGCAGGTGAAGCGGTACCTGGGAAAGCTTGGCTCTCAGGTGTTGAGCTTGCCCTGCCACAACCAGTCCTCTGACCACGGGGGCATGCCGCCAGGGCCGGGCAACAGCGCGCCCAACAGCCCTATGGCCTTACTGACCCTGAACACTAACTGCGAGAAAGAGGTGAGGTCTTATCACAGCTTTTCAGTGACACAAACCGATTTTACCTTTTTGTGATCTTGCACTCATTAAATCAGACTTATCTATACGTCTTTTGTCCTTTGGTACGTCCTCTTATTTTAGATGGATGATGTCATTGATGACATTATTAGTCTGGAGTCCAGTTACAGTGATGATATCCTCAGCCTAATGGACCCAGGACTTCAGATGGCTAACACGGTATGATTGTGCTTACGTCAATTCATCCTCAACACTGAGCCTTTATACAGACCTAGCACTTCACTATTTTAAAGGTCATCACATGAGGGCGTTTTGTTTGGTGTGTTTTGGGATACAAAAAATCTAAGTTTCTTCTATGATATTCTGTTGTGCTTGAAAAAATAAAATCTCTATATATTGGGGAATCTAAACAAAATATTTGATTTGCCTTAGCTTTAAACTAAGTGGCTACAGTTATTTGAATGTTAAAGTTAGTTCTGCTGTGCTACCAGGAGGAGCAACAATCTCCAGTTGTTTGCCCAAATTTAAAGAAATAGTTAGACATTTTGGGAATTCTTTTCGTCACTGTGATGTTGCCAGGCAACCAACAGACTCAAGGAAATCACTGCACCCAGCCAAGAAATGGTTGGCCTTAATTGTCACTTTTACACTTTTGTGTGTGTGTGTGCAGATTAAACAAATGAGATATAGTGTGTTAATTAGTGAGCTTTAGAGGTGCTGGCTGACCTTTGGACTGAGCCGGGCTAGCTTTTTCCAGTCTTAATGCTAAGCTAAGCGGCTCCTGGCTGTAGCCTTATATTTAGCCTACAGATGTAGGAGTGTTTATGATCTTCTCATCTAACTCTTAGCATGGAAGCAAATATGTGAATTTCCCAAAATGTTGGAATATCCCTTTAACAGTGACATTATGCTTATTTTCTCACTGTGTAATGAGCCTGTTGTATGTCATCACCCTTCCCATCATGCTCATCCTGTGATGCTGATTAGCATCTATACGGGGGGGGCTGATCCTTGCTTAATGTCTTTGCTCTGTGTCCTCAGATCCCTGTGCCTGCTAACCTCATGGACATGTATGGTAATCAGGGTATGTCCCAGCAAGGTCTGCCCATCAGCAACTCCTGTCCTGCTAACCTGCCCAACATCAAAAGGGAATACTCTGGTAAGCAGCGCAGTCTGTCACAGCTTAAATCCTTGGTTTCTTTAATTAAAATATATCTATCAGATGTTTACAGCTGTAAAAAACAAACAAACAAAAAACAGTAATATCCATTCAGCTTCTCTGTTGCATAGAAAACATCAAGGCTACATGCATATACATACATCAATACATATGAAGCTCTACTCTCCAGGCCTTTGTGCAGCCCATAATCTAGCATTTTATTAATAGTCCAGTTCTTATAATCCTCCTCTGTGTGGGGATGTTGACTGTACATGACTGACATGTTTTTGAAATGTATTTGTATCCATTCTGCACATTTCGATATTGAAAACAACATTTTCTATCACATAGTTTCACAGTCCCCAGCCATCATGCATATGCTGGATAAGTCTGGATCCTGTGGCAAATTTGACAACTATCAAAGGCCTGAAGGGTTCCCTGTGGGTACGTTTCGTTAAAATGATCGTCAAAAATGTAAAAGTTACCTGCTGCACATTTTTGATACTTGCACTGCACTGTTTTATTATATTTTATTGATCAATAAAACGTTTGTTTCAGAAGCTGAGGTAAGAGCTATGGCAAAAGAAAGACAGAAGAAGGATAACCATAATTTGAGTGAGTTTTAATTGCACTTTTAATTGCTCTTAATTATATTCTCCGTAAATGTGAATGTTTGAAAATACTTAGATGTGGTTATGGTTGCCATAGTGTCATCTTCTTTGTTACACTGTAAAAAATCATGAACAAAATTTTCAGATGGTGTTTCATTAGCTAATCATTAATTTTTTTTCTCTTCTGTTTTTGTTCTGTAGTTGAGAGAAGACGGCGGTTCAACATCAATGATCGAATCAAGGAATTGGGAACTTTAATTCCAAAATCCAATGACCCGTAAGTTACTTTTTCTTCACTCTCCTTTTTTTTTTGTTATTTCTTATTCAAGACAGATTTGCAGAACATAATTAGTAACATTCCTTGACAACAAGATTCACCATTTGTCACTTAAAAAGTGAAATCATACGAAGAAAAAGCAGGAAAAATAGAATTGTAGATGAAAATAATTGAGGAAAAAATACATATATACAGATGTGTAATTCACCCCATAGTTGTGCTATATTTACTGGCTACCACGTACACCCAGTCCAGCCATCAGTCTAATGTAGGATGAGTAGCCTGTGCAATGCAACAAGTGTGGGAAAATGTATTTTTTAGTTCAGAGACAACCGTGTTGAAAGGAGTGTTAAATGATTTTTTCAAGTCAGTCTCAACACTACTCACATGCCCATACTAATGTGATTTTAATGTAATACAAGAACCCAGGTCTGTGCAAAAAATTATTTTAAAGTTCAGCTGAAGCTAATATGAGGCTTCAGCAGTCTTAGTTAGATAAATCAAGTCAGTATCTTCCAAAGTTACAAAATCCCCTTTGTTACCATCAGTCTACTGCAGCTAATCAAGGAAACACACAGAGGGACTTTTTTTTTTTTTACCAAAAAGAACATCTGAATTTACCCACTTGATTTGTGTCACAGTTGAATCCTCATATTAGCTTCAGCTGAACTTTAGAATGTATTTCTGTGGATTTTATCTCCCGTCTCTTACATTGTGAGTATTGTTTTTTGGCCGACAAAAAAGTGTGAACCTATCCTTTCATCAGTGGGACTATTTAGTTACATAGATCTGTTGGTTTTACATAATTTAAGCAGTTAAATCAATCACAAAATGATTAAAGGGATAAACTCATACACATCATACATACACTGATACACACATACCATATAAATGCAATATACAAATGTAAATTACACACAAAATGATAAAAGCACCACTTATACTCTTTTCGCTTGTGTCCTTTGACCTTGCCTGTGGTTCTTGGAAGATCCCTGCAGCCTCTTGTATTGTGTCTATCCACCCATGGTTGTTTTGCTAAACCCCAGCTGGGTGCTCCTCCCACACATACACCTACATACACAAGAACTCAGAGACTGCCTTTTACAAACAGATCTGGCTTAACATAGTTCTTATAATGGATAGCACATAATGAATAAGAAAACATACAGTACATGTACTTGTTAGCATTAGAACTTTTCAACACTAGTATTAATTTATTACTGTAAATTTGAATTCATCAATTCAATCACCAAAAACCCACATGTGTCTTCTCTTAAGGCTTCTGACCACTTCACACCTAAAACCATAACACCTCTCAGTATAATTGTGGAGACGTTGGATCTATAATAGGGATTTTTCCCATTTGTTCTAGTAAAAATCAATTTTACCCACTGCAACCTTCAATTCTTCCAGGAGCTCAGGGTCATCCTTATGACTGCTTGTGATCTCAGTGACGTCCTAGGCATACATTTTAGATACAGAAAACTCAGACCTGTAACTGCTAGTCACCTCTGTGACCTCCGGAGCAGCTCTGTTCCTTGTTCCTCCTCATTAGTCTCTTCTGTCTCTTGTTTTTCTAACTGAACGGAGCTAAATGGCAGGGAGTGGTCTATTATAGCAGTCTGAGTCTAATGAAAAGCTACAATCTGATTTTTTTCTGTGATTGCTGATTGTCTCACATCAGAACTATAGGATCTAAGAGAGTGTAGGATGTACAAATAATGGCTCCTCTGTGATTTTCAGGGACATGCGCTGGAACAAAGGCACCATCCTGAAGGCATCAGTGGACTACATCAGGAAGCTACAGCGGGAACAGCTGAGGGCCAAGGAGCTGGAGAGTCGCCAGAAGAAGCTTGAGCATGCCAATCGACATCTGATGTTGAGGATACAGGTAAACTTTCATGATGTCTAGTGATTGGAGGAGTTGTAGAATTGCATCATAACCATACTATTTGCATGGTTACTTACTATTATCATAAACGAATAATAAAACTAGAAGGAAAACGACAGTATGTGTAGTGTGAATGGAAAGTAGAGAGAAGGGCCTCGCCTGAAATAAAGAGTGCCTCCACTGAAGTCAGAAGGAATTCTTATAGTTTTATGAAAAATATCAAGCTTCAAGGAAAATGAGCAGAATTCTAATTCACTCCACTAATTCACACAGCAAAGGCCACATATTTAAGGAGGGAGGCGGCTGTTGAGACCATCATCTAGTAACTAATTGATCACAAGACAAGAGGCGTCCAGATCTGCTTGATTCAGCTCAGCTGACGTTGATTGATTGATTGATTGATTAATTTATCACATTGTGTGTTTGCTTTGTGGTAATTATTTAGACTACAATTAACAGAGGGAAACCCTCCAAGTTTTTCCAAGTGGGAAAAGTCAAGGCAAACGGATCAGTCAGGCGGGGTTTTATAATTTTATTATTTAGAATTTCCTGGGGGAAACTTACCTTTTATTCTTGACCACCCATAGAGCAAGTGAAACAGAACAGGGATCTGAGACTCTTCACTGACTAACCTGTGTGTGTCTCTCTGTGGTTTGCAGGAGTTAGAGATGCAGGCACGAGCTCACGGTCTGGCCATCACATCTTCAGCACTCTGCTCTGCTGAACTTGGAGCCCGGGCCATTAAGCAGGAGACCGCTCTGGAGGACTGTCACCAGGACCTGTATACACTCCACCCCCATCACCAACACCACCCCGCCTGCACTCCAGAACCACCCGGCACCCTGGAGCTAAACGAAGGCCACTCTAACTTCCCTGAGGGCCACTACAGCGTTCACAGCAAGCCGGCCTCCAAACTCAACGACATCCTCATGGAAGACACCTTATCACCGGTGAGAGGGGGGGACCCTTTGCTTTCGTCCGTCTCCCCAGACGCCTCAAAGGACAGCAGTCGTAAGAGCAGTGTAAGCATGGATGAGAATGAGCAGGGCTGTTAGCACCCCCAACTGGAAGACACCTCACCTGCATCTCCAACCCCTCCATCCTGCTGCAAGTGTTCTTGGCAGTAGCTTCCACACTCCCAAGCTGCTGGAGAGGCTTTGTCATGTTCGTGTCATTTGTTTTTGTTGTGTTTTTTTGTTCTCCCCCACCCCTGTTTACATGAATTGAATCTTTTCCATTCATGTTTTGTTTGTTAGGTCTTTTGTGATATCTTTGTCTTTTCAAGCCCCCAACCTTGATTTCAAGGACTGATTATAAAGTATGTTTGCTTTAATCAATACTTTGATGACAATGAGTTACAAAAATAGAAGTTTTTATATTTAAAAAAAATATGCATTTATCTTTGGATAGAGGCTAGATTATGTTTATTTCTATTGATTCCAAAGAATCTAGGGAAGTTATAAAACATGGTCAGAAATGTAGATATAATGTGGTGAGATGAACACTGCTTTTTAAATCACTAGCAATAATAGAAGAAAAAAATCTATTTATTACTATAGTGCTTTACACTCCTTGTGTCTTAGATTGAACTTGAATGTGTCAATGCCTTATTAAGATGTGTAAACATCGATGTTGTATTGCTATGCATATGTTTTGGCTGTTAGCTGAGTCTTTGTCAGTCTTCCAGTTGAAATTTCTTCTTTGACAACTATTAATCCTTTGTAGATTTGATCTTATTTATGTATCTATGTAAACATGACTTTATGTACACATTCCCCTCAAAAAATGAATTTATAATAAGGCATTTAAAAGAGCCTTTTTGAAATAACTGAGATATTAATAAATGAAAGCACATTAAAAAATATGAAGCTAAAATGTCTCCTTCAAGATAATTAAAATGAACAAAATCAGCATTGATAATGGCCAAGTTTAGTATTTTATTCAGTCTCATAATGAGCAAGAAGCAGCACAACAATCCAGTAACAAGAGAGAAAGGTTTCACCACACAGATGCATCCTTTAACCATCCAGTGCTGTCTACTCAGCAGTGTGTACCAGATATATTATCCGTATACATTCCTCACTGCCAAAACCACTGAAATACTTACATTTAAGAATTAAATAAAATATTTTTTATAATACAGTCTCAAAACTAATAGAATCTTAGCCAAAAATAGAAATTAAAAAGCCTGTTGTAGCCCTGACACATGCACAAGAAGCTGATTTCACTTGATAGATCTGATTGTTACATAATTCTGTTAATCTTTGATAGGTGATTAATGCAAGAAAGATGAATCAATTCAGTTTTTATTGTATTCTTGTCTGTAGTGATCAGACTAACAGAACCGCTACTATTTCAGCATACACAGTGTAATACTTCAGACGTGTTGATGCAAGTGCTCATTTTTATACTTGTCCATTAAGTTCCTAAATTATTGTTTTTTACACCACTGTGGTGACATTTCACATTCAGTATGTTTTTTTTCCATTATGTGAACATTTATATTGCCAAGGAGTATAAGGAGACTGCTTTGGGATTTTTTTGAAATGCATGACATTGTCAAAACACTGGAATGACCTCTCTGTAAAATGAAATGTGGTTTGTTCACTTTTTTTATCTAAGCATAAACTAACTATTGTATTTGGCTTTTCAAATGCATACAGAATGTTGTATGAGATTGTAGATTCTTTATGGTGTACGGTTGTTGTATATTTCAGCAGTTTGTTTTCAACAGTTGTAGCACATTGCATAAGTATGCCTTTGTTAATAACTGCCATACATTGAGAGCCCTGTTACAGCACAGCCTCCATTTTGTTAAACTATGCAATGGTTGAAGTTGTGCCTGCAGAGCAGCATCATGTCTTGACAATGTGATCTCCTTATGAATTAGTCTAAAACAGTATCAAAGTAATTATCTTTTTAATTGATTTAAGTGCCTTACAGTTGTTTGTGTTATCCTGGTGATGTGAGAGGAGTTGTAGACAGTGATGCAACATTTTGTTAATATTTTTACTGGTGTTTGGTGCTTAATGGATTAACTAAGGAGTGCCAAGGTATATTAGAAAGCAGTAGGAAAAAGCCTTTTGTCAGTACAAGATAACACTATAAGCCTCTCAGACTCAAGAACCACAAGAAAGGGTTTGTTATTATGGAACCCCCAGGTTCAGTATTAAATAAATAAATAAGACATTATGAAGTAAAGAATCATAAAAGTAAATAGAATAAAATCTATAAATAAACCAATGAATTCTGAAATTATTTTTTATTTATTAAAACCCATAATTTTTATTAAATGTAATTTCATCATTAGTATTTTTATAGTAACAGTGTTTAATTTATTTGTATTTACTTCTGTACAGATTTTTGTATTTCAAAGTGCCCTTTTTCAAAAGTCTGTTTTTATTCAACAAATCTAATTTTTTCCCTGATGACACTTATGTGAAAGATTTTCACCACCCCTCAAGCCGTCACTCAGTCCTCCCTACAGGCTTAACAACAGCCACAAAATTTAGCCAGCTAGCTCCCATTAGCCAGAGCAACGACAATGCCAAAACTAATGCTTACCAGCTGCTGCAGCAACCAAGCAGAGTGCACAGACCATGGCACAGACACAGTAACTAACCTCTACGTTTATTTAGCACAATGTGGCTACAAATGCTACCTAGCTAACTAGCTAGGTTGGTTTGTAAACTTGGATTATTACTCAGCATCTAAGTGAAGAGCCAGTGTTAACAGTAGAACTTGTTAATTCAGTTATCTTGGCAATGTTGTGTTTCTAAAGTTATTCCTTAGAGAAAGACACAACTCTTAAGATGGAGCTTAAATCTGTTTGGTTGGCTAGCTGGCAGTTGTTGAGCCTGCTGAGAGGGTGGAGGCATATGATTGGCTGAACCTCCACTGTCATGAATTTTGAGCATTTTGAAATAAAAAGTGTCATTGGGGAAAGTGCAAGGCTATGAAAATAAGAATGATGAAACATTTCATAGTAATGAGTTGAGTTTTAATCATTTATAGAAGTATTTCACTAGCGGTGTGGCTCTAGCCATGGCAATGTCAATTAGTGGGTCCAGAACTTTGGTGCACACTGAAATATCTCAACTATTGGATGGATTGCTATGAAATTTTGGTAAGACATTCTTGGTGCCGAGTGGATAAATCCTAATTATTTTGGTGATCCCCTGACTTTTCATTTAGCACCACCAGCAGGTTGACAGTTATGGTTTTTACTTGACAATTATTGGATGGATTGCCATGACATTTGGTTAAGACACTTAATAACTTTGGCGATCCCTTAACTTTTCATCAAGCGCTATCATCAGGTCATAGTTTTAATTTGTCCCATACTTTGATTTATGACCAGATACCTGCAAAACTAATGACATTCCCATCAGCCTCAGCTGTAGCCTACTTTATGTTTAGTGCTAATTAGCTAATTTTAGTATGCTAATATGCTGAATTAAGATGGTGAACATGGTCAACATTATGCTAACGTTAGAATTTAGCTCAAAGCACCGCTGTTGCTGTAGACTCTTAGTCTTGTTATATTTTACTTGTTTATTCATGTGATTATTTATTTCATAATTTCTTATTTATTTATTTAATATTGAACACTTTGGGGTGGTTGTGCATTTTGTTTTATCTTTATTAAGGTCAAATTCTACACTGAAGGCAGTGTTTCCAAAGTTGTACTGAATATTCAGCATCCTTTTGAGACTATATGTAGCTCAAAGTGATGAGTGCCAAAATTAGATATACAATAAATGTATATAAAGATATAAATAGCAATTTTTAACAGCTTAGCTGATGCACCTCTGTTAGCGGTGTTTCTCCTGTGTAGTTACTAGCAATACCTAAAACATTATGGCAATCAGGTCATAAATAAACTACAAACAGGTGAAGTACATTGTGAAAGTTAATTTCTGTCCTTGGAAACAGTAGTTTGACAAAAGAAAATTAACTCAAGCTCTACTTACTATAATAATAGCTTTTCTGGAGCTTTCAACTGCATCTCACAGTCTTCATCAACAGATGGAGATAGCTCAGCTGTCACATGAAAGTGAAGTTGTATGTAACTTCTATCGTTAAGACCATGAGATGTGGTTGAAAGCCCGGAACAACCTAGTAAGTGGACCTTAAATTGAGATTTGTTTGTCATAGATGAATTACAGCTTCAGTGGACTGCAGAATGGCCCGTATGGTGACACCAATCCCACGTACTGAGCCTTAATAGTGCAATACACATAGGCCTGTAACATTGCCCTTTGCCTGAACCCAGATCAGCTTTTTTTGAATGGAATAGATAAATGAACTAAACCCTAAAATGTGACTGGATGGTGATGGCACTTAATTTAAAGCCATCACTATGACAGATTTCTCATAATGAATCTTTACAGCTGTTCATTATTATGGCACATTATGGGTAAACCACTAATGAAGAGCCATCTCTTGTGCTCATTCTCATTTCTGTGGTTCATGCAGACAATGTTCTCTGCTGATGTTGTTACTGTTCTTATTCTTACAGTTTATATGAGATGAATGTAGCAATAGTTACTGTACACACTGGTTTCAGATTAGTGAACTCAAACTCATTAGTACTCAATGTGGAAACTGTCATGTGAGAAATATTAAAAGTTTTATTTGACTGTTTGTAGAGCTTGTTCTTCCTCAAAATCTTAATTCTAACGACTTTAGATGTAATCTAAAACTGCTAAGGCTAACTTTTTGTTGTAAAGATCTATTATTTATAAATAAGGTAACACTTTACTCCCCCTATTTAGCATTTATAAGCAATACACAAACATTTAATAAATGGTTCATAACACACTCTAATGTAGATGTAAGCAAGGCAAAAGATTGTTGACAGAGAGGTTTTATGGTATATTATTATACCTGCACATCCCACTCCTGTGGCGAGAGGAATACTCAGAGAGCTAGCGCAGAGCTTAAGATGCTCCTTGAGGGATTTTCTGCACCAGTGTGCAGTCCTGGGGCCACACAGGCTGCTCCAGGCCCAGCATGCACTGGATGATGCGGCCCTTCTTGTCTGTTGTCAGCAGCCCCCTCTTGTGGGCAACATACACTACAGGGACATGTTGATATTGACCGCCTAGCACTCACAACATGCCTTAACAGACTGAGCCAATAGACAGAGGCTAGTAGAAACCAAGGTTTGGGGTGTTTGGAGGGAGCTGGGTTTCAACTCTCAGCCGTGGTTTGCACCAGCATGGAGGTTCAAAGGAGCACTGGCTGTGTAGGAATAATGTTTCAACATGTAGCAGCCTAAATTTTGGTTGTGAGACACTTAAAGCGTCTATCTTTAGAAAGTTGTAGCTACAGAGGAGTCCTTTCAGTTGACCTTTAGCAACCAAGTGTTTTTTGTCACAACATGCATGCTGATGCTTGCTTCTACACAATGTATGGTTGCCTTTATTTCTTAGAAATCTTGTTATTAAACTTGCAAGATGGGACTGTTTTTGCCTTTCTTGATGCTGCGTTCAAGTGCTTGTGGGAAACTCCAGGAGCTCCTGAAGTCCTGAAAGATAATTTTTTAATTTGGGCAACAAGATAATAACTTGTTCACACCATATGAATCCTGTTCTCACAAGTTATTATCACAAAATACTAATTTATCAATATTCAATAAAAGAAAGAACCAAATTCACATTAGTCTTCTTATTATTTCTGTTTATTGTTTGTTTTTTGTGTTTTCATTTCTCGACAACATAGCTTGTCAATGCAAGGCTTTTTAACTGTCAAATATCTGTTGTCTGAGCCCAAATGCACTAACAAGAAAGTTAGTTTCTACTTGCAAAATTACCATCTACAATAACATAATTATAGTCTCAGCAAACACTTATTTTTCTTCCATACCAGCATGAACTGCAACCCACAGTATGTCTGCCCAAAAATCAAGAAACCAGTCAGAAAACTTTCATTGTTTTTTCAAAAATGGTTGGCAGTGAGGTCAATTATACACACTTAGTTTCCACATGGGGTTACCACATGCAAGACCATCAGGAAAATTACTCTCTTGATCAATGATCATGCAATGACGAGTACCTTTAATCCCATTACAGATCTGGTGGGAGAGTTTGGACGAATGCACCACAAAGAGTTAGTACTTACTTTTCTAATTAATATTTTACATACAAAAAATATGATCAACTTAATTCATTATTAAAGATTAAACCACCCAGCAGAATATAAAGCAGTTACAATTAGCTCCAACTGTCATAAATCTACTTAGAAGCTTTTGCACAGTTTGCAAACTTTATTGGAAAGTTTAGAGGCTCTCCACACTGTAAATTCCTGCCCTCAGCCTCCAGTAGCTCAAACAGGCCACGGCACTTCATCAGGGCCATCTAAGGTGTATTAAGAGAATTACAGTGGTTAGTTGGAGACAAAATGGCAGAGAAGAAATACATACACCCTCTATTGTATATGGTGATACGGCAATAGAGAGATGCCACCAAAACTACCACATCTATACTGTGTACCAGAAAGAGTTACTTTTCTAATTAATATTTTACATACAAAAAATATGATCAGCTTAATTAATTTTTATAGATTAAACCACCCTGCAGTATATCAAGCAGTTAAAATTACCTCCAACTTCTCCAAATACAATATTAAAGTACTGCTGACATGTTAATGCATCAATAAAAATGACTGAATAATATAATACTGACAGTGACCATTCTGCATAAAAAATACTTTTACTTTTCACACTTTAAGAATATTTTACTGATAATACTTCAGTACCTTTACTTAAAGGGTCGGATAGGGTAGCTATTTATCCCCGAGGGGAAATTTCAGTCTCACAATGGCAGAGATATGTAGGGAATAGAAAATGAAGAATAAATAATGAATAGATAAGAAATACAATAAAAAAGAATACAAATATGTGTATGTAAACATATTTAAAAACAGTGCAAATAGTGTCCACATGTACAGTCAGTACGGTTTAGTACAGTCCATGAGCATCATGAAAGGCCTCTGAAACCACCAAGTTGGCTGAGACTGAAGTTATTACGGCAGGCATCATTGTGTAGTCGAATGGCTGTTCCTTCAAACACCTTGGTAGGATGAGACGCTTACTGAAGGTGCATCTTGGGCCGTTCACCTCCTCATGAAGAGGATGAGATGGGTTCTCCAGTATGTTAAAGGGAACTCCATCGATTTTACACATCTAAATCTATTTACAGGTCTTGGGGAATACTACTTCATATGTGAAAAAATTGTATAAAGCCTTTCGTGGCTCCAATTAGAGCTGCGTGAAATCTGATAAATTGCCTTGAGGGATGTCACTTGAGGCAGCGTTGGTCTGGGATGAAGAATACAAGTTTGAAAATGAAAACAATCTGGGGGTGTGGAGTTAGAAAGAAGTGAGCTTACCAGAACCCTGTAGCTGCTCCTCATCACTGCTTGAGGGTAACTCAAGGCTTTATTAGCCGCTACTAGCATAACACACTGAAATCTCCAACTGAACTGTCAGTGGTCGAGTTGCATTGTGGGTAATATAGGTATGAAACGATATGAAAATTTCATATCCATATTATCCTGGCCAAAATAATTGCGATCCACGATATTATCCCGATAATCATCAGAATATGCTTAAAACTCTTAAAATGGCACTAAAACATACTGGAATCACTCCCCCTTACATTTTGTTAAGAAACAAATATTTTTATTGCATAGATAGGATACACATCTTTTTAGTGAGCATCCTTTTTAGTGAAAAACAAACAAACAATCTTAAATAAGGTAATCATAAATCATAAGCCCCCCCTGCATAAATAAAGGATAAATAATACAAAAATAGCAACATTGTGTGAGTCTGTTCTTTTTAATGATAATAAATCAGGCTCTATTTTTCACTTCTCTACCATGATGTCAAATAGTACAGACAGCAATTTCATCAATTACATGAGTATATATAATTCACCCCTGACTTAAGAAATACAGGAATTATTATTATTATTATTACTTTAACAAAAATAAAGTCCAACTGGCATTGGCATTGGGCTTTTCAAGTCACTCGTGAGGATACTCACGATAATCCCGATTGGAAATTCACCACCATCAATTTATCTTGAGTGTTTTTTATCCCAATCTGTGATAAAATTACATATCGTCCCATACCTAGTAGGGTTTTAACAAGGTAGAAGAATGCGTTGAATAAAAAAGACGATATCTCTGATTGTGATACTTTTTTTTAAAAACTGCCCATCTTGAGTCTGACAATTCTATAGGAGTGCAATGCGTACTCTTTTAAGTCAATATTTGAATGCAGGACTTTTACTTGTAATGGAGTACTTTTATGCTGCTTTTACTTAAATATAGGATCTGAATACTTCTTCCACCACTACTGTACATATTTTACACATGATTGACCGCAGCCTAAAATAAAAAGGTATTTCACCTCCCACAGTCAATGGGGAATACTAATGGATGCATAACCAAGGAGTATATAGAGTGAACATACAGTGTGACCAATGAACCTGAACAAATTATAGATGAAAACATTTTAATAACATAAAATAAAAAACGTAAAATCAATCAAATATTTCAGCCTACTCTGTCATGCTTTATGGAGTGACACCTAAAACGTACAGGAGGACTCCTGTCCCAAAGGGTGGCAGTAGTTACCTGCTTAAATAATGTTGAGACACACAAGCTACAGATCATGTGAATTTCCACGAGGCCAATAGAAAAAACCCTTAGTAATGCAGGCAATTTATTACATATATATGAATAAGATGAGACAGTCATGCTGTTTTTTGCGCATTCAAGTTTTTACGATTTATAATGTTTGTGATTTGTGTTTGCAGGTCAGAGGTGAAAGGCAGAGAATGAATTTCTCAGTGATAGCACATCTCTGATATCTCCATGGCCAGCTCTATAAGTTCTCCTGCGTCCTGGCAGGAACCACAACAGTTACAGTCCAGGTCCAGCTCATGATCGCAGCAATCCTTTCCCTGCTGGTCTCTCTCACTGGACGCCTTGATGTATTTGTATGAGGGAAAACAGCGGCTCACAGTCCTCTCACACGTATCCAGTAGCAGGACCATTAACTCATGGAAACGACAATGCAAACAGGCGAGAAGAAGTGCTGCACAGTCGTCTGCTGGTTGTGACAAGGAAGAAAAGAAGAAAGAGGAATGTAAACAACAAAGTAAATTGCTTAGTAAGAAATTACTCTTGTCATCCAGTGCACCTCTGGCCAGAAATCAACAACACCACTCATAATCCTGTTAATGATTAACACTACAGTTTCAGGGCTACACGATGTAATTATATCAACTGTTGTACCTCCGGTGCCAGGCTGGTATGAATCATCAGAGGAAAAAAGGCTGCTGCTGTTCTTAAACTTGTCAGAACACATGGAGAAGCTGGATCCACCCCATTCACTGCCACCCAAGGAATCATAGGAAATGGGGTTCGGCTTGTCGGGTTCTTGCTCTGAGATGGTACTCAGTCTGCGTACCCCACTGACCAACTTGGCCATCATCTTTTTAGATGGACTGCCCATCACTGGCTTGGGGATGCTTCCTTCTGAAAGGACGATACAAGCAATACATGATTTTGGATACACACACATTACTGATATAAAAATTCAGTGCTGGTTCAGCACCCAGTCCAGGCACTGTTAGACAAGTTATTCAGATCCTCAATGAGGCAGTTTTAATTATTCAGAGCACCATTAACATGCAGTATTTCAGGGAGGTGAGACTTGAAGTGTATAATGGAGAAGGCTTGCTCAATAAAACTTCAGCTAGGAGAGATTATTGATTTGCAAGCTTTTATTTGGATCCAGTTTCCTGGATTGAATCGGGCCCAAGGAAAATAAATACAGTGTGAAAATATACTCTCCCACTAACATTTGGCATGCACCACAACGATCAGTCACTCTACAATTTTAACTTCCTATTCTAGTTCTGACTAACAATAACTTCATTCAAGCACTATTTAGCCTAATCAG
Source organism: Siniperca chuatsi (assembly GCF_020085105.1). Classification (NCBI taxonomy): domain Eukaryota; kingdom Metazoa; phylum Chordata; class Actinopteri; order Centrarchiformes; family Sinipercidae; genus Siniperca; species Siniperca chuatsi. The sequence goes on along the minus strand of NC_058051.1, from coordinate 23,664,455 downwards.
ATGTGGGGTAATCAACAATAACCTACCAACAGACACATGGTCCCCTATTTTCTCAAGCTCGACACCATCCTGATCATTCACAGGAAGCTTTAAATGAGTTGTCATCTTATGCAGAGCAAAGTGGAGAGAATACACATGGAGTGAGACACACATGCAAAGCACTGCAATGGTATTATAATAACCTAAATAACTTGACTATAGACTAATTTCTCTCAGACAGCAATAAATCAATATTGCAACATCCTGTTTTCATGATAAATTAAAAGAATCATGCAACAAATGTTTCCCAAAGTGCCTGTATACTGAGGTTGAAAATGAACAAAACATATTCTTTTGTGAATTCTGTCAGATAATTTACTTCTAAGATTACCTGCGTGTACTGGTTAAATATCCAACAGTATAATCCGTAGCATCTGCAACTGTGAACCCCTCTGAGCTTGGTCTTGAGCACCTCCCATCATCATGCACACACCCGCATTGTGAATCACACTCCACATCGATCAATACTCGCCACTCAGGAAGCACAACTACAAATTTGTGATGGCATAATGCATGGAAGATCCATTCAATTATGGCATTGTCAGTAGGAAGCAAGCCAAGCCACTTATCAAACGGCAGGTAATGACAAGACTAGCATAAAATCTTACCACAATTTATATTGCCTCAACCAGTGCTAATAACACCAGTGGTTTGTAGACCACTTGTTATACCACATCTGCTGACAGTATTATAGTGAATTTATAAGATTTATAAAATGGACATACCACACTACCACAGTGGTATTATAATTTCATCATGTGAAACAATGATGAACCCTTACCACCAAGGCAATCATACAAGTAAATCAAAGACACATACAGCATACACATTTATCATGAGGAATTTATTACTCATAGAGATGTGTTGGTTTACAATGATGGTAAGTCTTTATTATCTACTCTTACAAGCTCAGTTAGAGCGAATTCAGCACTGTCCATGAAAGGGGTGAAAAAGACCAACAAGTATAAAGAAGTTACTTATTCTTTTGATCAACTGATTATACCTTAAATACAAATATATCAGATCATGTTGGCAGTGAACATTTTCATTTTTAAAGCAATATTTTTTTTATTCCTCTACAAATCTTTATATATTATGACTACTAAAATAAAATCAGGTAGTGTGGTCCCCAACATAGCATAAAGTAGCTATACAGAGGGGGGAAACTTTTCATTGTGAAGTGCTAACTATCAATGTTCCCTTTCCTTTGGCTTTTCTGCTTATCATGGTCATTTTGTGTACAGATATATAAAATAAGAAAAATCATGAACAGACAGTTTCACAAATGCATGTTTGTGATCTCACGCTACTGTACAATAAGAATTGAGAGCTAGATTAAGAACAGAAAATAAGAAATGCTGATACAAAAAAAAAAATGTTCCCAACAAACGAGACAAGAGAGTTTGGTTACGTAGATGATGCAGTTGTTTTTGGAAACTTTTGGAATACAAAGTCACACACAGGCTGTGAGTGAGGCGGCCTTGCACTGCAGAACGTGGACCTCATAGTCAGAGAGAAGGCACACGATCAAAAGGAAGGTTGGGCCTCTCCGGGCTGCCGTTGTCTTCATCTTGGTTCATCTCTGGGCTGTGGCCGTGCTCGTCTGTGCTCTCCGGAGATTCATAGGGATAATTTTCACATATCTCCTCATCCTCCTGCTCCTCTTTAATGCTGGTTTGATAAACATGAAGAAAAAAAAAAACATGGAATCAGGACTTGTGATCACATAATTACATTAAATCACACCTGAGTCAAATACACTAGAGAGGTCAGGGAACGTAGCACTGGAGCTGACACTTACAAAGCTTGCGGAGGGGACTGCGTTGCACTGCTGTCACTTTGGTATCCAGATCCATTGGCAAGGGCTCCATTCATCTGCTCTTGGAGAACATGAGGCAAGGAGTGCAATGGGATGCTGCCCATAGAGGCTGGGTTGTAGAGAGAGTTGTTGTCTAGACCACCACTCTGAAAAATGAACATTCTCAGCTTTTATATTGATAGTACTGCATCAACACTTAACAGATGTAGCTGTGACAAATTTCATAATACTGCAATTTATAGCATAGGAGCATAGTGCAGTACACTTTGCCACCTTTCAGATTTGTACACTGCGACAGCCTCGTGTTACATAGATAAACTTTATATATAATACACTATTTAACAACTGAGCTTGAAATAGCAGATGTCTCTTACCTGAAGAGCAGACCCAGCCAAGCTCTGACGGTTCTGTGAGTTCTTCAGCAGAGATCTATTAATACAGAGATGCACCAAAAAAGTTATATTTAATTGAGTATCAATTAACGGTGGGCCTGTCAAGCTTTGGATTTCTTCACACGTTGAAGCAGTGTGCATCAGACTCTAGTAACTACTCAGAATAGAGTGATACTCAGTAAAGAGTTTGGAGGGTGGTGTCACTTTTAAGCCTCTCCAAAACAAAAAATTACAGTTTGGATTAAACAGTATGTTTATCTGCTCTAATGTAAGCTGTGAACATGCCCGGCTAACACTGGAGCAACCCCAGCCAAACTCGTTATCTGAGATAGCATTACATTTGCCAAATACATCCTAAAAGCCTTTTCTCTTGTAACTTTCAAAGTGAAACATACTGAAAATACGAACAATAAAGCATACATCTAACCTCTGTCATACATCTAATCTCTTGTCTTGCTGGTCCAGGCATAAGGCAAGCTAAGCAGCCAAACAGCGTTATGTTAGAATGAAAGAAGAGTCTGATCTTACAATTTTCCTTATCATACTTATAATACTAGGACTACCAAGCTCTACACTGTACAAGACTGCTGCTCTTTATTTCCATGTCTTCTACATGGATCATCAACTGGTGAATATGCTGACTTTTAGTCTTTTGATAGGTTATTATGCCATATTAAGCGCATATTTAAAACATTTAACACATTTAACATGTAATTTCAGCCGACAAAATCGTCAGTCGTCGGGTAGAAATAACAAGCCTGCTTTTGTCTACCGCTGTCTGAAATCAGGGACCTATTGTTTTAAAAATCACTAAGAATTTCAAGAGGTAAATCTGCAACTGCTATCACTGTAAACTGCATATGTGGTGTGCTAGAACGGGAAACTTGGCTGGCATAGCAACAGCTGGTCTGTTTGTTTAATAAAATCCACACACATTAAGAGTCTGAGTCATCGTGACACACCCGAAATAAAACAATCATTTTTGACCACCTGCTGACAGCGGTGTTTCAGAGAGATCCAGGCTGTGTGAAATTTCTAGGTTCGGCTTGCAGGCTGGCGCAACCTTTAACAAATGTGGCACTTCATTTTGTTTGCAAAGGTGTCCATTTGCTTGTGTGAACATACCAATTGTGATTTTGTTTGTTGCACACTTAGCCTTAGAAACTCCTTAGAAAACTGCTTACAGTAAATATTGTGTGTACTGATAAGGTGGAGCTAGAAGGTCAAAAATGCCAGGGTTCTAGTTATACCTGAAAACACACAGGGTTCTGGCCTCATGTCCAAAGTACACCTACCCATTACCAGCAGTCTTCTGGGGCCTTCTTCTGTGGAACTCAATCTCATCTACTGTCCACACAGCTCCCTTCACATTTTCCAAACGTACAAAGCATTTATGCAGGCTGAGATTATGTCTGACCGCATTCTGGAAGATAAGAAAAGAATGAAATTAGGACTTGTACACACCTCAAGTACTGAATTAGCATTTTTCTAGTTACATTAAAACCTAAGTGTAATGGCAAACAAATGTCTCCGTAGACTTTTCCTGTTTCAATTAATAATATCCAAAGACATTTAATATGTAATAGAGTTCATACCTTCCAAGTAGCTGCATTGCGCCTAAAATATGCAAAGTTTCTTGTGAACCAGTTGTAGATTTCATTTAATGTCAGCTGATTGCGAGGTGATTCAAATATGGCCTGAAAGAGACCAAGAGCACGTAAAAGATACTGGAAATGAAACAATAAAAAATGTTAATCTGCTTCATTTTGGTTTGGACGGCCAATGTTGTCATGCAAAAATGTGAATTCCTATTTTAAACAGTACTATTTTTGAAATGAGTGCAGTACATCTTACCTGTCTTATGAGAGAAGCGTATGTAAATGGAGGTCTAACTTCTGTGCCTAAGTAGAACTCCTTATTATCAACTATATCTGTGGAAAGATATTAACAAGTAATATTTATACATAAACATATGCAGAATGTAAGAAGACCCACTTCCAATTATGGAAAACAGAACTAATACACAATCAATAATACAATTTAAATAAAAATAATTATAAATAAGAAAATAAACCCTGTCTCTGTGCCCCTATGAAATTGTGTTTATGTGTATCTATCTGCAGAAACATGTTTCAGCTCAAAACCTATTTTTAAGTTCTTAATTAAGTTCTAATTCATGATCTCACTGTTACCTTGGCTGACAGAGCGGCTATATCGCCTCCGTACAGGGGTTCCAGTGAACATGCTATTGGGAGTGAGGACTGAAGGGGATTCAGAGAGCGGCGTCAGGGGGGTGGATGGTGCCGTGGCACTCTGAGACAAGCTCATAGGAGGAGGTCCTTTGGGCAATGTTGCCTGGGAGAAGGATACATTAGACACCAGATTCACCTGAAAAAACAAAGCAGTTAAGTCAGGAAAACATCAGTGAAACTGCAAGCAAAACAATATTTATTTTAATTAAAAAGGAGGAGTCATAGCAGGTACTTACAGGCTGCGCTGCGGGTTTGGGTTCAGAGGACTTGAGATGAGCCATCATAGCTTGCAGTCGTTCTTTGTCCTTTTTCAGCTGTGTTAGAGGAGAGGACCAAAATAGAAGTTGAGAGTTGGCGAATTCATGACTTGTTAAATGACAAAATGACATTTGGTGTGGGAACTACTTCTTTTCTGGCATCCTGAAAAGTGTAATTATTTAAAAACAGCACTTCTGTTTCCAGTCCTGGCGTGAAAACACACCACCACTGCTAACATTTAACATGCAATCACTGTCAGAGGTTTTAGAAAGCTTTTCTTTTTCAGTAGTTTAAAATAAGGGACTGGATACCCCACCAAGCAATGGTTAAATTATATTTGTAAAAGCAAACCGCTGTTAATACATCAAAAGATGTGTTGTCCCTTTTGTTGTTTGATTTAAAGAAAGGAATATAAAATATATAAATAAATCAAATGTGTACCTGCAGTTCCAATTGCTGAACCACTTGCATCTGCACACGACACTGTGCTGTACTCTTGTCATCCAGTGTATGTTCACTGTTCAAATGTCTGCAGACAAACAAAATCAAAATCATGTTTTAGGGAAACCATGTGTTGTACAGGCTGGGAGTTGTGGTACAGAGCAAAAATATGCAAAATAATTAGACCGCAAGAATAATTTCATTTCAACTTGAAACACATTGGAGATCATTTTAATACCTTTTTTGTTTTCAACACAGGGCTTTACACCACCAAAAATAGGAAATATATAATAGTAAAATAGGTTAGAGAGAGGATAGGATAGAGGTGGTAATGTTTTAGATAAATGCTGACAGTAAGTTCTCATTAAAATATTTACTATATCTGTGCCACTCACTTGACAAATGCCTGAAAGTCTCCAAAGACAGTCTCACAGCCGGGCCATTTACACATTCCATTTCCATAAAGAGGGTGACTATTCTGTGTGTTTTCATCCAGTGACCCACTGCAACAAGTACAAAAGTCAACCATTAATGACACATCTCAGAGTCAACATGTTGGTATTGCTCAAACACAATAAAAACAGGATATATATAGAAACTAAAGTTCTGACAGGACAGTATAAAATGCTAAAGCACCTTTCCTTCCTCTTCAGAAGAGTGTGATGACCGTTGGTGGTAGATTGTTGACTGGATGACTCTCTGGTGTCTCCACCAGTAGACAGGATGATACCATTCTCACAGCCTGAAATTGCATATATACACTATAAATAAATCAAACCAAATTAGCTTAAGGTCATAAGATCAAAGTCAAGATCAAGTTACTAGTCTATTACGCAGTAAATCCTACCTTCATGAAGGTTATAATGATCAGTTTTTGTTGAATCTGTTTTAGAGAGGTGTTGTTTCAACTTTATGAACATTTTGAAGGATGCAGTTTGTGGTGCTGTTGAACTGTACTGCAGTATACAGAGAGGTGTTTGTTATTGAGCCTACCCCCATTGATAAAAATGGGTCAGTATAACGCATACAAGGCTTGACGTTTGAAAATTTACATTGACCCTTGTCAGTGTTTAAATTTGAAAATACAATCACTTGAACACCAACTACTGTGCCTGAAAGTATTTTACCTAAGTGTTTAAGTCCTTAAACGGCAATGCAAGGACTGTAACACACCATACCTGGGGCTGCAATGGGGCTGGTGGGAAGGACAGACAGCAGGCCTTGTCTCTGCAGGTTGAGGAGATGTTGCTGCTGCACCTGAAGGAGCTGCTGCTGGATGGCAATCTGCTGGGCTGTCAGCTGTGACAGAGAGGTGACACAACATCTGTCAGTAAATGCCTTCCCAATTCCTCATACCAAATACAGCTTGTTCTGGGTTTTGTCTACAGATTGATTCAGGAAAGAAATCTTTATCTAAGATACATTAATTTTATGACGATATGGTAGAAAGCGTAGGACCACTGGACATATTTTGTAGGGCTAAAGTGTGACACACAAAATGCTCTGCCTCACTGGGCAACCATAAAGTCAGGCGCTGTCAATCACTTAGCTTAATGAAATCAGCTAATGTCATTAGCTATTTAAAGAAGAAAAAACATCTATTTGAGGACTGATCAAGTCTGATGCTGCTTATTTTTATCATAATATTCTCTGTTGGTCAAACATTGCGAGCAGAAACAAGCGCTACCCATTTCTCCTCCATTTGCGTTGTGTCCAACAGACCTAACAGAGGAAATGCCCACTTTTGTTTTCATCTAACTGGACAATTTCTGCCAATCTAATAAACACCAACACCTGCTGCCTTGTGCACTCAGCCAAGTGCCTACTTGTGATATGAATTTCCGTTAATTGCCAACAGTAAGTAGATATTAGGACTGTAAGTGAATGGAGGATTTCAGAACATACTGAGATAGGAGCGATTGATGATGTCTTGCTGTCACGCAAACACATGCACACAAGTTGATGTATGAGTTAACTGCACTGTGTTTAGGCTCCCCCCCACATGACACACACCTTTGACTCCACGAGACCGCAAGTGTGGGTACTAGGACAGAGCAACATGTAGTTTCTGAACATGATGCACCTTAAATGGATACACTCAAGGCACTTAAAGTGGAAAAATTGCACGTAACGGCCTTTAAACTAATTGGAAAACATTACAAATAAGGTCCTTCCACAGCTAAAAACACCTCCTATGTAATCCAGTTACTTTTACAGCTTTACCCTCAAGTGCTATTTTTTTGAATTACTCACACACTATGTAGAGCCTGGCACTTGTTACTATTTGTCGTCACAGAGAACCAGACATTTTGAAAGTGATATTCCAAGCTGAGCAACTGGTTTCATTTGTCCATAATTCAGGAATTGATTATCCTTGTTGCATAATAAATATTGCTATTATGATCAATTATTCATGAGTTGATAAAAATAATGCTATAATGAATAAAAGTTACCTCTTGACTAACAATCCCAGCATTCTTCTGTTGCAGTAGCTGCATATTTAGCTGCTCTTGCTGATTCTTGAAGACCTCTTGAATTTGTTGCTGCAGAAATGTTGATGAAATTTGAGTTAAGAGAAATAATTGTGTTCAATGTGGACTATGCCAACTTTATAACTTTTCTAAAGATACATTACCTGGTGTAACATGAGTGCTTTCTGCTGCTGGAGCAGGGCTTGGAGCTGCTGAGGACTGAGGATCTGCTGCTGTGGTGTCTGCTGCAGCTGCTGTGGGGCCTCTGCTGGTGGGGTCATCATGGGCAAAGACACTGGAACCTGCATCGTCGAAAAAAACCCATCATAACAGAGCGCTAAGTTAAAATCCATACCACAAAAGAAGAAAACACACAATAAATGAAAACACTGTGAAAGTGAAGTCTGTGACAGAATTTAATAGATGCAAACACCAACTCCAGTGACACAAAAGAAAAATACAACATAAGTAGGTTTTGCTTGGTGTGTGCTGCTTTCATTGAATCTCTTTGGACTGCATTCTAGTGCAGACAATCAGTTTACATGTAAACAAAACACCGTATCTCTTTAATCAGGATTATCTAGACCAAGATGGTGGCGCGTGTACATCACAGGGCTCAGTGTCTCTCCAGCGCACTGCTGTTCTGCCCAGTACAATTCATTATTGTACATATCCATCAGTATACTTCTGTTTATAGTAATGCCATGTGTATATAATGTCCATAGTACCACTTGTAAATATTTTGATTATACTGCTCTATCCTGCACTTCGTTGCCTTGTACTTATACATGTGTAATAACAATAAAGTTGAATCTAATAATCTAATAATAATAATAAGGATTACGAGACACAGCTACATTTCTGCTGGAGTAACCTGATTTCTTGGTCATAAAAGGTATACGTTTAACAGAGTTTCTAACAGGGATTTCAAAAAGAGCACATGTGCAAGACAAAGACGGAAAAGTTGCACTGTGACAGGACAAAAAGAAACATTACTTGTAGCGGCGCATCCTTGTATCCAAAATAATTAGCCTAAATCCAAAGTTCAACTAAAACTGAAACTGAAATAAACAGGTCTTAGGTTTCCACCGCTGAACAGTAGGTTATTTGTGATATTTAAACACAAACACACACACACAGAAAAAATCATGTGCTCTCTCACTACAGAGTGTGTTCTCTCACTTAACTGCCTCATTCAAGTGCTCTGATGTTAAAGAAAAAAATCTCTTCAGGATGCAGCCTAATATGTGTCAGCGTTGGTTGATATGGTAGTAGGTAGGGTAAGAAGGTAGTTTACTTAAATTGCATAGCCTCAATACACTTGAAAAGGATGAAAATAACAAATGAAAGATATATAAAAAACAGTAATATAACAAATGCAGTCATGCATTTGTTGTTGCTGGAAAATTTGCAGTAATCACGTTATATCAGCACATGTCAACACGTTATTCAATTTTCCAGAATTTTCCCTGTAATTGCGTTGCATGTAAATGTGGTGAGTGCACTGTAGACTCCAGTACATGGTCAATGATTTATTATGGACCCCAATATACGCACACATAATGTCAAACTGTTAAACCTACTCCTACGTAGGGCTGCAACTAATTTCAATTTCAAAGATAGTGACAAAATGCCTGCTATAATTTCCCGCAGCCCAAGGAGACGTCTTCAGATGTCTTGTTTTGTCTGAGCAACTGTCCAAAACCCAAAGATATTCAGTTTACTATCATGTACGATAAAGGAAAGCATCAAATCCTCACATTTGAAAAGCTGGAACCAGCAAATGTCTGACACTGTGGCTTAAAAATGACTAAAATTGACTATAAAAAATGAGCTCTCCTCCTATGCCTCTTGCTAAAATGAAAAAAATAATTGATAGTACTGCTTAGCCTATATAATATTCTCAGTTCACTGGTCAATCAAGCAAGCTGAACTTGGCTCTACTGCCATTTCAGCTAAAAATTAACCAAACAACAACAACAACAACAACATTGGATGTCTTAGGGGAATTAGAACTCCATCAAAAACAACAACAACCAGTACCACAAAAACAACAACAACAACATCCTCTGCTAGGCATGCAGCAATTACCTAACCATCCCCCTCACTGTCAAGCCTCACAGCTCAAGGGTTGTTTACAGTAAACATAAACAGAGCAATCAAAATTGCACAGAGATATAAATAATGAATAAAAAAGCATACAGAGCCTGTTTATGAAAACAGAACTTGAGATTCGTATTTTAATTAAGGTCTGAACCACAAACAAACATTTCTCTCCAAGGCAGAGTCTGTTTTGAATCGGATAAACAAACTGACAGTGAATTTCACACAGGCTTTGGGCTAACAATAACAGATAACTGCCTCCTAGTTTGTCCTTTCTTATGAAATTCAATGCTGCAGAGGTGGCCACCAAAGCAATGAAAACAGGTCTATCCCACAAACAGAGCCAGTTGGCCCCCTCTATTTTTCTGTGGACACCATCAACACAACAACAGCCTTTGCCTAATCCCTGTTGCCATGGTAGCCAGCAAGTCCAAACATCTTCTGTTGTTGTTATTGTTGAAAGTCATACCAGTGAGCAACTGAGTGTAAACACAGATCTGTTCCCGCAAGACTGGTCTTGTGAACTCTGAGAAGACTGACAGCAAATAGAAATGCTGAAAACTGAAAAACAAACACAATATGCCTTCCCTTATGAGAGTTAATACTTACTAAAATGTCCTAATGGGTGTGGCCCAAGAAAGAGTGACTTTTGCAAAAACACACATATTTGGCAATAAACTCAACTGAAGATTTAATAAGATGAGATCTAAAAATATCAAATTACACAACCACAGAAATGTGACATCACTTTCATTGACAGACACACATTTTAACTGAGCAAACATTTTTAACTAGCACTAAATTAGAAATAGCCTGCTATTATAATATTACAAAACAAATACAGAAAGATTCGGACAAACCTGATAGTCTCCATTGAAAAGGCTTTCTGGGCACTGAAAAAACAAATGCTGCTCAGCAATAACGTTCTGCCTGCCTTGCTAACCTACATGATGTGAACCTAAACAAAACTAACAATATAACACTGATCCCTCCACCCAGCAGGGGTTGTGCTCTCCCTCCCCTCCTAAACCTCAGCACAACCTCCCCCCATCCCTGCGCTCCCCTTCAGCATAAATATAAAACACTGCAGTTTGGAGACACTGAGACAGTCAAAGTGAGAGGTTCAGGGATATCTTTACATATAAAAAAAACACAACAAAGTACCCCATATTCTCATATAGCACTATGCTGCCTGCCCTGTGTCCGCTATCATTGTCTACCTGGTATGTGTATGAATACTGACAAGAAAAGATATGATGTTTGGATACCAGACCAGCTATACATAAATTCAAATGTAGCATTACTAATTGTGATTCACACTTTAGTGAAGTAAAAGCAGCTGCATCAATTGCAACACATATTTGTAGCATTGAGAACAAACATTTACACATGCATCCTGTATGGTGTTGTAACAAAATAACAGAATTGCACTCAACAGCAAAAACAAAGCTTTTCTGAACGCAAATGTAAACTGTCCATCGCGATTTGGTGTAAAAAAAAAAAAAAAAGCCTAAAGTGACGTCTTGACATTGCTTGTTTTGTCCAACGAAAAGTCCAAAACCCAAAGATATTCCATTTACTATAACATGAAGCAAAGAAAAGCAGCAAATTCTCACAAACAAGCTGGTAGTCTCAAATGGCTCACTTGTGTCCAAGTTTTGAAATCAAAGACAGTCAGAAATCAACACTTAGCTGTCCAATGATCCTGACTATACAAACCTATTTGTTCCTTGTTGTTAATTTCATCACACATTTGTTACACTCTTGCCTGCTTTGAGCAAATGTTTCTAATGATAATATCAGAAACATCCTATAATAATGTAATAGACCCCACTACATTGAGAGCAGTAAAATACAAAACAAATATGTGTGAAATTATAAAAATAATTTTCATTACTGATTAATCTGCACATTATTTTCATTCATCTTGTCAATAAAATGTGAGAGAAGAGCATGAAAATGCCCATTACAATTTCCCTGGGTGACATTTTCAAATTAGTTGTTTTGTCCAACCAACAGTCCAAAGAGCAAAGATCTTCCGTTTACTATCATGTGAGATATAGAAAAGCAGCATCTCACATTTGGAAAGCTGGAGCCAGAAAACGTTTTGGCAAATGACTAATCAACTATCAAAATAGCTCTAGCTTAATTTTCTGTTAAACTTCTAATCAATTAAGCAACAAACCATTTCAGCTCTACATATGTATGGCCCCAAACTCAGCACTACATATATTGCTACATTTGTAAGAACAATGTGCTTTTAAAGACTTATGCTGATCTGTTGAACGGATGCAGCTGGGAATGACTGACCCTGGGTGCCTCTGGAGGAGGAGTCTGGCTGCTCCTCAGTCGACTCTCATTCTCAGTATTGTTCCCGTTCTCTGTCTGACTTGCTGGAATGGTGTGGCGTGTTGGTTCTGACCCAGACTCATGCATCTGGACTTCACTGACCTGAGAAAGGAAATAAGTATAAATGAAAACAACTGGATAAAGCAGTGCAATATAATGAAATACAGTGAGCAGAAAACAGAATACCACTTTCGGGATGTGTTTGACTAGCCTTTTACATCACAAGGTGATAAGAATTTTTTTATAACATATACGAGCCTCTGAAATGATCCAATAATGTAATCATTCACCATGTCAAAGAAACTTAACTTGTGTTGAATGTAAAAAGCGACAACACTAAGAGATAGGAACTACACTGTTATAGCTCTACCCACCAAGACAAACATTCTCTTCTACAAGTGAGAGAGGAACATGTTAGGTCTATTTGTTGAATAACCGAGTGCTGCCATGACTACTGTAAACACAGGGGCCCTGGGTCCATGTTTATGTGCAAACATATCTTCCTTCTGGAACGATTCACCATTAACCAGGTGGTGCGATAAACGGCTGTGGCAGGTAGTACAATGCACAAGTAGGCTTTTATGTATACAGCTTGGGTGTGTTTTAGTCAAAAGCTAAGCAACATAAACAAAGGTAAATAAAGTAGCCAAACAAATAATGTGAGCAGATGGAAACCTACACAGAAAGCCTAAAATGAAACAAGGATCAAGGATAATGCCATTATTTTCAGGGGTACCCAACTAACAAATTCAATCAAAAGTGAATCAATCAGTCAGTTAGGCACCGCTGAGAGCCGACATCAACATTTAGGTAACATCTGACAGATGATCTGATTAGACTTACACTCAGATAAACTCACAACCAAAACTGTATCAACAGTTAGGTACAAGCAAATTAAAGAAGAAAAAAGCAGATGGTGTTTCCTGCATTTGAAAATGAATAATAGAATAGTAAGTTATGTCTAGCTGCAGCAATGTGTCATTCATAGATAAGTCATAACATAGATGGTTAAAACTGAGGTAGCCTAATTCTTGCAATCTGAAACAAAAACCTATCTAATCAAAACAGGCAGTTGTCTGTGGGGTTCTCTGTTTACTTTTGCTTTCAGGATCCGGATTAGTGCTAAAGACAAAGGGCAGTGCTTCCTATAGACATTTTTGAAGATGTCAGGGGTGATTTTGCTTGTATGAAACACGGTGACTAGTGAGGACATTCCACATCAGTTCCATTATGCATTATTTTAAAAACAGATATTATCTGGTAGGATTATGATAATTGAATAGTTATGCTGCAGAGCAACTGTTCTTGGGATGGCCTGTTTAATAAGTCCATGATTATTTTTTCTGTATTTTAAGTGTTCTCACCACAGGGGCAACTCTCCAGCAGTGGGGGCCACTACTCTTCAAAGAATGTAAAGGAAACACTGCAAAGCGGCCTTTCCTTAAGAAAGAGTAAACTACATACACCCTCTCCCTTAAGAATTTATTTTTTGACAACTGGTTTCACACATGAGGTATTATTAGGTATCATCAAAACGGATATGGTTATTTATGTCAAAATACAGAAGCTTAAATTTATGAAATCCCCTTGAAAAAAGCAAAATAATATACATTTAAATCAGTGGTGCTTAAATATGTGTATAACAACTGCATAAGAATACTGATAATATTTATCAGAATAAACTTGGCATGTTTTGGCAAGTTTATTGCTGATCATTTTTAAAATCAACAACAACAAATGGTGTCCACGATAATCAATTACAGTTTTTTGATGCAATGCAATAATATCAGAATTTTATAAAAGATAAAAGCATATCACAACCAGTTAAGTATCGCCACTGTTACCTAAGTGTCCCATTATCCAGCCAAGGTTAGCCAGGTATATTACCTACAACTTGTCTGGATCAAAGCCCTTTCATAGTTACACGATATTTTAGTTTGTGGTGCACTCAATCAGTTATTTGGTCTAGGTTTCAGTCTGCACTGATTTCGTCTTCGGTGCCCGATTGATCAAAGTCAGTGGAATCAGTCAAGATCTTGGGTTGACTCGGCCCGTGCAGATTTAATACTGTAGAAAGTTATAATGTTGTTAAATTCCGTTTCAATAATATACTCGGGGCACATTTAGGAAGCTGGGTTCATATTGTCCTAAGTTAACTTAGCTAGCTACACCTACCTCCAGAACACAGCCGACCATTTCACCTGACAATCAACACCAAAACGTTATACTTAAAATTCAGAATGAACGCTATCTGACGTAACGTTAGTTTTGTTGATTATAGCAATGCCATTTATCATTAAGTTAGCTTAACGGAATACGAATGGAATCGATATCCGTTAACACCGACCATTGCAGTCCGAGGTTTGCGTTGAGGACTTGGCCGTTAACTAGGCATCTGTACGGAGAAAACAGGAGGTTTAAAAGTTAATATGTTAACTCTGAAGATAACCTAGTGTTGTATACCCGCTGTCTTTAATAACCTATATTAGGTAGACTGGAAAGCAGCTTTCGACCAACCTTGCGGGTGGCGTTTATGGTAACAGTATAACAAAAGCTAGCAACCTGTCCTAAAGCTAGCTTGTAAGAAACGTTTCTCTCTCTTCTTCGTTTTGCCACCCGGCAATATCACAATGAATCTAAGGTTACATTCAATATTCATTCAATAAGTGTTAGCGCGCTGTTGAATTAACGTTTACTCACCGAATTATGTACGGGCTGACAGTCTTTTGACTCGGGGTGGTGTCTAAAGAGCGAATCTCGGAGGAGTGCCTTCCTTGGTAGCGAGCTAGCCACAACTTGCTAACAGAGGGCGTGGCTTATGTAAAAGTAAACAATGTTGACGTCATGTTCACACGCGAGACCGTTACAGACCATCTTGAATAATGACGTAGGTTCTAAAGAAGCGCTCCCCAAAAGTAACATTATCCTTTTTGTAGAAAAGGTATAATTAACGTCTCGTATGCTAAATGACTCATCTATGAATAAGGAAAATGTCGATTTAAAGAAGCAAAGAATTTACAAAAATCTAACTATCTATTAGGTAAAGCAACATTATCCACAAAAGAGCAGATAAATGTAATGACTTCCAAAATGAAATTGATAATTTCTACATAGATCTTTCAAGGGCGCTTTATTAGATCTAAATGGCTAGAAAAGGGAGAAAAAAAATACGAATTATTCCTTTGCTCTTGAAAAAATAAATGCTAAAAGGAATTAAACAATGACAACGATATTTACAAAGTGTCATCAACAACTGAAAAATAACAATATGAAAATCTATGTCACAATTTAATGCTCAGTCCATCCTGAAGAACTCATATCCCTGATTATCTTAAAACATTATGTGAAACATTTCAGGAACAGATATTAACTCGACCCATTAAAAAGGCAAATCCTCTGGAAATGACGGGCTCATCACTTCTGTTATGATAAAATGGAAATTAATTTTTATTAGTGAAGTTTTTGGGGAAGAGTAACAAATAACACTATCCCTCCTACCCCTATTAGTATATAGAGGTAGGCTGATCAGATTGTTAAAGCGAACCCATGGTGCATATAATGATGGCCACTGCAATAACTACTCATCTTTATGCAATTATATTTCTACGTGCAGTTACAGTCATTATAAATACAAGACTGTCTTCACGTGGAGATGCAATCCTTGTGTAGTTCCAAATGTAGCCTTCTTTTAAACAATTTTTATGTCCATAATTTGAAGCAACCACAAGAGGGAGACATATTTAATTTTGGCCGTCATGAAATGGTGGCTTCCTACTCCTGACGAAAGCATGAAATTATGGCCTTTCAGTGCCTCGATTTCAATTCCACAGTCAAATTGTCCCCATGGCCATGAACTGCCTTGCATTTATTAAAACACTGGAAGATAAGATTTATTTTTGTGGATATTTATTTTGATTCTTTCTCGTTTATTGAAATAATTTTCATAATTGAATCAATGGTAACTAATATTGTATTCTGTTCCTTAATTTAGATAGGGAACTACATATAGTTAACGCTAAGAGTAACCAGCGTTACAATATTAGAATGTCTAATATTTGATTCACTGCAAAAATCTACCTAGTGGAAATGAAAAATGACCAAATTCACATACACATCTTTGAATCAAACAGCAGACCCTGGAGGATTTTTTTTTTTTTACCAACAAACAGGCTGACAATCATTTCTAGAAAAACAGTCCAATATATTATATGCAATTTTTTTATTCAATGCATTATTGATATTCTCATGACACATACAGTAAGTTTTCCAAACAGCAAAATGTGAAAGTTTAGTTGTTTTTATTTCTCAAACACCTGTAAAACTACTAGAGAAACATGACTATGTACAATTCCAACATGCTGGACACAGATGACATTCTAAACTGCTGGTAAACACAAGGCACCATCCAAGATCAACAATCAGTTACAAGGTCTGAGATCTGAAGTGAGTGGTCAACTGTATATGTGCAAAGATACAGTATTGTTATTTTTGTATCCTACAGTACAGTATGAGCTTATAACATTGTTACATGAAGAAGAGTAAAGGGAAAATAAAGCAAGTTTGGCAAAGTCGGTGGTCTGAAAACTCCTCCTGTGAATATTCTTTAGCAGAGAATCCAAGCCAAGACACGAGCATCATAAATACATAAACATTTGACATGAATCATAGCAGCAGTCTTTCTATGGGTTTCAATGCATACTCCATAGCTACGTAGAAATGACCTCAAATGTTCAAGTATTATAGTACTAGTACTCAGTGCAGCCTTGAATAGTCAGTGTCACTCCCTCATTCATACGCTCTGTCACACACAAACACACAGCTTCCTATGTTGAAACATTTCCCTAATATGTTTATGATTTGCAATGATACAAATACAGCCTTTTACATTGTAAGACCACAGGGGAAAAAAAAAAAAACTTTAAACCTATGGATTTGAGAGACACTGAAATTGTTTTGGTGCAGCAGTGGTAAAAACCATCTCTGATTAACATGTTACATACAGATTTGACCCTGCTGCAGTGGTTGCATCACTTCAATATGTCACATCACTTCAAATACACTAAAATAGGCCCAAACCAGTCCCTCAAGGAAAGTGAGAGTTTGAGAGCAACATGTTTTTTTTGTGTGTCCCTTCCTTTTTTTGGCGTGTTTATTGTTCATAATGTCCCCTGGGGGCCAGTATTATCGACAAAGGGTACGCTTCACAAATGTAGTTTTAACACAGGTGAGATGAAAACACAAAACACATATATTTTCAACTTTGTCATCTACACTTCTCAGTTACTATTAAAAGCAGAAAAAAATCCATAACAAAATGATCAAAAACAGCTTTACACTTCATCAGAAAAGGTGACACAAAACCAAAGTGGATTTGGTCTAAGTTATCACAACTCCATATAATCCTGGAGGGACTTGTCTGGTGTCTTACACACACAGTAAGAAACAAAGTGCTTGATTTGGAGCAGATGACAACCACAACACTGCAGATTTGCTGCAAATTCTACAGAATAAAAAAAAATGATTGCATATATGTCTCAGCATCTACTCATGATGTTTTGCGTACCGAGGTCATTTTATTGTAACAAAAACATGTTCCTGTCACAATCCACACATATCCTAAAGAAGAAAATAAAAAAAGAATGTGCAATTTTCTGCTCATATACTAAACATCTATGTTCTCCAGTATAGGCAACAGTATTTTGGCAGTAACATACAAAACAGAGAAAAGAGCTGACTAGAAAAGCCTTGTAATGTATTGTTAAGATAAAGGTTTGCTTTGTGGAACTAGGCCTCCTCTTAGATTTCAAAAATGAGATTGAATTCAAAGACCTAGCTTTATCTGTGCTCAGGAAACTGCACAAAATATGCTATAATACATCTAAAAAAATCTGACTGTACATGATCTGCTGTTTTTGGCATTGCAAAATTTTGCAGTATAAAAACATACAAACACTGCCATAGATAAAATCAAACTAAAATGGTGTTTGCTTTCCACTAAAATAAAAGTATTTTGGATATTGTTATGAATGACAGTAGTGCTCAGAAGATGAAAAATGCCATTGATTGAGAGTCATAATACATGGGCTACATTATGAGGTAATTAACATGACACATTAAGCAACTATGAACTCAACTGCTTCAAAATTTACCCAAATATTATCCAAAACATGTTAATAAGCAAAAAACATGTATATTTCAAGGGTTCTGATGTGCAAAATGTGCTAATGTCTTGATCGACCTCCTTCAAAAGCGTGGTGCTCCTCGTGTGCTGAAATGTAAGCAAAAAGAACAATTACTCACATTGTATGGTGTTATTGTCAATCCATTTTTAAAACCATGATTTATCATTGTTAATATTCCAAGAAAATACTCACGTTTGTAAAACACCGCTTTAAAAGGTATTTGTGGAAGGAGCTCATAGATCCTTCCTAAGATGTTTGACTCGTTTGCACAAGAAGCATTTCCATTCCAGACCTGAAAGACATCTTCTCTGTCCCTTACACTGACGCTGACCCCGACTACTTCATCGTCTGCAAGAACAGCAACAGGGAATGGCATTAATGCATTTCAGACTTACAGTATGGTGTACATATTACATATCAAGAAACTTACCTGAGGCACAATAATCACTGAACTGTTCTCCAATAGTAGCCAATAGCAACTCCTTCCACACAACAGACTGTAAATATGAAGACAAATTTGTTAAGTAGTAAATTATTAATAAGAAAATAGTACATAATAAATACTTATATTGATTATGTCACTTACAGTGCATTCTTTGGGTACTTTCATTTTCCAAACACCACCTTTAGCATTGCTTTCTTCTTCCCTGTATGCAAACCAGTAGGCAACATTACACAAACCAATTTTAAACAGCTTCAAATACTATAAACACACACACGCATTTATCTTGAATTTAAACTTACCAGAGTGGTTTTCTTTCTCCTCTCATCAGATGATAGCTACATCTCAGTGGCAAGCTGGAGACGCCGGGTATGTTGTTGTAAACTCTCCAAAAGTTCTACTCCAGTGCCGAGGTGAATAGAGGAAACAAGTTATTTTATTGAACCATTAACAGGCACAGGGAGCACACACAGTTGGCCTTGTTAATATGTCACATTTGTTAAGGTGTAGAAAGTCACTGCCAAAGGTCTTTTCCTCATTGCGCTTAACAACACAGACACAAAAAACAAATTTATGAATCCTTATCCAACACAGTTGTGGTTAGGGATTCATAAAGGAGAACTTGAACTATTTAACCTGCCATAATCACTATGAAATATGAAAAATAACATACTGGTCGTCAGTAATATTGTCTTAACACATGGTCAGTAGCTCTATATATATATTGCACATAATGATATAATAATGCAATTGCACCACAGGCTGATAATGTGGTTTGACCTGTATCACAGCCTGTAGGAATGCTACTAGTGTTAGTGATACTACTAAATCCTGTTTAGTATACTGATTACTGTCAAGTACAAAGACATCAGTGAAGAACAAAGTTTCAGTTTCTTATTAAAGTTTGGCTGTGGCCTTGGTGTATTGGGAGAAAGAGAAACTCCTAACAGCAATGTCTAAGGAAAACACCTCAGCATATAATCCTGATTTGAGTGTAAATAAGCAGAGTTGCTACTGATATGTGTCGTCGCTCCACTCGTAGTGCTGCAGAATGTACCAACACTGTGCCTGCTGGAGCTGTGCTCTTGCATCAAGACTGTAAAGCATCTTACCTGGACGGTCTCCACGGTGTAGATTTTCTTCAGGTTTGACTCACATTCAGCTGCTGTTGTTCCTGGGAGAGATCTGACAAAAAAACAACAACAAACAGATACAGACATTTAATTAAATTCCATTTATTTGTTTAAAAATGACAAGCTTGTGAAGATCTCAGGTCTTCTAAGTTGACATTGTCTAAATAGATTTCTTTCAGTGGTACATTACTCAGACATGTTTCAGTTAGCTGCCCTCTGAGCAGACAGGTGGGGGGGGGGGTATCAGATGACAAATAAGCCAGTAAACAGTAAACAACACTGACCCCATTTGAACACAGTGCCCTCTGATTTGTACACACTGTGGATGATGAGGCTTGTGTAAGTGTCACTTGTGATTACTTTACATTAATTCTGAAACTCAAACTGACCTTGTCTGAAATCAAGTCGAGTTATTATGTTTAGCCCGCCAGTCATAATTACGCCCTTTTGTTTATTTTAAGATCCTTCCAAGTAGAGGACTTGCGTATGTAGGTCAGAGAGAAAACAAGTTGGCAGGAAAGCTGCATCAACACCATTAACAGGCTGTTTGTTTGATATTATTTTTCTGTGATATATTAAGACAGATCATCTCTATGTCGCTGTTAAACACACCTATAATGTTATTTAGGTTGCAGTGACTGACTTATAGCAGGCCTGATCAATTCGTCATCTCCCTTCTTTGTTCTCATTAAAAGGTCAGCTACAAAGAGTTCACCTACTTGACACTGGCTAAAGATTAATAACATAACGAAGGAGGAAAAGAAATATCTAAGCAGTGTCTTACCTGTCAAGCCAGAAAGTCCACGGAGAATGTAAAGGCAGAGTGTCGTTTTCATTCTTACTTGAAATCCTTCCCAAATCGCTGATGTGAATGTTGTGCTCCAGCAGAACAGGGCTGCTGGATGATGTGCTCAGTTGTAATGCAGCTACTGGAACTGCCATTGTTACCTCTGAAAAAACCGATTGACTTAGTAAAAAAACAAACAACTAGCAGACCTCCTGTGCAGATGTTTCCACCAGGGCTGTTATCGTTATATATAGGTTCGTTAGGCAAAATTGACCCCTATGAGCTGCTGACTCATTGGCCGCTTCACCGGTTTGCGCCGTCACAACAGAAAAACGATGACGCTTGCTGACTGCCTGCGACATCTACAGCGTATCAGAGCGATCCAGAAGTTTCTGTCACTCAAGTCGCCACATACTTTAACTGAAAATGTAATTATTTGCGCTATAAGAAGAAGCGCTATTTCAATTCTGGCTCCTTATTCCGTTGCTACGGGGGAACAGGGCATTCAAATGCTTTGTTAATCTCAGGTTAAACTGGAACGCGTCTTCAGCGAATGTGAATACGTAATTTTAGACATGCGCAGTCATCACTGCCACTAGCTTTGTTGGATTGCTACCTGCTACTGCTAACTAGCAAGTATTTCCTGCCTGTGACTGGACACAGCAATGGACGTCGAAGCGTTATTGGAAGCGTTTCAAGGTAATATTTACAGTTATCCAAATGAATAATTTGTCGTTTATTAGAGGAGGATTTTGAAATGTGTTTTGATGCTTCTAGCAAAATCTGTAACGTTAATGTTTGCTAACTACGTTACCGTAATTTAGCTTACTGACAGCGATTAACATGTAGAGGCACTTGGGGACAATCTGATCTGACTCTGCTTGGCCTAGCTAGTTCAATGTTATTGTCAACAAGAGTTCGTCCAATTTTACACCCTTGACCCATTTATTCCGGTACTGATAGTTAGAGATTATGTAAACAGCAAGCTGGCTAACGTCACAGTAAACATGCTAATTTACTTACCAACTTTTACAAGAACTTTCCAGTTAACTTAGTTAACTGAAATTTTGACGATTTTATGATGTGGCGTTTAACTTGTTTTTTTCCATGTTAAGCACATTTTCACTCGACACAGCTGATAAGTCAACACTTTACAATATCATTGCCAACGTGCAGTTAATGTACCTGCAGTAACGTTAGCCTGAAACATTTTTCCACAGTAATTTACAGAATACATCATTATCTAATGGTCATATGCTTCTAGGTCATTTTGAAAAATTTCAACTTTAAGTTAAGGTTAATGCAGGTACAAACACTGTTGGGGTCAGATATGTGTGCTGTTTGGATTAACGTTATTACCAATAAACTAATTCTTCTGTTTTTCATGTGGGCATTTACAGATTTTGAGAAGAAAGGCAAGAGAGAGACCTGTCCTGTTCTAGAGCAATTCTTGTGTCATGTTGCCAAGACAGGGCAGCCAATGTGAGTAGTCCACAAGGGCTCACGCAGAACATTAAAACTTCTACAAATCTTCACACACAGCAATGATGACATCCGTTTTCCTGCAAAAGCAGATTTCTGCTTGGTGAACTTTTTTGTCACACTTATCAGCGTTTTTGTACAAATGTGTTCAAAGACTTTTCATTCTTTTGTGTGTTTGACATGCAGACTTGTATTTCCGATATCTTCTAGGATCCTGTGGTCACAGTTCAAAACGTACTTCATGTTTAAATTGGAAAAAGTCATGGATGATTTCCAGGCTTCAACACCAGAACAGAGAGGGCCACATAATCCCAATGTAGAGTATATTCCCTTCGAAGAGATGAAGAAGAGGATCTTAAAAATAGTGGATGGTTACAATGGGTGAGTAAAGCCAGTTTGCAAATCGCAAACAAATCCTTCCTCACAACCTTCTTCTTAAGTTTCCACATAGCAAAATCACTTAATGATTTGAAAATTAATATTAGCTCTTTACACCCAAAGTCAACAGTTACTTAGGTTTAAATAGCTTCAAGCAACAAAACAAATAGGAAACCATTGCTATTTTCCTTGATGAGTCAGTCAGATCTAAACTTAACATTAAAACATAATACTGTATAAACGTTCCCCCTAGAATATAAGAAGCAGTATGTTGACAAACAATCATGATTAATTATTCATGTCAGAACTTGTGACTAAGGTTGACCAGGTCTGTCCGGATTGATCCAAGTTTTTTCTCATTCAGCTCCAGTGCTGCCAGGTTTGGCAAGTGTTAATGCTGGCTGTGAGACGGTTATGTGTGGCTAATCCTAAATATATCTCTTGATAACCTTTCCAGAATCCCATTCACCATCCAGCGTCTATGTGAACTCCTAACGGACCCCAAGCGCAACTATACAGGAACAGAGAAGTTTCTTATGGGTTTAGAGAAGGTGAGCACTACACTGCACTACTTTTTGTAAAAGTTCACCAACTGTAATGTTAAGCGCTTTCACTCAAGATAAACAATAAAGGAGTATTGTTTTAAATGTACTTTCCGTGGCATTAAATTGAATTCTAATATATATATTATTGTTTATGTATTGCAGAATGTAATGGTGGTCAGCTGTGTGTACCCCACATCAGAGTAAGTACATCAGCTGTTAAGCTTTTGCTCCCCTTGCTCTGCTGACCGCAGTATTTCTGTTAAGCTGCTTCTGATGCACATTGACAGCTCCCTTGAATTTGCTTATTCAGTCACACTTACAAAGTTACAATTAACAGCCAGTTATTTTTGTGCCTTTCTATTTCTTTCAAAGGAAAAATGGGGCATCCAGTGTAAACAGAATGAATGGCGTGATGTTTCCTGGTAACTCTTCTCTATATTCAGACAGGTGGGAGCCACATACTTGTCAGTGATTGACTTCCACAAATCTAAAATTGCCTCATACACCAGCAAGTGGAAATTTGAATTAGTTAGTAAGGTTATAGTAAGGGCAGTTATGTCTTGCCTGTCAGTTTGGGTCTTAGTAGTTCTGCTGATTTGCCATCTTGTGATATGACATGCATAAGAAATGGTAATTTTCTTTTTCTGCAGTCAAACTGTAAATGGACCAGGCACACCAAAACCGCTCAACAGACCAAAGCTGTCAAGCTGCCATTCGCTTTCGACCAACGGGCTCCCTGACTGTACAGTCAGTAAAGAGCCAGAGACAACCACAACTGAAGTGGAGGAGCACCATATCAGGTAATTGAAATAAGTGCGGTATATATGTGGCACTGTGAGTGTGT
The DNA here is from genome assembly GCF_020085105.1 of Siniperca chuatsi. NCBI lineage: Eukaryota > Metazoa > Chordata > Actinopteri > Centrarchiformes > Sinipercidae > Siniperca > Siniperca chuatsi. The sequence goes on along the minus strand of NC_058051.1, from coordinate 23,640,538 downwards.
AGTATACTGAGTGAGTCTACTCAATATTTTTTTTATTTGAAATGCAGGGACACCGATAATATGTCAAGCCGAGACATTTCCTTCATAAGCAGATCTTCTCAAGACCACGTCTTTAAAAGGAATATATGACTACTCATTGCTTTAATCTTAAGTATATATTTTGACGAACTGATTCCCTGTGTTTCTGTCATTACTGCAGTGATTCCTCGCCATCAGAAGGTGAAATTACACCAAACAGCGGGATAAAGAACAAACACCCCAAGGAGGAGGAAGAGGAAGAGGAGGAGGAGGATTCTGCCGCTGACAAGCATGAGGTCAAGAGGCTCAAGTTTGACAAAAAGGAAGAAGATGAAACAGAAAGTGAAGAAAAGGAGATATCTTGTTGCAAAGGGTCAGAGAGCTTGTCAGACACACCAGAGTCTTCCAAAGACTCTTGTGGTCAAGAGTACATAAGTGGAACATCTTGTGAGACACCTGCTATTTTAGAGGATCATGGTAAGTGTTAACTCATCTTCACTTAGGCTGATGTATGTATACTTAAGTATTACTTTTGTGTTTCAATACACTATGTGTGGTGTCTTCAAAGACAGAGGGCTATGCTGTAGCTTAGGTGGATCTCTCTAGTGCAAATCTCTTGGCTGCTATTGTTATCACAAAGTGAATATGGGAGAATTTAAATATTAACATGTGGGTATTAGAATAAATGCACAACACTGTTGTCTGTTTTGGTGGTCAAGTTGCATTGTGGGTAATGTAATTTACACATGTAACTGTGAGCCAAAGTGTCTTTTTAGGCTTCAAGGGTTTTACTCTAACTTTTAAGTATATCTTAAACTCTTAAATTGCTTCAGATATCTCCTAGTTTAATGTTGGACTACAAGAGCACAATACGTAGCCACAAGTCACAATTATTTCCCTCATACTGGAATAAGCCAGTTTCCAAGTTTTTTTCACTGAAGTTGAAATTTATGCATTCAGCTTCAAAGGCCTACAAATAACGATAGCCTTGAATGTATTAGTTAACACCCACAGACTGTTTGTTATTCAGAATGTAACAGTGAAATGTTTAGAGCTGCAACAAATATTCAATTAATTAATTAATCTGCAACTATTTTGATAGTCAATTAATCGTTTTGTGTCATTTGTTAAGAAAGAATTCCAAAATTATCTGGTTTAAGCTTCTCAAATGTGTATGTTTTTTGGTTTCCTTAGTCTTCTGTGATAGTAAACTCAATATATTTGGCTAATCAATTATTTGAGAAAATAATCGCCGATCGATTAATTGATAATGAAAATAATTGTTAGTTGCAACCCTAATGTTGTCTACTTTGGTTGTCAGAGCCCAGTAGCACACAGACAGAACCTTCTGAAAGGGAAGAAGATTCATCTGAGAGGGGGAATGTCCACTGTCCGGAGATTGACAGCACTGTGGATCAACCTGAGCAGCCTGCTCCATCAGCGAAGAGTACAAGCTCTGAGCAGGAAAAGGAGAAGAGTAGCAGCATTGATGGAGAAGGCCCACCCATCGACAACCAGGTCCCCTCTTCTACTAATTCATTGGTCTTGTCAACAGAGGGTGGCGCTGACAATTCAAGCAGCGCAAAGACTGAAATAGAGCCAAGAGAACATGACTAATTTAAAGCCCAGCCTGTCAACTGACTTTTTTTTTACACTGTATGATACCACACCAAGGGTATGTCTGTAGCACTGTGGACCTTTAGACATCAGCACCAGGCGCGATGTGGACCTCGAGATTCATCATAATAGGATCTTTTTGTCCACCTCAGTTTCAACTATTCAAGGCCACACATCACTGGTCTTTAAACTGGAAGGAAATGATTTAAAGAAGATAATGGAGACTCTGCTTTTTTCACTGCTGACTAAAAGTTTTTCTAATCTTTTTTTCCTGATTTTTATATCTAAGTGTTATAATTTAACCTTGATAACTGATTTTTTTTTTTTGATTGATATGATTTGTTGAGGACACGCGTCATTAAGAATGTGAAACAACACTTCACAGATGTCGGTTTGCTTTTTCAATGAAGCACATACCATAAAAATGTATTTCTTATTAACATTATATTGCAGTTGTTTGCATTAACCCCTTGAAGGATATGGAAAATGTCACAGTTTTGCTTTGTCGCTGTATGAAGCCAATATCAACACAATATTGCCAGTAGTAACCAGTTTGGTTAGATAGAATATTGGTTTGGCTTAAGAGAAGCCATTTCTACATCACAATCTGTCAACAGTACACAAGGTACTTTTACACTTTCTGTATGTCATACTTTAGTTGTACAACTGTCCCTTTTTGATAGCTTGGATTTTTACAGTATGTATCTGTAAATCAGTTTTTGTAGACTTGTAATACATGTCCACTGCCTTTGTGGAACTGATAATCACTGGAAATTGAATGCTTGAGCTTGTATCATAGTATTCGTGGAAAGCAATAAATGCTAAAATTTAAAGTGTAGGATGCTCTGTTAAGATTAAGGGAGTTGTTCTTTTGAGTTGCAAATCAAGTTATGTTTCATACCTGCTTAACAATAAGGGCCAGTGAATTATGGGAACTGTCTTTTAGCCACGCTTGAGGCGTGACGCCAGGAATAGTAACCCATCAATAGCTATATGGGTAACTCCCACCCCACAATTAAAAAAAAAAATCTCTTGTCTAACACTAAGCTCATGACAGTACACTTCTGAAACTAATGACCCGATTTCTGTCTTCAGCTGTACTTTGACTTAAATACTGGCATAATATGCTAACATGCTGATTGTACACCATAACCTTCAGATGCTAACATATCGACATTAGCCAAACATGCTACATTAAGCCATTTAGTATTTAAAGTTAATAAGCTGGCATGCTTAAAGTTCACTGCATTTTAAGTATTAGCATGTTAACATGCTTGTTAAGTCTTCTTTTTAAGTAGACCACTTTGGTCCAGATTGGAACTAGCTCAACAACTCCTACACGGATTGCTTCATTCATGGTCACCAGAGGATTAATCCTACTGACTTTTGTGAACCCCTGACTTTTCCTCTAGCGCCATCATTAAGTTGACATTTGTGGTTCAGAGTGAAATATCTAGTCTAATATTAGATGTAGCTATTGTTATTAAATTTACAACAGCTATTCAAGGTCTGTAGAGGATATGTTCTAACGTCTTTGACAATCCTATGGCTTTTCCTCTAGCGATCCTCTGACCAGTGGGTGGCGCTAGAGGAAAAGTGAGTTTTGATTTATTCCTGGTTCTCAAGAGGATGATCTGTTGTAATAACACTGATCTCCTGATTTCTTATCTGGTCAAAATTTCATTTTGTCCAGTACTTATGACCAAATACTTGCAAAACTCATGACATTGGCGTCAGCCTCAGCTGAACTGTGTTTAGTGCTAATTAGCAAACGTTTGCCTGCTCACACGCTAAACCAACACAGTGAACATGGTAAATAATACACCTGCTAAATGCTAGCATTATCATCGTAAGCATGTCAGCATGCTGATGTAAGCATTTAGCTCAAGTACAGCCTCACAGAGCCGCACAGCATGGCTGTAGACTCTTGTTATTTTACTGAGCTAAAACAGTAAACGAAGTAACACTGTTGACACAGGCTTGAAAGTTACTTGGGGCCAATTCTGTCAATGCAACCCTGCCCTGGGTACAGGAAAAGAACTTATGTAAGATGATTAAATGAAATATGGGTGAGATTTAAAATATCTCTTGTGTAAGAACAGAGGGTGTGAATCATTTTAATCCAGTGTGACACCTCAGATGGCCTTGACACTTCTAAACTAAGATTATCACTATCCCTGTTGTCAGCACATATCGTGGGCCAGGAAGGTATTGGGCCAGGCCAAGCTTTCACCTGTAAACAATGGCTATGGCAGCCACTAACAGTGACACTGTTATTCTACTGAAAACATGTAGTTATTTCCAAATTTCCATGGACTACTTCACTGCCCAACACTCAAACAAGGCCAAAAGCTTGTTAGATGTTTCCACCCATTTCCCAAATATAATTGCCCTCTTGACGTCTAAATTCTAATGCCTATCATTAGTGAATTTAACTAGTGCACATTTATTATAGGCTTCAGTAAGACTGAAGCAGGCATGTAAACAGTAATCAGGGTAGCAGTAAATAACCCTGGCACCCGAAGGTCAGAGCTTTCAGGGATAACTAAACACTTGGCCTGTGTGGATCATCAGACTGGTCAGGAACTTTCAGGAAAAGGAGTACATCAGCGATATTTAGTATTCTACTTCCATAAAGTGTGGGGACTCAGATTAAGAGACAGATTAACAACAAATTGACAAAATCTAAGCAGCAGTGCCTGAGATACCCTGCTTTTTATTGGCTAGAATGGGTCAAGCCCCTCCAGAAACTCTGAATCCTACATTTCCCATAATGCAACTAATATCATCTTTTCATTATTCATCCTCTCTGAAATCTCAGTGACTAGTAAACTGACTTTGATGTCTGTAATCAGTGGAGTTCCCTCTGGAAATACATTTAGACTATATCAAAACAGTATGTTTGCTTTATCAGTTAGTTGTGTGGTAAGCCTTTGTTATGAGTAAGCTGAGTTAAGAAAGCTTGATCAAAGTGTGCTTGACTTCATGTCTCATGTAACATTATCTTATGTCATACAGACCTTAAATCTGAGATTACCTTACCACGATTTACCTTTACACACATATGTAGTTTAAGTCATACCATGCAAACATTTATTCATACAGTATAATAATTACATTGTTAATAAAAGGTCCATCATACCATAGAGGTACTTGAAACCTATTATTAGGGAGTGTGAGTGTTGTTCAAAGCTAACATACAGTAAATGAACTTCTCTCTGTTTAGGATAGGTAGAAGCGAGGCCACAAGGAAATCCCCATGATCTGTCTGTGAACTAATTGATTTTGACAAGTGTCCATTTCTAATCCCTTATCATGTATGTGATCCATAACAGTCTGTGTCTCATCCTCACTTACAGACGAGATTTGCCACAATAGAGAGCCCAAAAACACTTGAGTTTGTATGGACCGTGATGTCATTTTGATTAGATTTGCTCAAAGTTTGTTGCAGTAATTGGCTCGGTAATTAAGGACTAACGTTTGTGGATTTTGTAATGTAGAGGGAAGCTTTAGACCAGTTACCCAGGTCAAACAGTTTCATGTAATGTAAGAAATAATTTCAGTCTTTAGGGAGCTGAAGACAAAATTTCCACAATGGGTCAGCGCCTAAGCGAGGATAGTGACCCAGACAAGGAAATTGATGTGGCAGAGCTGCAGGAATGGTACAAAAAATTTGTCGTGGAATGCCCAAGTGGAACTCTCTTCATGCACGAGTTCAAAGGCTTTTTTGGCGTTACTGATAACAAGGAGGCTGCAGATTACATTGAAAACATGTTTCGAGCCTTTGACAAGAACGGCGTAAGTACAAGCTACCATTGTGTATATACTGTAGAAGTATAAGCCTTGTACGTAGTCATTTGTCTCATTTATGTACTGATACTACACTTGCCACAGTAATAGTGAAGATCTGTTGATTGGAAGCATTTGTGACAGCTGCAGTTAAAGACCATTATTGAGCACATATTTTTAGAGCTGAAGCAATTAGCTGATTACTCGATTGACAGAAAATAAATCTGTAACAATTTTGATAGTCGATTAATTATGTAAGGCAAAAATGCCAAACATTTACAGGTTCCAGCTTCTGAAATGTGAATATTTGCTGGTTTTCTTAGTCTTCTATGAAAGTAAACTGAATATCTTATTCGAATATCAGACAAAAGAAGCAATTTGAATACGTCCACTTGGGCCCTGGGAAATTACAAGGGTTTTTTCCACTATTTTCTGACAGGTTGTAGTCTAAACAATTAATTGAGAAAATATGGTAAATCGATACTGAAAATAATCCTTAGTCGAAGGCTTACATATTTTTTAAATTGTTGTATCCAGTAAGAAGACTCTTTATATTCTATCTTGTATATTGCAGAACAAACATTTTGCCTGTCAAAGTAAAGAAACATTTAGCTCATAAATTGTGGCCCTTCATAATGTGAACATTTTCTCTTCATGTACACAGGACAACACCATTGATTTTCTGGAGTATGTGGCAGCCTTGAACTTAGTCCTAAGGGGTAAATTGGAACATAAGCTTAAATGGACATTCAAAATGTATGATAAAGATGGAAGCGGATGCATTGATAAAACAGAGCTTCTTGAAATTGTGGAGGTAATGATTACTATTATACAGTAACTATATGCAACTACTGATCTGTAAAGTTTTCAAAACATTTTAAAGAATATTTCAAGATAAATCAGTGGGCTGTAATGAAATGTAGTCAATGCAAGAGTCATTGTAACGTACTTTCCTGTCACTCTCAGTCTATTTATCGAATGAAGAAAGCCTGCCATGGAGAGTTGGATGAAGAATGCAATCTGCTGACCCCGGACCAAGTGGTTGACCGGATATTTGAGCTGGTTGATGAAAATGGAGATGGTGAGTGTTTGTAACAGTTTTCTGACAGTAGAAAAGGTTTCATTAGTAGTCATCTGGACACTGTTTTCAGAATCAAGACGTTTCGGCTCCCATCCGGAAATCATTCTCAATTGTGAAAATGGTCTGAGAACTCAGAAATTTAAGCTACTCTGTGTTGCTTAAGCGCTGCCCTCAGGAAGGAGTCTTCCTGAGTTTCTGCTGATTACCCTGCCTAGTTTCACCTGAAACCGACCTTCTTTTGTTTTCATGATGGCCCAGTAATCAGGCCTATTGTTTTCTGGCTGCACCTCCCTCATCACTGTTAAGTACCTGATTAGCATATGATTGGCTTGACCATGGTGTTAATACACTGTGGTAAACGGTTGGCAAGTTGAATCTCAGACCACCATTTCTGTTTAAAGAGTGGTTTTCTTTTTTCACAAAAATGGCTTCTTTGATTCCTCTTTCAAACCAACTCTTCTCTCTACTGGGATGGGAGCCGAAACGTCTTGATTCTGAACAGTGTTCAGATGACTACAACTGAAACCTTTTCTACGATGGAACACTCCTGGACGAATGAGGGACTACACCGTCTAGTTTTCTGACAGCTTAAAATGCTTCATGAATGATTCAAAATGTCTGTGTCAGGCTGCTATAATGGCTTTGTGGAGTGTTAATGTAAAAGTGTGCATGTGTTCATTGTTGCTTGAGTATATTGAAAGGGAAGGTGTGTCTCAGCTGTACAATGGTCCTCTCCGTCACACAATGATGAATTCAGGAATCGATAGTAAAATAAGCCCAGAGAATAACTGTCTCTCATCACTTAGGGGAGCTCTCGCTGGATGAGTTCATTGATGGAGCACGGAGGGACAAGTGGGTGATGAAGATGCTGCAGATGGACGTCAACCCTGGGGACTGGATCAACGAGCGAAGACGCAGTGCTGACTTCTAAGGCTGGAACATGGACTGTCAATCTGTCACATCCTAAATGTGTGACCAATCATGTGATTTTGTATCTATTGCAGTTTATATGTATATAAAAGAAAACAACACCACAGTCACATCCTGGCATTGTGCTGCTATATTTTGCTTGTAAAGGGGATAGCTGTTTATTCATTTTGGTTCTGGTTTCACACTTAATCAAGTTATTGAGCAACATTATTTTTGACATTATTCATTGCTATTTCAGGTCTTGTAGGTCTATTTATATGTCTGTATTTTATAGCTGCTGCAGACATACGGTGCTTACTGTATTTTCTTTTTAGTTTTGTGTCATAAAATGAGCATAAACGTTATTCAGTAAACATACTTAAATCCCCTACACAACCATGGTCCAACATAGAGTGGTGTTTTCATTTATTTGGGATGATTAGACCTCTTTTTAGGACTGTGGGAGTGCACACCGAGATTGATTGACATTTTCCTCACTCCCTCATAGTTTTGTTGCACCTCTTACTTGGGGGGGGGGTTTATAACTTTAACCGTTTCATTGGGGCACTAATGTTATTCCCATCATAGCTCGGCCCAACTTGAACCTTGATTGAGATCTAATAAAACAGAATAAATAAAAGGGTTTGCAGGCTCTTCAAAAACAATAAACACAATAAATAAATACGAATTTCACACTGCCTTTTTTGTTTTATAGAAATCTGATGTACTTCATGAAGTAAACAATGCACTAATTTGAGAAGTGAGACTAATACAATTTCAAAAGTAACTATATTCATAGACATTGCATTTGAAAACTACAACTTAAAATATGGACAATTTCACGATTTTCAACTACAAAATTGTTTGTGGTAGATTTCTGTTTTTTGTAAATATTCTTATTAAAATGATTTGTACAAATAGGTAGTCAAATTATAGATTTTGGTGTTAATATTATGCTGTAATATATGCCCAGAAACCTGTCAGCACTTTCCGTTATTCAGGAAATGACTCGCCACAAAGTCTCCTTTTGTCTCGCGAGAGGATAGGCAGACGTCGTGGTTGCTTGCTTGCTATCCAGCTGCAAACCGACTACTGAGCTACCAAAGAGCACCTTAATTTAGCATTAAAACGGCTACCTGCAGTCAACTGTTTGAAAATTATACGAGACACTTTACTGTCGCATGAGAAACTAGCTAACAGGTCTTCTAGCAGAAGTTGAATGCCGATAATCCCGCGTTGTTTTAATTTGTGTTTACGACTGTACACACCTAATCTACTCACCGCACCGCATGTGCTCTGCTCACTGTTGTCCATGTCGTCTGAACGTGAGAAACCAGTCAACACTGACAAAAAGAAGGTAAACCTTAGACTTGTAGGAAAAACTTTGTTTTACGTGCTTTAAAAGGTGTGTTTCTGTCATAGTTTCTCTTCTCAAACGTCAGTGCTTATTTCTTGTTCTGTCATTATGCTTCCTCACACGGTGTAATGCTGCCCCCTCCTGGCTAGCCTGCAGAAGACAGCTGGAGACTGAATTATGTCACTGGGAATCTGTTCTCCTGCCCCGAGGACGAGGCTTTGGCCCACTGTATCAGTGAAGACTGCCGCATGGGGGCAGGCATAGCAGTGATGTTCAAGCTGAAGTTCAAAGGGGTAGGAGAGTTAAAGGAACAGAGTGAGTCAGCCCTTTTATTAAAAATTCATCAGGAGTGAAAACGTCTTATTTTGGGGGTATTGATTCCCAGGCGATCATTTTGTTCAGCACAGAGAAACTGGTTTAGTTTTTAGCAGCGGTCTATTAAAAACCTAGCATTACAGTTAGAAAAACATCTAATTCTACTCTGTCTGACTTTATATATTCTCTATCAATTGACACAAAAGTTGAATGCTTTCATGGCTTCACCATCCCATTACATGAAAATCTTGTTGACTCATGCATCATTTTGTACACATTTATGCAAAATCCGTCCTGACATTTGGTCTCTTTGGAAACTTAAGGACCTGCACTACAATTTAAAATAAACATCTGTAGGTTGGAAAAAGAATTTTTCCGTACAGCATGAATTTGTAATGACTTGTTAACCCAGGGGTCAGCGAGGTTGAAGGAGTTTAAAAACGCATTATACTTGGGCTTTTTATTGTGTCCTATTCTGAAGTGGATATTATCTTTTTGTATCCAAACAGAAAAGGTGACGGGGCAGTGTGCTGTACTACAAAGAGACAGACGTTTTGTCTACTATCTGGTAAAGATGTAACAGTTAGTTATTAGAATTGTTCCCCATGCAAATTTTCAAAAAACATTGTAGTTAATATTATTTTTGCTTTCCTTTTTTATTATATTGCAGATCACAAAGAAAAAGGCCAGCCAAAAACCGACCTATGACAGCCTGAGACAGAGCTTGGAGGACATGAAGTCACACTGTGTTCTGAACGGAGTAACAAGAATATCAATGCCCCGGTTTGTATAATTTTCAGTCATTTAGTGATACTTCATCTAACAGATTCAAGAGAGAAATACTCATTGAATTCATTTTAAATGTGACAAGATATGCGTTGGTTCTGTTACTGTTACAGTTAAACAGTATGTTTTTCGCTCTTTTTCTGACAGTATTGGTTGTGGCCTGGATCGACTGCAGTGGGAAAGAGTGTCGGAGATACTGGAACAAGTCTTCAAACACACAAACGTGTCCATCACAGTCTACAGCCTTCCTGAGAAAGCAGAGACCGCAGTGATGAAGGAAAACATGCGCAGATGATTGATGGAAAAGTTTGTTTATTGTAATATTTAGTTCATGCACTTTTCTGTATTAATCCCATGATGATCATCTTTTTCAGTGGAAAAAAATGTTACGTTATCGATAACATGGAAATAAATTTTCGTTTTTGCACATCAAAGTCAACTGAACCTTCATGAACTTCTGCAAGTAGATGACACATAGGACATATTTCTACTGATCATCTATTATTTGTATCTGCAGTTTAATCTGCAATCATTAGTTTTCAGCTATTTGACAAGGTGAGGGCTGCTTCCAAAACATGCTAATCTAGATTTATCACTAAATCCAGATCGGTAACATCTGGATTACACTGGATTTGTTCACCTGTCCCTTCTGGTTTAACATCACATGATATTTTACACCAGGGCATTGAGCCTAACATATCAGGTATCTCTTTATTTTCCCATTCATCCACCAGGCAATTACATTGTTGACTAAGCTAACAGTGTATTTGCATTTCTTTGTGGGCATCATATAACTTCTAGAGTGCTCATTGTAGCCTCTGCAGATGGTTGAGGTGTTGTATGATCCATTATTGATCTGCTCAGGTATTGTACTTTAATACAGCCAGGACACACTGGAGGTACCAGATGTGAGTCAAAGAAAGAAGGGCGGGGAACCTGACACCACAAAGTTAATCCCACACATCCATTTTCTCCAGGATGGGTAAGCCTTTTAACGAATAATGAAACTGAAGTGGGAGGCAGAGGACTAATACTACACACTCTCCATTCAAAGTGGTCTATTTATTTCTTGTTTATTAGGTGGATTAAAATAATTGAATAATTTGATGACATGTACTTCAGGTGTAAGTAATTAAAATAAACCTCAGTAGAAGTGAGACTGTCTGAACAGGCTCTGTAGTTTGTCGCCTGTGACCCTCCCACTCTCCTTTGGGGCACCTTCAATAATTCATGAGGAAAAGGCATTAACCGCTGTACGCTGCGGCTGCCTGCCCATTTCCCCCCATATATCCTGGCTGGCTGGAAGACTGTACTTCAGCATCACTGCAACCAACCCCCACTTTCCTCCACCACGTCCTCCTCCCTTCCCATCCCCCTTCTTGCCTGGCAATTAGAATCCACACTGCAGCAGAGCTACCTAGCCGTGCTGCAGTGAGTGCAGGGAAACCTCCCTTCATCTGACCTGCTATCACACCTCAACATGCTGCAGCTGGTGGACTGTGCATCCAAATCTGCCCTAATAGCTCCTCTATCTGCGGTCCACTGATTTGCCGCCGATGCTCTCCCCCATTCCCACTCTCACTCCTTTTCTCTCCCTCATATACCCCCCCCACCCCCCTGTCCTCCATTCCTTTTTTTTCTTTGCTCGATGCGTATGAAATTGCAGAGCTCAGCATTCTTCTCCACAGGCACTTAGGGAAAAAGGAAAAAAAAAAAAAAAAGAGATGAGCTGGGCGGGAGGGTTTCTGGTGCACCACACAACTGGCCCCCTTCCAATTAAAGAAGAGAGCTTATGTTATTGAAAAGCAGCTTAGCCAATCAGGAGGCAGTGCAGGCAAAGACAGCAGGAAAAAAGCAGCAGAGCGAGTGGGCAAGAGGAAGAAAAAAAACTGCAGTGTGTGAGTGTGTGTAGTTTTTATCCCTCCCCAGAGCAGATCTTTATCAATTTGTGTACTCCAGTCTTGGGGTGCATTTGAATGGGTGTCTGTGTGTGTATATGTGGCAGAGTTTACAGGAGGACAGAGTAAAGGTGTGTCTAGAGGGCTATGTTAGACTCCTGACTTATTCATTCTGAAACTGGAAATAAGAGAAAGTAAGATTATTTTTCTCTCTATCTCAAAGTGTCACGGAGCCTGTGGAGAAGGGGAAGAGCTCGGTGTCCAGAGGAGAGCAACCTGCACAAAAGGTAAACAGCTGTGTTCTCCTCCTACTACAAGCATGCTGGGTTTTTACACTTCTGAAGTTGTTTTTGTGTTCTTTGTCAGTGTATGTTCTGGCTTATCTGCCTTCTTTAAGTCTTTCACGTGTAAGTACATTTAAATATATACATGGATTTATACTTTAATGATAGATTTTTTTACATTATAAAGATTTGACTAAAAAGCAGAGGGAGAGGTGGAGGAAGGGAGAGAGGGAGGGGGAAGGTTAGTGCGGGACTCCCTGATGCTTCTAGGCAAGTTTCTGTGCACACGGTTCTCTAGTGCTGCAGTATCCCATTACATCCCTGAGTGGAGCTGCCTCAGCATCCAGCCAGTGCCAGGCAGAGCGATTCAAACCAGCTTGCAGATTTCTAAAATATCACAGTTTTAACTTATTTATTGTCCCTGGTAGCGATAAGAGTCAAGTTTTGTCCTGTATACTGTACATTCAGTGCACACTGATAAACTCAGTGTGGTAACGAGACTACTGCAGCCCATTTTAGTTTTGTCGTTCATGCTCTCATTGTGTATTCTGGGTATCATTGGGGTTGCTTAGATAACAGATTGAATTGGCTCTGATGTCGTTTGAGCCTGGTGATGAGTTTTTGTTTTGATTATCCGGTGTTCTGGGACTTCCCTCAGTTCTTAGCCTGCAGCAAAAGTAGGCTCTCTGATTGGGCGAACTAGGCTTACCGACTACAGTGTACCAAAGAAGCAGAAAAAATAGTAGTAGCATGTCTGTGTACCTTCACTGGAGTATTTATACCCTGAAGATATGGTTCATTATTATTATAAAATGAGCTCAAACAACAAAGGAAAGTGAAGCTTTCTTTGTTTACAGTGAAGGACAGGTGATTCATACAAACACATGCTTTTTTTCACTATACATTCATTCATCAGCTTTCTTTAAGAAAACATTCAGTGTATTTATTACATCCCACTGTCTTTTTCGGAGGTCTGACCTTCATCATTTGTGAATGAAGATATGATACTGTCCAGCAGTGGGCACTGTGTGTTTTCTCTGTTGAAAATATCTGTGAACACTGGCCTGCTGCAGAATGGGAGGAAATATGGATGGACTTAGTGTATTTTGTGTGGGCACGCTGAAAAAGCGTCGTTTGACATGATACTGAGTACAGTATGTACTGGTGTTTTCATATTGCTGAGAAGAAAGGCCAATACTTTTCACCCTCAGATAGTTCCTGACCAGAATCACTGATCCCAGTAACTGGTTTTAAATAGCGTTTCAATTATTCAACACTGAGTTATATTCGGGGATAAGGAGAGGGCTGAGAAGGAAATGTAACTCATTTCAGCACCATGGACAGAGCACAGAGCAAAGGCTTTTGATAAGTGCTTCCCTCAAATTGTTTGAAGCAAACCAGTGTTTAGCGATGAGGGTTGGATGACAGTTTAAAGCAAGGATATGTCTATTTAGATGCCCTGATAAATTGTCTGGCTATACACATTTCCAAGTCCCTATTTGATATTGCAGTTGGCTGTGCACATCTGTTCTTTTGCGTTTTCAGTTGAAAACACGAAGAAAACACTTTTCATTATTCATGCACCTCTCCTTTTTTAGAACACGGTTCATCTTAAAGAGAACTGTGTTTTTGCAGAAGTGCTGAAAACTCCTTTTGAAAACCCTTGTCCTTCCTGTCTTTGTCTTATCACTATATGCTCCAGGTGGGAGCGTCAGTGCTGTGGTTTTGTTCTACCTTCCTTTTCACTGCAAAGCTCAGAATGACACATCACACAACTGTGGGATGAAATTGACTGCAGCAGCAAAATCATTCAGGTTTGACATCTGCTCATTACATGGATCTATTTGGGTGATAACACAACATTAAAAGGATAACATTATTAAAAGAGCAGAAATGATACATTATATCTGCTGATAGTGGCTAGTAACTCATTGTGTTTCCAAGAAATCCATTTAAAATCAATTGAGGAGGTGCTAAAAGACCACAGTGTTATGTTAAATCAGTGAAAATAAAATGTAAAACATGTAATGACTGTAGCCCATACAGTTCTGACACCTGCTGTCACACAAAGCTTTGTTTCAAGTCATGGTTGAGAGCGACCAGGAAAGTGTCTCTGCTGGATGCAGCCTGCATACTGAGAAAGTCATTCAGATGGCAATGATCAGAAACCTCTTTAATGGGAAACGGAAATGAGACCCCTCACTGTTCCCAAGAATTAGCCAGTATCCCTCTTTAAGATAGAAGTAGAGTACGAGAGATGGAGGAGACTAAACCACTTCCAATTAGAAAGAATGGCTGGTTTAAACACGGAGACATGTATCCTATGATTTAACTAAATTTAAGTCTAATTCAGTGTTTAGTGTTGCAGCTTCTTGAATCAGGCTTTTCAGCATCACAACATAAACAGTTCTGGCCATGTGCAAGAATTTACTTCAGTAAATGCTGGGTAAAGATTGCTGGTGGGATAAACAAGTTGCCTTTCAAGGTTTATCTTTGTATTGTCTATTCTTATGTATGTATATGTATGTATATATATTATGTACTGTAACTCTTCCTAAAAAAATTGTGGGGTTTTTGGATAAAGGGAGCAGCTGTTGGGCTTGTCATTGCTCATCCTCCATGTATGACACCCTCTGTCCCAGACTGTGCGACATGGGCATTTTGTGTGCCCCTGTAAATGATGGTGTAGGCAACACAGCGGAGCAATAACGGCTGTCACTGTGACATACTACCGTTAGCAACAATCTCCACACTCTCCATGTTAGGACGAGAAGAGGTACTGTAAAAACTCACCAAACAAGCAGAAATAGTGTTACTCCTGTGTTGTTTAGGTTGTACAGATGAAGCATTGCACAAGCTTAAGGTGAGCAGACCTTCTTGGGGATACTAGAATGACACCGTGATAAATACAGTGAAGTGTCGGAAGGACAGTGTGTGTGTGTGTGTGTGTGTGCGCCTTTTCCATAACCAGGAAAAGGGCACTTTATCATATTCTACAGGGAAAGGTTACAGGATGTATTTATGTACGTATTTGTATAAATATGTTTCTAAATGTGTATGTGAGTGACACAGGACAGGGTAGTTGAAATGAAGAATATAAGAGAGAGTGTTGGACACATGGATTACAGTCAGCTTTAAGAGTGTGGAGAAAAATGGGCATGAAAAGGACAAAAGCAATGAGAAGAAAGTGTAGAGAGGAAGGCAAGACAAATGATGCAAGTATGGGCGAGAGAGGGTGAGAGACAGAGCGAGAGATTGAGGGATTATCAGAGGCAGAGCAAGAATGGAAGAGAGTGGGTGTGCATAGCAGAGCTACGAGCACTGCAGTACATTGCAGTGCCCAGCCCCCGCTGTGTTCTCTGCTCACCATCCGGTTGCATGCACTGAAAAGACCCCTGCAGCAGCAGAGCTGCACAGCGCAGAGGGCTGCCTGCTGATGAACACCAACCTCACAAAGAGCTTTTGACCTGCCGTTGTGCATTCTGTATAGCTGATGATGCACAGATTTTTAAGGAGTGATGGAAACACGGTGTTCATGACAAAACAGTTGTCCGGCACCTGCCAGCCCATAGTCATGTAGAGAGAGGGAGTAGTCAGTTCACGCTTCCCATGGATTATGTAAGCCTATAACACATTCACTTTACCCAATACCAGCTGAGTGATACCACCTTCCCTGGTCATGTTTTCCTCATTAGAAACATCTGCCTCGCTGTTTGCTTTTGTTCCAAAGATAGCATCTTTGCAAACATAGACAGACACTTTATTGAACTTACTGAAATGGCAACAATAGGGAGACAAACAGCATGTACCCTTAAATAGCCAGTGTTTGCATGCCTGTGGCTTGACATTTTGTTGATGGTGCCGTGTGTGACAAATAAGAAATTATGATGAACTGCTTAGACCTTTGTCTGATGTGGGCTCATCTTAAAGAAAAAAACACCGTTTATTCTGTTTAAAGTCAGGCAGTGCACAGTATGCATGAATGACTCACACAGGGTAGCCTCACACTTAAGTCCTGTTGGATTAATTATACAGCTTTTGGCTGGGTCAGTAGTACTCTCTCTTTGTGTCACTCACAAGCACAAAAACACATGCATGCAGATGTAAAACTAATCTCAATCATGTGAAAGCTCTAGGAAATGAAGGAGAAGCTTGTTTCTGCTTCCATAAACAGTTGCTACGTTTCCGTCCCGCTGCCTGCCTGGGGGGTGGACGGCTGAAGCGTGAGAGCTTCCCTCTTTGCATGTTCTCTGGTTTCCCTCTACTTTGCTGATGTAGCTGATTCACATTGCATAGTGTGGACTCCTGTGACAAGGTCTGATTGTGTCTCTCACTGTGTTCAGGAGTAGTTGAGTCAATTACACCTCGCCAGACAGGTGTTTGAGCTGCTAAGTGTGTTTGCCTCGGCACATCAGAGTGTGTTTGCTTCTGATTTGCAATGAAATCAGCACCAGGCTTTGAAAATGATAAGGCAAAAATATGTGCTGTTAGTGAGTCATGCTGCAACTAAAAATAGTAATCCAACTTGCAATCAATGTAAATGTATTCATTCACATCAAATGTATCAGATGTTCTGAATTATTGTGTTTATAACATTGCTGGAAAAAATATGTTAACATTACAATAACATTTTTATGTAGGGCATCAGGTGCATTAGATTGAAAGCAGTGGTTTAGAAATAGATTTCATATTTTATTAACCTGTGTTTCACATGTGTAGTGATTTTTTTCCTTTAGTAAAAAAGTGTGAGCATCATCTAACCTTGCAAAATCTCTTGAAAAAAGAGAGAATTGCTACAGTCATGTTTTTGTCCTTGCAATAGCACACTATTCACAAGGTGATGTTTGGAGGAAATAGCTGTCTTTGACTATGCATAGCTGAGAATGTTATCATTAAGGGAAAAAGAGAGAGAGGTTTGTGTGTCTATGTGTGTGTGTGACAGAGACAGAGAGAGTGGGAGAAAGCTGTAGAGTATTGTAGTGTGTGTGAGCTGCAGTAGGGATTCGGAGTGCTGCATTGAGCTGCATAATTAATGTTAAGAGGGTGGAGCTAAAGGCGGAGATAACTTGCCATGAAGAACGAGCTGCTGCAATTCTGCTTGAAACAGAGCTACCTCTTTTGTGTGTGTGTGTGAAATCTTGAGGACAGACGAGCATGGAAGTGATATTTTGATGCAAAACCAAGGAAGCACACTCAGTCGTTTGGTCCAGCTCTGTGTCCCCGTCCCATCTGCTCCCTCGGCCCTCAAAGCCAATCACTCTCCACTGAGCTGCGTACCAGAGCCAAATGCCTCAATGCTGGCTGCACTGCTCTGTTAATCATCCAATTTGTATCAAAACCGCTTCCTATATGACACATCTGGTGTAACTCTCATCTGTTCTGTCTGAATTGGACCATGAGGAAAGAGGAGTGTTTTTTTTCTGCAGGATGGTGTTATATTTAGTCATCCTTACAGATTCTAGGTTGTTGTTTAGTGTTGTCTACATGGTGAGATTGTGATGACTGCTTATAAAAGGACACACTGTTTTTAGCCTCTTTGTATTCGGAGACAGTCTCTATTATTCTCTCCTCAGTTTTATTTTTAAACACAGTTTCCCTGCATTAGAGGCATCTGCCTGTTCTGCCATTTATTCAGCTCACACATGCAAGCAATATGCATACACATGTGTTTGACAAAGATGCAGTCAGGGTCTTGTGCGATCACTCTTGGATGTGAATAAGTGTTTATGGAGGCATGTATTAAATGCATTCAGGCTTTAGTATATATGCGTGTTAGTCTTTGGTGCTGTCAGAGCTCAGGAACCTGTTTAGCTCCTCTGTCTCCAGGGCGATATTGCCTCGCCGGTGACCACATCTATACGACACTGCTCCGCTTGCACCCCTGTCACCTAACCTCATCATCACTGTAGCTGTTCTGTAGTTCTTGACATTCTGCTGCAACATGCTCAGCCTTCATGTCCTCACTTCTTTACAGTAAAGCTTTGCATGCTTGTGATGTGTTTTTCAGTGTTCTTCATATGTTGTATTGCACATGTTTTACTTCCTTTCATTTTCAACTCAAAGCAGCGCCACTCTTTGTTGAGATGCGTCTGCCAAAAACTACTGTGGGGATCTGTCCTCGTCAAAAGGGCTGAGGGATCACACAGAGGCATTTGAAATGCACACTGTGTCTGCTCCAAACCTCTCTACACACAGAGAGGAAGCTGGTAGTGATGGCACTTTCATTCCAGTCCCCCAAGAGCCACAAAATCACACTTAAATTACAACCTCAACTTTATCAGGTGCAAGTAGAAGCGGATTGAACCTTGAAGGTAGAAGCCCCAGAAAGGTGCAAGGTGCATCCTATAGTAATATCAAGCTGGTTTAGGTGTAGTGATGTAATCTGTCTAAATAACAATAATGGTCTTTATGATAACCTGCCAGCAGTTGTCTTAAGAAACATGCCTTTGGGGTCTCAGTGTGTTTACAATGTAGTTCAAGGGGTTTGTATGTATTTTCCTATTCCTCTATTTTCCTTCTTCCTAGCCTATTCCAAAAGGCATCTGGCAAGTTTTTTTCTGCTTAGAGAAACAACACAGAGCCTCATTAAATATTTTTTTTCTGTCCCCTGAAATCTTAGAAATGAGGAGACATTTTTGTTTTCTTTCTCTCTCCAGTCCCACGGGGGTTTGCAGTGGGAGAGCTGAGTTGCCATTTCTTTGAGTTGCCAAGTGAGAATCTGCCCATCTGACATTCAGAACGCTCGGAGCAGTGCAAACATCAACAGAAACCTTGAAAAAAATGGGGTTTTTTTTCTCCTTTAAAATAAACTCAGGCTTTGAAATTGTTCTGTCATACTATGAAATGCCTTGAAATTAGTTTAAACTGCAGGCTGCTGTTATGAGGAATTTTATAAGTGTGTTGCTCCGTGCAAACTGCAAGTTTCTGTGTTTTGTGCCTTTTTTTTTGTTTGTTTATAAATAAGTGGTATACAAGGACTTATGTTTTTCATTAGAGGAACTCTGTGCAAGGTAATATCAGCCAGAGAGAAATAAGAAAGGAAAGCGAGGAGGAGGGAGAATACTTCAGCTGTGTGAGTAGGTGCTCAGCATGGAGGCTGCTTCTTTTCTCTCTTTTCTTTTTGAGGCCAGTGTGCAGGCGAAGGACACAACATACAGAATTTAAAAACGTGAGTTCTAACAGTAGTGCTACAACATTCACTGTAGCAGGACTGATAGATAACAAAGAATAAAAGAATCAATGTAAAAGGGAAAACGTGTTTTACTCATGAAATGATTAATTATGGATGCATATAAATATGCATTTTACTTGTTGTAGAGGATGCTTTAGTGTTTGTACAATTAGTCGATTAATCAGCTGACTAATTTGGCAACTATTTTGATAATTGTTAGTCATTTTTAATGTAGAAACATTTCATGGTTCCATCTTCTCAAATGTGAAGATTTGCTGCTTTATTCAAAATTGTTTTAATAATTTTAATTTAATATTGATAATTTTAAGGTTTGTACTGTTGGTTGGACAAAACAAGCATCGTGAAGGTGTCACTTTGGGCTCTGGGTAATTATGACAGCATTTCTCACTATTTTCTGAATTTTTACAAACCAAACAATCAATCGATTAATAAAATAATCAACATATTAGTCCATAATGAAAATAATGATTAATTACAGCCTTATATAAAATAGTTAAACATTTGTAAAATCCTGCTTACACATTAATGTGTGAGTAATAAAAATCTAATGATATAATATATAATAATATAAAAGTCACAGGGGCCATTTTTCTGCATTGAGTACTTTTACTTTTACTTTTACAGTGTGGTATTAGTTTTAGTATTATTACTAACAAATTATGTCTGTTGGAGTTCAATTCATCACAAAGGTTTGATCTCCAGTGTGGTATCACAGTTTTTTTTGTGACTTTAATGAACAACTCAAGTTTTGTGAGTGGCAGGTCACTTATGGTGCTTTGTAAAGCTGAAGGTGCTCCACTGAGTGTTGAGCCATTCTCTTCACTCATTGTCTACTCAGGTCATTGTGCTGCTGCCATTCCCACAATAAAAGATTCCCAGTGTTCATTTGTATTCAGCAAGCCTGGTTTGAGTCAGACTGCATTGCAAAGAAGTTTCAGTAACAAACAAAAACAGTCGTCTACTAATCTAACTTCTCTTGGCTTTTTAAAAAGAGTGAAGTATAATGTCTGTTTTGGCTGTGTGTGCCAGCCAAGTTGGAGAAATCTTGCTTGTTTGATCTCTTTCAAAAAGATTATTGACTTGACAGCAAATTGGTTGGCTTCTTCAAGCGCATGATGGAGGGTTTTCAAAATCTATTTCCTCCCATGATAAGGCTGGTAATAGTTGGGCCTTGCAAGAAGAGCACGACATTCATTGTACTACATTGATCTAAATAATTGCTCCCATCCCTTTGTCCAGTTATATTAGCCCACTCACAGAATTGTTATCTGGAGAGCTGTTCGTAGATACATTTTTTGCAATCTTCATTCTCATCTGGAGAGTTTTCCTAAATCATTACACAAAGCCTCATGATACAGAGATCCACATTGCTCACTGTCTTACCGACTGTGTGTCTTTTGTTGAAATAAGAATGCTTTTTGAATTGTAGCATGGCTGTGTTAATCGCCAAGAGCTTGCATGAGAGTGGTTGTATAATATCTGACAGCTCAGGAGGAAAATTAGGTAAACAAAAGGGGGGGCATCAAGATGCCGCTGTAGTGGCCTTGTATCCTGCTCTATGCTGGAGGGAACTGTGTGCTAATTTGAAGCATTAGTGAATCACGACTGTTGCAGAGTCTAATTTTTCTCTCCATGTTGTTTTAGTGAGTCAACAACATGCATTCTTTGCATTTTGGTCTATGCATTATCTTGCCTACCATTACTGAATTTCTTCCTTGCTGTCTAACAACAGCTGATACAATTTATAGACTTTGCTGACATAATGATTCATTAAATTTGGTTAGCAATCTGCCAGGCACGAAACACGCAAACTCTGTGTCCCTCAAGAATCCTTTGTCCATCTTCATCTCTAAAAGGCCAAACCATTGTTCACCCTTATTCTCTGCTGTCACTGGTCTCCAAGGTTTTTCTTTCCTTTTCTCATTTTAGGCCTGACCCTCGCTCAGATTCTCTTTTTTGTGTCTGCCGGTTACAAGCAGTGGTCTGTCATACTTGACTCTTTAGCCAGCCAACACTGGGGACACACACACAGGGGACTAAACAGCTACAGCCAACAGGCTGAACATGGCACTATTCATGACAAGGGAACCAGCACTTTGTCGAATAAATATGCTTATTCTAATACCTATTTTGTGTATCGTATGCAGCTCAAGTTTGTGTATCCCATTTTCGCAGTATCAAATCACTTTTTGTATCTCACCTGATCCTCTTTGGGAGACAGAAACTAAGGAACAGTGCAATTCAGAAATTAATTACAACATCATTGCCCTCACCAGATGATTAAAATCCACTAAAGTAAACTACACCAATCTACAACACATATTCTACAAAATGATTCCTAATGTGTTGCTCTGAGTCATCTTTAAACCCTTTTTTTTGTAGAGAAAATCCTCAGTGATTTGTAAACTGATAGACAGGCAACATTTTAGCCTTTATTTTTTCATATAGAGCTCTGGAAGTGATGTGCATCCCTGTGTATTTTCTGCTGTTATGTAAACTTGACTGCTGTAAAGTGTCTTTCAATGCAGAGCAGGGTACCATTTATCTAGGACATGGCTGGTTTGTGCCCCCTCATTGAGATGCGTCAAAGGGGCTGTGAAAGTGAGTTTGATATTTAGGGTATTTTTTTCTCTCTCTCTCAGACTTACTGTCCTTCACACAGTGGGCAATAATTCAGTTAGATGTTCTGCCTTAAGACATTCACGGGTGGTGCAGGGGAAAAACAGTCACCTACCACTGCAAAGACCTGGGCACAGCTCCAGCTTGGTGTCGGTGGGTGGGAAGCCGGTGAGGGATAATGTCCTTGTCGCTGCACTAGCAACTCCTACTGGTTAGTTGGGGTGCCTGCTTTGAGCGTAGTGGGATCTGGAGAATACCATTGACCTTTGTGTGTGTTACACCATGTGTCATGGCGGAGGCACATTGCTGTCGACACTGTCCTCAGGAACACAGTGGAGTTAGCATTGACAAGGACCACAGAGTGTAAGGAATTCAATTGACTATTTCAATTTGGGGAGAGAAAAAAGTGGACTTTTTTAATTTACTAATATACTGTATAGAACTGATGAAGGAAGTGATAATGCTATTGACGTTCATAAGTGGTGGAAGAAGTATTCAGATCCTTTCTTGAGTAAAAATACCTATACAACATATATACGCTATTACAGGTAAAATTCCTTCATTGAAAGTCCATCCAAATCCATACCGCTTGGTCCCCGTTAGGGGTCGCGGGTGACTATACGGGCCTTAGGCATATACCCTGGACACGCGCAGGCGAACACAGACACAGACAGGACAGACAAATTTCACACATTCATTCAATACGGGCTTCATTGAAAATGCATACTTTAATTAAAAATACACGGTAAAGTATCATCAGCAGAGAAATGTACTTAATTAAAAATTATTCAGCAAAATGTACTTGAAAAATTTTAAGTATTTGCTCTGCAGAATAATGTAGCAAGTAGCATTTTATGTTGCTGGTTGAGGTGGAGTATACCATTTTTATACCGTTAGTTTAATCTGCAGTCTATCAATGCATTGTAATTTATAACTCATCTGCAATATGAATCTGCAATATGAAAAAGTTGTTGCCCTTGAAAAGCGTATGAGTCTGTGATGCAGCTGAGTGCTGTGATCAGTGGACATTGTTTTTGGATTTGACAGGACTGAATTATTTTACATCTTCTCTGAAATCTATGCTAACATGGGTAATTTAATGTAACTGTTTTAATAATTAACTTTTCATACACAAGAGTTCCTTTAAATAGCATACCAACACAACCCTTAAATAAATGAACTATAATAGTTTTTGATTCCAGTTAAATTCAAAAGTTGAATTAAACATGCTAATTAGCATCAACAGTTTTTCATCAGAGACTTGTCAATTATTTTTTCAATCAATTAAAGGAAATAAGATTACCATGAACTCCCACAATAAATGTTCTGCTTAATTTACTACTGCAGTCTTTCATATTAAAGTTGTAGGATGAGACTATTTGAACCTGCTGTAAATAATTTCTTGCCTGTTTTACTCTTTCCAGACGGAGCTATTATTTATAAAATTCAATCAAATAGGTTGGAAAACAAGTAACTGTGGAAATCAGTTGTTTGCGAAAAGGGGCCGACTTCTTAGCTTGGCTCTATCTCAGCTGGCATGCTTGTTGTCCGACACCACATTGGCCGGGTTTCCCCGGTGCCTCAGCTCTATGAGAAATGAATGGACTTAGGGGGACTAGCTGATGGTGCTGCTCTCAGTCTGAAAGCAGAGTGAAATTACGTAGTGCCATTACAGAGTAATTCATACATACTCCGAAATTGACATTTTCTCCTTATCTAGTTCCTGGCATGCGGCTGAAAAGTTTAAGAATCTCTTTACAAACGTTCTTTTCATTTTTGCAGCCTCCCCATTTTCATATTACAAAATGAAGAAATGAATCCAAATTGGAAATTTAATCTGCGAAAGCAGTTAAACCTGCTGTGCATTATGTGTTGGTGTACATTTTAAACAGCTTGTGCTGCCATCTAAGCTGCCACTCCTTGTAGGGTTTTCAGACATAATGTTGGAGCATTTAGTAGATGCAAAACTGAGCTCCTGATTTATGAGTTTGCATAATTTCTACAAAATGACAAATTCAGAATGCAGTTCACTACAGTTCACTTTTTATGTTTGTTTTTTTGCTCTCCCAAGTAGCAAAAATCCCTTTTATTTGAGCTTTTTAAAATGGCTGCCACAAATTAGGCAGTTATGAAACACAGAGGGTAAACTGACTGGAATTATTTCTCTTCCAACTGTGTGAAGCAAAAATCCTTTACAGATATGTCAGTATTTATTTAATGACAATATTGGATGACATTAAACCCTGCCAGCGCCAGGGGTGCTGGTCGTAATGATGCAATGTGTTAAATTTGGTGCAGCTAATAATCAAGTGCTGCTGTTTGGAGTTACAGTGGTGTTTTAAAGGGGGCAGTGCTTTTCAAATTGCTCTAACTGAATAATACTGAAATTCTTATCTTGTCTGAGCAACTGAAGAGCAAAGACTAATTCATTTGTTTAAAGGAGGGCAATGTACCTGATTTAAGGTGAAATATTTGTGGGAAAAACAGTATTGTGTACACCTGTCAACCCTCTTTAAACACATTTAATCATATAAAGTTGTATTTATAAGACGCTTATTAGGACGTTTTTGCTTCAGTTAACATTTCACAGCAGAGAGACTGTAAAGAGAAAATGTGTGAAATACAGTCAAAGTATCTTACACAGAGACATCAGGAAATGTAAACACAGCAAATAATTAGACTGGTTATTCTTTGACTGGGTGAATGACAAGACACAATATTCAGTTTGACGTGCAGAATAACGTGATAATCAACAACATAATGAGAACCCGCAGTGACTTGGTTCTCCTGACATATCTGCAGTTTGGGGCATTATGCAGTTTCCTGAATGGCAGTTTGACTATTGCATATTTTCTAACACCCAATGAGCGCTTGAATGGCTGAGGTATGATTGGACCAAGCCATTAGTCCTTCGACAGATGGAAGTGATGCTAATTTTACTAAAGACAGTCAATCAAAACTGTCACAAAAGCAGGGACAGAGAGAAACCAAGTTCAATTTGAAAGGTTCAGTTTGTACTAAATGATAATCATTTCTACTGTTATAAAATAGTTGCCAGATGTTTAAACTGATGCTACTGTATATCAAAGAAGTGAGTATTGTGGGGAATTCTGTTGTTTATTTGCCCAGAAATAGTCAGTGCACAGTAAGTCTGCAAACTGAATCTATGGCTTTGTCAGCGATTAGTCAGATGTTAGACAATCCTGCACTTAGCCCTTAGCCCTAAGAATGAAGGCGTTGCATTATTGAAGTCTGAATACGGGACATTTTGTCTCTGGAGGAGGTTATGCTTTGAAACACCAACAAGGGTGAAGGACCCAAAGACGAGAGGGAGAATCATCCTTACATCCCGTCATGTGGACGCTCAATATTTAATGAGGAATATTTTTATATTCTTTTTACAGTAACATCCTTTAGCCCAGGTGAAACACACAAGATGGATACAGAAATATCACACTGCTCACATTGTGCACATTGTGAAATGACTCTTTCACTTATGGCTTTAAAAATGTGCCATAGGTATTGTAGATATTGCAATATAATGTTTTCCTCAGTTTCTACATTTTGACCCACACATCATTTTACCTAATATATGATTTATAATGGAAATCAACCCAGACTTAAGAATCAGTGTTGTACTGCACTCCTGTGCACACAGCAAACGTTGGCTTTGACAAGCAGCAGATGGTATGCTATACAGTGATTTACTGCTGCATAGCCGGGGGTGCAGTACTTTTTGTGAGCCTTTCTCCTCCTGAATAATTGATAGAATACTGTCTGTTGGCTGTGTAGGATTTCACTTGTTGTCAATTGAGTGAGATTTGGCATTTGTGTTATGTGTTTCTTCAAGGCTTTCTGGTTTTTAATTGTTAGGGCATTCGCTCGCATCTGTTAGGATGCTGTAAGAGGTAGAAATTATAGTTACTTTCATGGTGAAACCCGATTTAATGCAAGGTAGTAATCCTAGGGCTACTTGTAAACCTGGGATTGTTTAGCAGTAATAAAAAGGATGGACAAAGACAAGATTTAACTTGTTTAAAAGAAACCGGGTGACATTATAAGACATTATAATGTCACCCCCCTTATAAGTGTATTACACTGCATCACGTAACATGCACAAACCTTAGTTTCTTATTGTCAGAAAGGCAAATGAATGTGGTGCAGTTGTTCTGTTTAGTCCCCGATCCTTCCTGGTTGGAGTAACTACATCATTGGGCACTACAGTTGTAGTGGCCAATGATGGCCTTCACAGCAAGTTTACCACAGTGAAACTAGAGGCCATGCAAGGCAATAATCCACACAGTAAGCTGCCAAACGGCAACAACATCAACATCACTTCAGTACCAAGGAGAGCGCACGCCACAAGTCTGAATCCATCAATAAACAATATTTTACTGTGTAAAACCAGCAGCAAAACATACCATCCTCACTGTCAACAATTTGACTACAGTATACAGTGGTGAGTGGGCATATAGACTCCCTCCCCCACGCTCCCATAAGGCCCGCTATTGCTTCCCATTACCAGTGTAACATCCTGCTGGAATAATTTGTTGGGCTCATAAAACTGACCCATGTTAGGGAATGTGGCCCTTTTGGATAATTCAGTGTGCATTTTGGCCAAAAAGTAAAGCAAGTTGTGGAAACATTTACTAGCCAAGCCCCAAAACTGTTTGTGTTTTCTAGCCAGCTGACACAGACTGCCAACAATGTCTGATGGCTGCATTGTAGCACAGTATTTGGATCCAACTATTTCAGTTACTTTTTGCCACAGTGTACAAAGGCAGTTATATGTTAGGGATTTTAGCCAACATTACACCTGCTTAACATCAGCATGTTAGCATTGTCATTGAGAGCATGTTAGCATGCAGTCTCACTAAGCCGCTAGCATGACTGTAGACTCTTAGTCTTATTTCATTGTTGCCTTGGGAACACAATGCTCTCCTTTTAGGAGTGCCAGGTTGTGTATTCAGATTTTCTACAGCAGTAGTAAGTTTGCTACACTTGCACCTGGTGAGACACGTGGAGGTGTTATAATTGATTTTGTTCTTTTTACCTGTTAGCAAGCTTCCCTGTGCTTCTATGAAACCTCACATACAGTATATGGCAGGCTCACATCAGGTATACAGAGGGACTGGATAACAGGTCAACTGATTTGTGTTGGTATTGATTCAGTTGACCCTTGCAATAATGATGTTTTAATTGTCATATTCTGATAACTGCTCATGTTACACTGATTGCTACGCCTTGTTATACACAAAAAGGAAATGGGAGTCATTTCTGTTGATCACTATAATCAAAACTCACTTTAAGCCTCACAATAAATTACATTTAGTATTTATACCAGTAGAGTATAAAACAATGAACAAAAGGGACAAAATGCTGTGATTGCACAAAACTGTTAAGAAATCTTTGGCTATTTTGAAAATGAAATGAAGTGTTATCTTGGGAACGGTCACCCAATTCAGGCTCCTTAAAGTTCACAGCAGTTAGCTGCTCCAAACTGATAAGTGCACAATTACCGTGGTGTTTCTAACAGGTATCGATTGGTCTTGTCTTCTCTTTCCCTCCTTCCATTGATTGTTGATGCCGCTCTCAGATTACAAGGCTATGTGAGGGCAGGTGATAATACACTACTGTCTGTCGGCTGGACCATCCTTAATGTACATCTGCTTGTCTTTCTGCTTCTGTTTGTGTCTTTTGTGGCTAGAGAACATGTTTGTTTTTTTTTCATAGATTTGTACAGACATATTAGTTAATTCATAAATTAATTCACAAATTCATATAAGTAGCTATTCATGAATATTGCCTACTGTGCAGCTGATTACTTGAGATCTTTTTTGAATAGAAGTACATCTTTCAGTTGAGAAGACTACTCCTGATTTGATTGTTAACAACTAGACAGCCATGCAATCTCAACGTCAGCAAGCACACTTAACAGGGAAAATACTATATAGATATTTTGCAATACACAGTTAGTGACAGTTAAAATTGTATCTAGGAAAGCCCTGATGACTAGATCATGCTGATGTAATTAAGACTTGCTTTTTGTTTAGAGTCAGTTTTTTAAATAGAATGTAATATTAAAGACCCTTGAAACATAATATTAAGAGTTGTCATTTTAATCAGAGATTGATGTGTTAAAGTACATCTAGCTCCTCTTCCCTGTGCTAGTATGTTTCAAAGGTCGGTACCTAAATTAGTTTTTAATTGAAAACGACTCTCCGTCTACTTTACAGATGATCTCAGTTAAATATCGCAATGTTCTTAGGTCAAATCTTTCCATCACTCAGCTGGAGACAGTGACTTCTTGAATACATGACAGATGTGCTGAAAGGTAATGCCATTCATTTTTAAAAAGTAAGTAACATTACTCTTTTATACACAATTGAATAAATCATCAAAAGAGGGCAAGAATGTATTGAACTGTTAAAACTGCAGCAATTTTTCACTCATGAAGGAGCTATGGATGAAAGACATGTACATGAAAGACTTTAAATATGAAATCATTATGGTGAGAAGCAACAACCTGCAGTGAGCCTATTAAGGGTATTGTGGTTAAATTCAGCATGTTGTGGCTCAGCTGTATGCACAGTGTAATAGAGAGCAGTTCCTTATTGACTGTATATTTCAGTCACAGAGGACAGATTATTTGTTTGTTTTTCATTTTCTTTAATATGTGACATTTTATAGTTTTTTTGTTTATTAGATGGTTCATATGTTCTCTGTGTCTCTGCTTTGTTCTATGGGCTATAACTGCGGTGAGACTGATTTGAGTACAACGTGATTATGCAGCAACGAGAGTCAGTTTTTATGTGGTGCAAGGAGATCATCATGAGAGGTTAGCTGTCACACTCAATCTGTGTTTGACTAATGGCGCAGTGGTTTCCAAGATTTGGGCCTGCCTTGTAATAGAGTTCACTGACGATGTGAAGGTGAATGATCCCCATGAGCAGCCACTCTGTTTTCCACTTGCGGCTTGTCTATTGTTTGTCCTACAATACCTTTGACCGCATTACAAGGAGCAAAAAAAAAAACCATCCACCCTCCTCTGACAAGTTGATCACTTCTGTAGTTTCATAACAAGACTGCACTCTTCACTCATCCAATTCAGACCTTCAGATCATAAAATACAATCATAAAGAATATATGAAGATGAATTGTTGCATTGGTTTTGAACAGAAATGTGGCACCCACTAAACAGTATGAGAGTAGATCATTGCTCCAGCTATAGATAGATCTTGGTCGGCAATATGGTTCATTATGGTGAGAGACCCTGTCCAAAAGAAATAGCTGCTTGCAGAGCACATTACTAAAACCTATTTGACATTTATAAGAGTTTGTTGGTCCCCTGGGGAGTTTGTTGTTTTTCTAGCGCCACACTGCTCTCAGGAATCATGTAATTCAGAGACATTGAGGTCTGGAGGCTTTTGAGTGTTATTCCCCTTTTCCATTTGTCTTTGCACAGATTGTCCTGTTTCAAAATAGTCAGCCAATTATTTCCATTAAGATAATGATCTGTTGACTCAAACAGTGCATTGTACAATTAGATCTGTCAACATAACTTTTAGATTTATGCAATGTTAATGCTCATAAGCAGAAAGCAAATTGATACATTTCATTTTTTCCCTAATAATATTTAATCTGTCTAGTGTGGTTTGTACTGTTATGTTTCATTCACTGGGCAGGCAAGGAGGGAAGCAATTAATCTGGAATTGTGTGCTGTTTTGTCCCTGTTGTACCATTTCTCTGCGACTGGATGATGAATTGCCTTATTTCTGCACATAAACACAGGTCTTGTCTCCCAGTGAAGCAGGTAGCTGGAGGAAAGTAGGCGCTCTCCATCAGGATTTATGGACAGTAGCTTTGTGAAAAATAGTGCTTGCTTGAAATAAGTGAAGTAAGATCATTGTTTTCCTGAAAGCTGTGAAGACTGAAAAAAAAAAAAAAGGGCAAAAGCTAAATCTATCTTATTGGTGTTTATGCTGTGTCATGCGGCTGATGTAGCAATTACTTTTTAAATGCTGCCAGGCAGGACATTGAAATTGATTTGATGCAGCCATTTTAAATTTAGATGAGATAGATCTGTAGGCCAAAACAGTTGTTTTTAACCTGTGCTTCTAAATTGAATAAGATCTCTTCTAGGCTTAATGGAAGGACAGTCCTGAATCATCAGGGCATCATAAAGGTTGAAGACAGGAGTGACATTTGAGATTTTTACTGGAAGCAATTGTGAAACTGTGAAGACAGTATTAGAACAAATTCATTGATAGTGATTACAAATCAGAAAATGATGAGATTCCATAAATACGCTTTAGAGGTATTGTAAAAATTTGTTAGCTGAAGTTTTCACTTTTATAGTTTATTATATATATAATGAACTTTTACATGATTTTTTTTTACAATTTTACTGTAGATAGCAGTGTAAATACAAGACTCTGTAAATCCCAATAAATATTACCTTGTAACATCTAATGCTGCCCCTACATGAAGAGAGAGGGATGCAAGCCACTGTGCCTTGTTCTGCGTCACGCTGTTTTAACAGCACATGATGCTGGAATTAGGTCTAATCAACCTACCAGATGAATAACAGATAAATAATATCATCCATTTTATTTAAATGAAATGAAATTCAACACCTTAGGCTATATGACCGTATTAGGCCACTGTTAATTGTGTGTGGATACCAATTTATTACATCTCTAGTCTGGTAGAGCAACGTAGAACTTACATTTGCGTATATTAGTCATTTTTTGCTAAATGAGTATTAACATTTTTGTTAACAGTTTGTCCTCACTTACTAATAAATGTATAATTTAGTATTGTACTATAAATTCAATCCTAAAACAAACAGAAATCACTTTTATTCTTAAATAAAAAAAAACAAAACATACTGAAAAAATATAGGCCAGCATTTCCACTGCACCTGTAAATCGTTGGCCCCCCAGTGAACAATGCTGAAAAAAACTGACCCATGGTTGAACCTAATAGCTGCCATACGATGTACAACACAGTGATTAATCTAGTAAACATACACAGAAAGTCCACAAGAGTAAAAGTAAAAAGAATAAAATACATAACCGTTAGCCCAACAGGAATTCAGCATTGCATTGTATTAGCAACACATTCGTTCCAGACAGCTAGTAAAGTAGCTAGTTTGGTTATCAGTAAACTGATCATACAAAACAAACTTCTACTAAATCACAAAATAGCTGTAATAAAATAGTGCCTACAGATAATGCTAATAATATGATAATCGTATTTATTGTATAGATAAAAGATGGCTGTCAATATTTGTTCGGACACAGATCTGACAATGGTGGATGTAACAATGTCAGATAAAATGCTATGGAAGTGTGCCAGTAGGGGTTTCTAATAGCAACAGAATGTTCAACTGAAACCAACTGCTGGTGGCAGAACGGTCGTGGAAGCCATTTTAAAACATTCTTCGTGGGTTATGATCTTGGTGAACTTACAGATAAACCAGCAATGGGCACAGCATGTCAGGGCAGAAGAGAGCAGAGGCTTGTGTGATTCTTTTATAGATAGCCACTTTTTAGGAATTGTAATAAATAAGAATCACCACTGACATATCCTGCACATTAGCACATCAGGTTGATTCAAATTTTTGATGGACAAGACTGTTTCTCTCTCTTGTCTCTGTACCAGCTATATCAGAGCGTGAAGAAGCCAAAGTGTCATCAATTGCTTGTTTCTGCTGACTGTAAAAGACTCCCACAGTCAGCAATCTGTCATGTAAGCAACCACCCATCACACTCTTAACCTCTCACACTCTGGGAAACTGCATGGACTAACAGTAAAGCCCACGGCAGCCTCCAACTTTATTTATATTCAGACAAATCGTGCAGTGTGCTCACTAATGAAAACTTTCAACACAAAAATCATTTGAATAACCTTTAAAGGCCCTAAAAAAACATATTTTCTATTTTCTCAATCAGCTTCTTACTATGAGTAATGGCATTTTACATGAACACAATCATTTCTGCCAAACTTAACACAGTTTTGCTTATTTCTAATGAGCGATTTCTGCATTTCTTTCTTTCTCTGTGCTCTTCTCACTGGTTTACAATGGGCGGTAAATAATATTGTGTTTTTGTGTATTATGTTTTTTTAACTTGTAGAGAAATATAAGTTATAATATAAGTGTTCAGGGGCTTTAAAATATGGAAATTAATCTCAGATTTTATATTTATATACCACATATATTTTCTGCCCTTATTTATCTTTTTACTCTTTTCATTTGGTATCTAAGTTGGGTTGTCCTTCACAGTGCTGCAAATCCCTGACCTACCTGGGTGGCAAGATATTACATGTGACCTAGCATGAAGAAGAGCTGCTTTATAAAGACTCTATGTAGGCGTCACAGCCATTTTATGATGTTGAAATCGCTCTCTCCTGCCTGTCAAACACTGTTTATGCAGGCATCTCAGATCAAATGGGCTTTTCTGGGTGTGCATGCGTGGATTCGTCCATCTGTGTGTGCTTGGGCTTGTGTGAAAATGTGTGTATTGTGTGTCATCAGAGGGCCAGTTCTTTAATGTGTTCGCCTTCCTTCTGGCTCTATGTTAAACCCCTGCATTGCAGCACTGCCAGTGGGATTTCAGCAGGCACGGCCCTTTTTTTTTTTTCTTCAATCCTCACAATAGCGAGATTAAATTTGGGCCAGATCCCTCCTGCGTGGAAAGCTCCTTGCTCACACATGCACATCTTCCAGTGTTCATATGCTACGCTCCAGAGAGCGCAGGTCAGCTGAGAGCCCCAAAAGTCTCCTGTAGGCTCCCTTTGCCCCTCATGAATCCCCCCTCCCCCTGTCTGAGTGGGAGCAACAGTCATGGAGAGCCACGTGTCTTGGAGACAGACACAGACAGAGAGAACGAGAGACTTAGAGAGAGAAAAAGAAAACATGGGATCCTTGGGGGCTCAGCAATTCAAGTGCTATCTTAGAGGCTGCACAGCAATCTTGTTAAAGAATGGAAAGGCTCTGTAGTTTGGTGCTGAGTGACTTTACCAGTTGTTTGCACTACGTGGTCCTCTTCATCAAACAGAGATCAATTGGGGAATAAGAGGCAACATAAATCAGAGAGTGTTCTTTCTCTCGGACAGCAGTGGGATTTTAGCAGTTTGGAATATTAGAAGAAAGCTTTATTTCAAGTCTCTTACCGTGGACTTGTTTAATCAATGAGACAAGCTCAGCCGGCACAGACAGCTAACGCGGTGCTTCTGGAATAATTTTCACTTAAAAATTAGGAAAAAAATATCAACAGCTAGAACTGGATGATGTTGACAAAATGAAAAAGACAAGGAATTTTGTGACGGACATTTTGGCAACAATGGTGTGATGATATTTTGGAGATGACTATAAGTGGTTTCAGAAGATATTAACGCAAAAAGAAATTTCTCGCAACAATCATTATTGGTGTGAATGCGATGGCCAATCAGGTCAGAAAATCGTATAACTTAAAGTCCCTGAAAACAAGTATTTCTTTCTAACATTATATATACAGTATATGGCTAAATAATTAGCAGTCAATATTAAATAACATCTTTAGGTATTATTTATTACGAGTTTATCATTCTATGAAACTGTCAAAGTGGGTGTGGTTTGGTCAGATTTGATTGACAGTGACCAAACAACCCACCAACTGTCATCAGATTCTGATTCCAATGTTGCTGAATCCTGATTGGTGCACAGAAATACGTGACATCACTTTTTTCCACGCCCCGCCCACTTTAAACCAGTCAGAAGAGCACAGAGAAAGAAAGAAATACAGAAATCTCTTGTGAACATGTTTCTAACTTTGGCAGAAAATTGTGTTTTCATATAGGCTAAATACATTTTGAGGGCCTTTAAAGACCACTCAAAGAGATTATTGAAGATACCATATGTCACAATATTACAATACAAAAGTTGAGAGCCAAAATTGTTTTGTTTAGAATCAAAAAAATGTGCCAAAAAATTTGCAAAAATATCTATAGACTCATATAAAAACAAGACATTATTTTAGTGTCTCTCCCTATCAATAACCCAAACAAGGTTCAGTCGCATGTGCTGATGAATTGGTGCAGTATTTTCAGAGGTATGTTGTAGCGTGATGAAACAGTTTAGACCTGTTGGATCTACTTTTGTCGGGAAAAATTCTTTCTAAAAGTCGGGGAATTCTTTCACATCTAGTGACACCTACATCCTGACATCTAATGATTTGTCTTATCAATGTTCATTTTCATATGACTCCACTGCCAGCATGGTTCACTGGCGTGACCAAAGGGCAAAGTCGTCATTAAATTCCCTTTCATTTCTCTTCTGCATAGTTTCGTCCCTTGGGGACATAAACAGGTGTGGGAAAGATCCAATTATGTTCACCAAGAGGCATTTCCCTTTAACGTGATTGTATCTAAGAATCTGCATATCAAGGCCTGTCGCCCCTGTCAGCTAGCCAATTTATGATCTTTCAAGAATTATTTCCTTTTTTCATCTATTTGAGATTTGACCTTATATTTGTCCTCACATGATAACATTTATTTCTGCTGTGAGATTATGTTGCTATATAAGCATATAGCAGGCAAAACCTTTTACGTTAAGGTTTGAGATTCAAATCAGGTTTGACTGAGTGTTTTTGTTTTTGAATTCAGTCCTTGTCGTTTGACCTTTCTATTTGAAACAATGAAAATGTCACTTGTGTTCTTGGAGTGCTGCAGTGTGAAGCAGTGTTGAAGCACTGCTTTTCTCCTCCCTGTCACTGCTGCCCCTCAGCTAGCTGCAAACAACTCACTTTGACAGTTTCATAGTTTCTATGAAGACTGCAGGTATTTCACCTCACAAGAACCTAAAGAGTCCCCAGTCTATACTCCTCCATGTACCATGAAATTATTCTTCAGTGCACTGATATTCGTCATCTGCCGTCTTGTTGTCTAGAAATGCATTGTGTCACAAATGCTGGAATTAAAAGGTCACCAACACGAGGTATAGAAAACAATTTCTAACAGTATTACAACAGTGTTCGTTTTCATCATAAATTTTATGGCATCAGCAGGTCCAAATGATGGATTGATCTCAAGGGTGTAACTTATTTAAATAGCAATTTCAATGGGAAAATTAACTGTTTTGAGTATGTTTAGTAAAGTAAAATCCATATATAATAAATACAATTTGCAGAAGAAAAGCTGTTCTGCTGATGGCACATTGTGAGAACTGTTTTCCTTCACTGAAGTGCACAAATTGAAGTTGGTTATCTCTCCCTATGGATGTCTTTCATGATACAATTACAATAAAGCAATTAAGTCCAGTGAGTCATGAAATTGATTGTTTTGCCAAAATAGTAGAAGGAAATTGGGCCACAAATAGAATATCCTCTGCAAAAGAACTTGGACAGAATTTGACTGATCATAAAAGTTCTTTAATTCTCTCACGTTGCATATTAAAAAGCACAGGATATAATTCCTGGCCACGTTATGCTGCTAAGAAAGTGACTTAGATCTGCACCCGGCCAAGAAATAGTATAGCACATAACATAACTTTTCATTATTACACTTTGGTTTTTGTACAGGTTAAGCAAACAAGATATAACATGATAATTAATGAGCTTTAGAGGTCCTGGTATAGGCAGATTTTGCCTTCTGCCTTTGGGCAGAGCTAGACCAACTGTTTTCCCCTGTTTCCAGTCTTTATGCTAAGCTAAGCTAACCATCTCTTGGCTGTAGCTTCATATTTGATGTACAGACATGACAGTGTATCTATCTTTTAGCTATCTCTCAGCAGGAGAGCAAATAAGCGTATTTCCCAAAATGTCAAACTGAGTTTTTTTTAGCAATGGATGATAGAACAAATGGCTGATGAATTCATCTTTAGTGGTTAACCCTGGGAAACACCACTGTGGAGATATCTTGGTAATAGGTTCAAAATGAGAGATCAAATCTATCATATTTTCTATTTTATGAACTCAAAGCTCTTTTAACTCAGGTTTTAACTTTAATGAAAGGATACACACACCAGTTCAATTGCCAGTCAAACACTGTACGTTTACATGTTCAGAGAGGATTGAGCTTCAGCAAAAGTTTCAAATGAACTTCAAATTTGCCAAATTTCTCTCAAATAAATCTGTAATGAAGATAGCTTCCCAGAAAGAAGATATACAATACAGATGCTACTTTGACCCAAAGAGCGAACTATTCCTCTCTGAGTTCACATTGTCTTTCTCTTCCAGGGTTACTGACTGACAAAATTCTCACTGTGATTACCTCCAGCCACTTTTCGGCATTCAAGATTTGGCTGTAAGTATCCTACCAGCAAAGATAATCTGTGCATGAGTCGGGGCTCAGAGCCAATGCTGTGAACTTAAAGGTTGTGCGATAGTGAGAGAAGGGGGGAGGCGGAGATTCTCCACTCCATCAGAGCAGTCCAGTGTCATTGCGGTGACCGTCCTCTTTAAGAGGAGACTGATCACTGCACATTGTTAGATGCCTCCATCCTCTGCAGCTCCCCTCTCAGAAATATCATCCATTCCTCGTCATTTGAGAAATCCAGCTCCTTTACTGTCCACTGGAGGGATGGACCAGATGGCTGACTGTCTATAGCTGGATGTTTTCCAAAACTGTCGAGTAATATAACACTCTGATGAGCTGTGGGGTGAAACACTAATTGACCTGAAAGGAAAATTATGTTGATTATCTTTAATTGCTTGGTATATATAAATTCTTCCTGAAGAATGGAGTTATTTATACTTCATACCAAATTATTTCAGAAGAATATTTTTGAGCTGAACATTGAATCCATAATTTAAATCAGTTCAGTACTACGGTATACTTAAATAGATGTGAGCCTTGCGTAATCACATGTTTTGGACTCCACTAGATGTCAGCATGCAATGTTGTGTGTTGGGTTTTCCCCACTCTCCCTTCTGTTCTTAGAGAAGCTTTGCATGTGCCAGGGAGGAGGGAGCCCACTGCAGTGTGTAGTGAGCAGGAAAGGCGTGGTGAGGATGAAGGTGCAGCCCACTGTGAACAAGCATGATTTACTGTACTTGCGCCAGTCTCCATCATACCCTGCACACTCCAGCACTCAGCTGATTAATCAGAGTCATTTCCATGAATGATGGAAGCTCCACTGCCTCAGGCGGTACAGGAAGCTAATAAACCCCAGTGGACAACTGCCACGCCCGGAGGGACAGTTACTGGCCACTGCTTTTATACCAGCTCTGTTACTACAGGCATCTGCCGTTATTTAGCCCTCACTGCCCTTTGTCAGCCTTATTGTTATTAACATTGATCAGCTCAACATCCTGAATGGGAATTCATACCCTGGGGACTGGTGGTGGACAATTAGTTGTTTGAATATGCGGCACCATTAGAGGTTGTAGCTTTTAATAAATGCATAGTGATTTTTTAAGATTATATTATTATAGAGATATATTTTTCCAGAGCAACTGGAGAAAGGCACATACGTTCATCCTTATCTCTGGTTTTGGACGAGGCATCACAGGTGAATAAGACAAAAAAAAGAGTCCTTCTATCCTATCAGGATGAAACGTGAGAACTCAAACAAAGATTTGTATATTAGAACTTTTTAAACCTGCTTTAACTGATTTTTTGGCCACTTGGGGGCAGCTGAGACAAGCTTTCACTGACATATTGTCACCTTTTACGATGACAGAGTGAACTTGTTAGCAAACAGTTGCCTGTTTACACATACAGCGGCAGATATGAAGCAACATCAGCAATCATTTGTAGGCTGTGTTCCTGGCCACCAAATGAAAGCCTAACATTCACTCTAGCTCTGTTTTTGGTCTCCACCAATTCTGCTCCAGGGAAATATCTGGCTATCTAGCCAGTGCTCCACTATTTTTACCAGCTAGTCACTAACTTTGTCTGTCTGGAGTTTGGTGCTAAGCAGGTAGTGTACAGTGGGTTTTTAAAGCTTTTTCATTGAAAACAGCTGCCTGCTGTGGCCAAAAACGAGTGAAGAGTGAACCAAAACTGTCCACGGGGCGGAAAACCAAAACAATAAGATCAAAGGTGCTCTGTTGAGCTGAGGGGGACTACAGAGTCAGGTAATTCTCTTTGGGTTTGTCACTACAAGCGACTAATTTCACATACATGTTGAAGTTAGAATTGTACAAAATCAGTTGATGGATTAAATCTAAGTTAAGATTCACAATTCAATTAAATTATCTACACAACGCAGCAAATTATCACATTTTAGAAGCTGGAACCAGCAAATGTTTGTCATTTTTGCTTGAAAAATTACAGAAATGATTAATCGATTATCAATAAAAGTTTTGTTGATTTATCTACTAATAATTTCAGCTCTTCACAGAAGGCATATACATATACCATTTTAAGAAAATGGCCTTCTTTGTTGCTAATAGAAACTATGCATGCACCCGGTATATAATGCAGAATATGAATAGTTGTGTGTATTGATTTGTACAATCTATGAAACTACAGTTGTTATTGAAATAACAATGATATAATCTCAAAATGTTCCATTTAGTCCTCAATTGGTGTTTTCACTTGCAGTACCCCTTCAGTCTTCAGTTACATTTGCACAAATTGTAGCAGTTTCTTTAACAGCAGTGTGGAGACACATTATGGAAACATGGATCTAGCAGAGAGGCTTCACTGTCACTCTGCCAGATCTAAAATGGGCCAACACAATGAAACACAAAATATTGCATTGTTGCACCTCCTCACATTTGCAGCACCATATCCCAGCACAGACACAGAACCAGATCTAATCCCTGACTGCCAGCCACAGCATTGTACATTTACCACACATACATGAAGGCAGCATTCACTAAAAAGATTTGGAGCTCTGGGGAACGGCAACAATGCTTCACTGCCTCATATTTAGGGCCACCGCAGACATAAATCTTGAGACTTCACTTGATAAAAGAAACACTACATGCTGTCATATGTTTGTGCAGGTATCTTTTTTATGCAAATGTAGTTTTTCTTGTTCTTGGGTCCCTGGCTTGGAAAAGAAGCATCGCAATCTTTTTTCTTTGTCATCCTTCCTACTTTACTATTTTCCTCTTTTCTTGATGAAGTTCTGTTAAATTCTCTACTCTGTCTCTGAAATACAGTCACCTTGTTAAAACACAGCCATGTGACTTAAATCATTGCACAGAAAATCACATGGTGTTACATGTGATTTTGTAGAAAAGGCTGGGTAGGGAAAAGCATTTTACTGGCTTCCCATAGTCATTGACTGAAGGGCTTTAATACGTGACTGTAAGCACCATGCAGTTAGTCTCCACAACACGCATGCCTTATTAAATATGTATTCTAAGTTGCACTGAATCTCTCTGGAGACTTGGCCTTTTTAGTTCAAAGTAAGGTCTGATGGAGTTTTTTTCTTTTACTCACTGAAATGATGCTGATGACTACTAGATTATTAGTATATTTGGTGTCTGCTGTAGCAGCAATAGTCAGCGGTATAAAACTATGATGAGAGCATTCATTCTTGTCATCTGTTGCTATAAATCAGTATGCTTCTGTGTTTCATGTCACATGGGACAGGTGCCAGTGTTGCTTACCATGGGTTTACCCAGCATGCTGTGAATCTTGGTTGGATCAATATCCTGTTCCCACTCAGACACTGAATCAGACCTGCCTGGGTTTCAGGGCACTGGGCTGTAAGATAGCTGTTACAATGTGGAAAAGAGTGCACAAAGGAATACAGGCTTGACTAGCTTTCATAGAGTCAATAGCAAGGCCTAAATGTCATACCACATTGTTGATGAGGAGGGAATAGAAACTATTGGCCTTCATTTAGTCCAAATCGCAGTGGGAGGTTGACATTTTACTTTCACCCTACACAAAACAATACGGAGGCAGAGATATGCAGGAAGAGCTGAAGCAGCCACCTTCCACGTTTGTTTGTGGATCCTGAAGGCTATATTCTGTATTTTTCTTATTGTCAATAAATCGCATAAAAAGACCAAACAGAGAACTGATCCTGCTAACAAGTATTGTCTGTGTTGCCAAAATCTGATTTTGCTTTTTCCTCTGTGCCTCTGTTTCTTCCATATCCGCCCAAAAACTATTAACAACCCACACTGTTACACTGAGTGACATGTTCCTTCATTACGATGAACCTGGGCACTGTTATTTTGAATCAATGCTACATACACTATCATGGTACAAACCAAATGTGTATCAATCTGAAGCAGAAAATAGTCCCCAACAAATGCACCATTTACTCCTGTTTGAGGAATGCCCATATTAAATAAAAATGAAACTATATACTTGTGACCAGTTTTTAACTATTTACGTCTTCAATAGGAACAAATGAGCTTGGTGCCACAGACAGGGTAGAGAAGTAGCAAATTTTGCGACACACATTGTTGTTTTTGATGTTTTCATGGGATTTGTTGACAATAAGAAAAAATATAGAATAACGCCAACCTCATCCCTTATAGTTTGTACACTTTAGCAACCTAAACCAAAAGGTGAAGATATAAATATATACAGAGTATATCAAGATGTACAGAGCTGTGCTTGTGTCATTTTTCTTTATCTGAGTATTATTGGGACAGCTTCACCTCCCCTATAATTACCAGATCACTTCTAATTCAAAACCAGCAACTATACATTATTGTCTGGACACAATGCTGAGAAATGGTATTGCCACAGACAGGAAACAAATTACATTTCTCTCTTTGCAGTTGTACGTTTTGAAATTACAAAAAGCCATCTCTCTCTCCCTTCCATTTTCACTGATTGAGACTTTATTGATTTCTTGTTCAAGTGCTCATTGCCGGCCAATAAGAAGGGTGATTCACTTAGGGGACGATGATAATTCTCGGTGACACACAGTAATACCTGACTGGCTCCAAACTGTCTGGTTCAGTGTTGGTGTTAAGCGAAAGAGTGCATCACATCTTGTCATTAAACAAGCAGATTTACACATTAATATGCCCACTGTAAAGAGAAAAAAAACATTGTAAGCTAAGGGGTCTGGGTGGCATTGCTGATGTTTGAGCACTTTAAGTATTTATACTATAAATTTTCAATTTTTGAAGCCTTTTATTGTGACTTTTATCACAGGACCCTCTTTCCTAAGCTTCCGATGCTTATATAAAGTGGTGTGAGAAAGAGAACATTTGTTGGTCAGCAAAAGGTTTTTACATTATACCCAAAACACTCACATATTTCTACGCTTATATACGCCATACCCTGCTAGTCTTTGTGCCGTTGTCGTAGGATTAAAATCTTCCTTGATGACAGTGGGAGTGGTGCAAGTCCAAAAACATAATTTAGATAAATGGATAGAGATGACAAGCGCGAAAGAGACTCAGCAGCAGACTACTGCTGCGGTAAGCATACAGCAAATGACAGGCTTCTTCTTGTCTTTGTCTTATTATCTAGAGGTCTCATCAACACTATGTCATTTTTTTCCGTTTACTTATTTACATCCACTCTTTTTTTCATGCAGTTGCAGCCTTGTAAGCTCAGGAACATATCTGAGCTCTGTGGAGTACCCGAGCAGCGGTGCTGTTTGAACAAGGGTGCGGGTGCCAGTCGGACAGCAGAGCATATGGATGCTTTTGGATTTCCCTTATGCGTTGGACCGGGGCACATATTGATGCATACAGCACCTTGTGAGCAGCATCACAAATCAGCCGGCTGAGTAGTGAGGGCTGGAGTGGAGGCAGAGATGGAAGATGGAGAGAAAGCGAGGGGAAGGGAGAGGGGAAAGGGGAGGGGGATCCTTTCAGTGACAGAGATAGAAAGAGTGGAGAGAGGGAGAGGAGGAGGGGATTGAGAGAAACAGAGGTGGGGGTAGTCACAGCTAGAATGAGTGAGTGTGCGTGCGTGTGTGTGTGTGTGTGGGAGAACAAGTAGTGCTGCAGTGGAAACAGTGCGAAGAGGACTGCAGTTTCTGGTGCTGATGGGAGAGCGGTCGAGGGACATTATTAAGGCATTGTAACATTAACCCTAAGTGCCTCTTTGGTGAATGGGTTAGCCTGTTGTGGAGAACAGGATTACGGAATTACGGTAGTGCTGGTAAGGGTGTATTTCAACTCTCTTCTCAGCATTGCTTGAACACTTCCTTTGAGGATCCTGGAATACAGTTATAGGCTTTTAAGGCTATGGGTTGTTGCTGTATTGAGGATTTTTCAAGGCTGTATCTGACTTAGTGTTTCCTTTTTGTTGGTTTTACCATAGTGCAGGTGCTGTGTGCATGTTACTTCCTGATGCATGTGGTCCCAAACTTTACTCAGAGCTAATTCATAAGCCTTTGTGAAGGGAATACTGAACATCCTCTGGTTCCTGATCTGCCACAGGATCCAGCTATGGACCTTGTCTTCACGCGATTTGTGTGCAATCTGCTATGATTCCACATCAGGCACTGTTTGTAGAAGGGCGGGGGGGAGCTCTGGATAGCTCTGGATCGAAATTGCCTGGTGGGTGTAGTACCTCTTTCCTGGAGAGTGTCCAGGAGGCTGCCCTGGCAGACAGATGCTCTGCTTACCCCTGTAACCACACTGGCATCTCTCGCAACCTCCCTGAACACAGAGAAACAAACAAGTGGAGCCAAAAAACGGCACACAACACTAAAATACCTCAGGTCTACTGTATTGTATCCGCAATGTAACAAAACAGACACAAGCCTCGGTGCGCTTTATCTTTTCAGAGTGAGTAGCCAGACATAAAAGGAGGCTGACAGTTGTGCTGAGGAGTATAGAGAGTAGAGGGTGGGGATTTTATAAAGTGCTGCAGGATGCTCTTTTTTTCTGCTGTCTCTCATGGGACGTATAGCACAGGCAGTACAGAGGTGACAGTACCAAGGACAAAACCTATCTTGGGCTGCTTGTACCTCTTACTACCTATTGCTGACTCTTGCAGGTTTGCATCAGGCTCATCATTAGCATAACAGAGTTTTCAAATTCATTGTAACAAACTGACTATCAATAGATAGTGTATTATTTTTGAAGTGTTATTGAGAGCCTGAGGTTTTTAGCCTGGTGTGAACCTCTGCAAATTCAAATCACTCACAATTTTCACATTATGCACAAAGAGAATTATTTATTCTTCTGTCTTCACAGGGCTTTGCGTCCTGAGTTAACATCTTGAAATATAAACCAGGTTTATTCTTTCCCCAGAGACTCTTGTGTTGTAATTATCAAGGACAGTCAATGGCTTGTATTTGGAGTGGTCACATGATCACTAAGGTTTCAGGAGTATAGTAAACAAACACAGTGTGGAGGATGTGAGGGATCATATTATATGTATACACACCTGGGTATGTACTATACCCGCATACATATGTACTCCTCCAATATCCAGAATACAGGAGACCATGTGATACTGAGCATGCTCGGAGGGTCCTTTTTTTGTCAGGCTCTAAAACATTCAGACAGGCTCATTAAGTCCGTACCTCAGGCTGCCGCTCCCATTGGCTCTCACACTGAGAAATACTCTCCAAGTCTCTCCAGAAAAATGAGAGGATGCTTTGAAGTTCACTAATCTTATTTCTTTTTTCTGTTGGCTCCCTCCAAGAAGGCAGCTGGTGCCCGAATGCTGGAACTACTCAAAGAAGAGGAGAAATAAAAGACACTTATTCTAACTGTGCAGCCTCCTAGAGTGTGAGTGGGTGTGCCCTCTTGCTCCTGCCTCTTGTTTTCCTACATCCTGCTGCTTCATTAGGTTGAAACATTTCTTCTCTGCTTATATTTTAAAGTATTTCACAAGCAGAAGTATGTTCAAAATGACAAAGCCACCCATATTAGACTCTGAGAATGAGTCAGTGATTTTTACCTCTGACACATTAGTAACTATCATTGAGAATGCTCAGCCACTATCGGCTTCTCACTCCAGGTGAGAGCTGAGCCTTCCCAGCCCTGGCTCCAGCCCATTTGATGGTGTGTTGCAAGCAGACGATGGCAGTCAGCTTCAGTGTGAAACGGTCAGACGCTGTCACCAGTCACAGCATCCTGCTGTGCTGACGGCGCATTTTCACCACCCTTTAATCTTTAGAGGGAGAAAAACATGGCAATTTTTGTTGTGAGACCACTAGCAGCATTTTTTTTTCCTCTTGGAGGAGAGGATTTGTGATGGTCTGAGAGAGCATAACACAGAGCAGGGTAACACTTGCTGTAGAGAATGAGTGAACTTATTTTCACTGTGTTTCATCATACTGGAGATGTTTTGCATAACGCCTACAATGTTACAGCAAAACCTTTGAATTTATTCTGAGATTTTCTGTATAGAAAGTTACACATATATTAGTTAGTAGTTAGTTTAAAGGAATAACTTGACATTTTGGGAAATACACTCATTCGTTCTGGCGAAGAGTTAGATGAGACGATCGATACCACTCTCATGTCTGTACAATCAGCAGCTGGTTAGCTTAGCTTAGCACAAAGACTGGAGGCTTTGTCAAAAGGTAACAAAATCTGCCTGCACCTCTAAAGCTCACTAATTAACACGTTTTATCTTGATTGTTTAATCGGTACAAAAATCAAAGTATAAAAATGAAAAATCACCATTTTACAGGGGTTATGTGCCAGACTATTTCCTGGCTGGGACCAGCAACTTCCTGGAGTCTCTGCTGGTTGCCTGGCAACTGCTCAGAGCCAATTATTTTTACACTTTTTGTTTTTGTACGGAATCAAACATGATTTAACGTGTTAACTAGTGAGCTTTAGAGGTGCTGGTAGGCAGATTTTTTTTTACCTTTGGACAGAGACACGCTAGCTGTTTCCTCCTGTTTCCAGTCTTTTTGCTAAGCTAAGCTAACCGGTTGCTGGTTGTAGCTTAATATTTAATGGTCAGACATGAGAGTGGTTTCG
This sequence comes from Siniperca chuatsi, assembly GCF_020085105.1. Classification (NCBI taxonomy): domain Eukaryota; kingdom Metazoa; phylum Chordata; class Actinopteri; order Centrarchiformes; family Sinipercidae; genus Siniperca; species Siniperca chuatsi. Next base: position 23,595,862 of record NC_058051.1, on the reverse strand, counting down.
ATCTTCTTATCTAACTCTCCACTAGAAAGCAAAAAAGTATATTTCCCAAAATGTCACACTGTTCCTTTCATGCAATCACAATGGATGATTCCCTTACTTGAAAAGAGATTTTATACTTGCAGTCTTGCTCTCTACATATTTTCCTTTTTAAAACAAGAATGTCAGTAGATGTGGCCTATCTGCAGTGCTGCAGAAGCCCTCTCCTCTTTCACATTTTCTCCACACAACCTTACATGCAGATTGGGTCACTATCTCTGTGACATAATGATTAATCGGCCTATCAGGGGACAGGGAAAGGGGTTGTGCAGAGTTGTGCTGAGGGGGAGAGGGAGGATGTATGGCAACTGGCTGTAAATGATCCCTGCAGCTCTTCGCTCAGCATTCAAACACTGGCGCCTCCCACCTCCTTTTCAAGGATCCCTCCTGATAATAGCTGAGTCACATTCAGATGCAGGTGAGAATAAGCATTGTTTTATCTGCACAAGCAGGTTTGTAAATGAGCCTCTCTGGACCGCCCTTTTGGGTCAACACACAATGAGATATATGATGGAGAGGCTCTCTTCGAATTCTCTTTAGTGAGATGATGTGCAAGGCTTTTTGACATCCTTATCTCGGTCGCTGCCCTTCGGATCAGCAGTGGCACCAGTAGGATTTCCTGATGCACTTGCATTTTGTTGACATAAAGATATAATTGCCATGTCATCTCTGATTGATGATCATGGTCTTTTCTTGTGGATGCTTGTATTGTGTATGTTTGCATTTAGAGTATTTGTGCAGCTCTGAGGCTGAACACGGGTCTGATACCTCTGTAAATATCCTGTGCAGGATGATTGCATAAGCTGTTCTGCTGACTGTGTTGCAAATCAGTTGCTGAGTGAATGTGTAAATGTCATTCACACTGTTGTTTGAAGCACAGGGATCACTAAACAGTTGTGTTGTGGTACAAATTTTATCAGTTCATCTTAGGAAAAAGTGTTATAAAGTAAGTTCCGCACCCCTTAAATAAGCCTTTAAAATTGTAAGATTTGTCAAAGCTATTTTAACAGTAATGCCACCATTAACTGTAGTCTACTTCTTATAGTACTACACTATATGTCCCACATTGACCCAAATAAAGGGACATACACACCTTAAAAAGAGAGATGGTTGGCAGGATTTTGCTGATCGTTGAAGTCAGTGCCTTGTTAGTTGTAATTTAATGGCTTAATTACTGTTAAGTCTCATTACAGCATTGGTCAAGAGTTTCAGAATTTGGCTCTGGCACATGTTTTGCACCGTGTGCTATGTTTTGGGATTTGCCAGAACTTTTGTCAGTCTTTTGGCTCTCCACCATGAAATGACAGAAGAGGAAATGTTTCGCAACTACAGTAGAGTACTTTGCAGAAATCTGTCTCTGCAACACAACTTGGAATTTATCTGACTGTGCATGCCAGCTGAGATCTGCTCATCTGCAGGACTGTGGACTGACATTATGTGCACAAGTGATGAAGAAGAGATATCTTAATGCAGCGTGGTTCACAACAACAATGTAAGACCAAGGAAAAAGCATATAAAGATGCAACTAGCAGCGGCTATAAAGACTACAATGTGAATGGACTGAGGCTGTAGAGTCAGTGGCACCTCTCAGCTCAATATTTTGATTTACACTGAGGTAAAGAATGCAGAGCATTTTGTAAAAGTTTTATCAGTAATGAGTTAATTTAATGAGCAGTACTAGAAATGACTATTGCTGCAATTCTATCATTATAGTGAATTTTTCTGCTGAATATACTCTTAGGTTCGGCTCAGGCCAAGATCTGCACAGTATCTCATCCTTCAGTGGTAAATAACAAGCAATGCAGCCATCAGTATTCCCCCTGTAATCCTATTAAAACTTGGTCAAAATGAGACCATTATGTCTGTGGGAGCCCCAAGTCCATTTCGGCAGGGGTAAATTACCATAGAGTAGCAAGAGTTCAGGAACAAAGCTGCACATTATCTCTAATTGAAACAACTCCACCATCTCAGCTCTCTGACTACAGTAATGCTGTCTGATGGATCTAATAAAATACTATGCCCCCTGTTCTCTAAATGTTCCAGTACACATTTTCCGCTGAAAACGAGTCCAGACAGATCAGAGGTCAGCTGTGACTCAGCGGTAGGCAAGCCAATATTCTCTTCCTGTTTCTTCAAGTGTGTTTATCATAAATTCAAGATGCGTGTCTTATGAACAATTACCCTTTAAATTATGTCCTCAATATCTTATGCAACTTGGCTCACACCTAAAATAGCTCAATGGGATTCGGATGAAAGAGTCACTCAGCGTGAAAAGTAGAAATACAAAATTAGCACACATGCAGTTTCTCAGAAAGAGATAATCTGTCCTGTTGTGAAAGAAATACCACTTTGCATAAATGTTGCATCGGCCTAAATCTGAAATGATCAAATTAACAGTCTCTCTTGTACTTAAAGCCTTGAAAGTTACTAACTTCTTGTACATTTTTTAAATAATCCAACCCAGTAACTTTCTGTAACAATCTGTTTACTGCAACAATCACATTAGTGAGACTTAGAGGAAATGAATCTGCGCAGGATGCACAGCAAGCTCAACTGGAGGCAAACACTCCACCCACCCACACATAACCAGGAATGTCACAGATGGCAGGGGCCTCTGTGGGGGCTGAATGATTTCATTGGGGTCACATTATTCCGATTACTTTGTGTCTTTGAGTACCCTGGTTGTCTAGTGGCCGATGACAACAAAGCAGCCATTGCTGTTGTTTCTCCTTGAATACAACAACCTTTTTACAGTGCCTAATCGTCAATACTTAATTTGCCGCCCCACTGCTCCTGACTGTTACCCCGAGCTGCAGTCACATGACCCCATGACCAGTTTTCTCTCCATTTACAGAAGCCATTTTAAAAGTGTGTGCTAAGATGTTTGTAGATTTTGAACCATGTGCTGCTTGCATTCAATTTAAGTATGGATGAAAATGCAAGTTCAACATTTAAACATACACACATGTTCATGAATCCACACAGCCACACACACACACACACACACACACACACACATAGATTGGGCACTGGCAGACACTGTGTGAACTGGTATAGAGGCAAGTTGTCAGGGCCAAGGGAAAACAAAGGACTTTGCCGTCTAGCTGTAGATTGTTAATTAATTGCTGTTCAGGGTACTTGTTGTCGTGTAATGAAACAGCTGCATGACTTTTGCTCACTTTCCTTAGGTTGGTTTCTCTTGGATCTGATCTGGGTGCTAATAAGCCTTCAATAAACACAACCCCCCACACAGGGAGTTGGTTCATCTGCAGGCTAGGGTTTCCTGTCAGTGGGGAGGATGTTGCATCATGTGGTCAATGGGTCATCACACAGATGACGTCAGATAAGGAAGGAGAATTTCTTAGTCATGTGTTTATATGTGAGAGGAAGGAGATGCAGTTATTGTTATTGGAGTTTCTAAGTGACTCATATTTTTCTCTAATGATGATGAAGACAACATATGATGTTATAATCCGTTCGTGTGCATGAGTGTGTTTTAAATGTTTTCTCTTATACTCTTATTTATTGCATAAAACATATGCAGTTCACCCCATTAAATATACTGCAAGCAGCACCCCTGTAGTTTAGGGATTTAGACGCTGACCATGAGCCACAAATTCCCTGATTCGAGTTTGGCTGGGGACCTTTGTTGCATCTCTCTGTCCATCAATTCCTCTCATTCCTGTAATAAAGGCACAAAAATGTTCAACAAAAATTCTTTTAAAATATGCTGCACGACAAAAAAAAGTCAAAGCAGTAAAAATATGCTATGATATACTGTAAGAGTAAGAATCAAGGGAGAAGTCATCATCTCTTATTGATTTGTGTTATTAAATCTATACCACATGTAGGAGAAGGTGCAGATAAGAAAAAGTAGCTAAGTTAGAGAAGGATTTGGCTGTCCTTAATATTAGCAATAATTAAACAAGTTTCTACTCTGTGTACTGTGTGAGCCATTTCAAAGACAAATTTCCGTTGCCTTGTGATGGACAGAGTTTCACTGATTCTGATTCGGGTTATATAAATTGAGTGTCCTCCTTTTCCTAGGGAGATGCATACAATTTAATGTACTGTATGTTTAATTAATTTGAAATAAAAGAAGCACACAACACAGCCTCTCCCAGTTTCCACATATTTCTCCTCAAAGTCTACAATAATGATTTTTACAAATATTGAAGCCATCTGCCTTCATCTTCACGTGTCTCGGTTGGTAGAGATTAAGAGACGTGTTTAACTTTTATGTACCACAGTTAGTTTTTTATTTCAGTAAAACTTCCACGTTAGTACGTGGGGTTGCTACACCCTGTTTGTTTGTGCACCAAAGATAAAAGTGCTTGATCCCCATCCAACTCGGAGCAGTGCGTTTAGTGATAAGGGCCAGATCATGCCCATAGCTGCGCTGCTCTGGGCCGTGGTGCTGAGCCATTTTGTTTTAACTAATTCTGATGACTCAAATGCTAACGAAATGAGACGTAAATTGGGAGATGGAGCTAAAACCTCCCACACATCTCAGTAATTGAGTATTATATTAAATTCATATTGGATAAGAGCTCTGTTTTTTACTTTTATTCATTCCGGGAAGGTTTCCTAAGCCTGAATGCTTGCTTGTGTCAAGATTGCCCTGCTCCACACTCACACCGCTACACACATTTACACCTGGAAGCTGCTCAGTATAACCACAGTTGGATCTGGTCACTGTGCAACTCTACTGGAGCGGATGGAGGTTAAGCGCCTAGCTCAAGGGCATCTCAGTGTTGGTAACGAGCGAGGGGAAAGCAGTGCTGTATTACTACCTTTCCAAGATTCAGTCTGCTCAGGGATTGAACCACCAACCTTACCTCAATCCCAGATTCCTTACTTTTAGGCCAAAATGTACTTAATACAAGATTTTTACAAGTTTGGAAATTGTTGCATCTCTCTGTTGTAAATATCTAATTATTAAGTATACATTGTTCAGGTCTCTGATTTATCCCTCTAGGTATGGCAGTCTGTCGGACGGTCCACCGCTTTGGTCCAGACTGATATCTCTCAACAACATTTGGATGGATTGCCATGAAATTTGATTCAGACATTCATGCTCCTCAGAGGATAAATCCTAATGGCTTTGTTGATCCCCTGATTTTTCCTCTAGCGTCACCAGCAGGTGAAAGTTTTCACTTATCCAGTGAAATATCTCAACATCAGCAAGATGGATTGGCACAACATTTTCATTATTATCGTTCCCAGACGATTAATTCATATGACTTTGGTGATTCTCTGACATTTCCTTTAGTGCCACCATTAAGTTGACATTTATGGTTTTGAGTAAAATGTCTCAACAATTATTTGATGGATTGCCATGGAATTTGGTACACACATTCATGTCCCCCTCAGGATTCACTGTAATTATTTAGCGATCCATTAACTTTTCATCTACCACCATAATCAGGTCAAAAATACTTTGGTTTTTGACCAAATACCTGTAAAACTAATGACACTCTCATTGGTCTCAGCTATACTTTGTGTTTACCGCTAATTAGCAAATGTTAGCATGCTAACACGCTAAACTAAGAGGGTGAACAATGGTAAACATTATAACTGCTGAACATCAGCATGTTACACAGCTAGATTTGTTATTAAGCATTTTTGCCTTTGTTTATGTAGAGATTTCAGGATTGAGCTATTGTGACTTGTTATTCAATAGGTTAGTCTTGTTAAAGACTGAAGAAGACATAAAACTCCCTCTTCAAAGAAAAAGTGGTTTATATAGTTTTATATAGTTTATTGTCTGGAGTGAGTAGAAGGAGCTGGCTGTGAAGCAGGACTAATGGCTGTCATAACACAATAGCGTAAGTCTGTGGCCTCTCTGTCGGTCCTCACTGTCGCCCTCAGAGTGGAGGAGATAAAATGCTTGAGCACATATCCAAAAATGTTAATTTAATTGGTCTGGCTTGAACTGATGTGAGGGACAAACAGGATAAAATGCACATAAACCTCAGGTGTAAGTGGATGCTTTTAATATTGTCACAATACCTACAGTAATGTATAATACAGAGCGGAGACAGTGAGGCAGGTGATTGCTGTTTGATTGAGCAACACGCTCATTTTCAAATGTGTGATGGGTTAGAGTGATTCTGAGTCATTTTCACAATTTTATCAATAACTGAGTTCCCATCTCAGTATATTATAACAAGGCGCTGGTTGTGTGTAACATCAGCTTACATAACAGCAGCACGAGTTATTTCAGAGAAATATATTTTAAGATGAATAAACTGGTCCTGGTCCCTAAATAATATGAGCTTATTCTTCCCGCTGTCAGCTACAATTTGAATAATTTATATGCAGCAATAAATAGAGGCAGAATCTCTGGCACCAACTTGGAGAATTGGCACTTGAGAAATGGGAAATTCTTATTTATTTATTTATTTATTTATTTATTATCACGATGACTTTAATAAAATCAACAGCAGAAGTCTCCTCTTGTTATGCTTGTCATCATTCTCTGCTTTCTGAATCGAGGTTTCGCCCGATCACTCATCACTCTGTCGGCAGGCTGCTTTCAGCTGCACTTGTCACACTGTGATTTCTGGAACCGATAAGAGCTCTGATTGAACATTTGTTTGGCCTGTGGAAACACCACTGGAGAATGGCTTGTAGTTGTTCATTTTGTTTCTTTCTACGGTTAAACACCTTTCCTGGTCAGGCACTGTTGGCTTGAGTACAGGGCAGTGTCCAGACAAAACAAAGGTGTGATAAATTGAGAATTTATAGTTATTTCTCATAAATATTGTCAGTAATTGATCTCAAATCATTGTCCACTGACCTCACAACACTGTGAAATATGTTAGAAAAACTGGAAAATGACAGACTGTGGTGTAGACTGCTATAAGAAATAAATTCTTGTGCACCTCCTCAGTGGAAATGGATTGAATGCCAAAGAGTTCAGACCTTGGCTGAGTCATAAAAAAGAGCTTTGTTATATGGTTCCAAAACTTAGTCACACTTCCTGTATTGTTGAGAGTTGAACAAGCATTTGAAACTCTTACACTTAACCATACTGTGGACAATATTTCCAGTGTATTAAATTACTTTACGTACCATTTTCAGTGTATTAGTCACCTGTCATAATATTCCTTCCATTATGAATCATTACATTCATAGTCATTAATATATTGTTATTTTAGAATCATACTGCTGTGTCATACTGTTTCAACCTGTATGAACAAAATGGGGCCTTTTTGTTAAGTTTGAGCATTTTGAGAATTTATTTATTTATTTATATGTGGTTTGAAGATGCAATCTGGAATTTGTCTTTGCGATTGCCTTTCTGCATGTTATATTAGAGCTGCTTCTGTTCTCATTTTGCTACAGTACACCATACAATATGTGGGCTTAGTGTGTGCCCATCAGAAGCTTCAATCAATTATTTATTTTTTTGCAAGAACGATGCTTCCAGCTGTCTTTGTTGTGTCTCTGTTTTTGACATGGATAAATGTATGTTGGTGGACAGAAAGGCCTTTGGCAAAGGAAAAAAATATTTCACTTTGATCATGATTTGATCTGAATGTATTAAACAATACACTGTTTTGGTCATACTGTAATTATTGAACTAACAAGTCTGAGTGAAATATCCATGGGGTCTGTTTGCACCGTCAAGAAAACATTTAATCATATCAATCATAATTCCATATCATTTTCTTTCGTACTATGCACCTCACTACTGTAATGGACTGTGGAACAAGTTAGGGACACTCATTCCTCTCGGGGACTCAAATATAAACACGTTCTGCTTGTTTGTTTGAATATTTTAATTAGTGTATCTGTGTGTGTGACTGTTTTGCATGAATGGGTTGTCACTTTGTGATATGGTATATATGTAATTCGTTCTAAGATCTACCACATAAAAAAGGTCTTGATCTCAATTAGACTTCATGAATAAATATAGCGTAACTAACTAACACCATGACAGATGTAAAAATGCATGCATCCATGGAACTCAAGACACAGCAGTGGCAAATCTGGCAAAACCAGTTTCAGTTTGCCTGTCTTGACTGTGTTTGTTCTTGTGGCAGATGTAAGGAGAAAAGATTAGTGGCTCAGACGTGGACCTTTTGAAGATATACTCTCTCAATACCATCAGCAGCTGCATTAAATATATTTGTTTCTCATCTAATAGGAACTGTATGTTATGCCAGTGCTCTGAAGTCACATTACATTACATTTCTTTGGCACTTTTGTCCAAAGTGACTTACATTTCTCCCATGCATACACTCTTATAAGAGCAATTTGGGGTTCAGTGTCCACCTGAGCTATAGCCACTTTTTGATCCTTTTTCATTCTTTGTCTGGTAATTTAGATGCCAGTCTTACAACCGCTCTATTAAAATGTTATGCACGAAACTTTGTGCATCGATTTAGGCATTTTTATGAACTTCAGAACTTGTGTGTTATCACCTTTATCCATGAATTATTTTACCTCCAAAATTAAATTTTTTTGCACAACAAACTTGAATCCTGTGTGTGATTTTTCTTTTTGAAATGTCGCCAAAAATATGAAAATTGGCTGAATGACTCAGCACTTTTCTGAGCTACCGTCAATATCTGCACATGAATTTTGACACACAAGTGAAATATAATGTGTAGATGGAAAACAAGCTACTCGCACGTTTATCCAAGTGCTGGCCCCTTTTAATGACAATGTTTTCATGTTGTTTTTCAGGGACTGTGTGTACAGTCTAAATGACGAAGTGGAACTTGTTCAGGCATCAGACAACGCCCATGGTCGCTGCTAAGCCAACAGGGGCCAGTGCCTTGACTGTGACTCCAGCCCCTGTCGCATTAGTCTCTGCTGACAACTCCACAGAACCGGTCAACAAGAACGATGCCTTCGACGAGATCAAAAACAAGTTCCTGAATGAAATCGACAAGATCCCACGTGAGTGCCGGACAAAACCCAAACCTGTTTCGATCAACCAACTTGTATTGATGTGACTCTAAGCAATGATTTTGGAATTAGATTTTCTCTTTGGCTGCAGGCATTGGTAGCCTCATAATGTCTTTATTCAGTATTGATCACTGGCTGCCCTTCCTAATGGCAGAGAAATCTAATTTTCTCCCAATCTAACTGCTAACCTAGCACCTCTCACTAAATATATTTGACCCAGGACATGACATGGAGTAGGCTAAATGATTGGTTGGTCAAATATCAAAGTATTTGCTTCTTTTCTCTCTTTCTGGGTATGGATGTGCCATCTATACATTGGTCTGTATATTCTCCTCAGTGCCATCCTGGGCCATCATTGCCATTGCCGTGGTCGCTGCTTTACTCATTCTAACATGCTGCTTCTGCATCATCAAGAAATGCTGTTGCAAGAAGAAGAAGAACAAGAAGGGCAAGAAGGGGAAGGGTGACATGGGAATGAAGAACCTGAAAGGGGGAGAGGTATGTTCCACCGCGGGAGGTTGCATCACGGCCGAGGGAATTTACACCTACACTGTATACGAAGCCAGGCAAACCACGGCCAACTTAAGGCTGTTTATGAGCGTATTATGTAACAGCTGTGTGGCTTACAGTGTAGCTTTGTACTGGAATAGAGAGAAAACATGCATGTGGTGCAAGTGACTCAGCTAATTATATAACTAACATTATTTTGGAACAGTAGTCCTAATGTTACATATTTTAGTCCAGTAACAAGTTTTCTGTTTGAAATGTATTAGATTACATATCATTGTTACAGGCTGTTTTGATGGCTTTCTAACCCAGTCAGTCTATTCTCCGCAGGTGTTAATTACATTCTTTGTCCATCATGATTATTATTATTTTTTTTTTTTTTATTTTGTTATTTAATGTATTTGTCATGAATGTTACTGTTGCTCTTTCTCTCACTTGTGCTTTGGGATTTGAGTGGAAAATGACAGGACTCTGTCTATTCAGCCCAGCCATTGTTTTCCCAGTCATTAAAGAGTAATTATGAAAATTAGTAGTTAGCACAATGCTGTTGTTTTTGGGCCTATAATTATTATTTTTTCACATGCATGATTGATGATTTAAAAAGTACAATAAGAATACATCTAAAAGTGGAGTTATTTTAAAACCCAACGACCCTGCTGCACAAGATATGATTGTGCTAATGAGGAGGCTTCTCTATCTGTCATTTTCCTCGCTCCCTAAAGTGTAGCTGACTACATTTGCTGTGATTACCCTTCTTTGGTGTCTGCTGTGAGTTCAATCTCTGCCTTTGTCTCTGCTCTCCTCCTTCCTGCTTTGTGTTTTATGTGTGCTCCGTGTATCTTGACTGTGGTGGACTTCTCTGCCTACGGTAGGTCTGACAGCACGCGGCGCCCCTCTCTGGCCGCTCTGTGTAAGCGCAGACCAGGGCGGGGGGGAGCGGTGGTGGGGTGGGCTGGGCTTGGAGGGGTTGGATTGCAGTGATGATGACAATGAGCGCTATGGCTTCTTTAGTTTTTTGCAAGCTTAGGTGCTGCGGGTGCTTGAGGAATCTATGGGAGCGATTAAGCTGCTTCGCAAAATCCACTGAACTGATATGCCACACCAACTGCTATGTCTTGAATATCCAGAGATTGCAATTTTTGGCAAAAACAACGAAACAAAGATGTGTTTAAGTGTCTATGGTTTGAAATTAACATGAAACTCATCCTACGGTTGAGCCTTTGAATGACGAGTGCACTCAGCAACTCACTAGAGATCACTAACATGCATGTGCAAGGGGTAAGCTGAATATTTGTCAAATAATAGCTGAACTTAGAGCTTTGAGCATGTTTCCACCATGACAGGCCTCGACTGTGCAACACAACCAAAAACTGATATCTTACAAAACAATTTCTCTCCAGAGATACATTGACCTGGGTCTGAAATTCACACGCTGTGCCCCACTTGTGCAAACATGCTCCGAGTTCCACAACAGACAATGCTGTTTGTATCGCTTGACAAAGACCAGCATATGCCCTTGCAGTAGGTACCATTGAATGGCCACAACTTGACTTGAGAGTAACTTTCCTGGATGACCCATGCTGCTGACATACTAGGTGACAGTCCTTGATGCCCTCTCTCCCTGAAGCACTTGGGTCTCACTGAGGAGAAATGGTGGGCCAGAATGTTTGCCCACATTTGCAGTAAACTGCTGAGGCCTCATTTCAGTCGATCCAAAGTTAAAGCTACAATCAACTGGCTGTTTTAACACATATTACTTCTGATAAAACCTAATTTCCGAGCTCGCAATTCACCCCACTGAGTTGACCAAAGGGCATACATTCAGACATACCATGTCTTTATCTTTGAACCCCCACTGGAAGTTTGAGAACAACTGGAAATTCTCAATATAGCATGATCCCTCCATCGATGTGTACATTTCACTCAGAATACGTGGACAGAAATTTTTGGGCCAGACAAAAATTTGTCACAGAGGTTTTTTTTTTTTTTAAAAACATCAAAGCATAACTTTTATCTGTCTTCAGAAATTATAAGGTATAATTCATTTACATTTGCCATCAGACAGAAACTTGGATCTTGCATTGTGTGGCCTGGCATGCGTGAATGAAAAGCATTTACCACAATAAAGATAGAGAATGCCACATATAAGGATATTGTGTGAGAATGTGTGTGTGTGAGAGAGAGAAAGTGAGCTTTTTAAGCATGCATGAGAGCCTGCATGTAAGCAAAGTGTGTGTGTGTGTGTGTGTGTGTGTGTGTGTGTGTGTGTGTGTATGTATGGTGGTGTACAGTACAGTATGGTGTGTAGTGGGTGTGATAGTGTGTGTATTATCTGTGTGTGTGCCCTGTTCCTCTTCCAGCTCATCAGTGAGTAGCTGGACCCTCCGGTCTTACGAAGACATCAGTGTTTTTTCAAGAAGACAGCCATAGGAAAGTAGGCCATACTGAGATTCAGCTTCATACAGTATCCGAAATGAAAGTTTACTTTAATATTCATATCAGAGCAAATTGCTCTCACTTGATTAGTCATGACTCGAAAGAGATGAAAGACTGAAGAGTCACTGGGTGTGATGTAAAAGCAAGATGGACGATAACGGAGGACTTGATTTATCTTCTTCATCAAGTCCTGATTATCTCAGGGGCATTTAAACTGCTGAATTTTGTTCTACCATATGATCAAGAGTCACAATAATTCACATTAGAGTATCAACTGGAAAATCTGGACTGTTTGGAATAAATTGTGAAATATATCAGTAATTCAGTTAGCTACAATAATCAGGCCAGAGTACAATTATAGCAGCAAAATCCTATCAGCAATACCAGTGTAAACACATTAATGAGACTTTGGGATGTCAGGAGGAGAAAAATGGCAAACAGTAACATTGTCTGGCTTGAAGTAAACCTGTTTGTCAAACAGCTTACACTATCAGTTGGAGGATATTCGCCTGCGTCAGTGGTTTGATCAAATCGCATCTATTCCCCGTAGCTCTGTCCTTCAGTTCCTCTCAGTAAGGACGCTCTGCTTCTTGTGATAGCTTATATTTCAAGTACTGTACACAGGGTGGACAAAATAACAAGAACACCTTGCACTATAGTGCAATGCAGTGCAATAGCTCTGCAATAAATACTAGTTTGACGTGTTCACTTTTGTGTCAGAAAGACTGAACTTTGTGGTGTTTTTGGAAAAAAAAAAATCCCATAATATTTTCTGTCTGTTTACTTGTGAGTATGGGCTAATCTTTACTGATACAGCTTTGCTCTATGTGGGATATGCCAACACGATTTTTTTACTTTTTTAACAACTTAATATGACTCACTTGGGATGAGTCATATTTGTGTAGCTGCCTGTGTAACCGCGATGCGGTCCCTTCAAAGTCAAAGTCCCATTTTATGTCATGTTACCATTATTTTGTCCACCACCTGTAATATCACAATTACAGGCAGCTACACAAGTGAGTCATGTTGATTTGAAAAAACAATTAGCAGTAATAAAGTTTTGATAATTACCATTTTTATGAAACCGAGAACTTCCACAGGTTTCTGCATGGCTGTTGTGTTAGATTGCAGTTTATTGTAAGGTGTTCCTGTTTTCCTGTCCACCCCTTGTATACTGACTGTTTTTATTCTGTTGTTTCTCTCTTTTTCTCACTCTTTCTCTCTCTATCTGTCTCCACTCTTTGCACAATAACATAGAGTTCTATTTAAATGGCATTTCTACAACATTTCGTAGTCGAAGAGAAATTCCCTGTATCTGATTTTAGCTGATTTTAACATACATGTAATGCCCATGAAAAACAAAGAAAAACAGCAAATGGTGTCACCCAAGAAATAGTGAAATCAAGTCAGGTTGCAACCGTGGTCATCGATGAACAGATTGCACTAGTAACACCGCGGTGAGCGGGGGTAAGTGGCAGGTAGGTGCTGTGACTAACCCGACTGCTGATGCCTGAGGTTTTGTGTTTAGCACAGAAGCCACCTCAGAACCGTCCTCTTACTCCTTCTCCTGCTGTCTGCCCCTCTTCTGTCTCTGCAGAAACAACAGGATGATGATGACGAAGAAGATGATGTCGAACCTGGACTCACTGGAGACGAGAAAGAGGAAGAAGTGAAGGAGAAAGAAAAGCTTGGGAAGCTGCAGTACTCCATTGATTATGACTTCCAGGAGAACAAGGCAAGCACTTGAGTAGTTTATTTTACATTTTCTTGTTAAAATGAAGAGCCTTTCAGTTCTTACGTAAGCATCACACCCTGCAATTTCCTTTGTGTTACATTTCCTTTGGCCATTTTTTTTCAGGATCGAGGACATAGTAAAGGATTTCGGGGCGTGAGCCGGAGAAATGTTCAGTAACTTTTAATCACATACTTCCTCCCTCCTACCTCCCCAGCTGACTGTTGGAATCCTGCAAGCAGCTGATCTCCTCTCCATGGACAGCGGTGGCACCTCTGACCCCTACGTCAAGGTCTTCGTCCTCCCTGACAAGAAGAAGAAGTTTGACACAAAAGTTCACAAGAAAACACTCAATCCTGTCTTCAACGAGACCTTTATCTTCAAGGTAAGCCGAAACACCTCGTGGTCACCTTTTAGTTATTACTTATTAAAACAACATGTACGCCAAGCTGTTTGATGGGTAGGCAAGTCCTGTTAAAGGTGAAATGCTCCTCCTGTCTTTCATTATTTCTGTGAGCGCTTAGCAGCTGCTTAGATTCTGATTTCTTTTTCACAAACACTTCTGGCCAGCAGTGATAAAAAGCAGCAGACATACTGAAGGTGTCTGACAAAGAGAATGTGGTAGAGAATCAAATTAAAGGAGAGGGCCACCTCTGGTGCACCATGCCAGCTGACACAGCTTTATAAAAAACAATTTAAACAGCTTTTTCTTGTCAATGTCAGGCTAGTTCTGCTGAAGCTGCCTGTTAGTAAGTCAGGCGATTTTGAGCTCCAGGCCAAAGTCACAACCCATACTGCTGAATACTTCTGATCTGACGTGCACTGTAAAAGTCTACGATTTGTCAAAAACTTCCTCAAAACGATACAAATGAGTAAAATGAAGATGATTTCTGTCTTCCAGATTCCATTCCAAGAGATGGGAGGGAAGACTCTGGTAATGTCAGTCTATGACTTTGATCGCTTCTCTAAACATGATGTCATCGGAGAAATTAAAATACCCATGAACACCCTTGACCTGGCAAAGCCAATTGAGGAGTGGAGAGACCTGGACAGCGCAGATCAAGAAGAGGTAAGAGTCATGCAGTAGAGTGTTGTATTACTTTTATAATGCTGTCCTTTACTTGCACTGATGTACGTCGTAGAGATGTATGTTTTACTAGATTTTTGAGTCCAATATCAATATCGATATTTGAGAGATTGGCTGATACATATATTTTTTCCCCATAAAAACATAACATAAACAAATATTTGTATATTATATAATATATATAATAGATATTTTCATAATTACAATGTATCAAATGAAAGTGTGAAAACAATGTGAAAGGGGTCGCTCGTAGTGATGAACTACAGAGAATTATCATCTGAATCTGCAGCTCCAATCGGCTTTACAGAGCTTTATAGTGAGTTTCAGCTCATGGTTTAGCTGTCCAGCCCGCAACTTTACTGTTTTGGTTCACTCTCACCACTCTCATAGCGCCATTTTCAGCTACAGCAGGCAGCTGTTTTCATTGAAAAAGCTCTAAAAACTCACTGTACACTAACTGCTCAGCACCAAATGGCAGACAGACACAGTTAACATCTATCTGGTGAACACAGTGGAACATTTAGCAGCTAAAGAGCCAGATATTTCCCTCAGGAGTTGGTAGAGACCAAGAACAGACCTAAAAGAGAGTGAATATTAGAGAGAGTAGAGTGACTTACATTTGTCAGGTGGCCAGAAACATGACTCCAAATGAATAATAATGTTGCTCCATAACTGCTGGATATGTAAATATGGAAACTGTTTGCTAACAAGTTTGCCATATCAGCTTAAAAGATGATGATATAGCCATTATTATTATTATTATTATTATTATTATTAGTATTATTATTGCAGTTTCTTGCTACTTCTCTGCAGACATATATACTGATACTGTTATATCTGTAATAAGCTAATATCAGCTGATATTATCAGTTGGGGCATTTTATCAGTCAGGCTCAGTATGTTTACTACAGTACCTTTGCTGTAGAAGTCTTCTAATTCTCTAAACTGTAAACTGTAACCATATAGAGCAACCTGAACAGCTTACTCAGCTGGTGACATATTACAAAAATAACTGTGAGCACTTGGTAACTTTGTCTGTTTACTAATGAGATTCAGAGGTCTGAAGGACACACTTTTTGTTTTTCCAACCAACTGCACTGCTTCCTCTGTAGCCATGCAGCCTGTAATGTGGTGTTGTCATCATTATTATGATCCAGAATATGAAAAACAGGTTTTAATCAATGACACCTTCCCTGAGCCATCTTAAGAAAAAATACTCACTCTACAGTTGCTTGCGGTCTCCGATATTTTATTACCTTTGAAAAGACCAACTAGATGTAATTCCTGCTGCTAAGACAAAAGTAATGGCAGTGGGAATTATTTGTATTGACGGTGTATATTTAAAATGTAATTCCAAAGGGACAGTTTGTATATTTATGTAGTGTACTGTACATGAGAGAAAAGATATAAGTTCTGCGTCAGACCTACTTTAACTTTTCTCCCCGTCCCACCTCCCCACAGCCGGAGAAGCTGGGTGATATTTGCATCTCTCTGCGTTACGTCCCTACTGCTGGCAAACTTACCATCTGTATTCTGGAGGCCAAGAACCTGAAGAAAATGGATGTGGGCGGACTGTCAGGTATATACACAGTAGGGCTGAACAATTAATCGGAAATGTTATCAAAATCACAATATGGCCAAGTGCAATATCCAAATCGCTGGAGCTGCAATTTTTTGATAAAGGTAAGATGTGTCACAGTGTACCATTATAAATGAAGCATTGTGGTGCTACAGAGATGCCCCGGCCTACAAATAATATCCAGACGTAAGGGAACATGCTTCTTTGGTAGACCCCAACAAAAATCACATCACCATCATTTTTATATTTTTTTCAGTGAAAATGAAATGCAAAATTACCATTCCCACTAAAATTTTGACTCACACTGCAATCGCAATATCTGTCAAAATAATTACATTGCATATCTTTCAGCCCTAATACACAGAACTGAGCATCACTTATTGCATTTCATAATCACTCTGTCACACGCTATTTCAGTGTTCACAATTTGACAAAAATAGATCAGCTTAATGTGAAAATTGGATGCTTGCAATGGGACTACAGTGTATAAACGATCGTGCCTGTGAGCACAGCCATTAAGTCGGTCCTGTTCTGCTCACGTGCTGACGCTGCAGTACTTACCATGCACCAGCTCTTGCTCCCCCCTGGCTTCATCATTGGCCCCATCTGTTGGTTTATTACAGCATTGCAATCCAAACATGCATGTGCATGGACATGGGCATTTTTATCAGCTTTTTCATGATTTTGCCTTCTTTCTGTTTTCAGATCCCTATGTGAAAATTAACCTGCTGCAGAATGGAAAGAGGCTGAAGAAGAAGAAGACGACAGTGAAGAAGAACACTTTGAATCCGTACTACAACGAGTCCTTCAGCTTTGAGATTCCTCTTGAGCAAATGCAGGTAAGGACATGAACTCACGTGTTAAACTCCTTTAAGATCTATCGGGAGTGGAAAGAGTACCACTGTATCCTGCAGAAATAAAAGTGTTGTTGAAGAAAGCACTAGTGTTAAAAGCACTGTATCCAAGTAAAAATACTCGTTACTAATTACTGTGAAAAGGCAAATGTGTACCTAGTTCAATATCAATGTGCACTACGAAGCAATCTATCATCAGGTAGAGAAACATCCATATAATTTCCATGCAATTATATGGACATAAAAGACAAATAAAACCCATACAACATGAACATGACTGACTACATTTAGACCACAGATGGTCTTTTTCAGGTAAAGCTGAGGATGGGAACACACCTGTAAATGTGAGCAATTTGTGATGAATTGTCACTTCGTCATCTTCTAATTAGATAAATGGTAAGATAAGTGTATGTGTACATTATATGCCCAGTCTTCAACTCCTGGGAGTAATAACACAATTCCCATATAAATATCACATTAGTATTTTATTAAAGTGTGGCTATGTAACTTTTGAAACAAGAAATTGTTTCTTACAAATTAAATGTTAAATTCATAAGCAATAAAATGCACCCTTGCTCAGTTTTGCTGCCTTATTTGGTCTGGTATTACCAGTAGCGTATGGTGGATAATGTTAGCAAAGTTTAGATAGATATTGCTGTGTAACCAACATTATTAAGACAGTTTGCTGACTTCATGACTCAGGAATAGTTTGATATTTTGGGTAATACGTTAATTCGCTTTTTTGCTGAGAGTTAAATCAGAAGATCGATACCAATCTCATGTCTGTCTGGTAAATATAAGGCTACCGCCAGCAGCCAGTTAACTTAGCTTAGCATAAAGTTTTGAAGTCTTGCCATCACCGAAACATTGCCAGGCAACCAGCAGAGACTCCAGGAAGTCACTGCTACTGGCCAAGAAATAATCTAGCACATAACCTCCTGTTAACCACAACTTGTTGTTTTTACACTTAATTTTTTGTACAGATTAAACAAAGAAGATATAATATGTTGATTAGTGAGCTTTTTAAATTTCCCAAAATGTCAAACTATTACTGTAACATTATCCAGTAATTGAGTCTTGTTCATGGCCATGCATACAATACATACAAACACACTATAATTTTTTGGAGACTGCTGTGCTATGCTTATTGTTTTTCTACACAGTTGATCTGGCAAAAAGATCTGCATCAAACATGCAATAAACATATTTTATCAAAAAATGAAAGCAATTGTCCAATGTACTTTACAATAAGAAACACCTACAAATCAAATCTTTAATGTTCATGAAAATAGAAGTAAGCAGGACACTGAACATTTTTGGATTACACATAGATGTAACCACCCCCACAGAAACCCCTGAAGGGCGCTGACACAAGCCCCTGCAATGGGACCACTGCACGCCCAAACACTGGGCATAATGCACCATCAACTTAAATACTGGCCTCAAGTATTTGAGTAAAATTCTGCATTAAAAACCTCCACTGTGAATTTCTGATTTTGGAATGTACTCCGAAAAAAAAGCTGACAAAAAAATGACAGTACTATTTGACAGTAGTATTATTTACTTTCCACCCCTCATATCCGTGTAATCATCATGGCGTTCTGAACCTTGGTGTAATGCTTTCTCTCCATTCTCCCAGAAAATCCTAGCTGTGATCACAGTGCTGGATTATGACAAGATTGGCAAGAACGATGCCATTGGGAAGATCTTGGTGGGAAGCAAGTCCACAGGGGCCGGGCTGAAACACTGGTCCGACATGCTGGCCAACCCTCGTCGCCCCATCGCCCAGTGGCATCCACTGCAGCCAGAGGAGGAGGTGGATGCCGCCCTCGCAGCCCTCAATGCCAAGAAGTAAACTCCCACCAGAACACATCGTACCCACCTCCGCCTACCTACCCATGCTTTTCCCATCATCTCCCCAGGTCCCACATATCAGTGTATATTCCAACACCCTAACTGTACATCTGCTCCCTCCACCCACCTCCTCTCCCTCCGTCACCTTTCAAAAGATCCATAGGTACCATTTAACATGATGGGAAATATAGTTTAAAAAAAGCATCATGTTATATGAATTCATGTCATTGAAAAAAGAAGACAAGTAACAGGATGGACAGATACTCCGTTGATTTCCTTTAGATCTATTTTTGTATTGGGGTTGTGGTTCCATTAATAAGAATACAGAGTAGACTATGAAGAACAGTTAGAGTGCTATATAGGAATCTGGTGATAGAGGGGATAAAACATACATTTGCTCATATTGTACTTCTCACCCCTTCCCTTTAGTGACACAGTTTGCTTAGAATAGTGCTTAATAATAAAATGCTTTATACTGCCATATGATAGAGAAATAACACAAGCAGGTCCATTCCTTCGGTGTATTGTGCACCATGTTCCACACCTGCCAGTTATCATACTAGATGATTCTGTTAGTTTGAAGTACATTCCTAGAGTTGGGTAGCAAGTAGGGATAGGCACATATCCAGTTACCCTCAAACACACTGCCTTTTTGATTAGTTAACCTTCCACCCATCGTCTCAGGAAAACTGAGAGGAAACTGAAACTCCATGCCTTTTTTTCTAAACGGGTTGTTATTATTCAAATACTCCACTTGATGAGAAAGAAATGTTGGATTCAAAAGCTTGACCGCTTGTTTTTTTCAGTGATGTAAGGCTCACGACTAGTGTTAGTTTCTCCATGAATGGTATGTCAGGGAACAGGGAGTGATGGATTTTCAGTAAAAAGGGTATTTGTGTGTTTTTGTGCAAAAAGGATGCGTCTGTCATCTGAACAACAAAATGCGAGGAAATATCAGAGCAGGTACAACAGAGACTGATTCCAACTACCAATGACATGATATTTACAAGGTGTCGATTACTGCCTGCAGTCTACCACCTCCCCTCCCAACGCCTCTGATTCTGTATCTCACTTGTTCAGTGCTACTGCCATTAGTCATGGACTTGACACAAGGGTTTTACTTCAAAGGAATCCCTATAACCGTCTTACAGTCATAAAGGAGACAAGCCTTCAAAGTAACAAAATAAGCAATTTTCAACTACCAGGGACGCCTTCCAGTTAGCGGTGTTGTTCTCTTCATTTCTTTCTTTCTTCTTATTTTTCTATCTCTTTTTCCTTTTATTTATCCAGTTATATTTTTCTTTTTTATTTAACTTCAAACACTTTTATTCCTCAAGCACTTTAAATCCAAATGTCACGTTTAAGTACCCTCAGAAACCAGAGCTTTAATTATTTATGTTAGGAATAACTGCTGGTTTTTAAAAAAAGAGCAAGGGAGTGCATTATGTAAGCAGGGTTTTTTTGTTGTTGTTGCTTTGTTTTGGCTCAGCTTTTTGTGTATGTGTTCTGATTGTTTGAATATTACGTTTCTCACTTGATTGCAAGGATATGGAAGAAGGCACTGATCCATGTGTATTTTATACACAGCTTACCAAACTGTTGAATTTAATTGCACTACTGGGTATTATTCTGTTCTGTGGTAATTTGACACTGTTCTTGATCTGTGTACTTTTTTTTTAATGATAAAATGTTGTGAGATTGAATTTTTCTGTGGCACATGTGGTATGCCAGACAGGTCTCCTCATAAATGGACTCCTCTGATAAGAAAAGAGACACGTTTCAATCTAAGGCTGCTCTCTGGCTCCTTCACAGAATGTAATTAGTTCAGTGTATTGGTAAATTAATGTTCTGTTGAAGAGAAATTTTGAGGATGAACTTTGTCTTGTGAAAAAATCCAAACTTTTTTGACCAAAACTCATCAGCCCTGAATAAATTGGTGAAAGCTTTATTGGTAATTAAAATTCTGATATGTTTGGGCCCCAGTATTACTGCTTGTAGGTCTAGTTATTAATTAAAATCAGTGCTGTCTGTGAGCATCAACAGCAAAAACTACCTGTTGACTGTGTGCGAGAAAATGCAAAGTCAAGGTAAATCTAGTACTGCAACTTTTTTTGAAATTTAATGAATGTTGGCTCTTGTATTTTTCTCTGTTGGAAATTGTAACTTCTTATTTTTTTATAACCAACATAGACCATGTTCAGATTTCTGTTTTTCATATCACGTAATCTTTTTCTTCTGTTGATGAAGCAGCACTAAAGAAAAGGCAACATGGAAGCAATCAAGCAACCCATTGGTGTGTAGTTTTGCCTATATTCATACACGTTGATACTGCATGTTTATACAAAATACTGTACATAAGAGCATGTTTTAGAGACGAAGCAAAAATATCTCGTGTACGTAAATGGGTGTCATTTGTCATTTTAATAACACAACGGAGGGAAAAAAAGATGCACTGTATATTTTCTAAATGAAACAAATGTGTATTTATTTTCCATGAGGGTCATTGGAGAGAATGTCATACAAATATTAGAGTACTATTACTAATAAGAACCTTTCCACGCCTGAAATTCTTAAGCAAGTGTGTCGTCCAGTACTGTGTGTGAGTTCATGTAGGATGAAAATGTAGCCGCATGCTTGCTATCTAATTCCTTGTGGTCCTAATTTTTATTTGATATAATTTATCTGCCATACATATTGTTTCAGCACTTATCTGAAGGCCAATGTTTGACTTACTTCTGAATTTTATTGCTATTGCCTATTGCTTTTAAAAAAATGTTTTCAAATGTTTATTGTTTTGGGGGAGGGGGGGTCCTCCAAGTCTATAAGATAATTTTCTAGTAACAGATTTGGCTAGGTGTTATTCTGAAATAACTCATTAGAAGAAGAAGAATTGAATAATGATGATGATGAATAATTCTGCGATCTGTAGGTGGATTGTAGGAGTCATTATTATTATTTGTGCCAGCACTGAACCAGAATGAAGTCTGTTGGATCATATCTTTATATGAAATGCATTTCTAGGGGCCAAAAGATTAATAATCCCATTCCAGTGAACACAAATGACTTGGAAAGCCCTTCTTCTCTCTTTCTTTACTTGGAAGTTTTTATTTTTCACTTCTATTTAAATGACCTGAAACCCTTCACAGCTGTGTCTCTTTTACTGTGTTTATTATACGATAAATGTACGTGTATACAAGATAAATGAATAAGATAAAACTAAAGCCATAAAACTCAAGCACTAACTCTTTAGAGCTCAGCTGAGTAGCTAGAGTTTATTTATGAAGAAAAAAAATCTGACGTCTTCTTTTTCCTTGGCCAGTGTTTCTCTTTTACATTCCGTTCAGAGGTATTTGTTCATCAAGAGGGCAAAATCCATTTTACTGTATATGTGAGCATTGAGAACAGTTGTGAGTTTAGTAGAGTGAGTGTGTCCTTTTCTACTTTCAGAGCCGTTGATGTCCTTGTTTCATAGAGGTAGCTGATTTTACAGTATTGTGATTAGTAATGTATATGCCTTGTTTTGATAGTATAAATAATAGATATAATATTACAATAGGTTCTCAGTAATACTGCTAAACATATATATAAATATGAGAGTGTGTTCTATTCTTGGGCTGAGTGCAATTTATGAACCAAACTGGGTCACTCTTCAAGTTTCTCTTCTTCCAGTTTAGCAGTAGAATGTACTAGTGACTACATGTACAATTAATAACACACTACTGGTGATCTACAGCTCACGCTGATGTCTTTTGTTGGTTTGTTTAGCATATTTCTCAAGAAACAAAACAATATAGTTAGAGATCAAACCATATTAAAGAAAAAGAGAGAAGCTTAATACAGTGGCACCCAAGTTTTAGGCCTGAATCCCTCCCATAGAACTATGCATAGAGTTATGAAGCTGGAGCCAGAACATGGTTAGCTTAGCTTAGCATAAAGACTGGGGGGGACAGCTAGCCTGGCTCTGTCCAAAGGTAACAAAATCCACCATCTACCAGCACCTCTAAAGCTCACACCAGTCTCAGCTGGTTGCCTGGCAACCTCAGGGTGACAAAAATACTCCAGGAAGTCACTACTTCAGGACAAGAAATAGTCTGGCACATAACCCCTCTGTAAAACTGCAGCTTGTCATTTTTACATTTCAGTTTGCGTATGCATTAAACAAATGAGATACAATGTATTAAAGAGTGAGCTTTAGAGGTGCTGATAGGGTTTTCTCTTTGGAGAGAGCCAGGCTAACTGTTTCCCCCTGTTTCCAGTCTTTGTGCTAAGCTAAGCTAACTGTCTCCCTGCTCCAGCTTCATACTTAAAGGACAGATAAGAGTGGTATCGATCTTCTCATCTAACTCTTAGCAAAAATTAATATTTCCCAAAATGTTGAGCAATTCCTTTAAGTTTACCTCAGTCACTGAATTTTCTCTGAAGTAAACGTTAAACTGCCAACTATCTATCCTGGCAACAATCTTCAGCGTGTTGTGTGATGCCGCACAATGTCTAATGCAATATTATATTTATTCATTGTCCCATTAATGCCACCGACTGTGACCAAATGGTGCACTGAGAATAATTTAAATACAAGATTTCAGTGCGTTTCAAAAGTACTGCCAGTACCTGATCACAGTTGCCTGCATTCGCCAACACTGTTTGAATCTACAAAGCCAAAATAACAATTCATGCAGAGGCAAACAGAACACATCAGATGGTGAGGCAAATGTGATTACAGGTAAATGTATAGCACACATAAGAGATTTATTTATTTATTTCCTTTTACTGCTTGGATCACCACAGTCACATGACCACCAGACATTTAAGTTCTATGGGGGACAGAGACTGGGAGCTGTGTGTGCTTGTGTATGTATGATATATAGATGAAGTGTAGGCCCTTTAGCAGACATGGTGCAAAAACACAGCACTAGAATATATAAATACAATATACAGTACAGGTCTGCATGCATGGGACACATTACTCATTCTTAAATGTACATCTTTGTGTGTATGACCGTAATACTCAAACAATCTAAGTTATATTTTAAATATGGGGGTTATTTTGTTCTGTTGATAGCTGTGTAGATGTACAATACCTTATGCACAACTGCATCTGAAACTATGTGCTGTTTCAGCTGTGCAGAGACAGTTTAAGAGCACACAACTACCGGTAGTTGTGTTTTCTTTTTTTCTTTTTGAACAAACGCTGGGATTTAAAAAGGGAAACCATCCAAAGTTCAATAGATCATTTACCACCTTGTCAAAATGTGTTGACACCACTTTGAAACATGTTGTCTTGTCTCCTCTATTACTCGCTGTATTTCTTCTTTGTATTCTTGTGCATATGTGTAATCACTCCTGTCTTTTTTGTTTTCGTGGGGTATACTTCTAATGTAGAATGTAGGACTGTATTTGAATCGATGCCAGGATCACATTTGCTTTTTTTGTGTCTTTGTCCTGTTTATGTGTAACCAGCTATGTACCATCAGTATCATTATGCTGAATAGGAAGCAGGCTCATTGATTTCTCCATTGAATCTGCTTTTGCTGAGCGAAAAGAATACCGGCCTTCATGTTTACAACATGGACATACTGTATACTGCCAAACATGCAGGACCGTACCAAACTCCCCTCTTGAGCGCTTAGTCCTCCACCTCTCATCCCTGATGCAACTGTATTCTCGAGACTTTTCTTCTTCTTTTTTCACCTCTTTCGCTTCTTCATCATCTTTTAAAGCGTCGGAGGACAGTCAGGTTGTGTCCTCTAGCTGTGTTTCTACGTGTCTAGTGTTGTGGTGCGCGTGTTCATGTCAGTACTTGTGCCTACTGTGGATCGCATGCTTTAGCCCTTGACTGGACACAAACGTTGCTCACAAACTCCTCTTGACCCTTGTGTGGACAAACGTTCGGGGATCCTTATAAAGTCATCAAGGGAACCAAATAACTTATTACAAATTTATCATATGTGTTACCAGTTCTGTAAAAAAACAAATAGGAAATAAAGGCCTTTTAATTACCATGATTTGTTTGTGTTTAATATGCATTGTGTTCAGCTCAGCAGGCTCCTAATACTCTCTCTGCCTCTGATGCATAATACATTATTGTTACGCAGAGAATCATTTTTGATTCCTTTACAGTTTATTAAGCAAAGTGAGTAAACCGATTTGTGTATATTAAGCTATCATCAACACATTTAAAAGTTTTCAATACAATATACTACATAGTTCAATATACCTACAGCACATGTAGAAATAGCTGACAAGTACTGTATCTTATTTGTAGTTTTGAGTAAAACACTTTACTGGATGTGACCAAAGACAACACTGCTGCCCTGGTTGGACTCCAAAACCATTACATTGTTAAAGGAATACATCAAACAACTTGGGAACTTTGGTCAACTCACCCACTAAGTGAAGGGAAGACAGATACCAAAATCATTCATGTCTCTGGTGCACCATTCATCACTTGTTGCAACTCTACAATTTTAATGCAAATGTGTAGCTGAGTCTGGCAGTTTCATACATTAAATATGATGAGATACATAAATAACACACTGTTTTGAACTAGGGATGACTTTTGATGACATATTGAATGTGATGGCACTCCATGAACTTCATGAAGGATCATTACAAAGCACAGCAGCCTTTCATGGTTTTATTTAAATTTCTCATGTTAAGTAGACTGTGTGGTTCAATACAATGCAACACAATGCAGTAGCACCAGTAAATATGGCCTCCAAAATTACCAGAACAAAAGCTGATGAGCTTCATAAAGTTAGTATTTGTTGCAGGGCTGTAGTATTGGATTGCATCAGATGTAGCTAGGTGTACCTAATAAAGTGGCAA
This sequence comes from Siniperca chuatsi, assembly GCF_020085105.1. Lineage (NCBI taxonomy): Eukaryota > Metazoa > Chordata > Actinopteri > Centrarchiformes > Sinipercidae > Siniperca > Siniperca chuatsi. The sequence continues at coordinate 23,570,030 of NC_058051.1, read as the reverse complement.
CTCAGTGTACTTAGGCACTAATTAATCTAACTTAATTTATTGTGACAGTATGCACAACACAGTTAAGCTAAAATATATGTAATCTACACCTTATATAATGAAAAGTGCTAGCAACAATTTATTCCTCAAAACTTTGGATTGTACTTGATATTTAAGATCACACAACATTGTGGAGGCTAAAATGTCAGCAGTGATTTATAGCACGTCTACCAGTGGATGATTTTGGCATTTGTGTTTTCCTCACCTAACAGAAAGAGGTCGACCAAAGGAATCGGTATATTCCCTTCAAAGAAAATAACAAAGTATAAAGATTAAAACTAAGAAATGCATAAATAAATAAATATATCTCAATTACAAAACATAGGACACTTTCTTTCACACACACTCAAGAGTGTCACCTCTGTGTAGCCATTCTGCTGTTTTGAAGCTTAGCCATTGGATAGAAAAATCCTCAGTGACGGACAGGCAAAACCAAAAATGAAGAATGGCTACTGTAACCACACAAAGAACTGATGAACAGAATCTGGCAAACACTAAATTACATTACGTGCTGCTAGTGATGCCCAAGTGATCAAAGATCAGCCACTCTGTACAAAGTGCATATACCCAGTACGCTGCCTTTCAGGGCTAGCATATGGTCCTCTTCAAATACCGACTACAGTGGGGGCATTATCATATGTTAGTTAAATAAAAATGGAATTTTCGAAATGATAGAGATTTGACTGAAATGTCACAAAAAAATTTATCTAACCAGTTAGAAATGGTTTGCAGGTTGGCTGTTGTAATGCAGGTTTTGGGTCAAGAGTTTACAAAACTTGGAGTTATAAAATTCAAATTTAAGAGGCACTGAGGGGGGTGACCAGGCACAGCTGAGTGACTAACCTGAGAAAGTTGTCAAGGCAAACACAACCCAAAACGTATGTCTTATTATTATTAACCCTAGGCCTTAATATCATTATCAGGGAGTAAAAATTTTCTAAATTATTTGGGAAATCAGCTGTTTCCTAACATCTTATGTTAAATGTATGAGAGAAGCTGGAGATTTTCTCCTTCATTTCAATACATACTTAGTCTGGAGCAAACATCTAGTTACCATTAGAAGAGCTGCTTCAATGATTGTTGCTACGTTTTGATGTCTTGGTGGATTCATATTAAAATCTAGTTTTTGCTTCTGGCACTGGAGCGCCTGTTTGTCCTCTTGGCTGGGCCTCATTTTACCTGTACAGTCATATATTCAGATTGAAAGGTTATTCAAACATTACACATGGTCCATATTTGGTGTGATGTGAAATCCAGGATATTACAAAATAATAATAACTAATCAAGTAGAAACAATTGTTGTAACTACATCATCACACACAGTGAAATTCGACTGAAATTTCTTAACACTTCTCTTTAGATCTTCACAAGTTCCAACAGGAATTTATTTCTGCAAAGCAGCCAAAACAGCCCATCACCATAACTCAGAGAGGAGTCACAACTTGGGACATCGTGGATAATTAATCTGCCATATCAGGGTTGGAGCATCCGCAGACACAGAACAGGAGCTTCAGACATCTTTTCATTTGGACAGTTTGCTGATGACTCGAATGAGAGCCCCATTCTCATCCTTTAGCCTCTGGTTGTCTGACTTGAGCTCTGTTAAGATCTGGGACAGCAGAATGCAAGAAATTATATTAGAAAATGATATTATTATCACACTTAAAATATATGTTAAATGGTTTGTGGATACTGTGAAGCTTCAGGTGGTACAATGACACAATTCACCAGGACCATCCACTGTAATGATGAATATCTTCGATCACCAGTAATAACAAGTGGACTAAAAGGTGTCTTCCAGTAAAGTTTGAGGTCAAACAATGAGGACATGCTTTACAGTATTTGATCATGCAAGTGTGGAGTGACTTTGACAATAAGTTCTGCATGTGAAAAGTGAAAGAGAATAAAGTCAAAGAGAGAGAAACTGAGAGAGGGTCAATTTCCCAAATCTAGGTCATGTCTCTCATGAGGAGCAATGACTAAAAATAACCACACTCTTTGCCAAAGTATTTCCCCTCAACTAGAGACAAACAATAACCCTCTGCTCTAGCTGTGACATACTGAAAACTGGTGAATAAGCAAAGGCACCTGGCACTAACATGTTCACAACCTGTGACAAATCATATGTTTGGAGACCCTTTTCTATTTTGTTTCTTTTCTCTTTAGTATACTGAATACTAATCCAAAATTCCAGTATATAAATCCCATGATCATGGTAATGCCCTGCTCTAAATGCAGTTAAAGAAATAGTTAAACATTTTGGGAAATACGCTTATTCGCTTTCTTGCCAAGAGTTAGATGAGAAAATTGATACCACTCCAATATTTATACCCTAAACATGAAGCTACAGCCAGCAACTGGTTAGCTTAGCTCAGCACAAAGACTGGAAACGGGGAAACAGCTAGCCGTTTCTCCCCCTTTTCCAGTTCCTTTATACTAATCTAAGCTAAGCACTTCCTGACTATAGCTTCAGTCATAGCAGAGTCTCATCTAACCCTCGGCAAAGAGGGAAATTATTTCCAAAAATGTCAAACTATACCTTAAAGTAACATGTTCACCTGTTTTTTTTTATCTCTGACTGGGTTCATGAACCAAAACCCACACAGAAGCATGTCAGAAGTATATCACGTATCTGTGCTTGTGTCTCACTTAGTGGCACTCGACTTCATTTTGAAGGCTAATGATATCACACCTTTCAATTCCTTTGAATTATTGACTAGAATGACAAACAACTTTGCAGTGATTACATAGCACATTACACAGGACCCACATTTATTTGACTTTTGCAAGATCAATATCCGCTATAAACGCATTTATACTTTATGGTGCAGACTGCTACTGTAGATTTTAGATGATAACCAAAGAAAAAAGACAACTCCTAATGCAGTGTTCATGTCATGTGAAGCTCATGCAACATGAATGTAGCTAAAAATACACTTCAAAGGAGGCTTATGAGAAATGTTTCGAGGGGGAGGGGTCAGCAGGGTTGCCCTCTGATGGCCATAAAGGAGATTAGGTTAAAAGAGTGCAGAAGAAGATGAATTGCAGTGTCGGGGGAGTGAGCAGCGGGAGGGTGCAGGACCTGCCTGAGAGGAACACAGCAGAGGACGAGGGGGCTGTAGAGGCACCAGAAGGAGAGAGGAGTGTAGAAGTTATGTGGCCGAGAAGGGGAGAGGAGGGGGAGAAAGGAGGACAGATGATGTCAGAGGATCAGAGGTCCTCTGTCTCCGGCATGGAGGCCGTTTCAGAGAGGCGGGCGAGGACACGCAGCATGGCTCTATTCTCAGCCAGGAGACACTCGTTCACCCTCCGCAAGCTCTGGACCTGAGCCAGAGCAGGGAAAGCCTGAACAGAGGAGGAGAGAGATACAGAGAGGGGTAGACAGAGAAAGCATGCAGGGAGGCAGGCCATGTGCAAAGAGAAAGACTCATACAGAGATTGTATACATATCCACTCATACAGTCATGCACCCACACACCTACACAGACAGGGAAAAAGAACAACAGATCTGAAAAACCTATATAAACAAAAAATTACACAACAGGGAGATTTTGAGAAGAAATAGCAAAAGCTGCAACAAGCAAAGGATATTATGAAGCCAGTTTTCCTTGGGTTTGTGCTCATCAAACCCTGGCTATATGTAGAGATTGGTGAGGTGCTGAAGTGTTAATATATGCATAGCTTTGCAAAGGAGAGGGAATTCAAATTCATAGAAATTCACATACCCTAAAACTCTACTATTTCACACAAGAGCCTAGTCAGTTATAAGTCAAAGGAAAAGAAATGATTCATTTCCCCCTCTTCTTGGCCTGACTTTTTGAGGTAAACCTCAATGTGGTTTGACAGAAACGTCTGTGGTTTGACGCGATTCCTGAGGGTAAACCACTGAACACACACACACACACACACACACACACACACACAAAGGGCACTTGTAATGTTTCAGGCTACCCAAACACATGTTTTTTGACGTGAATATGGCTAAGGATGAGGTTTAAAGAGGACATCCAGCTGCCTCTTACAACACCAAAACACATTTATTAAAGCAATTTGAAGCCAGCTTGTGTTTGGGACCTAACAGTTCATGCATATAATGTTCTCTTGGTATTAGAATAAAACAGTTCAGTTTCTGGAGAGGTGCCCTTGGCAAGTGGGAAGAGAAGGACAGAGTGAGACAAGAATGCATAATGACCAGTATCCTTTATTACACTCTCTTAATATTGAGCTCTTTGATATTTAATTAGATTCGACCACACTCTCAAGTCCTGCAGATAATTCTACACAGTTGCTATTATTTAAGTTTCAAAGGCTGTTGAAAATAATTCTGCATTTCTGTAAGAAATCTAAGACCCTGCAAAGTAATCTCACACTATCACACTGATACCATTTCAAAAAGGGAAAACAAGGACAGTGCTTTTGATGTGAAACACCTGAATCCAGGTTCAGTCAACTACAGAGCCACAGTGCCAGCAGGGTCAAACCTAAGGCGGTTGTCCCAGGCCTATCTGTGCCCCTTAACTGGAGATAAAACTGAGCTTATGTGTGCCATCTACAGGCAAGGAGTGTAATAGCTTTTGCAATTTTGACAACTGTGACAAGTGTCACAACTTTTTTTAATAGCTATACACACAAGACAGCAGCAGCAGCAGTTGTAACACTCACAGTGGTGTAAGTGTTAAATTTACAGCAGCTGTTATTTACTTGCCTGTAGAAGACAACACTGACATTTCTACATCTGGACATCTTAAGTGTTGCTGTTATCTTTCCTTTCCAATAGGTGGCACAGGTTAGCACCAATTTGACAATGACTGAACAGCTCCCTAGTAGAGGATCTGTAACTTGCTAAACGTGAACAAGTGACTTTGTGAGTGAGTGACAAGCCAGTTCTCTGGCGTGCTTTGCATCTATAGGAAATAAAAAGATTGTGCACCTGTGCCCCTGTAACATTTACAGTCTAAACTACTTAGAGCTTATCATGTGATGTACATGTGTGTCCACACGTGTAAACATGCCCCAGTCTCTGACAGAACAGAATCGTGTGAGGTGACAGGCAGGTGTCAATCACTCCTTTGCATCATAGCGACCACTCACCATCCCCCCTCACCCTGAGACAGCCTGCTCTCAGGGCTGGTACCCACAGCGGAACCGCAGTGGGGCATCCTGCTGAGGGAACCACGACAACACGGGGGTCAAACCGGCTGCTGGCATACCACACTGCTGTATGTGTGCTATTTATAATGTCCTTGTCACTGTCTGCATATTATATTTTCTCATACCAGAGTCATGATTTTATTTCTCTTGAGGAATATGACAATGTCCCTTTAATTTGCCATAACAATCAAATTATAATCTTACTGTGTAATTTGCGACTGCTTGAACAAACCAGATCACGTCTACTCAGGCCTGAAATCTCTCTGCTGCTCTGCCCTGTGTTTCTTTGTGAAGCAGAATACACACAGTGCAGTGCAGGAATGTCTCACAAAAGCAGGTCTTTTGCTCTTGGACGGGGTTTGGTATTCAGCTGGAACTAGGTCACAATGTTCACCCCAACAGTGGGATAAGTGGAGCAGGAGAGCAGCAGCACAGGCTCCTCCTTAGCCTGGCAGGAAGTGGCCCAGCAGAACACTGTGGGTAATGAGCCTGAAGCATTAACCTTCCCTCTCCTTGACTCCAAACCCACCTGGCTAACCACAACCCTGCAGTGTGCTATATGTGTGTGTTTTGCTCTGTAAAAACACTTTAGGCGTGCTTGATTTAGCATGGATGAGAGGGGCTTGGCTGGAGGTGTGTACCTTCAAGTACTGTTAGTGTTATTATAGTGCTGGGAATGAAACATCACTGAGATAAATAAAGCACAACTTTATCAGAGACAAAATATGACATTTAAACACAGGGTGAGTATGCACAATTTATTTTTTGCATGCACTAACCTTTAACTCATCCTCCATGTTAGACACTCTTTTCTCAAGAGCCTGTTTTTCCTGTAAAGAAAGAAGAAACATCTGAAATAAATATACTTCTATGGTCCCTTGGAAACCCAAAGAGTGCAAAAGACATTAGACTATAATTTTAAGTAGACAGGGAAATTAGAGGGAAAAAAACTAAGAAAAGATATGGACGTTCATCCATCTTGATAGTGCAGAAGAGCATGATCAAATAAAATACCAAAATGCCAAAAGGTTGCCAAGACACTTACCCTTTTCTCTGAATCAAGTACTGTAGATCTCTCTGACATTCTGTCGTGCCTCTAGAAGTTAGAATGGTGCTGTTATTGTGAAGTATTGAAGACGACTGAAATGACAGTTTTCATCTTTGAGTTTTCTGTACCTGATTGACTTTCTCCAGCTGGGAACGTATCTTAACCAGTTCTTGTTTGCTGTCCTGCAACCTGGACTTGAGCCTCTCATTCTCATGCAAAGCTTCTGTATACATCTGAAAATGAACAACATGAACATTAAGGAATAGCTTTATTCCAGAGATTCTGATCTTTTAATGCATCAAATCCTTTTTATTGATTTTTTAAGGTGAAAAAAATTAAATAACACATTAGCCAATTTAACAAGGAAATAAAAACGTTAGCAAGTAAACATGTGGATCAACAAAGTGTTCAGTAAATAAACAAAAAGGCCAATAGGTAATAAATAGTAAGAACTCGACATCTTCTCTCTCCCGTAGTTTTGTGCTTTCTTGTCTCTCTCCTCTCTCCTTCTGTCGCTTTTAGCAGGTATTTCTGCCTCCGGAGCTGCAGAGTCTGGATCGGTGATTGTGGGCCACCTGCTGCCCCCGTGTTCCTGCTCGACAACTGCTACTACAATTGTTAGTCTTATCATTATTATTCCTATCACTACCATTCCCATCATTATTACTTTATTAATACTTTATTAATATTACCACTACCATTACATTATTATTATTTTAAAATTCTAGGGGGAATTTACATTGTGCTTCCCTCCCTTTTCCATAATAACAGAGTTTTGTTAGAAATCATTTTTATTTCATTATAGAATTTTATTTTAAAATGCGCTTTTCCATAAGTGTGTTTTTATTTAATATAATGATATTTTTCCCAATGACACTTTTTAAATGCCCGTTACCTCTCTTAAGCAAGCAAGCTCAACAGCTGCTGCTAGCTTAGAGCAGTAACGCTAGCTAAACAAGTTTTGGGTTTTTTTTCCCAAGTCACTCCTAACCCGGGGAACTGACATTTGAAAAACACTGTGAGAATGGTTTTGATTTCTACTGTACCAAGGCCAACCCCCGAGATTTATACTTGGTTATATTATACAGCCAGCTAACTTGCTAGGCTGGGTTACGAGTACTTACAGTACTTGGATGACTCAGCATCAAAACGAAGACCCAGTGTTAGCAGTTAACACTATCTCACCAAGCTCACAACTCGGCTAGTTAGCCAGCTAGGTAGCATATGCAGCCTTGTAAAGCTAAATTGGATATTGGTTAATTTATATATTTTACACAATTGGTTTGTGATTTTACAATTATTTAGCTATTTAATAATAAATACAATAATGAAGAAATCTATGCAATATCAAAATCTAGAGCATTATCTGAAACCTGCTGATATTCTCCCTTTCTAGTTATTTTTTATAACCATCCATTTATATAAACAAAATGTCTAGTCAAAATGTCTACAATAACTTAATATGACTAATCAACATTGATATGACTTGACATATTAAAATGTACTGTCAACAAAATGAATTTATAATGTTAAGACACTTCATCATTTTCATATGTTACCATACAGTATATACATGGCTATGTGACATAGTGTTTCTCTATATCAGATTAGTTTTAAAAAAGAACTATTCTATAATGTCAACATTTAAAAACATACTGTACTAGTATAATGGTCTATCACATTGTATAGTGGCCCAGCAGCCTCATATAACCTCATATTACATATTGGTTAGATACTTTCTTAGTCAAAAGTAGATGTTATATGTGTGAATACTTGTTATAAAAATAGATAAATCTGCATGGTGATCCGACAGTCAGGACCTCAGCTTTCTGCACCACATGAATCATTCAAGAGTGAATGTGCTTATTTACACTGAGTTACTACCTTCTTATAGTCTTTGGTAGTGGAGTCTTCCTCCTGTCTATTCAGAGCGGCCAGCCTCGTCTCCCTCCGTGTGTAAGAGCTGGTGCGGCCCAATGGCTTGTCAGTTGCACTCTCCCCACTGGAGTCATATCTAAAAGTAACACATTCAGTACACAGTGCTACTTTATTTAGGGGGTTTATTTTTGATTATTTTCCAGGAAATACAGTTCTATATTACAGGAGATTAAAAAACAATGCAAAATCCTTACCTTGCCAATCTGTCATGCTGAAAAACAAAGAATAGACCATGTTAGTTTGATCACTCAGCACCAAAGCATGGGAACAACACAGCGTAAAAAATGTTCTGTCGTGGTTAGATCCAGATTTATTTGTTTGATAAGACCAAACAGAGGCTTGGCAGTGGAATATTTTCCATTTTGAGACAACAGAGAACAAAAACAAAACTTCCAAGTGAATTATCACAGCGTGTTCAGAGGCCTGTAGTCCCAGAGGGAAGAAATGCATGCAGAAATTAGATATAATTCACCCCAACACTGCACTGACAGGGTTTGCACAGGTCAAACCTCCCCGGTGAGCTTGGTTAATCTTTTAGAACAGGCAGCTGCCACGCAAATGCCTGCAGTGTAAAGATGACATCATGACATCAGAAGCTAAGTATCTTCTGTGTGACGGGTTGACGTCTGACCTCAGACAACAGACTGATAGCAGACTGTCCTGGCAGGTTTTTGCTATGTCCAGTGTACATGGCTGCCAAGTTGCCTGTTGTGAACACATACTGAGTTTGTTTTCCATTTCACCAAGGAGCCTGGGTATTGTGATACATTCGTTGTTGTACATTGTATATGTATTTTTTCTCTGGCTGGATTTCACTCAGGTCTGTGTTTTCAGAAATCACGTGCCTATAATTATATTACAATAAGCACAGAACTGGTAGGTGTGGTTTATGTGTCTACTGCCTCCCTGTGCTAATGTACATGTACACTGTATATGCTGTGTTTACAGGTATCCAATATCAAAATTTGTTTCTAGCCAGACCTGTTTCTGCACCGAACAAAACTGAACAAATAGATAACTCACTGCCATCAGCTGATAAACATGCCACATGAGAGGATGATAACTGGAAGTGTTTACTATCAGTCAGAGACTGGAAAAGAGAGACAGAGAAGGAGAGAGAGAGGATGCAGTAATATGAGGCAGTCTTGTAAACTTTACTCCTAAATTCAAAGATTTGGAGTTACACTCTTACCAGGGAAAGAGGGCTTTAAACACGTCTGTTTAGAAACGCTTTGCACTAAACGTCTTGTGTGGTGTCCCAAGCTGTTTGAGACAAGAAGCAGATGTAAGACTGCATTAAAAGCATACGCTTTATAGGAGGACATTTTATGTCAAAAGGAACACAGCACAAAGTTATTCCTGCGCTCACATTTGGGGAGTTGGGGGATATTTCATGCAGCGTCAAAGGAGCTATTCCTCAGCATGTGTTTACATAACTGAGCCAGCGCTGCCTGTCCTTATGTGGTCATGTGCTTAAGCAGAGCCATCCAGGAAAAAACAGACCTCCATGACCTCAGATGAAAAAGGGCCAAGGATGGAGCCAAGAAGAGCTCTCACTCACTCAGATCTCTTCATGCAGTGCTGAGGAGATTCCTTGATCATTAATCAACCAGGATGATTGGCCCCCCTGGTTTTCTGAATAAATTATCATTAAGTCTGCTTTTGGGGATATGAATTGTTACACAGCCCTTCACCAAACTCTTTCAAGATTATAAATTCCTGTACTGAAACCTATTTCACACTAAAGGATTAGCAAATTGGTGAAATGAGTTTTTTAAAAACTTAATTCCAGTGAAATCTTGGGTGAGCCCGGTGGGGTTTGAATCTTAGTAAAAGATGGAATACTTACAGTAATGCATGCTCTTACATGTATGTCTGCATCAAGAAACATTTTGTCCAAATCAAGCCAAAGCCAGAAACTAAATCATGTAGTTGAAATTCTACTTCTGATAGCAGCTGCAGCATTGTGATTCCCTTGTTAGGAAAAACAGAGGGAGTCAGAAGTGGCACATGTAGCTCAGCAAACTATGTGAGGCAGAGCAGATGCAGGAGGAGGCAATCAACTGGGGGGAGAAAAACAACAGGGTGTCAGACTGCTGGAAACAGCCTCCAAACGGGTGCATGCTTGAACCACGGGCTCTCTGTAAACACAACTGCCTTCAGTGTTATGGTTTGCCAGGACCAGCAAGAGGGAGGTGTATACAGTGTATAAATGATAATGTTAACAGCAGTTTCCAAGAGTCAATGAAATCATCATCATCATCACCCTCGCGCTCACCACTTTCACTTCTTCCCCTCGTTCTGTCACAGCATCACTCCTTCAGAGCTGACCGGATTTTGCAGTAGGAAAATCTGAGCTACACACACACACGCACTCTCTTCAACCGCTCTACTAGAACTGACACGGCACACACAACCATAAAAGACGTTTCTTCCACATTCACTCACCTTTTCTCACTTCAGCCACTCTACTATTAACTCTTTAGAGTACATCTGAGCCTGTCTGGACACCAAGAGCATCTTCTTCTTTTCTTTTTCAAGTGCACTGACTCAAAATGCCTCACATCCAGTGGTGAAGTACACAGATCCTTTACTTAAGTAAAAGAACTAATACCACAATGTAAAAAATAATCCATTACAAGTAAAAGTCTTGTACAGTGTTTAAATCCTACTTAAGGAAAAGTACATATTATCATCAAAATGTACTTAAAATGTCAAAATAAACTGCTCCTGTTATTGATTTAGATTGTACATTATTAAATTGTTAATTGTAGTATTTTACACTCTTAGCTAGTTGAGGTCATTTTTTACTACTCTATATACCGTTAGTTTAGTCCAGTGGTTCCCAACCCAGGGGTCAAGTCCCACCAAAGGGTCACAAGATAAATCTGGGTGGTCGTGAGATAATTAATGGGGTACAAGAAGAAGAAAAACCTGAATTCAGGCACACAAATTTATATTCATTTTTTGGACTATTCTCTTATCATTGCTTTTTATGAAATGTTGGATAATTTTACCTCTTTGGGCCTCTAACTGTTTAAATTAAACCATGTGAGACGTTTAGAGGGGAACTATTTCTTTGGTGGACTGTTTTTTTGTAAAAGGTCTCAAGCCAAAAAGGTTGGGAACCGCTAATGTAATCTTTAATAATGTGTTATATTTTATAAGCTTTTATAATCAAATTTTTCTTTAATGTAAAATGTTAATGTGAAAAGTAATTAGTTACTATAGCTGTCAAATAAATGTAGTGGAGTAAAAGGTACGATATTTCCCTCTGAAATGTAGTAGTATAGGATGGAAATACTCAATACCTCAAATTTACAGTACTTAAGTAAATGTACTTAGTTACTTTCCACCACTGTAAACATCTGCGAAATGATGAGTGTCATCCAATAATGAAAATGTGTTCCTGTTTATACTTCTTCCTGTTGCTCACAGCTGTAACACACATTGTATTTTACCAAAGAGGACCAGGTTCTCATCAAAACATTGTGGCAAGTGCTAAAAATACTGCATCAACCTGATTCCACCCCCCCCCCTCTGCATTGCATTTTCTCTCCTATGAAAACTCAACCCAATTCAGTTTAGGCTGACATCATGGAAAATGAATGCCTGAGTTTCACCATAGATACAGCACAGAGAGACTGACACGACAGAAAAATCACAGCATCCACTGCTAGCATTCACTGCTAGCAACTGTGCTTTAATGAGAGCGTCTGCAGTGTTGCATGAGCAAATGTGTGCATCTCTAAATAGACAGAATCACTTGGCTCCATATTTCTACATTTCTTTCTGTCCCTTTAAATGTGGCTGTCACACAGAGTACAGCTCAGTCTGGTGCACTGACATAAACACAACAGTCAAACAACGCCCATGAGAATAAGCCACTTAGAAAAAAAACAAAACAGGAAATTACAGAGGGAATGTTTCAATCCAAAAGTCTTTTCCAGAAAGTGCGGTCAGACTCTCAGTGCTTCAGAGCAAATACTCGCCTCTCTTTCACAGTTCATCAAATAAGCTGAGATGATGAATGGTTCACAAGTTATTTGATCATTTTAATAAACTAATTTAATGAATTACGAGTGACTGATTATTCATGTAAATGCACAAAATCATGTAGAAATTAGGAAATAACGCTTATCCTGTTAATGAAATTATGAAATATTTGCTTGTTTAACTTAACATGCTCACAACAGCTCATGCAAACACATAAATACTTTACAAGGGCTGCAACTAACATTTATTTCCATTATCAAATTTCTAGATTCACTGTTTTGTCTATAAAGTGTCACAAAGATGTGAGAAATACCCAGTATAGTTTCCAAGTTTAATCTGAGAGAACTGTCAAAAATCTGAAGATATTTAGTTTACCATCCTATGTGACAAAGAAAAGTAGCCATTCCTCACATTTTAGATGCTGAAATCACTGAATATTTGGTATTTTTGCTTGAAAAATTACTAAAACGATTAAGAAATTATTGAAATAGCTGCCAATTCATTTTCTGTCGATTGACTAACTGATTAATTGTTTCAGCTCTACTTTAGGCAGAGCTTGTGCTGTCATGTTTTAGACATCTAATCTGGTTAATCTGGTTTATGGATCGATGACTAACACCTACAGGAAATAAGGTGCTTTCTTTAAGTTTCTCAAAGGTTGGGTTAATATACTACAGACACTTGATAGAGAGTAAATGAGAATTCAAATATCAGTAATTGAACAGCTTCATGAAAATGAATTATGCATACAGAGATATGAAATTAGACACATCTATCCTGCTAAATTGGTGAAATCATAAAGTTTAAAATCAAAAAGGTGTATTTTTTCAAAAGAAAAGCTTTTGGTCTTACTCTGTAGTTTTTGTCTGTAGGGGACGGAGAGGACGGTGGTGAATCTGTCAGTGACTTCCTGGTGCGAGTCAGGTCCTTGGTGCGTGGGTAGTAGGATGACATCTCCCTCCTCTACCCTGGACTTGTCAGTTCAACTTCTACTGTAACATTCACCGAGGCCACCACCAAATAACAGCTGCACAGACGCACAGATTCCCTCAAACAACAGTGACGCAGATGCCCATGACTGCGCTCTCAGGGAATCCTCAGCAACAACAGGTGTGTGTATATATATGTGTGTGTGTGTGTGTCTCAGTCCAGCTTTACACTCCCATGAGCTGGAGAGAGCTGCAGCTTAGTTTGGAAGGATTTCAGATGTGTGGTCACGCCTTCTTCAAAGCTCAGACGTGAAGCAATAATCAGACAAAAATGCAAAGAACAACAAAACTAAATAATCTGTTGATCACAAAACAGAACTTCTTTCACTAGTAAAGCAAACAAATTATCATCCCTCGTTTCTGCTCTGTTAACTTTGAGGTCTTTGATGAAATGTGAAAAAGTCCAAAAGAGGCAGCCAAAAGAGAAAAGTTTGTTCCCAATGCTGCCTCTGCCTATGTTTCCCAAAGTTATACACACACTCTCTCTCTCCATCTCCCTCCCTCCCTTACTTTCTCTCTCTCTCCTTCTCCTTTCACTGCTTGGTTGCCCTCCCAGTCCCTCCATCCCTCCTACCCCCACCCCCCCTGCTTCTCCCTGCTGTCTTCAGCTTTGGCAGCCTGCCAGAGGAACTGCTGTGGCAGGACTCGGCACTGAGGGCTAAAATTGTCCACTGATGTGGACCGGGATAAGGGGAGGTGGAGCACAAAGTCTGAGGGGTGGGGGGTGGGGGGTTGGGGCTGCAGCAGTTTGTGTCCCGGAAGGTCAACACCAAGTATTACCTGAGGAGCCATCAAAAACCGTGAGGTGTCAAGTAACTCCCTACACCCTATAGTGTGATGGAGAGGACATATTGTTAGTATGAGTTACACACTCAGTGTTAACACTAAGCACTTGTGCCACGTTTCCTCTTACTAAAATATGTTCAGTCTATTTCACATTTTAGCCCTGCAATATTAACAAAGCATTAGTGATTTTGTCCTATAGCTCTGATGATTTTTTATGGCTCATCCCTGTGGCCTTCTGAGGTTTGTACAAATATCAAATTTTTGTTCCATCTTTCTTCAAAGTTACCATTTTACTAAAGGAGTAGTTTTGGGGAATGCACTTATTCGCTTTCTTGCTGAATTTGGTGAGGAGTTCAAAACCATTCTCATGTCTGTACAATAAATACTGTATGAAGCTACAGCCAGTTGCTGGTTAAAACTGGAAACAGGGGGAAACAGCTAGTCAGGTGCAAAGGTAACAATATCCGCCTACCAGTACCTCTAAAGCTCATTAGTTAGCATACTATACAGTATTCTGCCTGTTTAATTTGTACAAAAAGTGTGAAAACAACAAGTTGTGGTTTTACTGGGGGATGTCACTGTACCCGGTCAAGAAATAGCATGTCACATAATATTAAAAATAATACACTTGTTGTTTACGCTTCTATTTTTGTACAAATTAAACAAGATACAATGTGTTTTGTTACCTTTGGACAGAGGCAGGCTAGCTGTTTCCCCCTATTTCCAGTCTTTGTGCTAAGCTAACCGGCTGCTTGGTGTAAGTTCATATTTACCGTACAGACATGTAAGAGTGGTACCAATCTTCTCTTCTAGCTCTCGGCAAGAAAGCGAATAAGAGTATTTCCCAAAATGTCGAACTGTTCCTTTAAACACCCCCCCCCCAGAGTCTGCACAAGCCGGCTCATGCTATCTTCCTTTTATAGTGAGGTTCGCAGCACCTCGCTGTTCCTAAACTCCCTCAGCCTTGCTCAGGGCAAATAGATAGAAGGAAAAACGCAGAAGGAGAACAAATAGAAAGATGTAGCGAATATGAAAGAGAAAGAAAAAGAAAGCGAAAAAGACTTGATTATTTAACAAAAACACTGTGATGACGTGATGTGACTTTCAGTTTAGTGCTAGTGAACAACCATCCACACACATAATATTAACATAGAGGTGCTGACTTAAGTATCCTTAAATTGCCTCTTAAGCTCGTCTTAAAAGGTTGGTGTTCATAGCTTTGTTTCCTGAACTATTCTGTATGTATCAATGATACAATGTGTGGGCTTTTGTTATAGATGTAAGTTCCAAATACTGACATCGGCAACAGTAACCATCTTGTATATACAGTATATTTAATACATGTTCTTCTTCAGAGAACATCCGTAGAGACCATGCCTCGGTGGCAGTGAACTACACTGGCACTGTTGTTGGAGAGTTTTATTAAGAGTCTATCCCAGCTGGAGATCCCCCCAGTCTGATCCTCACTTTCGTTTCAGGAGTTTCCATATGGGATATTTTTCTCATGCATTTCATGAATACAGAAAATGAACCAAAGTTTACTTGATTTTTAGAGTAAATGTTGAAGAGCGGGATGCCGTACCAGCAGGATCTAATTAACAGTATAAAGTGGTACTGTTGCTGTCTGCAAAGGTAGTCTTGTTTACTCTGTCTCTGTTTATTCCATCTCTCATAATTGCCACCATCACCGACAACCTGAAAAGTAGCAGAATCTCTTAGCTGACTTGCTCTACACCTGTCTTTCTCTCTGTTGCTGAAAATCAATGTGGAAAATCTGCTCAGATCATCATGGAGTCATACAGAGGTCGGCTCTGGTGATGGGCTGCCTGTCATGCTTCTGATGAAACCTCGCTGCTCGGTATGATTATCACAGACAGATATAGTCCTCTCAGTAATGCTGAGAGACTCTCATGTTACCAACAGCTCTCTGTTTCAGATTTCACCATGACAGCTGAACTGCTGACCTGGAGTCAGCTCACAGCAAAAAACACTTTCCATTCATACTGTATAATCTTGTAAAAGTCACCCTTCACTGCCTTATCATCTCTGTGTCACCTCTCCTTCCACTGTGGTATCTATTTGTATCTTCTTTTTAGAAACACAAAGAATATCCTCACTGAAACTCAAGTGAATTGCCAGGTTGCTCCCAGTAGGAGGAATTAGTTAGGAGGTTCACGTTCAGGTTTTTTTCACATGCAGCACGCAGGTGGAGGGAGCACAGTAACAGTTTGGAGGGTGAAAGAGAAAGGAAAGTCAATCCCTCTGAATCCAAGGCTAAGACTAAGCAGAGAGCGTCTCAGTTTTGCCCAATATGGTATGGAATGCTGAGACACCTCAGCCATGAGATGTGATGAAGCAAAGCGACTTAGAGGGAGGGTGGAGGGTGGGGGGTGGGGTTGGTCCACCTGGACTGTCTTTCTATGAGACATTAACCAGCACTTCTAGTTAAAAGAATCTCTGAACAAATGCTTCACGTCTACGATTGCGGTAAATTTCAAAATATTGCATCAGAGATCAGAGCTTAGCTGCCTTTGAAGCATACTTAGCATTCAGATGAGTGAGAAACAGAATGTGAATATGAAACAATGACAATAATGAATATTGAACAATAATATTATTGAGGCATAAGATTCTCAGCTGTGAAGTTTTTAATATTTAGATGCCTTTTTCATAAATAAGACGTCATTTTTACTTTGTGATAAGTATGTCATGAACGCACTTAAACTTAGGAACATATCCTCAAGGGATCTCAATGTAATAGAATGCAGTTTGTATCAAGTGAACTGTAAATACTTGGAAAAAACTAGGCATGAAAAAAATAATGTATGAAAATATTTTGGCTCCATCTAGTGGTACTAAGGGAAAATAACAGGAAAAATATATTTTTTCTGTGGTTAAATAGTTTTCCACATACCTCCGCAAAGTTGTAGTCTGAACCTTCGACATCACAGCAGTGTCGTCTCTGTTGCTGCTTTGTAGCAAAGACCAGCTGTGCTGCATCTTCAACAGGGTTCTGATTTTCATCTCTCCACCATCTCTCACCAACTGCACATATAAAGTAAGTATTTAGTACTTATCTATTAATCACTGCTGAAAATGAACAATGACACAACACTAATGTTCTGTTTGGGTCCTGGGCTCTCTTCCTAAGCTCACAAACATACTTATATACATTACTTATAAACCTAATGAACTGATGACATGATTCAGAAGGCCACTACCGAAAATAAGGCATTATTTCTGTTTTGGCATCTCAAAAGCTGGAAAACATGGTCAAAAATAGGATTTTTATCTGTGATTGGTGTTGATTGGTGTTTTTACGCAGCACTACTCCTACCATATTCTAAACAAGCCTATTGGGATTTCTGTCATTGAACAGTTTGCTCATAAGAGGTCTAACAGGGAGTTGGACCTATCAGGTATCTAATTGACCCCAAATATGAATAGCTATGTAGGATAACATATTGTACATTTCTTTGTCTGTGAATGATTTTTTTGGCAAACGCAAGGAATACGTTCTGTACATGCATAGCTCATTTAACATATAAAACATGAAATATTTACTTATTTGGTATAATAATAATTCTTTATTGTCATTTCTATATTTTGTCACTTTCATCAAATGCACAGGGTTACCACTTCAATACTTCTCTACATATTGGGTTTAAATTAGGTCAGATTAAAAGAAAAAAATCTGAAAATATTTGCAAATATTATGATCCTCAACAGTGTTAGTGGGACCCCAAATAATGAGGAAGTAAAGCCAATGTCAATAACACACACACACACACACACACACACACACACAAACTCTTAATGCTTTTCTGACCTCTGAAGGAGTTGTTGCAGTAAGACAGGCCACAGGATCCAGCAATAGACGAATATGAAAGGTTTGGTATCGGAGACTCAGCGAGGGTTTCTAACCTGTGTTCAATGTTCCCCTGCTGTACATGCATAAGAGAAAAATTCAGAACTTACAGATAAATCACAAACATCCTCCAAAGTTACACACCAACCACTTCAACAGCAGAAAGCAGATTTCGGCTTTAAATTTCTCTTTCTAACCTCGTCCATTTTGCTCCATTTTGGACTGATCTCCATTGTTTCCGTGGACTCTGTCCGCCCGATTTTGACTCTCCTGTCATCTGTCAAGCCTTTCCTCAGACAGGACCTTTCATCCAGAGTGCCTCCTTCCTCCGTCTGCCTGTCTTGAGGAGACAGGCTGTTGGTCTTCTGAGCCTCTTTCAGGTCTGTCAGAGTCACACCCTGCAGGACATTCATACAGCTTCATATCTGTCAACAGTCAAACACAATCCAATAAAACCTAAACTTCTGTAAGCCCTTTGTTCTTTACCTGTGTTGACCTACGGGTCTGCCTGGCATGACGAGACCTTGCTTTCCTCTGAGACTCTGCTTCTTCATCCCTGACCGGGGTCAGATATAACCTGGGTCAGTGAAAAAAAACCCAGTGATTTGAAGTAATAAGACTACAACAGGGCATCGTCACAGAAATGCACACAGAGGGCCATGCAAACCATTCAAGGACAGAAGATAGTATACAATTTCTGACCAGGGCAAATACAGCAGACAGAAACATATGTAGTATAATAGTAATATCAATCTTTATTTATGGAGCACTTTTAAAACCCCAGGTTTATTAAAATAAACGATTATGAAATCAAATATTAAATCAAATGAAATTGGTGAAATTATAGGCAACAAAATATATTCATTGGAACCAAATAATATAGGTTAACATTGCATACTGTATATTGTGTATATTATTACTTAATGCTGCAAAAAGTTGTAAAGCAGCATAGATTTGTGTTTGTGTTAAACACTTTCTAACAGCCAGACTCACTTTAAAAACTTTTTTTTAAATCAAAACTGCTGTCATTGTAATTTCAGGTGGGAGTGGTATAAATTCAGAGGCTATATTTGAACTTCAATCATTTTAAAATAGCACAACAACGTTTGGTCGCATGATGCATATTTGCATGAAACTGTTTTGAGTCCTGTTTTTAGGTGTGGACAGCAAGGCTGGATCAACTTGTTAAGCCTCCCGGCAAAAATTTGTTGTCAGGCCCCTGTCGACCCCCCACCCCTCCACCCCTATCTCCAAACCCTATTTTCCCAGATACCCAGAGACCAACCACTACTCCTGTCCTGCAATAACACCACCTGGCCATAGGTTTTATATGTGTCAATTAGTTTGTGGGAATTTGATTACACAAAACTTTATTTAGGAGTATGCATCAATGAAAGCACAATATAAACTAAAATAATAACGGTCTTAAACCTAAATTTTGACATAGAGCCCCTCCACAAGACAAGGCCACAAAATTAAGTAATAATGCAGGACCTGTTTTAATTGAAATTGTAATTATTATATGTTTGGTAATCCAGTCTTGGTGGACAATAGCAAATTGATGAAATTAAATTATTTAATGAAATCAAAAATACTTTTATTGTGTTTGCTAATTATATAAAATATAAAAGGTACATGTTTCTAATAATAAATGCAAAAAATGTCCAAAAGTCACACCCCCCACCTTCCTGCTATGTATTTTTAATTGCGACCTGATGTAATATCCCACCGATTTACACTTCACTTACACTTACTTCACACTTCAATCATGTCTCTCATTTCTGCATTATGCACCACCCCATCATCTCATTTTAACAGGAAATATATCAAATTAAGGAAGCAAGATGCACTGAAAATACATTTTCATTTCGACTTCGAGACCTGAGCACGATTTCCACCAGTTGTTTAACAGACACACAGAAAGAGCTGAGCAAGCATCAGTGGAGAGGCTCATGTTTTTACCCAGAGAGCTGCCCGCCCTTCCTCTGCTACGCTTTTACTGGTATTGATCTCTCAGTTGTGAAGTCACCCTGAATCCTGACAGAAAGTCAACGGGCTGGTCAGCAGCACACTCTACTGTATAATGTACAAAGCATATTTGTCTGTGCACAGTTCTATAGGCTGATACCAGACATGATAGTAAAATAATCACCCACAAAACAAGTTAGGCTATCCCAGCTGCTGATGCTTGCAAACAGATTCATAAACTGTAACAATTACAGTCATGAGTTAAGTTTAGATTTTATCCACATACACTGAAATGAAAACAAAATCTGCAACCCATATACAGCAAAATGCTCCTCCTAAGCCACATAATAAACAAAATGTTAATAATAAATCAGCTAAAATAGTTGCTAAGAATAATATCCCTGAGCCAATAATTACTAATGTACATACAAAAGCTAACCATCCTAGATCAAAGAGAGGAACTCATTTTCAGTCCCCAAAGCAACAAACTACAAGCTCACATTACATCAGTTCAAAGAGGCCTACAGCACCTCCACAGAGCATAGTTGCTCTACATTAAGATGACAAACATGAAGGCTAGGAGCTTTGCCAAAACAGTGGCTTGTCTGACTGAAAATAAAATTGGTGAAATAAGAATCCAGGAATAGAACAGCATGACTCAGTCTCTCTTAAACTTACCTGGGAACAAATGCTTGCATGGTCCCTGTGGAAGGTCAGAGACTGAGGCACTGAGACACTGCAGCAGTGATGAGTGGGAGAGGCTGGACAAAATGACTCTGTAGCAGGCTAGAGAGAGGGAAGGAGGAGGGAGAGAGAGAGAGAGAGAGAGAGAGAGAGAGAGAGAGAGAGAGAGAGAGAGAGAGAGAGAGACTTCCTGCCTATCTGGATGATGCACACACAATCAATTTAGACTTTCTGTCTACCAAGGCCTGATGCAAGCAAGCCTATACACATTTCATTTCAGCTGTGTGCAGCAAACACATTTCTGGATTCTGGTAATAGCAACCAAGATTTTATTTGACCAAGTAATAAATTGTATGAATGTATCCCATGTGAGTGTGTCGCAGTTTATTCAAATGCCCCAAAAAAAATCTTCAAAAAACTAGTTAGTTCATCTTTCAGTACATTGCGATTTCCCCAGACTGTCTGTGGCTCTCAGCCCCAAGCCCATTGGTTCCTACTGAAGATGTTATTTTTTAAAAACAGGTCACAAAATATATATTTTCATTTTTAAGAAAGAGTGAATCATTTCTTAAAACACCGGGATACTGTAATTTTTAGCAAACAGGAGTAAATAGTGCATTTGTTGGGGACTATTTTCATCTGTGGGTTTGGTGCTCTTGAGTATTTACAGCAGCAGGACATGGATCGACTCAAAATAAACTAGTGCCCATGTTCATCATAATCAAAGAACATGTCAGCCAGTGCAGCCATGTGGCTCGTTGATGCGTTGTTAATAATGAAGTTCTATGGCACAGAGGATTAAGATAAATCAGGCTTTGACAAAGACAATACTTGTTAGTAAGATTAATTCTGTTTGGTTGTGATCTTTTCATGGGAATAGCTGATAATAAGAACAATATAGAATATCATCAGACTTGTCCTTTAACAAGACAACATGGGGCTGAGGAAAATAGAAGCAGGTGTTTTAACTGACAGTTCAAACCTCCTTTATACATTATATGTGGACTCTGGCAGGAAGACAGGGTTGCTCATGGTAATCCTAATACAATATCCAAGTAGGGAGGAAATGAGACAGCTACTTGCACCCCAGCTCCAAGCACTGTTAAAGTAATATGATCAATATGAATTGTATATTGTGTCACAACAGCACAAAATCAAGTATACAAAAGTGAAAGAACCAGGGTTTATTTTAAAAACATCACAATGTGAGAAGTATCATACTGACAGTAACCAATGCTTTGGCAAAAACAGTGCATTTTGTAAAAGTGAATATGTCTTAGTAAAAATGTACAATGATGTCCAAGTCTGACTATGCTACCAAGAACTCTGATGAATCACTTAGCAGAAACGTATTTGTGAAGCATGACTACACAAATATTTGTCATATCTCCAAAGAGGTAATTTTATAACAAAATTTGATATGTCTACTCTTTGCCCTAATCACAGCTTACACTGTGTAGCAGAGCATTATTTGAGAATTCACATTATTCCAGTTGTCTTTAAAGCATCTCAGAGAAACAGTCTTATGATGTGACCATATGTTTTGCACTTTATTTGTTTCTAATGTTCCCAGACATGTTCAGCGGGACTTGAGATCTGGTGACTGTGGAGATAAGAGCCATGAACTGCACTCCTTGCTCCTCCTTCAGGAGCCAGTCCTGGCATAGTTTCGATCTATGTTTAGGGTCAGTGTCCTGCTGGAAAACTCTTGAACATGTTAGCTTGACACAATATATTGATCTTTAGTTGGTGTAGTCAGTATAGGTCTAATTGGTGTTGTTTTGGATGAAAATGACTTGGTTGTGAAAGTATCCCTCAGTGTGCATTTTAATGCCACCCTGGAAACACAATATTTAGCTGCAGTTCAACACTGCAATAGTTTTCCATCCATATGGAGAACAATTTGTCCCTGAGGTGCTTCACCAAGCTCTTTTGATAGTTACAAACAACTGCTTTTTTCCTCTAAAGTCAAAACATTATTAGTAGTGACAATAATGCATAGAATAATCAGCTTTTATTTGTTAAAGACCCACAGCAGCACTAAATGATGCTAAGTCTGAACTGACTAAATAATGTACTTTTGAATAAAAACATTAAACCTGTAGAATAATGTTGATGAAACCACACAGTTCTTGGCAGAGGACTCTTAGACCACTGTATCTTACAATGCTGCAGGCGTGTTCTGTCTGACTGGAACTGTAATCAGTTAAAAAAAAAAAGTGCAAAAAACACAATGAGCCAAACTAAATCATGCAAACCTCCAGTTTTTAAGTACTCAACCACAGATTTGTAAGTTTTAAAGTAAAAAAAAGTAGCTATCAACTACAGTTTGTCCTATATTTCAAAAACATTCAGGAATTGTTCTTGTTTATCTTCTCAAAGATGCCCCCCCCCACTTTCTTTTTTGTCTTTAGTTGGCCGTTTTGCCTGTGTAAACAACTGGGATACATTAAGTTAACAACAGTTTTTTCTTCCAAAATATTGTCTCACGATACATTTCAGGCAGTGACAAAAAGAAACACATTTTAATGTCACCAAGACAGGCATTACTTATGGCTTCAAGTGCTTTGATAAACAGTGTGTGTATTGGCTTCTTGTTATGTCATTGGCTTTTAGTTTTCCAGTTTAGTACATAGACTAACCTTGACAAAAAGAGTGGAAAACGCTCTGTAGAAAGACAGTCATTCTTTTATGGATTAAGGCTTTTGAGGTCGTTATTGGCAGGTACAACCCTGAATTACTCATTTCCTAACTTAATAGCCATCTCGTATTTTGAGGTACAGGTTTCAGCCCAAACTCCAGCATAGTGACTGATTTCTTCTGCCTTTCAAAGAGCAACCACATAATGAATACTGCATCTAAACAACAGCAATCAATAAATCCTTCCTACAGTATTTGTCATGTTGTAGACTGTGACTTTAGGCTGAGAAAGTTCCCATTCTCCTTGGTGTTTGTGTCCGGTGTGGAATAAAATCTCTTTCTGGTGACATGCACTCTGTAAACCATAACAAAACAAGAAAATATTAGGTTTATATTTGATTTGTTTTATCCAATGCAGTGATGTCAATAAATCCATTATATATGGAACAATACAAAGTTCTCTCAATATATTCTTACTTACATTCGTCCTCTGGTAAAGCATCATTTTCTAATGGCTCCTCTCCTTCTTCCTCTGCCTCCTCTTCAGCTACTACATCCTGCTCTTCTTCCTCCTCTACATTAAGTTCCTCCTCCTCGAGCATTGACTCTTCCTGAACTTTCTCTTCTTCAGATGCCTCCTCTTCAGGCATCTCCTCTTCCACACTTTGTCCTCCTTCTGCTGTCTGTGCCGTATCCACTTCCTCCTTTTCTGATAAGGCAACCGACTCATCTTGCTCTGTCTGATCTTCCTTTACTGCCTCAACCTCCTCTGCAGGAGCAGTTTCATCTGTCACAGAGTCCTCCTGCTCAACAGGAGCTTCATCCTGTGCAGCTCTCTCTCCTCCCTCATCTGCCTCTTCTTCTTCTTCTACTTCTTCTTCTTCTAGGTTGGATGCCTCTGCAGGAAGTGCTTCTTCTTCTTCAGTTTCTGCGGGAGCTGCCTCTTCTTCAGTTTCTGCGGGAGATGCCTCTTCTTCAGTTTCTGCGGGAGATGCCTCTTCTTCAGTTTCTGCGGGAGATGCCTCTTCTTCAGTTTCTGCGGGAGATGCCTCTTCTTCAGCTGCTGCGGGAGCTGCCTCTTCTTCAGCTGCTGCGGGAGCTGCCTCTTCCTCTGCTTGTTCCACAGACTCAGCAAGAGGTTGAGTTTCTCCCTGCAGCTAAGACGAGAAAAGCAATTAAAATACAGTATATTAGTTCATAGTAGACCTGGAGTCTGGACAGCAAATCATTTACAGGTCTGCTATCTGGGCATCCAGGTGTCTCAGTAAATAGAATGAGAGAAAAATTACAAACAAAACAAGGATCTATACTGTATGAATGTAAATGTAGATGTGAATCCATCAGAGAATCCATGCCAGGCAATTAGCTCCTTCAAATTAATGAGATAAAAATCTCATTATGGTTCCCTATAGGCACAGTGAACAGAAATAGCAAAGTGACCATGTGCGCTGACAGTACGTGGCATGTTCTGTCATTATAGTTCAAATATAATCTAATGATACACAACTGCTTCTGTCTATTTTGAAAACATTTTTATATCTAGGTATTTTACATCTGTGACCAATTTAGTTATTTATTTTATATAAAGAGAAATCTGATTTAGTCTGGTTACAGACCTCTGAATCGCCATACACATCTCTGATTAGTTCAGATATTGAAACAAAATGTCAGTTCCGACGGATTGTCAGGCTAAATCTGGCTTGTGTGTTGATAACCTGGCTAAACTGCTTCTGTATGTTCTCCAGCTGAGCCCTGAGTCCAGAGTGCAGACTATGGGCTGCTGGGTTCTGATCCTGCAGACTCTCACGTACCATACTGAGCTGCTCCTCCACACTGGCCTGCTGGAGCCGCTGGGACTGTTCACTCTCAAGCAATTCTCTGAAAGACAGAAGACACTCACGGTGAGTTTCTGAGTGAAAATCTCTGTTTCAAATGATGTTTTTTACACTTATTAACTGTGGGATCAGAAATGTTGTCATATAATAAGCCTTATATAGCCTTTGAACTACATTTGCATGATGTTTACATAAGCTTCAAAGAGTGACTATTTTACATACCATGGAACTTTTACACAAACCATTCAGCTCCAAAAATCATCAATACCAAAGAAAGGTTTAGAAAGGTCAGGGCAATCTTACAATGTGAATATGAGGCCGACCGACACAAACCTAGACTAACACAGAGACGCA
The DNA here is from genome assembly GCF_020085105.1 of Siniperca chuatsi. Lineage (NCBI taxonomy): Eukaryota > Metazoa > Chordata > Actinopteri > Centrarchiformes > Sinipercidae > Siniperca > Siniperca chuatsi. The sequence continues at coordinate 23,544,734 of NC_058051.1, read as the reverse complement.
GAGAGTGGCAGCCAACAGGGCTTTGACAAAGTCAACATAAAGTTATGGGTCAGAGGAGGTCAGCTATTTATTCCACAGCTCCAAAAGCTGCTGCTTTTCCCACAACCTACCTGACAGTAGCCATGTCCAGTGTGCTGGCCTCAAGCTGAGCCTGGTAGGTGTCCAGCTGCTCCCTCAGTCCAAGCACCTCGGCGGCCTGTCCGTCCAGGGTGGCACTCAGCATGGCAACCTGTCCAACGCTCTCTTCCACCTTTGATTCCGCTTCTCCCAGGCTCCCTGTCAAGACCTCGACCTTCTGGGATAGCTCAGCGCTCAGTGTGGCCAGGCCCTCCACCTGAACCCTGACACCATCAAACTCCTCACTCTTCCCCTTCAGCATGGTCTGCAGCTGGCTGAGTTGCTCCAGAGACACGGTGGCTTGCTGCATCTCTGCCAGGCGGGCTTTCATCTCAGTGTGGAGCGACAGCACCTGGGCGGGGAGGTCAGACGTCCTGAGCTGTTCAGCTGTAGCCAAGGCCATGCCCACCTGTTTCTGGGCCAGTGCATAAGACTCCTCCAGGGCCTTAAGGCGAATCTCCAGACTCTCTGAAATGTGCTGCAATGAGACATACAAGAGTGATGTTGAGTCAAGCTGGCCACTCGGAGTGATTTTCAATCTCACTGAGCTGGTGCTTCGATAGGACACTTAATTTCAAATTATATGGTCTTCTATTAATTTACTCATGTCATTTCTCCAACCATATCAGAGTATATACGTCCATAAAATAAATAAAAGCATTTAAAAAAAAATCCCAAGTCTTTACATTACTCAGCCCTTATCCCACTGATGCAGGTATGTGCTGTAGCAGTACGCAGTTTTTAAGAATCATTTTTGGTAGAATCAAATTCTCATTAAAAATCACTCTCGCTCTGCTCTAAGACAGGAAGTCGCTCCTATTACTGTCCCAGATCCTCTAACTAGTCATACCAATATCAGAATCGAAACAACCAATCAGAACATGTCTGATCATGCATGGACAGCGCAGTGAGACCTTACTTCCTTGTAAGAAGTTACATGACACAAAGTGAAAACAGAATTTGCATAAAGAAGCAAGTCATTTCCTCACAGTTATGTATGATCATCAGGAGCCAAACTCAGGACAGTAAGCCAACAAGCATTGGGGTTGGTAAAACTTTGCAACTGCAGTGGCACAAAAAAAAACAATTTACTGCTGGTACAGGAAATATTTATGTAACAAGACTGAGCTAAGAGAGCTGTTCTCATTCTCAAGTGTTTGCTACATTGGCTTGCCTGAGCTAAAGGTGGAGTTGCATGAGAGAGAGAAACAGTGAGAGGAGTGGATTTGTTTTGGTTAAGTACTTCAAGAAAATCTTACTCATATCCCTCGAGTTGCCTGCAGCAACTTAGAAATAGCTGGAATTCTATGAACTTCACAGGTAGAGTGACATAGCAGGCAAGCCATGAACCTCAATTTGCAGTGACATAACAGGGTCAGTTCATTCATGCTGATACATAAAACTATAGGACTATAACAATTTCTTAAAGAAGTAGTAATAATATTATAGATAGTAACAGTATTTCAACATAGTGTCATTTCAGAAATACAGATTAAACAATCATCAGTCTCTTCTCCTACAATCTTTCAGGTGGCCTGTAAACAGCCTCTGAACTGGTGTTCAATATCAAAATCACAGACTAAATTTAGCCCTGGCACACTACTGTCTTTTATTATTTTGGCAGCATCCTCTGCCCAGCTCTGGAAGCATGTTGTTGACTGGCATTACAATACAGACACTTTCCACAGAGAACTTTGATACTGAATAGATTTGCCTTATTTGAGTGAGTGATAAAGTCAGCGTCCCTGCAGTAGTAAGGTCAAGAATAATCCTCATGCAAACGTCAGCAGCTGTGTGGATGGTAGAAATAGCAGCGTTTTGTACTCACTCCAGTGAGGCTCTTGGCATTTTGAAATCTGATAGAGGCCTGCAGCTGCAGCCAGGTCTTAACTCTCCTTACTTGTATGTGGCAATGCGCACTGTTGGCATGTGGTGAGGCCTTTTCTTAATTTGTAAACGTGTTTGTGTAAATTATAAACTCATGACAAGATTTATAGTGTATTCACAATAGGATATAGGCCATCACAGGAGGCGCATTGTGCTGTTGATGGCTGCAAACTCATGTGACTAATCATATTCTCACAGGGGAAAGGCTACTTATGTATTTTTATTTCCTTACCTTACCACTTGACTGTCGCATTTCTTCGTGGGAGGACTGTAGTCTCACTATTTTCATCTGCATGCCCATGAGATTGTCTGTTAAGTAGGTTAAAGTTTGGTGCTGCTGGAAACAGAACCATGCGCCAGAGGCACCGCCAATTACAATCATGAGAAATAAAACCAAGATAAGAGTGTAATTATTCGCTCCACCGCGAACTTCTGACTCCATAACTTCGTTTTTGAAAAAGTTATCTTCATGTTTGTGGTTGCTTTTCCCTTTCCGATGCTTGGCAGTCATTTTCCCACAAAGGACACAATGTTCTGGCCGGGCAGAGAGGTGATATTCAAGGAGCCCGGTGGGTCAAAAAGTCTGGACCGAAGTGTAAGCGCTGATTTACTTCAGATGACTCCTTTAAGTTGCGCTGCACGAATCGGGCTGGTTTCAATCACCGCGTAATAAAGTATCGAGAAGCTGCGGCGGATTCTTGATGAAGAAGGTAGCAGAAGATGTGACAGGGAGGCGTGGACCCTAGGTAGCGTGTTCATCCATTCAGGAAGAGGAAGGAGGAGTGGGGGGGTTGGGCCGCCGCCGGGAGTGGCTGAGTCTCCGCCACCATGTGCGCTGCTGTCATCTAATGGAAAAACTACACGTCCGGTGGTGGGCTACTGTGCGCTATTTTTTACAGCAGCTGAGCCCAGAGCACAGAGCTGCATGTGGCCTGCAGCAGTTACACACTTCTGTCGCAGGCCACTATGGGTTATAATGACGTGACATGACAGAAAACCCTGTTAATTTATACTGACCTTACCAATCAATTAACCTAATAGTTTCTTCCTTTGTACTAATAGTACAGCGTCCTTTTAAAATGTGGCTATGAGACTGTCATATTGAGTGGCATGCACAGACTGTGGAAAGGGCAAATTTCTACTAAAGGTCACCTTCAGAGTCTAAGATGTTAACATCTTCTTGGCCTTTACTGCTTTCTTACATTTCATTTCAGTTCCAAAAATCAAACCAATTCATAGCTCCTGAGATGGTTATGTAATGTTAAAGCTAAGACTAACAGCTGTAGGCTATTTTGTTAATTCATTTCATTCATTTAACAATACCAGCTATTTATGGTAGCAGGAATCAACTTTGGTTACATGGCGTCTTTCATATTTTTTCTTTTGTTACATTTTTGTCAAAATATGTCAAAAGGTTTGCTTTAGCATTTCCTAACAAAATGTGGTTTGAATGTGTAGTAAATGATACAATGTTTATTCAAAGTGCTATACAGTATTTTTCTACATTAAACTTTTGACTGATGCACAATATTTAAATATAGGCATTTCTCACAGAAGACAATCACAGTAGGAAAAGCACAGGTTTAAATAATAACATTAATGATGGCTGAATTCCCTTTAGCTGCTTTGGTTTCAGTGTCTAGACAGAAAAATAATGATTAAACAATTTTCAAATCAGGAATACAATGTTTTATTTGAGAAATGATTTTATTTTAAGCTCAGCAGCAGTCTAATAAATACAATACCACATCTTTTTCTTATCACAACTGGTACATTACATCCAAGCAACACAACCACTTCAATTCAAACAGCATGTATTAACATCATATCTAAACCTAACTTAAAATAAATACTGCTCATATTGTGGTGCCTTTAGTTTCTTCATTCTGTATGGAAGAGAGATGAAATGATTTAGCATCATTAAGTACGTTTTTTTTATTCCACCTATCCTTTGTTTTAAAGTGCAGGTGTGTTTCTCTCTCACCTCTGACGCTGAGGATGGTGGAGCATTCAGCCCGTCCGAGGGCGTTCTCTGCAGTGATGGTATACTCTCCCATGTCTTTGGGGCCTACATGGAGAATTAACATGGAGCAGACTCCACAGGTGTCGGAGATGTAATAGTTGGTATTAATGTTTAGGCTGATGTGATTTCGATACCACGTGACACGAGGTTTGGGATTTCCTTTCACTGCACAGCTCATATAGCATTCATAACCTTTGGGTGCAGTGTGAAGCTTTAAAGGTACAATGAAGGTTGGAGCACATCGCAAATCACAGTCCTTTCTGGTCGGTACGCTCACCACAAACTTTTCTACAAGAAAGGAGATAAAGTAAGATTATATTTTTCTTGAATGAAGTGACTATTTGGCCTTTGAGGTCGTTCGAGATGCACAAACACACCTTTCTTCTTCTCCATCCCCCAGGTTGGTGACTCTGAGGGTGCAGATATGCCAATGTCGTTTTTGGCATAGACCCGGAAATTATATTCCCTCCCGTGCATGATATTGCAGACTGTGAACTTGTTATTGAAGAGTCTTTCAGCGACTGTGGTCCATGTGCGTTTGGAGTCCAGTTTGGACACTGTGTAGTGGAGGCGGTCATCACGCTTTTCATCAGGAGAAGGCTCCCAGATCACTGTCACTGTGCCAGGCACGTTTTCCTCCAGTTCTACCGGTCCAGGAGGCTTTGGATCATCTGTAACCACAATCAGTTTTTACTGACTCATCCATTAACACATGTCTTTACATTGATGTAGCAAAATGAAAATATACATCTTAATTTTAGTTATACCTGTGACCCGGATCTCTGTACTGAATGTCTCCTGTCCTGCAAGATTTTTTACTATAATGGAGTAGATGCCAGAATCAGAGCGCTCAGAGGAGGGGATCAGCAGCTGGGATGAGCCATCAGAGTTACTGATTGTGACTCGTTTTGTCACTGGCACATTGTCCTTTAGCCACATAATATCTGGCCATGGGGAGGCCTGTAAAAAAGAACATTAGTCATAGCTTGAGTATTTCAGGCTTGAATATATTATGCCATGTATATCCTGTTTAGTTTAGGAAACCCTGGTTTTCCTCAGTATGTCACCAATAGTAAAGCTAAAGTATAAATCTCACCTCAAAGTTCACTGTGATCCTGACAGAGTTTCCTGCCCTCACCACCATGAAACTTTTCATCTTGTGGTTTGTGAACTTTGGCCTCACTAGAATAATGAACAAAAGCAATGAAAAGTGCTTTGGACAATATTTAACTTTAGGAAGTTCTTACATAGTGGAATAAGCTCATTCAAGACTCATTTTAAATAGTAAGAAATGAAAGGTCAGTGATAAAATGTTTCTGTAACCTGTAACACCATACTGATCATGTAGAGAAGCATTAAGAAAAGATAAATAACAAGAGCTATATGGGATTGTAAAGAAACAGAATAGATTTTGGAAAGTTAATTTTAAAGCCCAAACTTTTCCTCTTAAACTTTCTTCAAAATGTTAATGCATAGCTGCAACTAACCAGAAACATACTGTTTCTTAATTTTTTAACAAGAGTTTACATACCAGGTGAGGGCATTGCAAGGATATAGTTGGCCAGCTCCTCGGGAGCACTCTCTCCTCCATCATTAGTTGCAATCACTCTCACCCAGTACATGTCCATGGACTTAAGGCCTTTCACACTGAAGGTAGTCGTGATGATGGGGGTGGTATTACAGCGGGACCATTCAATGCACTCTGCCTGCCGGATCTCAACAAAATACCCCTTTGCTTCATCCTGTATCCCTGGTTTCTCCTTGGGTTTGGTCCAAGTCAGGACCAAGTGGGTGTAAGAAGTTTCTGTCACCTTCAGGCTTGTAACTTTACCAGGAGGCTCTGGGGTACACAAATTTAAAAGTCATGCAATATGAAATGCTTAGTATGTAGATTTAATCAGTATACAATATATGAGATGGATTATTCAAATTAAAATATATAAATTTTAACAATCAACAATCAATCAAATGTTATACATTATTAGGCAAATCTTTTTAATATGACATAACTTTAAGGCATGTACATGAATATATTTTCAGTAATCTATTGTTTATTGTTGAGTGTAGCATAGAAAACAGCTGCAACACTTACTCTTGGGATCCCGTGCAAATACAAACTCTGATGGGCTGCTGAATTCACCAGCTCCTGAGAGGTTTATGGCAGTAACTCTGAATTCATATTCCAAACCTGCCACAACATCTTTCACTGCATATTTCTTCTCTGGAAGTAATTTCAGAGAAACAACAACAACACATCAATGTTATGGTCTTCAATGCCATCACACTGACCTACAGTCAAATAAAAATGCAGACCTTTTATTAGCTCATCCATGGCATTGACAACGGTCCAGAGATTACTCCCGTTCTTGCGTTTCTCCAAAATATAGCCCAGGATACGCGAACCTCCTCGATTACTTGGTGAAGTCCAGGAAATGTTGATGCAGTCGTCACAGGCGCTTACCACCTTTGGAGGTCCTGGAGGGCCAGGAAAAGCTGAAGCAGAAACAAAATAAATCGTGCTGGTAAAGGTTGTAGTTTGAGACTCTTCTTAGTTCAGTGGCAATGCAAAAGTTATGAATAAGAATCTTCTACAATCAAAGAATTTAGTTATAGTCTGGTCATGTTACAAATGAAGCAAACTACTTTGACATCAGAGATCTGTGCTGTGTTTGTGTTGATTTACACTCTAAAGGCAAATACTTTGCTTTTAGAAAAGTGCAGTATACATGTAAGCCTTATTATTCTTATTCTTGTTATTATCATTCACATAAGCCCTGTGCTGAAATGATCAGCCTCTTAATTGATTAGTCAGCGACAGAAAATTAATTTACAAAAAAAATGAAAATTGATTAATTAAGTCATTTATTAAGCAAAATGCAAAACAGGTTTTTCAAGTGTAAGAATTTATCAATAATGCTAATAATCGTTATTTACAGCCTTATGTGAGTCATAGGTAGATAGAGAGACAGACATACTGACATGAGTGGTATATACTTGTGTCATTCCTCACAAGTTCTTTGATGCCAGATACTTAAGAACGGAGTATAAACCAGTAGCAGTCAGGGTAGTCTAATGGATAGTAATGACACTGAATCAGCTGATGATCAAATAGGTCTTTTTCACGCAACACATTTGGACATGTCACAGTAAGGAATGCACAGGTGTAATTAACAAAATTAATGATGGCTGAACTCCATTTAGGGTCCTGGTGACTCACTGACATGTCTTATTGGGACACTTGAATAGAATGGAGCCATTGTTAATGTTATTAGTAACACCTGTGCTTTTCCTATTATGACAAGTCAAATGCCTGCTATGAAAAAGAGTGACGCCAAGATCGAAAAGTGGCTGATGGGATGCCTTTAGTGGTTCAGCGGCATATGCCGGTCCCTACAGTGGTATGCCGCTCGTGTTCCACCGGCATATACCGTTTCCTAACGGCAGGTGTCACTTGAAAGTGGTTGGCCACTGTCAGACAGTCACACCAAATCAAATCAAAGCAAGTTCTGCCATAAATGTATATTTTTTCTGTCTGTTTATAGTGAATAATGTATAATGTTCACCTGCCGCTGAACCACTAGTGGCATGTGTTAAAATTTCTTGTGTCTATTAAGTAGTGATGTGTCGGTCGTGAATGAGCCGGCTCCTTTAAATGAACATGGGAGCTGGCTCCCTATATAAAATAAATTACATTGAAATGTACTGTATAGAATTTGTGTAATTAGTTATTAAAGATGGTATTTTTTTTAGTAGGGTGTTATTTTTGTAACAACTATAGTTATTCTTAACATTTCCCACTTTGTTAACCATTAAAATGACAGAACATTTCAATGTGTTGCAGATTAAGAATGTTGCATATTTATTTCTTGCAACAAATAAGAATGTAATTTAGGCACTGACCAGCAGAAGTGATGAAGGAGCCGAAAGAGCCGGCTCTCGGAAAGGAACGGAGCCATGAGATCCGGTTCCCTTCAAAGAGCCGTAAATCCCATCACTACTATTAAGATTATACAACCTATGTGACTCTTGAGGCCAAACTTTCACAGCTTCAGCAAATGGCACTACCTTTTCCATTTGGATTCAGTTATGTCAGCCATATGTTCACCAATCTCTGCAGATATTCGTTCTGATATTTTGTTTTTCTTGCTACACACGCCATGAATTGGCATAAGCCACAACTGCATTTTGCAACAAAGTGGAACCACGCCCACCTGATACAGGCGCTCTGTCGCGTTACCGGGCGGGCTTTGGAGCCAGCCAGAATCACGTGGGAAATGACTCAAAAATCTTCTTACATGTCGATATATCCGTCTTTGAGAATTCCGAAAAGCGCCTTTAAAACAGTGGTAAGTGTGGGGTGTTTTTAAACTTTGGTGCAACAAAAATGGATGCTTAGCTAGCTGTGTAGCATAAATAATTAACTTTTAATGCTTTTTACATGAAAGTCACAAAGTAGCTGAATTGAGTTGAAGTTGAATTTTTTTTACTAACATTACCCAATTCTCTCTCTTTATCTCCAGTTTGTTAGCATGGGTTTTATGTTGAGGTCTGTGGTAGTAACTACAAAAACAAACACTGTATGTTTTATGTAATGTTAGCTTACAATTTTAGCATATTAATGTTTGGTATCTTTAGTAACTTATTAACTTATTAGGACAGAGGTTATTGTATGCTTTAAGTTACAGATTGGAAAGCCCTATGAGGCAAATTTGTGATTTGTGATATTGGGCTAAGTAAATAACATTGACTTGACTTGACTATACTAGAATATTAGTACATATCGACACTAATACACCTGCTAAGAAATGTAAGCACATTGGGTTGATAGGGACAGTTTAGGACACTTGGAAAACTTGCTATCATTAGCAGTTATGCTAGCCACATTAATACATGGCTTACCACATACATTACTGTACAAAAATATGTATATAGCTAACAGTTCAATTCTACAGACTCAGATCAATTGATGTGATTTCTTTGCTGTGGTCATAATTGATCCCTTTGGTTCACTTGTGACAAGTAGCTAGCTACCTAATCAAATAGTTTAATGAGAAAAAAAAAACTAAAGAAGTTGAGTTTTCTGCTTTCTGAAACTTAATGTTTCTGTTTTCCAACAGTAAAAGCTTGTGAAGAATAACTGGATTGTGGCTTTGGAGAGAACTTTTCTGTGGAGGTGAGACTGATGGGCTAAATGGAGAATTTATACAACACACTGACTCCATGAAGGAAAACTGATTGCGGATGGAGTCAATCAGTAAGTGCAAGTAATTATTTTTTGCATTTTGCTTGTGTTATGTTGTTTTGTTTGTGTTGTCGGCCACTGTACCGTACAGGTCCTGTGCTTGTTGTGACCTTGTGCCTTTTCTGCTTGCTTTTTATTAGTTGGCTGTTGTGCCATTACAAGACTTAAATATGTGAGACTTTCTGTCTGTGACAGATTCACAGATGAACAAAGTGGACTTTTTTTGAGATTGGGGAAAGGAAAATAAGATGTCACCTTTCGAGTGTAATTTTATGTCAGTTGGCCTGAGGTTTTGACTTGCAAGGTTTTCTAACCAGTACTAAGGACAATGGTATTGTCTTTCATTATTTAGCCCAAAGGTTGCAGTCTTTGCTGCGTTCTTGGACAATGAAAATACCTGTAGTGTATGCTTATTGCTTTGCCGTGTGACTTGTCATTGGCAGGTTCCATCATTATCAGTTTTGTGTTTTAGATTCATTGGTAGTTAAAAAATATTCTCAGTGGTTTCTTTATTATCATGTTGTGTCATGAGAAACTGTATAGGTTAAACAATAAAGTGTGCATCTCAATGACTCAGTGGTTGGCTCCATCCACTCCCAGCAGGATCGTCCCAGTTTTTAACCTGCCAGCTGGCCTTTATGTGTGGTGTTACAAGTTCTCCTCTTGTTTGGATGGGTGCTCAAGCCAAAGACATGCAGGTTAGGTGAGTTTAAAACAGGTGTGAATGTATTTGTCTGTGCCTGTGATTGAGTTGTGACCTGTCTAGGCTGTAGAGTACCTCTCGAGTCGACCCCTAAACTCGACTTGACTTAATAAGCGGGCATAGGTAATGGTTGGACAATACGTAGTGCCAACAGAAGAATACACCACGAATAGGTGTAGGAGGACTTTGTCATTTGAAAATAAAAGTGTTCAGTTATGCTTAAGTGATATTAAACAAAAAGTGAAAGCTCAGTAGTTGCAGTTTATCCTCTATTACGTCACTGGGATTATAGATTAGGAGGTGGGACAAGCTGATCTGACTGATGTCACACAAGTTCCAGTTTGGCTCACCTAGTGTGCCGGCTTGCATTTCGTCAGTCTCCATCACTTCACTTGTACCCTCTGAAGTCACTGCCCAGATACGGTAACAATATTTACGCCCATGGTCTATGTTTGTATCGCGGTAGCTGGGCAAACCTGGGATTTCCCCTATTTTCTTCCAGGTGTTTCGGCCCACCTGCTGTCGCTCTATTATGTAGTTAATCACAGGGGAGCCACCATCATCCTTTGGAGGCCTCCACCTAAATTCAATACATGTAGCTGAGCTCTCTGTTACCTCTGCAGGACCCAGGGGTGAAGTGGGTTTGTCTGAAACATAAAAAAATGTTATTTAAAGTTTGAAAACCCTTCCTAACGTCTTTATTTGTGAGAGAGCGAATACCGCATTTATACAAGGGAAACTGTATTTCCACTGAGAGATAATCACAGTAAAATTTGACAGTTGTGATGCTGGCAGCGATGGCAGATGTAGCAGAGGTTTGAACATAATACCTTTTGTCAAACTCTGAAATGTATTTCCAAAACACATCTTTAACCTGTCACGTTATTACAAACTGGGATTCTAGAATAATGATTTTTTTTAGTCAGTAGTATGGTAGTTTGAGAGCTGCATTTGCAAAATAAGTACCTAAATCTGTCTAGGCACAGATGGGCTCAGTGACATATTGCACCCTTTTCACCTGTCTGAAAAGACTGGCCTGATTTTTTTTTACTATTATGTGGATGAGCTTTAAAGATCTTAAAAGAGCAAAGTGCTTCTTAGCACAGATTGCTGCACAAATCACATCCATTGGCATCTACAAAGAATTGAATTTTCTTGAAGGAGTAGGATGTTAATGATTTCCTTTGAAATGGTCTGACATTTTTATTGTTGTTATATGTAGAGCATAAGAAAGAAATCTGTGGGTGATAAGAGATTTTCCCGTGTTGAATTTCTGCATTGTCCTTCATTCACTCACCAAGCACAATAAGCTGTGAAATTGCCTCAATGAAGCCGTGTTCGTTCTTGAGCTTGATCTTGATCTCTCCCGTGTCCTTCCTCTGGCACCTGCTCAGGAGCAAGCGGCTGTGACTTGCAGATTTCTCTATCTTTGTATTATTGTCATCTTGGAGCTCCTCTCCCTCTTTGTACCACTGAATCTTTATGGGTTCATGGCCAACAAAATGCAGTTTGAAGATGGCGTTGTGCCCCACTTTAACTGTCACAGGCTCAGTGAACGCACTGAGGTTTTCAGGGTCAAACCTTGGTGGATCTAAAAAAGGGGCCAGTTAGGGTCATTTCAATGTTTATATGGTATGTAGCCGTGATCTGATTCTGACCTTTGGCTGTAAATATAATATGTTTTCCCCCTTTTCCAGTTATACTGCACAATATCAAAAATTATTAAAGTTATCATGACAAACTCTCAAACCTTTGATGTTGATCAATGCCTCTGTTTTACGGCCGTCTGCCTCAAAACGGTACTTCCCAGAGTGCTCTTCCTTGCACCGGATTATGACTAATTTATGGATTGCACCATCTTTAGTGAGAGTGAAATTGTCATCTGGCGATATCTGATAGGAAAAAGGGCAGAGATGAAAATAAACAAATTGAGCAACAACAATTGTGAGTTAATTAGTTATTCAAATCAGCAACTCTGCATGGCCCAAAGGGCTTTGTGTCAAGCTGTGTTATGTCCCAATTAGGGACACCTCAAACATCTGCCAAATGTTTGAGGTGCATCATAGATGAACATATAACGTATGAAACCTGTGGTAATTTCAGTGGATAACAGATTCCCAATCAAGAAAGTGATAATGCACTTTCTTATATAATTTGTTGGGGTATTTGTCTTTATTACCGAGTGCACAGTAGAAGGATGGACTGGAAACATGATGATGATGTCGTCACCAAAACTGCCCAGTAAATTAGCTGTCAGTCCTTATGATTTAATGCTTACACGTCTTGGTTTGTTTGTAAATATTCAGTGTGAACATGAACCGCACCGTAACTAAAAGGCAGCAATGTATAATTTCTTTCCTGGACCAAATTAACCAAACTACAGGTGTGAAAATGACCTCTTACCCCTTGGTCACCATAATGCGCTTTTTTGACAGACACCGACACGGTACCCAAGAAAATGATGAGTTTGACCTTTATGACTAACCTTTTTGCCATCTCTGAACCAGGCTCCCTCACAGTCTTCACTGCTGAGCTTACATGATAACTCAGCAGTCTCATTGATGATAGCACTGACGTCAGACAAACCACATACGAACTGAACTCCTGGATCTAACGTAAACAACAGTGAACCGTTAGGTACTATGACTTTTTGACTTGTATCCAAAAGCAAACCTGTTTCACAATGATAGGAAGAATAGCTAATGTTTGAACATTTCATTTAGTTGTTTTTTTCTTAAATTGTTCGTAATTCTTATTTTTATGTATTTATTTTTTACTTTTTCAGATAGTTGTCAGTCTCTGCAGGGAGTTTTTTTTTTTTTACACATGCTACAATATTTTCAAGACACACTTTTCTTATTTAATGTGCATTTTTTGTTAACAGAAAATTTATTCTCTCTCTAGCCAAATACAGATCTGTCAGGAACACTCATTTTATATAGGGAGGCCCCCCTGCTGTGTCAAAATAGCAAATCAATATGAAACACAGAGCAACTTAATAAACAACATGCAGGGATAATTGTGAATAAATGGGTATCAGAATCAGAAATACTTTATTGATCCCCAAGGGGAAACTCTTTTGCTACAGCAGCTCACTATCACGTCAATGCACACAGGAATAGAAGTGACATTTAACTGTAAAAGAGTACCATTATCAGTCGCAGAGGAATTGATTGCAGTGGAGGTGATATTGTTTTATGACTTTTCACTAAATGTAATTATGTTTGCGTCATGTTGCGTTGCTCCAAACCTGATATTTTGAATTTTCATGATAACAATGTTGCAACTTACAAGCTCCCAAGTCATAATAAATACATAATGTCATATAAATACATACAGACTTAATGCATATAAAGTTAAGGGTTGTCTATTAACACTAATACTATGTTAAAAATTGTAATAATCAGAAGTTATACACAGTATAACCAACAGTTATAGTAAGTGACTTAAAGTTACATGAGTTGCATTGACATGAGTTTACCAGGAAGTGCAACACAGCAGCTGTGTTTTCTAGTCTTGCGTAAAGTAGTACTGAAAAGATTAGTGAATTAATTGATTATTTAATTATTGGATCAACAGACACAGATGCATCCAGCTGGAGCCTCTTCCTGTGATTCAGTCATGTCACTGTTTAGGTTACTTACCAATCACCATATCTTCTATCAGCGGGCCTTGTCTTTTACGCCTTGAATGTGTGCCAGAGCCAGTTGCAGCTTTAGTCTCGTCACAATGATTGTGGTCTTTAGGACCTGCACTTTCACCTTTTTTAAAAAAAAGAAAAAAATCAAAATATTCTATCCTGACCTTTACACACACAGTAATTGAAATGTGTTTCAAAATTAAAAAAAAAAATATGTTTACAATAATAGTTATACAGTATGTGTGGCTAAATAAACTAAATTTAAGTCACTTAGCAAACACATTACACATGCATACTTGAAAACTGACAGAAAACCATGCCAATAAAGCCAGAGCAACTATTTCTGCCTCTACGCAACAAGAATATACAAGTTTATGACTCATAAAAGAACAAGCTGTGGAAGAATATGAACTGCTTCAGGGAGCAAAAAATCCAAAAAAGTTATTTCCTGGTCATTAACCCATACTACACCTCCATGCAGTAATGCACCATTTATGGTCTCTTACCATTCACTGCTTTCTGTGGCTGTTGGCTTTGCTTTGAACAACTTGAATTCTTGACCTGGCCGGTAGAATCCTCATTCTTATCACTGTCACTTCCTTCATTGTCCCTTGCAAGTTCATTTGGATCTGTGTTAGAGCCACAGACACTCAACTTTACACAGTGGGTTTTCAATTAATTCAGAACACTATTGCATTGCTGTTTTATTTGATAAAATAAATGTCCCCATAAATGCTTTCCACTAGAAACAGAAGCAGAGCGACAAGAACTAGAGACATCTCACTGAGTTGTCACCAGACCAAAGACAAGAACTACAGCATCGTGTACAGCTTTGGCAGCTGTTTTCATATCATCATGCTACTTCACAAGTTCATTATTAAAACAAAGCACAATTCCTCCAACAGTGAGTTGAATTTTGCTAATATTTAAAACTACATTACACTAATTAAAGAGAATTTAGCGCACTAGGCAATGTTCCAGATGCTCACTCAGTTTCTTCTGTCATTACTTTACTATACGGCATATCTGATACAAGTAATCTTGGGGGGTAACTGTAGTACATTTCCTCCATGCAGCCAATATGTTCCCTCTTGTTTCTTACCAGATGTATGCTGTTTCCCCTGGACCTTCCTTGTGTGCCTTGGGCATCTGACAGACCCGGTAGAGTCTTTATTTCCATCAGAGTCAGTCACTTCATTTTGACTTGTGGCAAATATTGGAATCTGGTTTAACTCTGCATCAACATTTGTGCCACTGGATTCTGCACAGACACAACACATAATCAAAAGAATATATGGATGTTAACTGAGCAAAAACACGTTTTGAAACATGTTGTCAATCACAAAGAAATGGAGCATTTACATAAATACTGATATTAAGAGCAGTACATTTTCTGTGATGTTGTCTAACCAATTTCTGTATGTTCTGTCTCTTGACCATGTTTTATGTGACTTGAATTATTGGCAGATCCAGTGAAGTCATCATTCTCTTCAGAATTTCTTCCTTCATTTGTATCTGTGGTATGTCAATTATAATAAAGTAGTTCAGCTTTAACCTCTCAGAGTGATGTTGATTAGGTTTGTTGTGTGGAACCTCTCTGGTTGACACCACTTCAATTAATAATATAGTCATGTTTATGTTACCTGGTCGGTAATTTAAATTTACAGCTGTAATTGAACTATTATGGATTACAACTTTTAAAGGCATCACAACTAGCCATAACAGGAACAACAAATGGATGTACCATTTTTCTAATCTTTGGTGCACAGAAAAGTAAGCCCAACAGGATTAGATGCTGAATTAGGTGGTAAACAGCTGATCATTTATCATCAAGATTCATAATAAATTTTGACGAATCAGTCAAAGACTGTCTCCATGTTGTTCTCACTCAGCTGCTTACATTTAGAAAGCATTATGCAAAATCAGTACACCATCTATTACAGTGCAACTCAGACACAACTTGTCTTTTGTATGTTTTTATCAATATGCATTTTTACCTTTTGTCAAAATATCAACATTAACTGTAGTGTTTTCTTCCGGTCACATCTCCTTTGATGTTCAACAGCAAATATAGTGCTAAGAAAGCCTAGTAAGTGGCCCTATAATATTTGACAGTAAGAAAAAAGGGCTCTTCTCAGTATGTCACTCTTAACCCGAGCACTAAAGGGCAAAGACTATCTTATAGCTGACATCCAGTCATGATAAAAGTTCACAAGTTCATTATTAAAACAAAGCGCTATTTCTCTATTAGTGGTAGGAGTTTTACGAACATTTAAAACTAGACTATATTACACCAATTAAAGAGAAAATAGCGCTGTTGATCTTGAAGGGTAACTGTGGTACATTTCCTCCATGCAGCCAATATGTTCCCTCTTGTTTCTTACCAGATGTATGCTGTTTCCCCTGGACCTTCCTTGTGTGCCTTGGGCATCTGACAGACCCGGTAGAGTCTTTATTTCCATCAGAGTCAGTCACTTCATTTTGACTTGTGGCAAATATTGGAATCTGGTTTAACTCTGCATCAACATTTGTGCCGCTGGATTCTGCACAGACACAACACACAATCAAAAGAATATATAATGTTTAGAAAAAGTGGATGTTAACTGAGCAAAAACACATTTTGAAACATGTTGTCAATCACAAAGAAATGGAGCATTTACATAAATATGGATATTAAGAGCAGTACATTTTCTGTCATGTTGTCTTACCAATTTCTGTATGTTTTGTTTCTCGACCATGTTTTATGTGTCTTGAATTATTGGCAGATCCAGTGAAGTCGTCATTCTCTTCAGAATTTCCTCCTTCATTTGTATCTGTGGTATGTCAATTATAATAAAGTAGTTAAACCACTGTCTTTCTCTTTTGAAATAACAAAACATAAACACACATCATAAACACAAATTTTAACCACCACTGACTACTCACTTCAGTGCTGACGTGAAAATGCATTGTTAGGCATAGAGCGACTTTACCTGTTACCTTGTCAAAATCCGCTTGACCAGATCTGTTGTGTTTCTTGTTATTGGGGTCATTTCCTACAAGTGGCACTTCTTTTGTTACACACCCTGAAACATCTAATTTTGGTACTGTGCCATCTCCTCTTGCGTTTTTGCTCTTTGCTTTTCCTTTGCTCCCTGTTGGCTCAGACAGGGTACTGGCTTTTGCAGCAGGAGGCTTGTCCTTTACTGCTCCGCTGTTTTTACCTGGTCCAGTGACTGCATTTATTTCACCATCTAGTCGTTCATCATGTTTTGATTTTACGGCTGCCAAAATCTTCTCCATCTCCTCTCGGATTTTTATTTGTTGCTCTTTGGCAACTTTCTCAAGGTCGGTCCGTGCTCCACCAGCTAAGGTAGTTTTACGAGCTATCTTCTTACCAGCAGATGCACGGTCACTCTCAGCTTCGAGGATATGAAATACAACATACATGACATGTAACTCACATTTATTTGTGAATATCATCACTCTTAATAATGGCAATTATTAGGATCACTTCCTCACACATTGACAAATTGATTATTTGTGCATTATACTGTAAGGTGTTACCTTCCACAACCAGCCATGCACTGCAGGATGTAATGCCAGCCACAGCTGAATAAATGCCTTTGTCCAGCTGCTTGCAGTCATTGATCAGCAGCCTATGGATCAGTTTGTGGTTGGACACGGTTATGCTGTATTTCTCTCCATCCTCCAGGATGCTGCCCTTGCCCATCCATGTGATCCTGGGTAGTGGGTGTGTCAGGACACACTCAAAGAGGGCATCCTCTCTTTCTTGAGCTTTAACCTCCTGAATTTTGATAACAAAGTCCACATTGGAAACTGTAAAAGCAACACAAAGATGTCAGTGAACCTAGCCATTACACAAAGCTATTACAATTAATAGGAGAGATGTATAGACCCACACAGTGTGTGTCTTTGTGTGTGAGGTGTATCACCTCTGAACCAGAAGAATCTACACATTCATAAAAACTAAAACCAACCATGGTCACCTTTCATTTACCTTTCAAGTCATTTAGCTAGAACACTAAGTGACATCATTAGAGATTAAGTGAGACAATGAATTACTGTACTTTCTTCTTTTTCGCTGTTTGTGAGACAGCAGTGTATTTTTAACAATAATGACCTGCCCTGAAAACAGTAATCTCGCCATTATGAAATGAACCTTGAAGGAACTGCTAAAATTAGTATTGTCAGAGATTGGATACACACACGGACAACAGGATTATTATTATTATTATTATTATTAGTATTTTTTTTAAACTTTCAATCCCAACCACTGTTCTTTCTTGAACCTACGTTTAAACTCTGTAAAGAGGAGGTTGACCTCTTCATCCACCTGATGGAGCCCTGTGTCCTTTTGCATCAGGCCCTTGGTACTAGAATCCTTCGTTCTCCCAGCACTCTTAAGGCTGTGTTTCTCTGTTGCATCTTCATCAGAGGGAATCACACCATCCTACCAAGTACACAGAGGAGTTACAGACAAAATAAAGCTTTCATATTCTGACTATTGAAAAAATGATTTCAGTATGCTGTATATCGTGCATGTTTTTAAAACATCAAAGGATAGCTCTGAACACACGTACCATATTTTCCAGTTATTATTTTGAAATACACAATGGCTCGGTCCGAAAACACCCCCTCGTTCACTAACTCATATAGTAAGCAGTAAATTGAGATTTCAGACACTTATTTATTATCGTCATTTTGCGTCATCACTGCCAGGTGAAGTCCCATCTATAAAACTTGGCACATTGCAGTGTGGCATTGTTGGCATAAATCATCATGTTTTTTGCTTCACTGTGGGAATTTTTGGGGGCACTATATAGTGCATAACACTATACTCCAATAAAATGGTGGAGGGTAAACAACATAATGCACTATATAGTAAATATGGAGTGATTATGGACATAGTCAATATAATAAAAAGAACTCAACAGCTAAAGAGATCTTAATCTGTCTCACTTTAAGCTCAATTTCCAGCTCTAATGAAGCACAGCCATCTTTTTTTTAAACATAATTATACCTGTTTTCTATTAATAAGAGGTGGAAACAGCTGATTGAGATGGGAGTCAAAGAGTCCTTGGGAGTGAGAGAGGAAGAATTAATGAAATGAAATGAGCAGTGAAAATGGGTGATCATTTTTCACAAGTAAATATTTCAGATGCAGTTATTCTGCTAATTTTAACTGATACCCTGATTTGAACTATTAAGTTATCACAACACACAGTGATATGCCAAGTTTGATGAATATTCAGAATGAACATGACTTTAATCAGTGCCAGATATCTTCAGTGAAATGACAAATCCATCATAGCTTGTTAAGAACTAAACTGATGCTTTAGCTGGAGAAGATGCATCTACTTTGAGAGCTGACAATTTTCATACCTTACACTTATTTTGCACTCTCTCCTTCTTCTTCTCTTCCAGTTTCTTGAGAATCAAATGTAAGTCTGCAATACCAAACTCAGTACAGATGCGCTCGTAATCTTTCCTGTCAGCATTCAGCATCGCGTCCCAGAATCTTTCGTCAGTTTCCCCATCTGCTTGTTTTGTCTGGTTTTCCTCTACTTTACTAAAGGTATTGGGCAAATATTGAGAAATGTTTATGGCCAGACAAGAATCAATGCTAAAATTCACACATATATGCAGAAATATCTGGTTAGGTATTTTAATATCTTACTATCATAACATCTGTTTTCTTACCTTTTCCGCAGCAATTTTCTGAAATCTGATGGATTTGTCAAAGCTGAAAGCAGCAAATTCAGTTCAAGTTTGTTAATGTCTTTTACATTTATACTGTAGATTTGAAGTCTGATAAAGCTACAGGGGAACTACACATTGGTATGAGTCGCTTGTGATGAAGTTTCAATAATTACAAAGAACTTGCAGTTAAATGAGAAGAAATGTTGAAGGAAATTACAATGCCAGTTACAGACTTTACAATTCCCTGACATGCACAATCAAAACAAATATTCATAATCATGTTTAGAACTGTATTTCATGAACAACTCTTACCCTCAGTCACATTTAATATTGCTGTGCAGACAGCTTTGCCATATTCGTTCACAGCATAGCATTTGTATGTATCTGTTTCTGCAGCAGACACTTTGCGAATCTAGAAATACAAATAACATGCCACATGGCAAGTTATCAGATGCACAGATTGAATTCATACAACAGATAGCACTTACATTAATACAGTACTTTTTACTGTGCTGTTAAAAACTCAGTATTAGCTGTACTCAAAATCAACATTGTGAAATAATTTAGTCACTCACCTCCAATATATACTCTCCAGTTGTTTCATCATATTTACTCTGAAATTTGTCCTTGTCTGAAATTGTCCCTTTAGCTCTTCTCCATGACACCTCTGGTTTTGGATCCCCTGTCACCACTGCCTTGAAAACAGCTAATTTCCCTAAAGAATATATGGAAATATTGCATTTTTATTTTCACATCCACTGTATGACTATAGTGCTATGAAACCCAACCAATCAACTTTCTTTTGTTTCTTTGATTAGTTACAGTCAGTTAGTGTCATGCATCTCTTTTAGGTGACTAAACAATTGCATAAATATGTCAGTGTTAGTGCTCTATTTTAATGAAACCCACCTTCCTTAATAGTTACTGGCATTGGTTTACACTGGAAATCTGGGGTGCTTTTTCCCTCTGGCATGTTTATGACATACTGCGTGATCATTACTCCAGGAGTCTTAGATCTTCTCCGGATGACAGCTAAACAAAGCCAGCAAAAATAATAATAAAGAGAAGCATATCAGTTAATTATGAGCATAGTAAAGTACTTCACAACCTGAAATTTAAAAGAAATAAAAACAAAACAAAAATCAATTCAACACAGTAGGATTTGAAATAAATATTCAGACCATGTGGGGAATGCTGCTTTTGGTAGAACGAAACAGATTTCTATTTTGCTACCAGCAGATGTCAGGAATGTCAAACGTATTCCCAGTAATGCTTTGTGTGTGTGTGTGTGTGTGTGTGTGTGTGTTCTCAAATCTTAAATACACTGAAAAAAGATGGAAAAGTAACTACTTGCATACAAGCCCATTACATTCCTGTTGTTTATGAGTTAAGTTAAAGGGACAGCTCACCCCAAAATCAAAATACAATACAATGGGACTAAATGGCACTTGTTGGCACCTTGTTTTGAGGACTGCTCAGAATAAGAACGAGACATTGCTGCATTGTTGAGTTTTTCAAATGTATTTTTTTGCCACTTTGAGCACCACAAGCCGAGTGCCATATAGTCCCATTATATTCAAAAAATGCAGACATCTTTACGGCCGATATCTCCAAAACTCTGCAACTCACACCAAAACAATCTAGATGGATAAATAGCACTACAGGTAAGAGGAAAAATATTTTGGGGTGAACTGTCCCTTTTTTAGAAGTTTAACATCAATTTGAATAATTATGTTATAGACTTAGATGTTGGAGATTTGCAAGATAAAACATCAACACCCCTACCTCCCAGTGATGGTTATACAGTAAAACCTAAAGCTTGAAAAAGAACGTATAGCTACTGCAATTAACGATTATTTTCATTATCAATCAATCGTCCAATTATTTTCTCGATTAATCGTCTGAATAAAGAGTCTCAAAGTTGTCATCAAATTGCTTGTTTTATACGACTAACAGTCCAAAACCCAAAGATTTTCCACTTACAATGATATAAAACAGAGCAAAGCAGCAAGTTATCACATTGGAAGTATGGACTGTTTGGCAGCTTTATTTAAAAAATAACTTAAAACAATGAATCGAATATCAAACTAGGTTTATTATTCTGTCAATCGATTGATCTGCTAATCGTTTCAGCTCTAGAACACATATTCAATACATTGCCCACAAAGTTAAATGAATACACTACACATTAATTCACTCAAGCATTTCAAACAGCAGTGCATGAAATCCACACTGTGATCCTCTGCCTACCTGTTTTGCTGCTGAACGTTTTCTTATCAGGCTTTGAATGTGCAAAGATAGAGGATCACACAGGAGTCGACGAAGAACAACATTAATCCAGGGATTAATGATTGTTATGACAAGGACTGAAATAGGAGAACAGCTACCCTGTCAAGCGTGTACATGTTACTGAGGGCGACTGATTTGACTAGGTAGTAAATAGATATTCCAGGTTATCAACACAAAGACAGGACAGGCACAAGTAGACACAGTATTCACTAATACCTAATGTATTATTCAGTATTTGTTCCATTATTCATAATAATGGATGTAGCCCAGCATTGTATTCAAACAGTACAGTAGTGCATGGAGACCTCAAAAACATTCTATGTTTGTCTACCAGAAAACATTTTACCTGACTTGTTGCCAGACACCTCATTAAAATGTTGAATGTATTGATGGACGATGGAGAAACCTGGGTAAAAAGAAATTACACTAGATCCGTTAGAAGTACAAGAGTGAATGCTATGCGATGGCTGTAGGACATTAAGTGGTATATATATATATCACAGTATATACAATACATGTCCAACAGAAGCTGTTTGTTATTAGTTGCCTCTGTGAAATTGCAGGTTGTGTCCTGCAGGCATTTCCTTATATTTGTGGAAATACTGGCGATTATCTAAGCCAGCTGAAGCATTTATTTGCCTTTTACTTTTTGGTATATGAGAAAGACCGAAAGAGAGAGACAGAAGTAACTGAGTGAGAGACAAAAATAAACAGTGGACGAAGAGGCTAGAAGTGAAGACCCAGTCTGGCATAATGTGGAAAAGGAAAGCTCATAGGAGCCTGAATAAACTGAAGCACTGAGAGGGTCACAGTAAAGGGCAGTAGGCAGTCAACCTTAATCCAGGGATGTTTTCTTCTCATCCTCAGTTTATCACTGAAGCCTGAGAAAGAAGACCTTTAGTCAACTGGCTGTTGAAGTGCCTGTCAGTTGGGCAATTTCCAACTCGTGTAGTTCTCATGAATTTTATAAGTTAATGGAGTTGCTGTACATCATGTGATTTCATTGCC
This sequence comes from Siniperca chuatsi, assembly GCF_020085105.1. Taxonomy (NCBI): domain Eukaryota; kingdom Metazoa; phylum Chordata; class Actinopteri; order Centrarchiformes; family Sinipercidae; genus Siniperca; species Siniperca chuatsi. The sequence goes on along the minus strand of NC_058051.1, from coordinate 23,522,122 downwards.
TTTTACAGATGCATTGTGAACTGTTGTTATAATAGTTATTAACAGAACATTGATATTTTATCACATTTTATTTTTTAAACTGGATTTACACATCCAGCATTTACAGAGCAACATTAATATCCATTTAGAGTCATGTTTGTGTACCTGATAAATGTCCAATCTTCACTCTCTTTTAGCTCAGTTTTTGGTCTCTACCAACTCCTGAGGAAAATATCTGGCTCTTTAGCTGCTAAATGTTCCACTATGTTCACCAGCTAGTCACTAACTGTGTCTGTTTGCTGTTTGGTGCTGAGCAGGTAGTGTACCGTGTTTTTAAAAAAAAACCCAGTTTTTTTGCTGTAAACAGCTGCCTGCTGCCGTTGAAAGTGGATTGGGAATGAGAATGATGAGAGTGAACCGAAACAGTAAAGTTGTGGGCTGGACAGCTAAACAATGAGCTGAAACTCACTATAGCTGCAGGGAGCTGCAGATTCAGGTGATCATTTTCTGTATGTTCATCACTATGAGCGACCCCTTTGACATTGTCACATTAAAATGAACAATTATAAGACGGTAGTCAGGCATTTATTGGGTATTAACAATAAATGTAAAAGGACCAGACATTATTTTTTCATTTTTAAAGAAGGTAATATTTCTTCAGTTTTTCTATAAAGTAGTGTTAAAGCCTGAGCATTACTCAATTTGCTGACACAACAAAACACTTCATGTTAAGTGTTTTAAAGCCACTGTCTTGATGTACCAATCTGTCAATGTATACAACATGGAGTGCTCTTCTACCCTCTAAATTGTTTGTTGACTCCAGCAATATGTTATGTTTTGGCAGGATTAGTGGCAGCTCATTTTCCACCACTTTTGGTGATAAATGAACTTTCACACAGTTTACTGTATATGAGACAGTAATTAAATTGGTTTGCTCATGCCAAAGACTAATGTAGGCTTTCATAACAGATAATCACCACCAAATAGTGTTGTAAAACAATGTTGTCAATTTTTGGTTCAAAAAATTCAATTGTTATATGATTTCAGTCATTGCAAGATTTTTTTCTTTTACAAAAAACACATACAGCAGAGCCTACAGTATAGTGTTTTTTTTTTATTACAGTGAAGGCATATAATGCTATTTTTTGTATTTAGGATTAAACTTATAAAGATATGAATTTTGATAACGTTACCTCCAGGCTTGCAAAATATTTACTGTTATAGCAGTGTGTATAATCCTTTTCCATTAAATTCATACCCATTAGAGACAGGAAGCTTTCTTATTTAAAATTAAGGTAACACTTTCAGATAGTTTATAGAGTATTTGTAACATTTGCTTTATCTGTAGGTGTTTAACAGATGTTTTTTGTGCCTAAACCTAACCAAACCTAGAAAATGGTTTTATTTGTGAAACAGCTGAATTGTTGAATCTCAACTAATAAACTGTTGAAATGTTACAAACTCTATAAACTATTTATATGTGGACTATCCACATACAAATAAACATATAAAGTGTAACCAAAATGAATCTTAACATTCAGGAAATCTTGTCCAATGCAGTAATGTATCGCGTAATAATAAGGCAGCGCTTTTCATTAGCCTATACACCTTCTAATGTCTTAAACTCTGATAAAATGTAGCTGGTCATTTTAAAAATGTCCTCTGAAACGGTTTGCTTCAGTCTGCTGCAGCACCACTTTCTGTTTGCAATAGATGAACACCAGGCCTCTTTATTATTGCTTAAATCAGTAAAAATAAGCTAAGAAAAGAGAAATTTGAAGAGGAAGGAGGAACTGTATTACTGTACTTCGTCTGTTGCCAATGGGACCGGAGTTCTTCGCCCTTTTCCACATTTTGGCAAGCGTTAACTGTCAAAAGGGTGACCTGCAAATAGAATGTGAACATAACCATTAGTACCAATAATAAGACATCAGTGTTTCTTTGCATTATTAAGTATTATCTTTATGCATTTATGTTCTTCTTGCTGTGCAGTATTTTTGCAAAAAGAGTATTGCTAACCTTTTTCAGATCATAAAAAATAGGTTAGTACTACCGCACAGTATGATAGTGCTCTGTGGTATATAATACAATGCTGATATTTAGAGCTTTGCTTTACTTCATGTAAAAACTAGAAAGAACAACACGAACAGATCTGTTTCTAGTTTCGTTTAGTTCATAATTTTCAGCACTGCAAAGCCTCATTCAGAGAGCCAAGATATCCAATATTTTTTTTCTATAGCACCTTCAGGCTGCTGAACCTAAATACTGTATATTTGCAAGTACTGCATTGGCAATGCCCTGTTCTCATTCAGGGCTGCACCTAACGACAGTTTTTTTTATCGATTAATCTAACAGTTATTTCTTCGATTGGTCGATTAATCTAACAACTAATTTATTGATTATTCTAAAGATTATTTTTTATTACTTGATTAATTGTAATAAACAATTAGTTTACCCAAAATAAATATCAAAAACTTCTCTCATTAATATTTCAATATTTTATTAAATATTATTAATATTATTAATATTTATTATAAATACATTAATATTTTACCCTATTTCTAGTAGGCTATTTCTTATTTCACCATTTTAATCCATCTTAATTCACCACCTTAGTGTTTACTCACCAACTACTTTAATCTGCTCACCTTGCTTTTCCCTTCAGTCTCCCCCAGAATCTTATTTTAAGTAGATGAATGAGAGACAGACAGTCATAGACAGCACATGTGTATATTGAGCTTTCTCTATTGCCTTCAGTTTTTTACACATTCTACAACAAATACCTTGTAAACCATCGATTAAATACGATTCAAATATTGCCACTATGTTGTCAGTCAGATCTATGTGCTTGTGTCATATATTGCATTACTCATATAAACGTGCCTAATGTATCTACCCATGCTTTGAGGCTTATATGTGGAGCAAGGTCAAAAGGTCAACCTTTTCTGTTTATTATGACTTGAGGCTTGTTAGTTCCTGTGGGCATTACACGGGGGGGGGGGGGCTAATAGGAATACGAAAAAATGTTGATTCAACCAGTTACTGCAGTTCAAAAGCTAAAGTGAAAAGCTTTGTTGAAATCGTATTACATGTTCTCTATAGTTAGTATCTGATACCTTTTTTTACAAATTTATTCATAAAGGGGTTGTAGCAGTTACTTGTTATGTAACACAAAAAGTATTAAGTAAAGATTTATTTTTTGAACAAGAAAGATTATGCATATTGTTTATATTCAGGATGGATCTGAGGGCTTACAAACAATAAGACTGTGGTCATGAGAGGCCAAGTCATATTGAGTGCAAGACAAACACTGATGGTGCACAGCTACCAAGCTATAGTTAGCTGTGACCCTGTAATAACTTCATATGGTTACACAAAGCCTGATTACAGACTATTGCTGCGCTGAGATCTCTATTCTCAAAAGTAAAATGCTCAGAATTAGATGCTCCCAGTACATCAGTGTATTCAAAATACAACCATGATAAATAAAATGATAACTTGACAAATGGCGAAAGATTGTAGGGGGAGTGAGATACAACGAGAGTAATTTTATCTCCATTACAGCAGAATATTTCAGTTGTTTGTTCATATTCAAAGTGACAATGCTAATTGCATCCAATGTCAAACCAGTTTGTGTTTTATCATGGATTGACAAAAGAAGTTAATTAAAGAATAGAAGACCAAAAGACAGAATCAGTCTTTCATACCACCATGCCTACAGGACAGAACAAACAGAGTGAAAATCAACTCTTCGATCCGGTCTTCCTTTAGGTAGAAACCTCAGATTCCTCTCAAGAGCATCCTGTGAACCCCCCAGTTGTTCTACTTCTATCATTTCATAAACTGTAATCCACCTGGATATCATAAAGAAGTAAGGGCTGACCCGTGGTCACACACAGACACAAACAAACAGAGAGGAAGAGTGGATTACCTGTCTATAGCTCTGTCCTCACTCCCACTGAGACTCTGAGACTATTTTATAGATGTGGTATAAACTTGCTGCCTCCTGGGTTTTACTGGTTATTAAATCCTTTGGGAAAACACGTTTGATTTTGCTGCCTGCAAGCTTATGCCTAGACAGTGACTGTCAAGGAGAGGCTTCTTCTGTTTAGGCAGATGGATGCCCAAAGCGGGTGGGTTATTATTCCTTGGGAGCCGGGTGGGGGGTGGTTGTGGGGGCACTGGATGAGGTAAAGAGGGATGAATAGCCTGAGGGAGAGGGAAGGGCTACCAATATCAAGTTAGTGGTGAAGTTTATCTTTCACTGCAGTAATTACTGATGACAGAGTACTCATCTTTCACAGAACAGTTGCTGACAAGAAAATTATTGGTGAGTTCATTTAGTTTGGGTGGTATCCGATTCTTACAGATGCCACATTACAGATACGATACCATACACATATAACTGTCAGAGGGAGAACATTTGGTTAGCAGTTTGTTTAGTAGCACTTTCAGTTCTTGTTAAGTAGCTTCTTAATTGCTGAAAATACAGGCAAATGACTTACTTATACTTATAGTATTTTAAAAGATACTGATTAGAATTTGAGCTGTCAAATTCACAGTTTGATTCTGAATTGAACCCCACCCTGGCTATTGAAGATCACACATTGTGAACAAGGTACTTATCCCCTTGTCTGTTGTGTTCTTCTTATATTACAATATATTACATAATCAAGGTTATGACATTTATGTGGTATAAGCTCTTCTTGTCATGGCTTTGAGGCAGTTGTGACTTCGGAAAGGGAAGATCAAATTAAGAACAAGGCATTAATGGTCTCAAGGTCAAGTACCAGAATGTCCATTACAGTCATCACATAACAATTCAAAGTGTTTTTATATGTTCTGTCTTTAAAATGTGTCATGTGCACCACTTATAATGCAAAAGAAAATATTGTCATACAACAGATGGTGATAAACATCAACGGCTGACTTTAACACTTTGTTTTTGCAGTTGCTGATCTAATTTCCTTATGGGAGGTAACTACATTTAATTCCTGTTGTGTTCTCTCCATGGAAACCTGTTTGTGTTTTTGCTACATTAGCAGCATGGCTCTAGAGATGGCAATAGTGTTCAGTCTGTTGGTCCATGAGTCCGCCAAAGTGGTGGACCCATGGACTAACCCATTGACCTGCTACTGAAAGAATTGCCATTAAGTGTGATACACACATCCATGGTCCCCAGAAGCATGTGACTATGCTAACATGACACCTAACGTAAACATGTTAGCATGCTAATACTAGCATTCAGCTGAGGCTGATGAAGTGACGTATGACAATGCAGAGCTGAGCCTGACAAGCTGGAATGGCCCTAAAATGGAGAAACCCTTTTTTATTTTTGCTAACATCACAGGCTTACCTGGTGCCATCCATCCAACAATTTAGTTTTCTGGTGTTGAAATCACATTACAATCTCACAGGGTGCTAGCTTGCCCAATAGTGTGATTTAAAATGTCTATTAGAATCCTGATTCCCAAAGTTTAGTATTATTTTAAACATCTAAACTTGATGGGATAAACATACTTCACCAATAAAAAAAAGTACATCCTGTGTCCCATCAGCATTCAGATTCAGACACCATGGAAACTGCTTGTGGATTGCATAATAAATGGAAATACAGGCTTCTGACACATCAGATATGTCTGTCACCACAGGACATTCATAGAAAGTACTAGCACAAGATCCAAATGGTGCCAGTGTCCTGTCATGCTTGTCCTTCCACGTGCAGTACCTCTAATGCATCTGAATAGGCTCTTGATTAGGCCTGAGTCCACATAAACCAGCTGGATTAAGAATTAAACCCCCCCCAGCCTACCCACCTTATATTGATGAAATGTCATGCTGCATAGCTTTCATTCCAGTCATGGGGAACCACAGAGAGCTGCCGCCGAGGTGCTAACTAGACAGCCTGGCCTGCCTCTCTGTAGCGTAGATTGCTCTTCTGAGGGAAACCTCAACAGTACATCAGCTGAGGCCTTGTCACTCACTCTTCAACAAGGAGTGAAGATATTCTTAATTAGGTTTTACTAGGTGCACTCGCAGCAAATCCTGGCCTCTAAATGATCAGAAATAACTTATCCCAACAAGCTATCAGGCTTTTTGAATACTGGCAATTCAAAATTATTAGATAGAGAAAGGTCATGGTTTGCAGTAAACACAGTAAACAATGGTTTGTTGGACGAGTTTCTGCAGTTTAACAATTTAAAAAGAATCCATAACTAACTACCACAGTATCATTCTGTCCATGATGTCCGTTTTTTGGTTTAGGTTATTTAGCTCTTTTTGAGTATATTCTTGTAATTGTTTGTAGTGTTTCTGTGTGGTGGAATTCAAATGCACATACATTAGATAAATAAACACAATGATCTTCCACACAGAGACGTAGTCCTAACTACTCTCCAAAATCATGTATGTTTGTAACTAAAGACAGATGATGGGTACAAATGTATTTCTTGCAATGTTTTGAGGAATATTAGCAAATGCTTGGAAAATTATAGAGGAGATATCCATACCAGGCATGCCCTTCAAACAAATCCCCATGTGTACAATCAAAAGTGTGTCCACCATCAGTGAAATCTGAAATATGGATGCCATAAAATGAGTTTTCTTGTTTCACAAAAACTTTAAACTTAAGAGCTCTGTCTCTTTTTTTTAAGGCTAGACAAAGAAAGCTGGGAGCTAAAAGAAAAAAAAACCCAAAACAGAAGGACCTTCATCTTGATTAAAAAAGGCATGCCTTTCTTTGTGAGCGTGAGGCAACATGTATGTCTCTTTCTGTGTAATAAATTAGAGTGCAGGAATATTTAAACTCTCAAGCCCTGAAAACTTACTTTCGTTAAAACCCAGAGGCATTAGTGCTGACTAACTCCGGTTGGTTGTGTACCCTGAAAACATGCTATATGTGGGATGGTTGTCCACTTTCTCCTTCACGTTTCATTTTGTCCATTGCTCCATATAAGTGTCTCTTGTTAATGTCGAGACAAAGTGTAAAGTTTTAATCACTGATGAGCATTATGAGCATAAATAATGTGATGGAGATTTCTCATATTATCTGTAGAATGCATGGATTTAAGAAAGCCGGTTTGGTCATTATGGATAAGGAGTGATATACTGTAAAAAGATCCAGGCAAGCTGCCAGAACTTTGGCCATTGCCTTTATGCTGCTATTCAATAGACTTATGTGACTGTAGTTGAAATATTTGACAGGCTATTTCTTTTTTTTAAATTAATTACATTTTGGAATTAGGTGAAAATAAGGCTCCCTTAATTGACTTTTGCAGTATGTCTAATAGTAAGTAACCTAATTGCGGCCGGAAAGCAATATACATTTCTGCTGGAATTCCACCCAGACAGGAGATGTTCCCATTTTCATAATTAATAGAGCATTAAGGAACTCATTAAGAGTTATGGGCTTCTCCAATAGCTCTGATATTTCTAACAAGATTTTAGGTAACGCTGATGTAAATGTGATGGATTTTCCATCTAAAGTAGTGTGAGTAAAGGTTTTGGTAGAATTACTTTAAGGCAATTATTTATCTTTACTGTCATCTTGGCCTGACCTTTTATTGTCCCCATTGTGGTCTGACTGTTTAAAGTTCTGATTAGAGGGCTTTAGGGGTGTGATATTTGTTTTTTGATTGTTTAATCTAATCTTTAAGGCAAGCTGATGGCTTGGGCTGGTGCTATTAAAACAATAATCAAGTCATTCAGTGAACGTCTACGTCTACGCCAAATTTATTTCTATAGTTTAGTGCTTTACAATATATATGTATAAAAAACAAAATAAATCATGCGTATACCCAGACAGAGAGCAAGATAAAAATATAGCAACTTAAGTCCATTTTTAAAGCTAAAGAAAGAGGTGGGCCTTGAGCTGTGCTTTAAAAGACAAGTGAGGGCGCAGTTCTGATTTGGTGGGGCAGTTTGTTCCACAGACTGGGGCCCACAACTGGGAAGGCACGTTCACCCCTGAGCTTCCGCCGAGCCCAAGGGACGACCAGAAGTGACTGGTTAGTGGACCTGAGTGACGTAGTTGGGGTATAAGGGGTTAAAAGGACATATAGGTAAGTGGGAGCCAATCCATGAAGTGCTTTGTATACAAACAGTAAAGTTTTAAAACTGACAGGAAGCCAGTGGAGGGAGGCAAGAACGGGGGATATGTGCTCATGCTTACGGGAACCAGTTAAAATTCTTAGAGCAGCGTTCTGCACATACTGCAGACGTGAGAGTGATGACTGACTAGCTCCCATGTACAAGGAGTTGCAGTAGTCGAGACAAGCGGTAATGAAAGCGTGGATTACTTTTTCACAATCTTGGAATGTTAGGAACGGTTTTACTTTGGCTAAGGCTCGCAGTTGGAAAAAACTTCCTCTCACTGCAGAGTTAATCTGTTTGTCAAATTCAAAAGCAGCGTCAAAAATCATCCCAAGTTTTTTTGCATGTGGTTTCAGAAAGGATGACCACTGTTTCAGTAATCAGATTTTATTACAGCTACCTGACACTTCATCATATTGTATACTCTATATGCTGTCACCCCTTCACTGTTGCTATAGAGAGTGTCTACTCAAAGAGCTATGATTGCAGATTGTATTCTGGTTCCTTCAATTCTGGGCTTCAGACCAGAGCAGCCCAGGCATCTTTGCTCAGTAATGAAAAGCTATTTTTGATGAGATTACTAACAATCAGATGTGATCTGGTGTCCACAACAGAAAAGGCCAAACAAATGCTGCTTTGATTTGAAGGGCTTATGCAGTTGAAAAAGGGACACTCATATACAGTATGTTGGTGTGTGTGTGTGTGTGTGTGTGTGTGTATAGAAAAATTACTTTTAGGTATAAAATGTATGTGTTTCTGCATTGTCATGGTTAACTGACCCTGGCCTTTTATCTACCTGCCAAGCATGTGAGGAGGTTCAGACTGTCTAGACAGAAAGATTATAAGACCATCATGTCTCAGTTTCTTGAGATATGCTATGTTGGAAACTGGTGCTGACCAGATTTTGTTGTTTAGGGAAGAAGACATGATAGCTAAGAATAGCCATACATGCCCCTCTTTGTGACCTTGTTTTCCTGGGTATAACGAGACTGTTGGAAAGATTGTTTGTCAAGCAAACTCCATGCCACAACCGTTGTGTGGGGTCTGTTTCCTGGTACCAGTATTTTTAATAAAATACATTCCAAAATAAGACAACAGAGCCTGATCAGGAGTGCTTATTTTATTCATCAGTGTGGTTTGGTAAAGACTTGTGAGGAATAATGCATCAGTTATGAGACTCACAAATTTGATCCTAGTCTGAATTTGTAATACAACACTGTTTCTTTCTGGCCTGGCTCTGTCTGATGGTAACAAAAAACACCTACCAGCAGCTCTAACGAGGATAGCTTGCTATTTCTTGACCGGGATCAGTGACTTCCTGGAGTCTCTGCTGATTTCTTGGCAACCTCACTGTGACAACAAGACAGGAAGTCACTGCTCCCAGCTTTTGAGGATCTGTTTCCTGTTTTTATGCTATGCTATGCTAAGCTAAGCGGCTGTTGGCTGTAGCGTTATATTCACCGTACAGTTATGAAAGTGGTATTAATCTTCTCATCTAACTCTTAGTGATTTTACAGTACAAGCAATATTATGTTAGTAGAACAAGGGGAGTTATATCTCATGTGAGCAACAGTGAGTTCATAATGAATTCTTGCTTGATTCTCAGTCCTGAACATATTTACAAACAAATAGTGTCAAGTTATACCTTTTTTTTAAAGATTGAAAAACTTCAGTTTTCTGCCAGAATATCAGTATATTTTTAATGTAGTTGTAAAGCCATTGAATTCTCTATTTTAGAAAATCTGATGGTGTTTATCATGCATTGCTGAAATACAATTCCTCCTTTGTCTCTAAAGGCACATAATGTTTCAAAAATCTAACACCAAATACAAACGTGAATACGTAAACAGTGTGGGTTATAGATTTCTTATTGCGCTCAACCACCTATAATATGAAATGTTCATGGATTTGTTCTTTTCTGAAAGCACTGATTCCAAGGCTGTAGTGCAAGATATAGTGCTGTATGATTACTGCACACTAATTCAGTCAAAAGTCTGGAGTACCTTTCAGTCTAGACAGTGTTACACTTCTGTAAGCCTTTGGTTTAGTTGATTTTACTTCATTTTAAATGAAATCCTTTACAACATGTCAGCCTGCCTTGTGCTGTCATCTGCAATGCTGCTTTAAATGGTCACTCTTCTGCTTCTATTTATGAACTGGTAATTACCATCAGATCATATGCAATGGTTCTTACATAATGTTAAACATAACTGGATAAATGCTAAACAGCTGAATATAAAACACAGGACAGAAAACACACAAAAAAACAGAATTGCATTTTCCCCCCTGATTTTAGTCCCTTCATGTACTGTATTCAACACATTCAAAGTGATGGTAAGAGAACTAATTTAACTTGCAAGATCTTCTGTATGAGATAAGTCAGACAGGAAAGGGATATGACTGAAAAGTCTCTGTCCACTGGCAAAAAAGAAGAGGGTAAAAAAGGCCTCTATCTCTTTGAGATTGGGTACTTCCCTGCTGTAAATTGCATTCTAAATCCTCATCACATCTTCCTGGTGGCCCATCTCCATCCTCATTACTCACCGCTTCAAAGGCTCCAAGCTTGATTAATTTTTCTCACTGACAAATAATCTGTGTGCTTTAAACACTCAGACTCTGGCACTCTGATTGTTGTCCGTATACTCCCTCGGTATGGCTACATTTGAATCATGTACTCAAGAGCTGACCAGTCAAAACAAAGCTGTACATCCCTGAGAGCTTGTACTTAGGCTGAATGGAATTCAATGCAATTCCCCTTTGCAAAAATATTAGCGTTTTTAAAGGTGTGTTTAAGAGGTGTCCTCAGTCTTCGTCCAACTAGGATCAACACCATGCCACAGTTATATCAAATAACCTAGGATTGACATAAACATGGCACAGTCTTCAACATCAGATACAATATTGAGCTTGTAGTCTCACCACACAGTTCAGTCTGGATTGTCACAATATCACTAGACATTTTTTTATTATTAATGTCTGCAGCTGCCTCTGCACAAATGTCATTCTACAAGTAGGACACGCGGCAAAAATAACTTGATAAAATCTTGTTCACCTGCCTTCATGCACAATGTCGTGAGACCTGTAAATAGCTCAAACAGACTATGTCACTATACTGAATAAGGTGAATGCTCTTTGAGACAGAACAAACCCATCAGGGCATGCACAGTATTAAGATCAGATGTATTTGTGTTAACAATTGTGGTTTTTGCATGATGACACAACATAATCACATTTAATATGTTTTTGTATTCTTATAAATCCTTTCATATCAACTTTTATATCTTGTATGTATCCTTTAAGTTTGGGTGCACTGTTGAACTTTGGCTGTATTCCCTAAATGGAAAAGTATATACTGGAAAAACTATTTAAAGATATGTTTTGAACCAAGCAAGGTAAAATGCAGGGTTGCGTTGGTTCCTTCTGTAACTCATGAATTAAATTCCTCCCAGCAGGTTCTGTTTGGTTCCCAGGATAGCTTGTGCACTATAGTGTTAATCATTTGACTCATACTGTAGATGATGAGACTCCTTCGCCAGACTTCTTTCTTTAGATACCACAAGATGGCAGTAGATTTCCTTCATTTGCAGTCATGCTGAAATTTAATACACTTTCCTGTAAAGAGTGCATCATTTAAATGACCCCCCTCTGTTACTTTTCACAACATGAAATTCTGAAGAACCTTCTCTTGAACGTTTTATTGTGTAGGTATCAAGCAACGTAGGACAGTTCCATATTTTTGTGACATAAAACTTTTTGATCCATGTGTCGTACTAAAATCTATTTTCTTTCTTAAGTAGGTTCAGTGCAGTTTACTACACCCGGTGAAACTGAAAATAAATTAAACTGGAACACTGCAAAAAAGTAGGTTGTAAAAAGGAGGAATACATACAATTACATTATATTCAGTAATTTTCTTCATTGAATTTCAGGCAATTTTCATCCATTGAATGGCTTTTTCATTTTGCTGGATATTAGCATAGGAAGCATTATATAATGATATGGCAAGGCTATCTCAGTGAGATAAATGAAAAAGGCTCTTGGGAGAAATGTGAGACTGTCATTCTTTGCTTGTGTCCCAGCAACCGTATGTAGCTGGGCAAAAACCTTAAGACCAACTCTAACATGCAGTATTACCACATATAACAATGTTTATTAACCATTCCATGTTATTTATTGCTGACCTTTATCAGCGCTCACTTCTGTTACACTTGAGACGTCCTAAAATAATAAAATGATAGATGAAGGGTTTTTTTTTTTTAAAAAACCCCCACAATTATCTGGTTTGTTGATATCTCGCTCCCCATTGGATCTTCTCTTTAGAATTTTAAAGTTTTGTCCTGACTGATTCGCGCAAGTTCTTCAACTCATTACTTCTGTACATGCTGAAGCAGTTTCAACGAGAGAGTCAGTAAACCCAACAGTTAAACTACAATGTCAACAACTAACCAAATACTCGTAAGAAACAAATGGTACTGTCATTCACCTGCAAGAAATTCTAATCAGATTTCTCAAACACTGTCTCCATCAGGGAGCATTTGTCATGTTAAAGTATGTGTCTGTGTCACATATTGAAGTGTATTGAGGCTCCAAGACAATTGACCAGGACCCTGTCGCTGTCATATTGTCAGTGTCTTTTTGAAGGAGCAAGCTCAAAACGTGGTATCTACATTTAAATTTACAACACTCTCTTCTATTCCCAGCAGTCAGCCCCTGCAGCCATGGAGAAGTGCTTGCCCCTGGTGTTCATTTTAAAGCTCCATCTGCTTTCTGTCCCTGGTGTTGTATGTGACATCTGCACTGCATTTATGACCACCAGCATTGACCCGCTGTGGTCAACATAATTAGCATAATGCAAATCTAAACTGATGTTGATTTTCTTTTCTGTGTAAACAGCTTGTGAAATGGGAGTTCTAACAAAGAACAAACCAGAATTTTAACATCATTCTTTTCAGTAAAGAAACCTTAAAAATATAATAGAAGAGATGCTGGCTGTTGACCAATATGACAGATTTATGGAATAAATGACAATCTAAAACCTTTGAAAAACAAATGTACACAGTAACACAATAACATAAATAGCATAAATAACATATAATCTCTCTACAAACAGTAGAGACAGAAACTTTAAAGAATTTAACATTAAAAAACATAACATTACATGATGAACCATTCAAGTCCTTTATAAATCAAAATTGCCAAAAATGATCTGGTTCCAGTACCTCAGATGTGAATGTCTGGTGGTTTCCTTAGCCTTCGATGAATGTAAACATAATAGTTTTAAATTGTATATATTGTTTATAGATATTTTTGGGCTGTTGGTCGGACAAATCAAGACATTTGAAGATGTCACTTTGGGCAGTGGGAAATTGTGATGGACATTTTTTTTGTTTTACTATTTTCTAACATTTTACAGACCAAACCATTAATTGATTAACAAAAATAATAATGATTTGCAGCTCTAGTTAACATCAACATCTTTTTAGAGGCTCAGTGTCATAGACACACTATTTTCAGACTCATTCTAAATGCTTGTACAGAGTAATAAAGAATGCCTCTACAGATATTACATTGGCTACTAGGGGAAAAATGATACAGTCATTGTTTTATGTGTTTCAAAAGTTAAATAACAATGACAGCGACACAACTGTTGGATCGTATCACGTGAACACTATGAATGTAAAATCTGTGTGAAAGACTATTTCTCTCTATCAGTTATATTGCTGCAGGACCAGTCCTTTATGCCAGATGGTGTTTTTAAGTTAATGAAAACTATTAAGGCACATTATCTATTTATCACAAACTCATCAAGGACAGAGGCTATGAACTTTAAATGATGATTAAATGCAACAATTTAAATAGCTGATTAATTAATAGGACAAAATACTTTAGCAACAGAAAAGTCATTCACATGCTTCTAGTTATTATAAAACTGTGCCTAAACCTTAGCAAGGGCATATATTTATTTAGGCCTACTAATCAACTGAGGACAAAATATAGGATTATTGTTTCATCACTCTATAGCCTTCTCTCTTCTGATCTCAAAGATTGGGATTGTTTCCCCACACCAAAAAAAAAGAGAACCAACACTATAGTTTAATCTTTTTATTTAATGGCTCTGAGTGAAGACTTGTGTGGCAGTTTGAGTTGTGATCAAACTGGTGAGATTGTTGCTGGTAATGTCTGGTGTCTGTGGCTCCATATCTCTCAACAAATCCTGGTCCATCAACCAACAGAACACGCTTCAGCGAGACCATGATACTTAACCATCCACTTAACAAGATGGCACAGCAGCAGCAATTAGAGAAAAAAAGGGCTGAGAGTGCCTATCTATCTTTGAACTATTGCTTAACTGCATTGCAGCAGAAGACCCACTTAATACACATGATGGCAGATAAGCCATCTGAAATTCTGAGGCCATAAGTTGAACATAAAAGCTCTGCTATTAGAGGGTCTATGTTGTCGCTGTAGATCCAGCAATATGCAGTACGCATTGCATTAATTTCTGCATCAGAATTATTGACAAGGATTTTTTTTAACTGTCAAGTTGAATCTTCTGTAGATGTTCAATAAGATGAAACAAAGCTGCGAAATATAAAATCATTAATCGTGCATTTAGCTCTTTTGATTCATTGTTGAATTACTGGTGTTAATAGTTTTTGATTGATTTTAAAGAAAATAATGGGGGAACTGCACTGCCCCCTCCCCCACCAATCGCATGCTTTAGAGACCACATTTGAAATGTCCAAGTAAAGGTCATAATATAGTAATGAAGGTGATTGCAAATTGATTATTTCAAATCAATTTCTCCACCTGTCACCCAGGAGAGCTACAGGCACCATCCCATTGTATTCTGCTGTCTTCCCTTTCATCTTACAATTTCTGATTTACCACAGAATCATTTAACTTGACAATGACTTTAGAAGTATGACACCCAACTCAGCGCCTCTCTTGATGTCAATCATAACAAATGTAGTTTAGATTGGTGGTGGTGGTGGGGGGAAGCTGACACAGGCACACCTCTCAAGACAACCTGACATCCATATCCTCTTCAGTCATCTTTTTCTTGTCTGCCAAAATCCCAAACCAGTGAACCTGTCAAGAAAAAAACAGTTTCACCGGCACTATCACCACCTTTCCCCTGCTCATCTGTTCCTGTCGCAGGTCACAAGGACTGGACCGATCTAACACTTTCTAATCAAGCGGTCACCCTTTATCATCTCCAACTGACAGCTTTAAGTAGCCATAAATAAGCGTGGGCCAAGCTCCTCATTTGTCATGTGAGGCCCTGCTTGCTGTATATCTCCCCCTTTAGAGACCATAGCTCTTCTTTACAGCTCCTGCCTTAAGTAGGCAATGCTGGGGAATGATGGCAACAAATAATCCTATGATAATAATGGACCTTTGCTCCTCAATGATGATGAAAGCAACTCCCTCATAAAAATACCTTTTTTAAGCTTTCATTTTATTAAACAACAGAGCCCCCATTAGCATCACAGAATTTATTTTGTGGTGGGCCGCTGTGGGAAATTTCCAGCCTGCCAGGAAAAAATATGTAATTACATTTATGTGTCACCCTGTGCCTTACTGGAGAAATTTCCTAGCAGTACAAATTCCATTCTCATTATTTTTCTGGTTTCAAGGTTTCAAACTCAGGTAGGTAAATGCTGGTAAATGATCACACAAACCACCACCCACAGCCTAACTTCAAACAGCATTTGAATAAGAAATGACTTTGTACAAAAAGTGTCTCACCAATAATGGATTTCATTTAATAGTAATTGAAGTAATTTAAACCTTATCTTTAGACGTATAAAGTTTAATCAGTGCTCCATAGTTTGCACTATATGTTGCGTTGTCTGTGTGACATATAGTTTAGGCATCAGACCTTACACATCATTGGTGAGACAGTCTGAAATTAACAGTGCCTCCATAGTCATTCATCTTAAAAAAAGTGTCATACAATGCTTAGTAATTAGTTTTTTGTAACATTGCCCATTCTTAAATGTTGTGTGGCGAAATCACAGATACGAATTATATTGACTATTGAGCCCCACTCCCACAATACATGGGTACAATCTCCATTAGTGCTTCAAGAGAACTGGTAATGGATGGATGAATGATCATTTTTAATTAAAAAAGTAAAGTATATTTATATTATTTAATTTAAAAAGTTGCAACTGCATTCATTTGGAAGCATGTTAGTCTTCTGTCTGTATGAAAATAATGAAATGAAAGTGTAATTTACTGACCAACATCACAAACCGAAGTTGATGTGTGTGTTCTGGAATAAGGGGGGGAAAGAAACAAAGCAGAGTGCTCTGCTGTGTTGTTACTATTATGTCTCCAGCAGTGGAGAACATCCTCTCTGCTGCAACGTTAAAGGCGCCGGCCTTTTGAAATGAAACTGACTTTGGATTGACTTATTTTCTTCACCTGACCAGAGTTGGCTGGGAGTTTTGTAAAGTGCTGCAGTGTGAGTTGGTCAGCTGGTCTCGTTTGTTTGTGCTGGAGTTCGTGCTCCACTCCCGTAACGTTAGCTAGTCTCTGGGTGATGGGGTATCAACAAAATACTTCTCTTTCATCATGCAAAGCTAATTATTGAGTTAATAAATCCTACATGCGCTAAAATTCTTGCCTTTTTTAGAGATGAACCAGAAGACAACTCTAGCGTGTGCACGCTGTACATCGTCCGGGTCTAGGAACTAAGCATGTACAGCAGTACATTACTTTGCCTGATAACACATAGCGTGGCCCTATATATGACATTTCCTAATATTTTTCTCCCATAACTATCAGAGATTTAAACATGCAGCTAGAAAAGGCAAGAAAAAAGAAAGGGAAAGGAAGAAAAATGTCACTTAATTCACAACCACCCTGAGGGTTTTCACAACTCCTCACTCCCTTTTTCTCCTCATAGTCTGCGAGTCTGCAGAAATTATTCACAACACAGAGCCCATGCTGCTTCTGCATAATCCCCCGGAATACAGTTATTGCAGACAATACATTATACAAAATGTATGTTATGTATCACATATACAATATATACTTAGCATATATACTTAGCCACAAAACACAATATTTGATCTGTGGGTTTATACTGTAGGTCTGCATAAGCACCAAAGTGGCATCAACAAATGTTTGTATTTTTTGTTTTGTTCATCATCAACCTTCATCAGAAATCATTCATGCATCAGCAAAATCATTTTGCCACTAATAATGATTAGTGCTTATTGCTGAGATATGATGAAGCTTTTTGAGAATACAGTTGACTGTTGAAGTAGGATTGCCATGACTTCTGTTCCTGCAGACAACTGTTTACATGGATGGGATGAGTATAGTTTTATGAAATCTGTCATATGTGGTAAGAACTTTTTCATAAACCTAAAATAGGTCATTTCATGGTCAGGGTCACTGTATGAAAGCAATGCTGTACATTAGGCTGAATAGTATTCAATTGTGGACATACAGAGGGATTGTTTAATATTATTTCCAGTGGCCATAAACTTGAAGTGGTTTGCATGAGGAATTTCACAAGAAAGTAGTAATCATCCGAGACAACTCCACTGGATTACCTCCTGTTGAAAAGCAATTTATGAAGTGGATGGGTGCCCAGGTCTTAGCCCCATGAGACACCTTCGGCATGCACTGCTGATCGCAGTTGCAAATTAAAGAATAGAAAGGTGCCCACAAGGTTGTATGTTCTCTGGATGTCTCTGAACTCTCTAAGACCTATTTAAAAAATGTATTTCAAACTCGTGACTAATTAGAGGTAAAGGTGCTGTTGATTTTTAAAATGTTATATATTGAGGTAATAATAGATAATTGCTGATAATTGGTTCAAAATGGATTTTAATGGAACGCATACGTGCCACCTTGACACCTGTACACAGGAAAGAGCAGTTGATTTACAGTACAATATATGCCTGGTTCCATATCTATCTGCTACTGCATACAGATAACACTGACAATAGTGCACAGAATATTCCCTGGCTGCGATTACTGCGATTCCCACAGGGAGTTTTGTTTTTGACTCACCCAGTGTTAGATGCCTTTCTAACTGGACTGACAGGCAGAGGAGTATGGAAGTAAATGAGACTGGATAAGTTAAGCGGGTGAACTGTGGTCTTCAATATCTTGGCAAAAGGAGAGTCTAATATAACGGAAAGTTTCACACCTAATATCAAAACTTTCAAGACAACAAACACCGGAGGTTTGAAAAAAGTCACCTCCACAGGCTTAAAGAAGTGCAACTGATAGTGTTACTGTTAATGTTACCTATACATGGACAAACAATGTATTTTGTCGTTTAATTTGGAGGACTTGTTGATATTTCTGTGCTACATCTTGTTTGTATGAAAAGTACTATACAAAAAGTTTGATTACGTAGTTGTTTTCCATTTTTTATGATTGTGCACTCACTGGTAGTTTTGGTTTAAAGGAACTTGAAAAAATAAAGAAAAATACAATCAATAAAAACTCATTGAACATGCACATCAATAGCACCGTGTTAACAATGTAAACATTGTTAACACTGTGCTACATTACAGATAAATACAAAACTGTAATAATGAGCCTTTTAAAGGTCCAGTATGTAGGATTTAGTGGCATCTAGTGGTGAAAATGCAGTTTGCAACCATTTGAATACTGCTTGCCTCACCCTCCTGTTCCAAGCGTGTAGGAGAAACTACGGTGGCCATGAAACAGTAGAAACATGGCGGTGCAACATGGCGACCTCCATGGAAGGGAACCTGTTCTCTCTGTAGATATAAATGGCTTATTCTAAGGTAACGAAAACACAGCGATTCTTATTTTCAGGCAATTATATACTATTGAAAACATGCTTATAAATATTATATTCCATTTCTGCCAATAGCTCTTCCTAAATGTTACATACCGGACCTTCAAAATATAAATTTTACAAGGGCCACGAAGCGAGCAGCCTGTTGCTAACGGCAAAAGCGGTAATGATTCTGAATGTGTTGGAACAACCAGCAAGACGACTGAACATTTTGTTAATTTATTTTAACACAGTATAGCATCACACAAGTTTCATTGTTCAAAACATGGGAATAAATAACTTCACAAAAACACATACTTGCAGACTTATCAATATGATGGATGATAACGTTACTTACAAATTAAATCGCTACAAACTCGCCCCTCTGCTGCTTCATGCCTCTCCTGTCCTCGGAGTCAGAGTCCTGGTCAGAGCCGCTGTAAATCACCTCGGTACTGTATTCCCTGTTGTCAAACTGGCCCCCGTCGGTCTCGGAGGCTGTGTTCGGTCCCGGTCCGGCCGTTTTTAAAGGGAGTGACTTCCTGTAACTTTCTCTTACAAGAGAAACGGTCCGTGTTGCAACAATCCCCCTGATAGTTTTGTTAGTTTGATAGTTGATAGTTGATAGTTTTTTCTACGGCTATCTGACTAATGAAAACGTGGTCGACTAAGATTCTTCTCATCAACTAATGGTTTAGTTGACTATTAGGGGGAGCCCTACAAAACATTCTCTCTTGGTAGAGCAATAAGTTATAAGCAATAAGCTGAGATGTTGAGGAATCAAGCACACCTGCACATGAATGATCAGAAACCTGGATACTATTTTCATCATGTATACAGGGATAAGAATAACCCGGTTTTTCATGTCTTGTGTAAATGCAATATCCAGAATATGATCAAAACCAGGATAGACTCAAAACCAGGATACTAATATGCATGTAAATGCACTCAGTGTTTGCAACTTTGTTTTATCAACAGATCACAAAGACATGTCTGAGTATACTGTGAGGTTCGTGATATGAATTGTTTTTGCAGGCCTAAAAGATTGAGTGATTGCTATCTTTAAGCCCAGCTGCAGCAGAATGGTAAATTAATCCCTGCTAAAGCTAACAATGAGGTTTTGCACAATCAAAGTGGTTGGAAATATTTTAATGCCTGGATTAAATAGCTGAACATCTATTTTAAAATTCATAACACGGTGCACATCTAAAATGTATACAAAAACGATGTAGTACCGATGTATACCACCAAAGATCCTAATAACAAATGTCTGTTTTGTTGTCAGAGTATGGTAGTTATAATAAGCATTGTCTGGCTTTTAAACCATCAGCCCACAAACTTTGCTCAAAGTGAATGAGTTTGTGGATTGTGACAGGACTGAATAGAAAATAGTAATTGTGACTCAGTGATTCATAGTGAAGTTCAAAAGTAGGTTCTCTCCACATTTAATAGATGGCACGTTGGATTTTTTGAGTGGAGGTTAAATGAATTCTGATTGCACTCTACTGACTGGCAGACAAATGCCTCCATCTATGGGTCAGGTGACTACATCCTTCAGAATAAATCGACAGAAATGATATGCTGCTGGCATTCAGCAAGAGCACTTCAGAAGCAGCAGGGGAATGTGTTTTGTGGCCTCCCTGTCACTTAGAGTGGGTGCCTCCTCTACAGCCCATTTACCTCTCATCTTGGTGTGATGGGTTGGAATGCAGACCTAGTTTCAGCAGAATCAGTCACTTAAGTTACTTGTGCTTGATGCTGACTCATATGTGTGCTGTCAAACTTAATGTAGTTTGTGTTAATATTGGTATATAAAGGATACTCATGACAAAATAATCCTTTTTTGTTAGTTACACTGCGACGCAATGTTATTTTCCATCTTGATAACATAAGATGAAACTGATTTAAATTGATTAGATGGGCATCAGTAATTATCTTCTCAGATAACTGATTAGTAATCTGAGACAATAGTGTCTGTCTGCCACTTCATTGTGTGTGTTATTATTATTGTCTCAGGGCTGACTTTAATTTACTTTACTCACCTGATGAGTCCCCTTTGGTTTCCTCAGCAATAAGGGAAACCGTTTTGGCTCAATCTTTCAGTAAACCAACGTTGACAAATATTGAGTGAGAGATCAATAAAGATGATGGTTTGTGATTTTTCCTAACCTTCTCTCCGTAATATCTTTTCTTTGTTTCAGTTTAAATACATTTGTGCTACAAATGCATAGCTAAGGGACTTAAAACTGCAATACAGTCTCATAAAGTTTTGTGAAATTAGTACAAACATGTTGTGGACACAAATTATGTGAGCATTACAATCTTCCACCACTTACTGGACATGTTCTATCAGTTTTGCCATGTGAAAAGTAAAACAAATTTGGTGAAGAGTAGGATTTAGGGTTTATGTTAGGATTGTGGTAAATGTATTACTTATGATTGAAAACAAACAAACGACTAATTATTACATATTAAAAATATGTATGCCCATCTATCACCTAAACCAGTTGTGCAATCCTGCCTCAAAGGAAAATGAAACAGTGTGGTGTCGTTCTGCCTGATTTGCATCCAAACTTGACTTCTTGTTTTATATTTCATCTTCTCAATTTGTCTCTGGCAACAAAACCGACGCAAACCCTTGCAGTGTTTTACTGGCGGGCTATTGTCAGTCTGACGAAGGCCTAAAGGTTCTGGTAGACTTTAGTTCAATTGCTGTCAGTTAAGCAGTTGGAACCCATATTTTCACCACACGTCCCTCGGTTGCCAAGCCTGGGAACGAGGCTTTCTTTTTCCTGGTTCCTTTGATTTTTGTTGAAAAAGGAAGAGAGCTAATAGTATAGCATTTCACAGGTTTGTTCAGTGTCTACATGAAATGTAAAGACACTTGGATGAGTTTCACAGCACTGTGAGAGAAACTGAACCTGTGAACTTTTAATAACACAGCCATATATGTTTATTTGTTTGTAATGGCTTTTGATATATAGCTTGATCATCAGACTAAACTTGTCATTAGCACTTGTTATTTTGCACTTCATTCATTCAGCGTGATATCGTGTTAATTTTAGCCAATTTTCTGTAGGACAGGGGGGTAGGGTATTTTGTTGTGTTGATGGGTAGCAAATGACATATCCATTCATAGCTAGCCGGCTAATTTGTTTTCTGCATAGCTGAAAGATGATGTCCTCATTCTTTATCCCACCTACAAAGCTCTGAAGAAGACTGTTTCTCTAACTGGTGGAAAATAGCTGTCAATAAGCACCAATAACACCAGGCCTATTTGAATTGTTCCACCCATTGTTCTTTAAGTCAAATTAAAGCAAACCTGTATTCTATGGAATATATTTTCATTACAAAATTGTTTTTAAATGTGACTTATGTACCAAATATTATTTATTGGACACCAGGACCCAACTCTGTATTTTTAGAAGTTTGCTAATCTGCTTTGACAATGCAATTTACAGCCTTTGACAGAGTAATTCTGACTGGAGATGTCAACATCCACGTTGCTAATCCTGTTGTTCCAGAGCAAATTAATTCATTAGTTGAGTAAGCTCTTTTGATCTCACCCAGCGTTTCTGATCCTACGCATAAACATATACACTAGACTCGTTTAACTCAACCAACCACATCTATCTTTGAAGCAAGAAAACAAATCCACCAAAAAAGCTGTTTGTAAAGTACATTGCATTGATAGGTCAATTTTGTTGTCATCATCTTGCTCTACATAACTGTACTTTACAGGTTATTTGACAACAGTTATAACTTCATGAAATATTCCAGTCTATAACTGGATAAACTGAAATTAGCCTCTCTCAGTACATTAAAGTAACCTTGAGCTTATCCGCTTATCATTCCTTAATTCCTTTCACTTTTGGATGACACACTACCCCTTTGCCACAAGTTCAGACACTAACAAATCATGTAATCAAGTTTATCCTCTTAGTGAACATCCTTTGTGTAGCTGAGGCAATAAGATAGCTGCTACATGTATTCTGGCCACTGAATGTGTTCTTGACGCCAAAAAGAAGAGAGGGGATCTTAGATGAACCTGGCTAGTACATTGTTATGTATCCTCAGTAAACCAGCTACCGTAGCAACAAACTGATAAAGAACCACCTCTAAATAATTTAGTAGGCTGTACAGTATCTAGGACAAATTTGTCAATGTATCTTAAATTTGATATTTTTATGTTTTGGGGCATTTTATCACTTAAACTCTACTGTTCCACCTTGTCAGATTTGTTTGCATCAGCAAGAAACAATGTGATTCCAAGTATGAGGATGAACACTTTCATTTCAATCATGTTCCTTGTCACAATTAATTGGCTGTGACTAGCACTGAGAGTTTTGATCCTTACACCTCATAGTGGTGCAAGACCATTAGTGGTAGACTAGCCTCAATGTAAAGTTGTTAGGGAGCATGCCTGCGTTTTAAACTTGATTTTAAACTAAAATATTCTCTTAAAGTCAGACATGTTGAATATGACTTGATTTTATGTATTTTGATGCACTTGTTAATTCCCACTTGTTAAGGGTTGTTACTTTGAAGAAAAGAGAAGCAGGAAAAATTGCTGAGCTTGAATGGACCCGTCAGTTAACTCCTAGACTGCAGGTACACACAGAGCTCTGAGTCAGCCACAATTGAAATAGCTGACTGCTACTGGAGTCAGCTTAGTAGGTTTTAAACCAATGTAGGAAATAGCTATATAATTCTAAGGTATCGTGTCACTGCTGAAGACAATGAAAGCGTCAGAAAATGTGTTGTTTTCCAATACGTTAATATATTTTTGCTGAGAAACCATATAGCTGCTGTTGGATGTTAAGAGTGGGAGGAGTCAGCTCTTGTTAATCAGTTTAAACTGAATTAAACTAGAAAAGTTATTTTTTAATTTAGTAACCCAAAGAAAAAAGGGGTGTTTGGGCTGCTTCATATAAACAAACCAGAAAGTCACATTTTGATTTAATTTAAGAATAGCTTCCAGCCTTGTATTGAAAAGCCTTTTGCCAAGACTTAAATTTACAATATAATTAAAGCTGTTGTTCACCTGAGTCAACTATTTTGTGGATGAATATTAAAAAAAAATTCTGACAGTAGAAAAGTCTTATTAACAAGGTAGCTAAAATTAGACCTAGCTGTGGAAGTTATTTTGTAAAGTTAACAAGCTGCATGGTGAAGAGAAATAATCACATTGGTATCTGAATGAAGCAGACTGATTTTGGTGATTCCCTGACTTTTCATCTAGTGGTCGACATTTTTTATTTTTGTGACATCAAGCACATCTGAATCCTAATGACCTGTCACTACCCTGGCTTTTCCTCTAGCGCTACCATATGGCAAACATGGTCAACATTATAACGGCTTAACATCAGCATGTTAGTGCCATTATATAACTTTCTGATGTTAGCCTCACAGAGTTGCTTGGGTGGCTGTTGATTTAATCTTGTGTTCCTCTACCTGTGATTTATAAATATTTGACTTTGTACTTTTGTAACACCTCCATAATCTTTTATTCTTTACATATATTCACCTGGTAAATTCCCAGTACTCACTGTAAGGTAACAGGTAAAAGAAAGGGTTAATGGTAAATTTAACTGTCCTGGGTAAAAGTGCCACAGAAGTATCAAAGTAAGAAAATGTTTTTCCTTCTCAATTTTCAGTATTAAAGCAAATATTCCCTTCTCAGGGGTGTACAGGACAGAGCTGCCAGTCAGAGCATAGTAATGTAAAGAATAAATGCTGAGGAGCACAGGGAGTTCAGTCAGTCAGTCACGCATTCTGCGATTAATTGCCACTGGACTGGCTTGGAGGGCCTTACAAAGCAAACACGCCCGATAGAAAACCCTTAATCTGTCGCTTTCAAACCTACAGTAGGTAGGGTAATTAGACCAAAATGGAGGAATGCCCTAGACAAGATCATGTCATGAGGGACCAAGAGATGCCAATGCAAGACGCAACCGTTTTCTTTCATTTTAACTACTGTGACCTTACAGGACCTCAGCCTGTTTTAATGCATTGGACCTAATTTCTGAACACAGTACTGAGCTTTTTGTGTTTTCCTTCACTTGAAAACAACGTTATGCAACAATAGCATTTCTATTATTGTGACATCTAGAGAGCAATGCTGATGTCCTGAAATATTGATTACAGGAGAATTTTGTGCTCAGCATTTATTTAAAGCTGTACAAAAATATGCAGCCACTTGCTTCATTGCTTGGATGGGATCGTTGGGAGCAGATGCGAGAGCCAAATAATTCATGTTCACTAACTGGGCTTCAAATATTTAAAAAAGGCTACATGAGTCACGGCTTGTGACAGTGTAAAATTTCCTTATAATGACGCAGTATTAGTATTTAACTTCTGTTATCAGGGCACAAAATTAGCACCAGCCACCAGCCAAATGCTGGTAAAATATGCAAGTGGTAGGGTAGTGTGATAAAAAACTTATGATGAAACTTAATAAAGCCTTAAAGCAAAAAGCTCTTTTTGTGTATGTTCATGTGGGTCTCAGGGAATGAGGTTCAACACAGATATTGATGCAGTATCATGTCAGTATTCTAGCCAGGCTGGAATATGGTCATATTTTAATTTCAGATTGAATTGTTCCTCGCGAATCATAATGAGCTTTGTGGGACTAATGACTAATGTGATGTTTTTGCTCTCTTTCTTACCTCTTTTCCCTTGTTCTCTTTACCAAAGGGTGAGCTGTTCATAAAAAAACAGACTTGTGTGTGTATCATTATATATTATAGTTTGAAACTGAGATATATTGGCACATTGAGGCAGCTATATTTAGATACATGAGTCCATCTGGGCACTTGGCTAAAAACTTTGTGTTAAGAAAACAAAATGTAATTTAAGTCAATAATTTCTCCAAAATGGATGTGCAATGACTTTATACATATTTTGAACCACACTTCATGTCCATAGGAGAATTTACCTTTTAATCATTTTTTTCACAATCAAATCCAAAAACATCTAAATCAAATCCAGTCACATATTAGGCACATGTCACATATTCAAATGCATGATATATAAGATTCTGTCATTGGTTATAAAAAGAAAAAACAATACAGTATGTAAAAGGTTTTCTCTATTTGGATTTGAAAGATAAAGTGCCTCCATTGAAAGGTGATATTCAATATCAAATCAATTGCAGGAAGTCCTTCTATGTGTTTTTCTAAATAGGTAAATCTACGGAGACCTGGAGCAGATGGTTTATAGCTAAACAGAAATGTCACAGCATGAATATACAACCATTTTATTGGAGCTGCTGAAATGATATCAAGGGAGGAGAGGAAAGCTGCATTGTTCACCCGGGCCAGAGCAATGGAAGTCCAGAGAGACAGTTTTTCATCCTGTCTTGTGGCACTGTGCACCAGCAGGTTCATAATAGCTCTGCTTAATGAGGGCTATGATATACCTCCACCACTTTATTGGCAGGACTTGGATTCTTTCCCTGTGCAGAAAGCCATTATTCACTATAAAAGAAGCCCTGGCTCCAAACAAGACTAATGCACTGCATCTGTGAGGACAAAAAAATCACATATATGAAAATAGAAACAGGAAATTCAATTTACTTTGCCATTCTTATATACCAAATAATGTAAAAAGGAGTACTTGTACTGTAAGATGATGGGTTAGGAGCTTTGGTAGTCTGTCCAATGTGAAGTTATTGTAAACTGATTACATCACTGTGGCGAAGTGACCGCTGTCTCCATTTTGATAGCCATTTGTGCTTATTATGTGACCTTTTACTACGAGCCGAGAAGTAGTACAAGGTTCATCATTAAAACTTATGTCAGCTCAATTTATGTTAATTATTAATGTTAAAATACCCTCTGCTCACCGGTCTTTCGAGCGGACAGGCTGTTAAAACCATTCTAAAAGCATGTGTTTTATGGTAGGGCCATATTTTTTCACAGTAAAAACACCATCACTAAGACTCTTTTCTGATTCGCTTCAATCTACAGGCACAATTGGCACACATGTCATTTACTCAGTAACATTATTAACTAACCTGTAATGAAGTGTTTGCCACAGAGGTACACGTATTGAATGGGTGGGTCCCACAGTTTACCATTTTCATCTTGTCTGTGGATGGCCTGAAGCCACAGATCTCGTCTTTTACTGTCCTTCGCTCTTCGGGGGAAAAAAAAGAAATTGTAAACTGGGGTTTATTTTTTGTTTTGCTTGACGTGCAAAATGTGACGCAGCAGCTTTAAGGCATGGTGCCACTAGTTTTTTCAATGTGGCGCTGGCACTTATACAGCGATTGTTTTCACCCAAAAGGGGACGTGGTCGTTCTGAAGACAGGAAAGTGATGTATGCCTGCTCTCATCTATATGAAATCATAAAACAAATTATAAAGTTAAGGTCTAGTTTCTAAAAGGCAAACGATGAAAAAACAAATCAAGATCACATGTAATCAAGTATGCAGGATCGAATTAAGGCCAAAGATGAGAAATTAATTTCTATAGTGAAGAGTGCAAGATTAGGATCACCCAAATTAGCTATGTTAAGCAAGGTAGATGTCTATTTTCTGCTGAGTCTACAGTAGGTTTCTTTGTTCCTGTATGCTTAGCTTTAGGTGGCATGTGTGTCTTCATTTCTTGCTGTGCTGTCTTAAGCCCCAAGTGGGAGTCCTGTTGTGTGCCATTGTGGGTTGTATTTGATTTTGCAACATGTGGTGAGACATTTCATCTTCTCATCTTTCCTGGAGTTCAGGGCCATGACAGGCTTTGCAAACACACTCTAATCCACCACCAGTGACACAATGGACTCCTGATCCTTCGTATATCCCTTTGAACAACAATAAATATGATCCCCGAGAGATCAGACAAAACCTTCTGGAAAAGACTGAAACCCACGTTCTTTTACATTTTTCCCTTTCTTTTTCTTTAGAAGTAATTCAGTGCTAATCAACATGTTGTCCAAGTGCAGGTATGCAGTTGCTGTCGCTGGAGACTTGTATTACATTAATTATCACTTTTTTTTCTTTTCACACAAGGCATTTCAATTTTGTGTGATTTATTGCTTGCTTCATCCCTGTTTAACATGGACTGAAGGCTGCTGAGTGAATATAAAGATTTAGACATTAGCTTTTATTGCAAGAAATACATCTTATGGTACATTAGATTTACCACAGGAAACCTAAATCATGGGGTCTAAAAATGGGATGAATGCCACTGAAATGCATATACTTCATCAATAATCTACTCAACAACCTGTGGTTATTCCTATAGAGGCTAAAATAATTCATTAGATAAAACAGCATTCTTATAGATATTGACTGTTGTTTTGAACTGCGTAAATGAGAATTTTAATTTTGACATAAAACCCACTCTGTTCAGGCCTTCACATAGAACAATAGTGAGTTCAAACAAATCAACACATTTGATACAGAAATAACATTATAATAAACACAAATAATACAGTCTACCTGGGAGGTATAGATATGGAATTATAAGGTTAATTAGATCTTTGCATTAAGATGTAATAGTTCAAATAATAAAAAATAGTCAAGAATAATTATGTAAAGGGTTTAAATAGACTTCACTGAGAAGTTCAAATTTATTTTAGCTCTTCTATCAACATTTTTCTATTTGAAAGCCTTTAAATGTCTCATTTCCTGTACGTGTAGAAGGTTATGTTGCCATGAGAAATAATTTCTCCTGCTGTTTAAAAGGATTAGGTTGCAGCTTATCAGCATGAAATTGGAAGAATCAGATCTATTTCTCAAGGTTTGCTTTTGTCACTGCGTGTAGTTTCAATATACAGTTACCACACATTACTCATTTGCAGTTTGTGTCATGCTGAGGAGCATTAGAATATTGTCAATTTGTCCCTCCTGCTGATAAAGCCTGTGGAGAAGGTTCCTATTTTCAAATATCTAATAAATGCACTAAAAATAGATGGATTGTCACATACTGTAGGTTGTTGTTCTTCTCAGTGGTGTGTTGTCCCAACAAAGAACAACTCTACACTGGTTTGTTTGTGAAAACTAGACATATTTCATGTTGAGTTTCAACCCAATATAATTTCTAATTATTTTTGATACCAAATGTGATTCTCCTAATTATGCTGATGAACTGGTGTACTGTTATACACCTTACTTCAGAGAATAAAGGTTTAAGCCAGGTTGCTCTTGACAGAGTGACAGAGCGATCGGTGTCTCTTTTAGTCTTTGTGGTTTTATAATTGGGTCTGGTATTGTATTCTGGAGGATACAGGTGTGCTCGGCGTGTGGAAATGATTCACATTTATTGAAAGTGAAGATTGCTGCATTATGTTTGTCTTCAGATATGTACATTTAATGAAGCACCATACAATAATAGGTCATGACTGAATGATTTGCAGGAGCAAAATCTATTTTAAAAAATAGAAAATATTTTCCCCACAGAAAATAGCTCCTTTAGAGGTCACTTCATAGCTTCAAAATACAGTGCATACTGACATGTTTTACTCCTCAAAGTCAGCCTTTAGAGTGCGTAAGCTAAACATTGTCCTCATTAATAATGTATTATACCTTCCCTAAACATTTCCTTACAATAACCTTATTTCGGGGAAAAAAGATCTTTGATGGAGCAAGGTCACTAATTGTAATACTTACAAGGGCATTTTGCACTGCGCTTAATGTGTTGCATAGACCTTGTCCACCTTTTATTATATCACCTTTAACCATCACCCTCCATAAGCTCTCTTTGACCATTTATATTGTTATAAAGCTACAACAAGATTCACAGTTAGAAACACTGCTTGATTATATTTAGACAAAATGTGAGTTCAGGGAGAAGATTAATTCTGCCGTCCCAGCAGAGGAGATTCTTGTCATGGTAATCTTTGTCAGCAGAAGAAAGGCCAGTCACTGCGTTCTCTGTGTTGACACAGCATGGTGATTACAGCAGTTTTACTCCGACTGCAGATGCCAAAATGTATTGAGGAATAATCTCCAGGGCAAGCTCATATTCTTCTAATAGATATGTCAGCATAGCACAGACAGGACAGGTGGTAGACAGAAATGCAAACTGTTTCACTGGGTGGCAGCCATGCAACTTACATGCAAGCTGTTGCATGCTGACAGTGAATAACTGCTCCATATACAAAGCCGTTATTGTGGTGTACAGCAGCACTCCAGGAGGACTTTTTGTGGTTGGCCATGAGGAGTTTTTCATTTTTCTTTTTGTTCCATTTTTATTTCTTGGTGTATTCATTTCCTATATTCATTTAATTTACTCTCAAATGAAAAACCACACCTCTGCTGATGAAAGTCTGATTATACACTGCTCCCCTTGGTAAGTGAATTACTAACCATAAAGACAAATGGCAGCAGATGCTCTGCCGAGGAATGGCATAGTGTTATTGGATGTTTATTGGAACAAGAGAAAGAGAGAGAGATTCAAAGGGTAGGGTGGTTAGAGTTATTCTGCACAGTACTGCTCTTTAATCATCATTTCAAGGCAATTCACCAACTGGTGGTGATCAATAGCTGATTTCACCCTACAATGGCATCATACCAAAGCATTGTTTGAGCCTGACACGTCTTAAAGTTATCAGTGGGGGAAATCTGTTGATCCTTTAGCAGTAATTCACAGCAAATAATAAATCCATTTAATAGTGTGAAGAGCTGTCAGTTACATTTTTTTATTTCTATAAACTCTTAAGTGAAGTCAAGAACCAAACTTTTTAGGGCAAATGAGTAATAATAAGAAATAAACAGAAATGCTTTGATCTACTTCTTGTAACTGTATATGCAATGATACAGCTACATGCTTTATTTCTCCAGATCAAACATTAGAAGCAGGAAAAGTGACAAATTGAGGCAGCAAGGTTATTTCATTAGACAGACGAGAGGGGAAGTAAATTCCACACCGGTGTCTCACATGAAAAATATCATCTACTTTCCCGAAGTAATTACTTGGATCTGAATCTACTTGAACAAAACAGCCCTCATATTTATAGATTTCAGGATTTGTACTATTTCTCTACTGTCGCAGAAATTGATGGTATTGGACATGCACATTAGTTGCACAAATGAAATCTAACTCATTTCTGCTCTGTGGACAAAACAGAGGAGATCTCATAAACGATTCAAACTGAGTGCTGATGAAAAGTAAAATGATCCCTGAGTACAGTTAACCTCCTTCCACTGGCGCATGACCTCACAAGTTATGAATGTTTCTCAGGGGTAAAATTTCAGCAGAATGTGTTATCTATTTTCAATCCTAATCAACACCTAAGTACACTGGGGGTAGACTGTGAAACATTCGTGAAACAACAGAGGCAACACATCAGTAAATGCTAAATACTTGAACAGTTTCATGGTAACTCTGTATAGTCTTGATAAAAGAACTTTTGTATTACACATCACTCATGTGTGTGCCTTGATGTTCTCTGAATAATAAAGGGAGAACACTTGTTTAAAATGATTTCTACCCAGATTTTCTGTTCAAAAGTTGTTTCCTGATCCAAGAAGACAGTGTTAACCGCAGCTTACAGTAAATTTGGTCCTTCCAAACATTTTTGATGAAGGATACAAAATGGCCTCACAATGGGTTGGGTTGTGTAGGGGAGGGTCTGTGTCTCTGTGACATAAAGTGGAAGCAGAGCTTATTGATGAATGGGAGAAGGTGTGATTTAAAATTTGAACAGACCAGTTTTCACACTGTATCTACCTCTATCTACATACACTGCCTGAGATTGTCTGGTGTAGACGGGCCTTCCACGACACATCAAGCATGATGGAGGGACCACAACCTTCATGCAGTGATCCAAATGGTTGGAGGCTGCTCATTAATATAGATAGGGTTTTTATAGGAATGGCTGTTGGGCTAAATTATTCAGAGAGTTCAGGGAGACATATGGGCTGGCCCCTTCCGTTGCACAGCTAACTGAACACGTAAATACCTACTGTGGGGCAGGTGAAGCAATGGAATGAGCAGGGAATCTGGTGTATATGAGAAGAATAATGGCATAAAGTCTTGACAGTCCTAAATCATGAGCTGTAATAGTGTCACCAGGGCAGCAACCATATACACATACACACAAAACACAGTAGCCACTTTTGTGATAGACAGGCAGCATGTGTGTGATATGTATGTGCACATGTGATGCATACAAATAATTTTAGTGTTAAAATGAGCAGTATATTGGCCAGTCCAACCTTAAATATTGTTAGAGAATCCTGTTAGATGATGATGTGCAAACCAGACTGCGAGGCAGGACAGAAAAAGGCTGCACAAACAGCTGTGGAGACTGGTTAAAAATAGCAGCAAGAATAATACTAAATTCCTGTCAGGGCATGTACACATTTGATTGACATCTCCTCACAGATGACAGACTACTGCAAATCTACAAACACAGACTCCACAGTGTTGTAATAACTTGGCTTTTCATCTACCTGACATGCACACAAATGCACATGCAGTAGCTTATACAGACACACACACACACACACACACTGATGTGCATACTTGGAGATAAATGATGGGTCTCATCCTGTGATCGGGTCCATTAAGTCATCCTGTCAGTGTGGGTATGCTGTTATTATTGTGCGAGGAGTGATGGCAATGTACACATGATTCTGTCCCTTGTACTGTAATGTGAAGTTATACTGTCTTGGAATGGGTTTTTTTCCAGTGGTGGAGGAAGTATTACGATCTGTTACTTAAGTAAAATTAGCAATAGTACAATATAAAAATACTCCATTACAAGTAAAAGTTCTGCATTTAAAAGCTTAAGTAAAAGTACAAAAGTATTCTTGGCGAAATGTACTTAAACTATCAGAAGTAAAATGACTGAATATTATTACATATCATATTATTGTATAGTTAGCTGTTATAAAATATCAACAAAAACTGAAGTTAATTGTCATGTTTAATCTTTACAAATAAAGTAAATTAATTAGAACAAGGGCAATATCAGTAAAATAAATCATTCAAAATACTGAGTGATGTCTGTGTCTTCATTCTTTCTAAACATCAGTGAGTATCAGTCCCTCCTCCTGTCCTCTGTCCTCCTGTCCTCTGTCCTCCTCTCTCTGCTGCTGCTGTGATTCACTGCAGGTAAGTTACTGCTAATAGAGAGAGGAGGGGCTGGTTTGTCTCAGCCAGCAGTAAGTTTACAAGAATTTGCCAAATTTTAAGATATGTGACAAACTAAGCTAAACAGTTAGACTACATACAGACAGCTTCATTTTAGCTTGTTTGTAACAATTCACTATTAGCCGAACTAGCATGCTGTGCTTGTGTGAAACATGAGAAACTGCAGACAGAGCAGATTAAAATATAGCTTTCTACATGACATGTCTATGCTTGTTGAACAGGTGTATTGATAAAGTATTGCTTTTTACTCGCAGAGGTTTTATTTCACTTAATTACAGTAACAAGTGTAGTTCTTGTCAACTCGAGACACCAGGAGAGGCTGCAACGAGCGTGATAATACTACGGTCTTTAATGATTTAGCCCCGGGCCCGTTTAAGACAGGGTTTCAGTAGCCTACCCATCCCTACTCACGAGTGCCCAATCGGTATGTGCAACTCTCAACAGAGATAACTACTTCCATCATCAGCTCCGGAAAAATACATGTGTTTAATTCTTTTTTACCACTTGCTTGATTGGGCAAGTGACTTGCTAGATTTACTTGCCCGATGTCGCAGTTTACTTGCCCCGGGCAATCCTTTATTGTTATGCCCTGTAGTTGCCTCTGAGATGTAGTGCAGTAGAAATATAAAGTAGCATTAAATAGAAATACTAAAATAAAAGTACCTCCAAATTGTATTTAAATACAGTTCTTGAGTAAAACATTCCACCACTGGTATACAAGTGTATCAAAGACTGTTTTATATTATAGTCAGCCTGTGTTTTGAAACTGGGGAATTGTTTCAGAGGGTTCAGTTTGGAGAATTTCCAGCAGCAAATTATAGTTGTATTAATTAATAATTAATATTATCACTTACACTGTTGATATAATTCCAACCTTGAACGACAAGTGAGGAGCTATTGTTTGTTGGTTGCTCAAACTTGTACGCAGTGTTTGTCTCTACAATTTTAAAGAGGGAGCCAAGTGTCTTGCTGTTGGAATATTTATCTTTCCTCAATAGGGTTCCATTATGCTGCCATGCAGTTTGTTAAGATTATTTGAGGTGCAGGAAAAGGCTGCTATTATACATAATGGGTTTCCTCCTGGGTGATTTAAATGTTTGTAGTAGATATGTGCTCATTTGAATTTCAATTATCAGATTCCGATCAGTGTAATATAGAGACTTTTTCCATCTGATTGTTTGATGGAGCATGTCCATAAACTCCTCAACTTGTTGGGAATAATCACAATAAAGTTGTTATACACATCTAATGTATGCTGAAATATCACATCATCTTAAGATACACAAGCCCTACACATTTATAATGAAGCAGGCTGATGTTCTTGTTAAAACAAATGGAACAAGCACTTCTTCCGGGGGGGGCGCATTTTGGACATGCATGGACTGTTAATGGCTTTCCTTCAAGATGAACTGTTTGAGTAGCTTATTTTTGTGAATATTATCAGGGTGTTTGATGGTTGATGGTACCGTCTACTTCTGCTGTTAACCAAAAATATTTCCGTCAGGCTATAGCCACTGTTTTAACGGCATAGTCGCAATGTCAAAATGTCAGGTTACATGACTTAATCAAAGTAAATGCTGTGGATGCCCATCTGTAATGACT
This sequence comes from Siniperca chuatsi, assembly GCF_020085105.1. NCBI lineage: Eukaryota > Metazoa > Chordata > Actinopteri > Centrarchiformes > Sinipercidae > Siniperca > Siniperca chuatsi. Next base: position 23,487,574 of record NC_058051.1, on the reverse strand, counting down.
CTGCGCTGTAGCATGGCACTTTTCGAACTGGAGGCTGCTGATCTATCACACAGATCTGTCCTGCTGCCTTCAGGTGGCCTTGGGAATTTTGAACTGTAAAGGGAATGCTCAGATGAGATGATTACTCATTACTTTAGCTCAGTACAGTGTATGTTACTGACGTTCCTGTTATAATCACATTAAATATTTAATTTTAGATGCTGATCTAAATGCATCCACTGGTAGGAGGGCGTTTTAATGTATGGTTAGGTTAAGGCAACAAAAGCACTTTGGTTAAGACTGTGGTTTCAGTCGAATGTTCATAAACACATCGTGTCTTGTGCTTCAAGTCACTGCAGACGTTTTTCCTGTATTAAACCAAGACCAGCCTGTCTATGAGACAGGAACAGACCTGATTGTCAGATTTTATTCTTAGGGCACAGTCTAAGAACAGATTTTCACCAAAATACCTAAACGTCGCTTTGCGCTGTCACATTAGAATTTCATCTGTTTGCACCTCTCCTTCCAAATACCTAACAGACGGCCATTTCAGCATCAAGAGTAAGACTGTCAAACACACAGGAAGAGCTAAATGACACGTACATGCTGTACAGTGCATGTTCATCAGCCATTATAGGCTGATTTTGACTTCTCATAGTGGAATAATACATCCTTGCACTGGCCCAGTATGCAGATTGGTCACAGGGGTGCTGTAACAAAATGTAATTTTGTTTTTAACTGAATTGATTTCGCCACTGGTCAGTTTTCTATTACATTCTGAGCAATTATCAACTTTGCACTATTCTCAAATTTAACAAAAACAACCAACTTAAAACAAAAAAAAAACTATCTCTAGTAAAAAACAGCAACACTAATTGCATTGACCAGCCTTAGTGACACAAAGCTTGCTACATATATCCAGCTATTCTTAAAAAATACTCTAATTGGTCTAATTGTAAACTAAAGTATATTTCACACGAGTGGTTTTATTTCTACAAAACCTGGATAGATGATCGCATTGTAGCAGTCAGTTCTGGAGTTCTGAAAACACTTTTAGTGCACTTTGGACCATTGATAACCGTTCAAACTGTTGTGTGTTGTTTAGCTGTGCCTGTGGGGATGAATAGATTGATTTCATGAGAGACATTTGCAGCACATACCAGTGCTGAACCACCAGAATCCTTTATTGTGCTGGCTTTATAATGAGCTTTACTGTACCTTCTTCAGCCAGTGTCAAGGGTTAACGTTGAAATTGTATTGTATCTTACAGTTCAAAGCTGCTTTCCCATCAGAAAAGACCATTCCTTGAGAAGAAACTAGAGTAAGATTATTTCATAGTGATTACTACATTTTTGTGACTGTTCAAGGGAGGTCCAAATGAAATTCCTACCACAGGCTTGCTGTAATGGGCCACAGAACAGTGTATAGGTTGTCATTGTGATTTATTGTGCTACCCAGGAAATTTACCCGCTTGCAGTCTTTTGTGTTTTATTTTTCCTTCTTGTAAGACGTTTGTAAAAACTGGTTAAAGTAGGATACATGCAGTGTGAAAGAGGCACACATTAAAAATACTAGGCAAAAACTGGAGAAAAAAAGATCAGTTAATTTCTTAACAGATGTATTTTGGGATGTGAAGCTATTTTTTCTCAGCAAAAGACATACATTATATATTATTTATATCATGATAAAATACAGCCTTACATAGCAGAGGTAGTTCCAACTGGCCTAGTTTCATTCCTTTTCTCAATAGAGCTTTGCAGCCTTCTAGCTCCATCTCTCATAGTAAACCCCTGTCTAGTGCCAGCATTAGTTGACAGAAGCCGCATCAGTCACATAGAGAGACACATGTGCATGGAGTTAAGATTAATGGAACACCGCATACAGCTGTTGAGACAACCCGTGACTGTTTAAGAAAAGAGGGACAACCACAGAGTGTTTGACCACCACAAGGAGACAGGAAAAGAGTGTTTCTGACCTCACTTGTTCAGCACACTGTACTTTATGATGTACCACAATCGAGCAGGGGTAAATTCAATCTACACTCACCACAGCCTTAGCATTCGGGCAGTGTCTTCACCACATTCAGAAAGAAACAAACGCCTCTGCCACATTTAATGCTTTTCTCCTGGGGACAAAATAAAATACCCACTCGCTGGTTAGAGCAGCAGAGTGGAAATATTAAAGTGATATTTCAAATGAGGAAAACCTTTTTATTTTCACCATGTGTTCCCTAATTGATCACATGAACAGTACTTATTAATTTGCACAATGGGAATGGTGACGTGGTAACATTTAATGGGAAAATATTCAACAGATATGGCGTTTTCTTGGTAATTTGTAGGAAATGATATGGAGAACAGTGCATCCTGGGCTGATTAACCATGCATGAAAAATTGAACAGGAAAATCCAATATAGAATCTCATTGCTTTCTGTGTGAGTTGCATAGACGATGGGTAGCTAGGGTTAACAGATTTTTAGAAACAGTTCAGCAGTGGCTGGCATTTAATTCTAACAATATTAAAGGCTTTTATATTAGTAGTAAATTGATTATAGCAACCTAACACATGACATCTAACTAAGACCTATCCAATCTTTTTCTTTTTCCCTTAATTGGCCCATTTTCTTGCCTATATTGCTGTATGGATATGCCTTGGTGACCACTATTAAACAATGATTTCACTTTGAAACCCCATCACCCACCTTCATCTTGAACTGATTTTACCCTCTCTGTCAAACATAAGTGCAAGATCCATCTCTGGAGGAAATGTGGATAGAAAGGCCGTGATTTAAATGTAAATGCATTTCCTTTGTGAAGACAAGGCACGTTTCAGGCCAGAGAGAGAAATAATATCTCACTAGTGAAACAACTTGCTGCTCCTAGTTATAAAATTTAGTAGCACTGTCTCCAAAAATGGTCGCAAAATGCGACTAAATGTTTGCAGTCTGGAACCCTGTACACGCTTGGATCCACAGGGGCTCACTGCGCTCCTCATGTGAATAGACAGGCAGACAAGCGCTCCGTGAGTAATCGCCAGGCGCTCAATGTGTGGTAACCATGGAAATGGCTTATGTGCACTACTGTATCCCTGCCGGTACAACTGTATTCTTTGATGCCACCCACATACTGTTATTGTTGATAACTAAAGTTAGCTAAATTAACATGGTCATAACTTTACAGCCTAGCTTAAGTTAAAACTATATGTAACATTACCTGATACATTCAGTCTTGTGCTGATGCTCTGCCATGCGAAAGCCCTCCTGTTTATGTCCCAATAACTGTTTAGAAAATAGTTGTATATTTCAAGGAACTCACAAACAGCAACGTCAACTCTGGCATCGGGCAGGCGTGTGCGTGTGACAAGCACGACCGCGACAGTTTCATGGGATTGCGCCCGCTTGTAGCTCCCCCTGTCCCTACTGTACCTGCCTGCTCGCCTCTCATTGAAAATGAATTACTAGGCGCGTCAATCAATCCCCGTCTGAAAACACCATGAGCCAGGAAGGTCAATGAGACTAAAGTGTTTTTGGCAGCAATACTGGTGGTTTGCCAAATTCATCATATGCAAGGTCATTTTTTTGTCCATATGCTCCTTGTTAATAATGTTTTCTCTCAAAATGTATCCTGATGGGGTGTCCTGGTGGCCTAGGGGTCCACATGTACCATATAATGGCAATGTCGCAGGCTCAAATTCAGTTGAGGAAACCTTTGTTGCATGTCATCCCCTCTCTCTCTCCCCCAACATTTCCTGTCACTGTTCCAGCTTCTATCCCCAAAGCCACCCAAAAATACTTACTTTACTAATGTTGTGAGAGTAAAGCATGAGAAATAAAGACAGTTGTAATGTCAAGACAAAAAAGTCTTTTCATTATGAGGCAGTCATAATTTAAAAAAAAATAAAAAAAATGATAAGCATTAAGAATCAGATGTGGAGTTTCAACAGTCAGTACACAGGTCTTTCCTACATGTCAGTGGGCAGGGGGCTTTAAAACTTCAGAACTGTCTGGAAGCAACCAAGTCCCCACTGTGCCTTCAAAACACATCATGTGATGAAGGCAGGTATCTGGTAATTGGTTTCATTTATTATGACTGATGACAAATGTATGTCTCCAATGGCAAGTGATTATCAGCCAGCATGGGGAAGAGCTAACAGTTGTACTTATATTATGTCTACCTTTCTCTAAAGTAGTCTTGCATCATTAGCCCTTGGGGGGGCTTCTTGCAGTCACAGTGACTCTGCGCCTGCTTGACAAGTAAATCAGTTTCCTGTGGTGGGAATTTTCTATGCCAGAACTGTTCATCCTCAGCTATGACAAAAATTACAATATGGTATGCCAGTGATATTGAGTATTAAGTGGGCTGGATATGGCGTGACAAATTCAGCTTCAGACAGTTTGTGCAAGTGGCCAAACATGGTACTGCAACAGAAATCTTCCTGCAGACATTTGGATATGTCATAGCAGGAAACTCATAGGTGTGTTTAATAACATTAGGGCTGCATTCCAGTTAGGTGTTCAAGTTCCAGGACCCTGGTATTATGCATGCATGATCACTGTTATTGCTTTCTGAGACATCTAAATGGAGTGAATCAAATTTTCTACAGGAAAGTTGTTATTTATTAGTCTGTTAAATAGTTAATTAGTTATTCAATTAGAATTTAAATAAAAAAGTAGTTGTAAGCATTTTAGTTCACAGCTGGAACTGGATGGAGACTTTAATGATTATTGATTCATTACTTCTTAATAGATGCCAAGGGACAGTGTGTACTAAATATGCGTATGTGTCTAAGGCGCTGCAAATTCTGAAACCAAATGCACTGCAGATTGTTTTCTGTTTTGTTTTTTTTCATTAATCTTGTGGTCACATGAGTTAGGACAATATACTCACTTGCAAAAGAGTAAGATAATTAAGACTTTTGCTTTCACAGAACAAAACAGCAACAACCTGTAGTTTGAGAGACCTGTTTTTCTATTAAAACCTAGAAACACTTTGTAGTAGTCTGGGGTCTGGGGAAGTTAGCAGCAGTGAGGAGAGATTTTATTAGAACTTGAAAAATGTACATTTCCTCCTTGGGCAGTCTCCTATATATCACAGAGAAAGAGAGACTTTACAATTGTGTATATACTGCTGGGTTGCTAATTGTGCAGGGCAGGGGATTCACTTAGAAAACACAAGGCTAATGATAGTGCCTATCAGTGGTCACCCAGGTGGCAGTTTCAACCCTGCAGTAAATCCACTGTAAAGATAGTTTCACTACCTCTACTTTTCATTTAGAGTGGCTCATAATTCTGTCAGCTTTTATAGATAATATGATATTTTCTCAATTTGTTCAAGGCTTATGCTACAGGTGTAACTGACCATATTGATCCACCATTAAACTGAGGTTAAAGTTGTGGCTCCCCTGATTAGTGGTGAAACTCAAAACACACGCAGCACTGTCATTCTGTGCTGTATTTGAGTTGTGTTCATGTTCGTTTCCTTATAATTGCCAATATAATGAAACTGGGGCACATTCAAAAAGAAGTCACATATCAACAGTGGCCTTGAGATCTTCCCCATGTTACTTTCCGATTTAGTATTTTTGACTGATAGTGAAAAAAAAGAATTTCCCCAGCCCACTGACAGCTTCTCCTCTGGCAAATCACATGGCTTTATGCAGTGAAAATGACGAGATGAAAAATCCTGATTCTTTCATGGGATGCACAAGTCTTAGCTCTGGGGCATCTCAATGTGAGATGTTGTATGTGATCTGAATGTGGCTTTCCAATCCAAATCATCATGATAAATTATCCACCAGTCTCCAGGTGCATTCATATAACCCGAATTTACCATTCCATAAAAGCCATTATGACAATAAGGACATTTATTACCCTTTAACACTTAACAAATTTAGTTTATACTGTATATTATGCAACTAATGATTATTTGCATCGTTAATCTGCCAATTTTTTTTCGAATATGTGATTAATCATTTAGTTTATAGAATATCAGAAAATACTGAAACATGCCAGTTAAAGTTCCCCAGAGTCCAAGGTGACATCTTCCAATGTCTTGTTTTGTTTGACCAACAGAAAAGAAAAGCAGCAAATTCTATCACCGGAGAAGCAGAAATCAGAATTTTGGGGGGATTTATTGCTTGATAAATGACAATTAATAGATTATAAAAATTAGGGTTGCACCGATTGTGAAATTCTGGGGCTGATACAAATGTTTAAAATAACAATTTGGCCAATAGACGATACTGTTGTTGTTGTTTATTCCCCTTTTTGTGCTAGGGAAACCTTCATTATAAAAAATAACTGAACTGTTTTAAAGTCATTCAGCCCTTCATTACACTATCTTTGAATGAGCACAAATTCAATCATACAAATTTATGAAACAACCTTTAATATAACCTTCTTTCAGATGAAAAAGATTATCTTTTTGAAAAATAACTGCTTCAAAAGCCTTTTTAGTCTGCTATACAATTACCTACTCAATGAGAAGAACAACAAATCAAATACTGTAGTTAATCAAGGACTGAGTCTTGCTTGTGGTGATTTGTGCTTTCGTGGTGTCCAGTTCATTTCTCAGTTTTTATCCGCTTTCAGATAATTGTTGTACACTTTTTCATGTGTGTTTTTCAAATGGGTGATGAGATTTGATGTGTTTAAAATTCTTGCTTGTAGTACCTCCTCTTTATATGTCACTGGAACATGTCTTGCAAATTGCTTATTGCTGATCTTTCTCCGAGACAGTGTAATAGTCCCACATGGGCGACATTTCCTTTCACTTAAAAACAAACCACACGTGCACACGGCAGCTGTTGCCCTCTTAAGTCATGCCAGAGTCGTGTCCAGCCAGTGGCTTCTTCTCCGAATCAGCAGCTGAGAATGCTAGCACTGTTGTCCAAGTCTGACCGCAAATAACACAACACAACATTTAGCCAGCGCAAAATTGATGCGACACAACAGATTAACAGGCCACTGCCTGTCACCAAGGCGGATATCAGCCAATACCAATGTTGGCTGATAAAGCGGCGTATCCCTAATAAAAATTGTTGTTTTCTGCCAATCAATTAATCGACCCATTGTTTCAGCACTAATTATAACAGAAATCTGAATACCTGTTCTCAGGTACTGATGAGTTAATAGCTCGTTCAAATGTCATCATTTCTGTGCATCTACAATTAAAAGCACATAGCATACCTTTTCCTTGCTCTTGCATATAGTGTCAACTTGGAGAATACAGTAATAAGGATTATTGATAATGGTGAATGTGTAACCAATACTTATAGAAAAGCTTTTTTTTGGTTACTATTTAAGGTAAAATAAACATGCTAAGAAGAAGCAGCAACACTTTACTAGCAAAACAGTCTTTTATTAGAAATATCTTGTATAAAAATGAACATGCTCTACACATTTTTATTTTTTCTATAGATAATTCATAAATATCCAGGCACTGTAATTCTTTTTTATCTTTCTTTTTTAAATAATTCAGTACATAAAGCAGACATGATCAATCCATTTTAATAACGTACATTAACTTGCCATTTAATTTCAGTCAGCACTTACATATTCTATTTTGTAATACAGACAAGTGTTTTAGAAAAATAGGGGGGGGGGTTCCACAAACACAAACAATCCCACAAACAATACTTAAAACAACATTTGCTGCAACACCCTACACTTTTGTTGAAGCTGAGAGCTGAGGGAGTCATTGATTAAACCAAAATATTAGTTATTTATAATCCTCTGCAGTAGTTTTCCTTCTGGACATTACACTGTTCTCTCAGATTGTTCACATGACTTGTTATGAGTTTTGACATGCAACATACATATTTTTGCATTGCTGAGGATAACATTTAATGAGACAAATTCCAGAGTTACTGTTTATAACAAATACTTTAGAGACTGGAGACAGAAATGGAGTTTACACACCTAATTATAAATTGTACATTGAGTACTCTTCCTTGTGTTTGAACAGAATACACCTCAAAGGTAATGGATGCAACGCAAACAACACCATGAAGGATCTATGGAAAGAATGGCAGGAGTAGTTTAATGGCTATGAGGCACAGAATGAAGGCACTGGCCCTTATTTATCAAGCAGCTATACATCCCCCCTTTTAATTAAAAAATGAGAGGTTGTCAATATAACTGTGAAAATCAATGAATGTATGTTAGACAGAAGGAGACGTGATTATCAACTCCATAGAAATTTAAAGACGCATTAAACGATTTTTGACCACTATGGGGGGGAGAAAGGCTCTAAAACAAACATTAACAAGTTAGCAAACAACTTTCTAATTGAACATCCCTCATACACAGAACAACATGGGTATCCTCTTGGTGTCATGCTTCTGACCACCTGACGAACGTAAGTCTAATATTCACTGGCCTAGCTCTGTTCTCAGGGTCACTAAATGCTAAACTTTCATTTCCAGTCACTGGTTTACTTAATTTTCTCTGCTGTTTCATGGGAAGGTGGAGTCCAGTCATTGTGTCTGAGTGTGTTTCCTGGAAATTAGTGTCTATACTTTTATATCAGGGGGTTGATGAGAGCCTTAAAAACTCAACCCTACAGTTTATATGTTGGCCAAAAAACCCAAACAATACGCTAAATGAAGCTAAAAGCTGCATAGAGCTGCAGACTTTAGTGTTAATTCTCAGTGGGATCCACACTATGAGTGACCATTTCACTTAATGCAGGTTTACTGTAACAAAGTCCGCTTTGGCTAAATGAAGTGACTGTTTCATGTATTTATATGTGAAAATAAATGACCAATTATGTATGCAAAATAATAATCAAAATACTATTCCCAAGGATTGTCGAGAATGTTTAAACAGAACATAATATAGTGTTAACCCTCAAAAGATCATACTGAGCCTGTTGAAAGGTAAAACACTCCTTAGGAAATGATATGCATTTCATCCACCTAATTATCTTCGAACATTTTGGCTGTTTGGTGGAACTGAGCTTGCACCTTCTCCAAATGGGTCTTCATGCTGAGTAGCTACATGAGCCTTATTTTGTACCCAAAATACTTTTAAAACTCTCATTAATCATTTCCATTGTAGCCTAGAAGGAACACAGATTACATGATTATCTATCACAAATCATAGGTGGTCCCCATGTAATACTGTCCTATGCAATCTATCATACTGTACCATCAAGCTTTAAAGATAATATATCTGGTATGACAAAAGCCTGATGTGTTGTTTTATTCCTTCAAAAATCAAGCATTTAGAATAACGGTATATTCTGCCCCTAGGTTCACTGCTATAAAAATTAAGATTATATTTTATATACTATATCTCTAAACATAGAAATACACAAATACAGAAAAAACAAGATAATACGAAAATAATGGTGGAAAGTGTCACTTGTTTGAGGAAACACTAAATGCAAGTGTATTATTATTATTATCTCAAGAATTGTAACTTTAATGTTGGCTGGGATGGAAGTTTAACAAATGGGGCAACTTGAATTTCTCACAATCATCCAACTGCTGTCAACAAGCGCATGATAAATAAGGGCCAATAAATCTGGGATGCATCGACAAGTCTCTTAAGTCCTGGCTGACATTTATGGAGTGTGGTGAAAACTTTAAAGGTATTCCATGGCTATTTGTTTTTAGTTTTGCTCCTTTTGTGTTTGAAATTGCTCTTTATTTAGCAGAGGGTAACCCAGTGGGTAATGGTCCAAAATGACATCTCCATTGTGAATGACCATGACAAATGTTGCATTCCATAGACGTTGACAACACAGCACAGTACACGTGATGCTCCCACAAGCATGCTCTGGGACTGTACACTAGGTTTGCTAAGATGAGGACATCATCATCATTATTATGAAACATTTAAAAAAAAAAAAAAACTGGGATGACCCACTGCTTTTATTTTCCGGTGTTTCAGATATGGTTAGTTCATGTAGGAATACTGAATGTACTCTAGTAAGGCATGTACAGTTTAAAGAGTACTGCAGCTTTCAACCCCAATAATACCTGTAACCAAAAATAATGACTATATTTTTATACTATTTCATCTTGTCAACTGCATTTGACTTGAGTAAAAACAAAACACTTTTTCCCCTGTTTTTGTTGAAATGAAACGATTCAGCCTCAGAGAGAACTGAATTTGTGTGCTATACACTTCAGAAGAAAAACATACTGTAGTCTCCAGTTTGTTCACTCAGCCTGCATCTGGAAACGTCACTACTCAATGCTCACTTGTCTCATAAAGGGTGGGAAGAGGAAAATTAACTGTCCAGTCTCCCTTACATCTCCCATCTCCTTCCTGCAAATCTACTAATTTCTCATAAATTTGGCATTCAAGCCTTTACCTGATTCTCTAGAAAAATATGACATCCTTTATATTTATGGAGTGACAAATTCCCATCTTTCCACCCCAGTCCTCTCTGCTGTAGCAGCTTGGAAATCCTCCAGTGTTTCCCCAGTATTTCCCAGAACCAGGTGATTTCTCCTCAGGCAGGCCCTTGCTCCGGTTCCACAGTTCGTCTCTGGCTTAGATGGCATGGTTACTGTAGCTTATGTATGTCTGCTTGGAGGCCAACACTGTAAGTGAAGGTGTAGGAGAAAGAAGGAAAGGGTTAAAAACGCAATTGGTGAGATTGAAATAGGCGTGAAACTGTAATCTTTCAGAGCACATGTTGGAGTCCAGATTGATGGAAAGTTCTATTTATGGATGACTTCATCAAACGAGTGCAGGTGGAACCAATCATAATAGCAGGGTGTTGAAATGTAAAAACTGTATTTACAGGAATGATGTCTCCTCTATAATTGCATTTAAATTGAAATGTAGAAATGTGACTGTTATTCAAAATAAACTGTTAGTGATGAAAAAATAAATCTCGATTAATCAATTAATTGTTTAGCCTCTGAAATGTCAAAAAATAGGGGGAAAAATGCTCAAAATCACATCTTCAGATTGTTTTGTCCGACCCACCGCACGAAAGTGAAAGATATTCAATCTGCAATGATAGAAAACGGAGAAATCCAGAAGCTGTAATCAGAGAATATTTGGGATTTTTGCTTGAAAAATGACTGAAACGATTAATCCATTATCAAAATAGTTACTGATTCATTTTCTGCCGATCGACTAATCGATTAATCAAGTAATCGTTTCAGCTCTAAAAATAGATTTTACACAACTTTAAAGCATTGGGGGAAAAAAGCTATCATTGATTGTCCCAAATGAATCATTGATTGGGTAACACTTTTAAGGTACACATATTCACCATTAACTAGTTGCTTATTTAGCATATATATTAGTAATATATTGGCTTTTTATTAGTAATTATAAAGCACTTACTAATGCCTTATTCTGCATGACCATATTCCTACAACTACTAGGCCATTAACTAAGAGTTTTCCCTCAATAACCTCCTAATTACTGCTTATTGACAGGAAGGAAGGAAGTTGTTGTATATCAATTACTTAATATTCTTTGCTCATTATGGCCCTTATAAGGTGCTAGTACCACAAGAATAGCCATTCTACATCTTTAACACTTAATAAATATGGTCTATTATGTAACAAAGCACAAAACTACAAATGTTAATAGTGTTAATAACTCTAAATTAAGTCTTTGTAACTCAGAATATGTTCCCCATTCTAAAGTCTATTAATCAACCCTGAACCTAAACCAAATTATAACTCATTCGAAAGCCTTGTTCTAAGTCTTTCACACCCAACCTTGAAAACACGACAGACAATTCTAGATGTTGTAGTGTATCGCGCCCCTGGTCCTTATTTTGAATTTTTATCTGAATTCTCAGAGTTTTTATCAAGTGTAGTCCTTAGAACAGATAAAGTAATTATTGTATGTGATTTTAATATTCATGTTGATGTTGATAATGATAGCCTTAGTACTGCGTTTATCTCATTATTAGATTCGATTGGCTTCTGTCAGAGTGTACATAAACCCACTCACTGTTTTAACCACACCCTCTACCTTGTTCTGGTATATGTCATTGAATTTAAACATTTAATAGTCTTTCCACAGAATCCTTCATTATCAGACCATTATTTATTAAATTTTGAACTCCTATTACTGGACTACAGGCCAATAGGGAAAAACTTCTACATCTAGATGTCTATCTGATTTTGCTATAGCTAAATTAAAGTTATTCCATCTGCATTTAATTCAATGCTATGTCTCAATATAACAGAGGACCCCATGCTAATTTCAGTCCCTCCCAAATTGATCATCTTGTTGATAGTACTGACACTATCTATGACACTCGACTTTGTTGCCCCTCTCTAAAAAAAGAAGATAATAAAACAAAGAAGGTTAGCTCCATGGTATAACCCCCAAACCCGCAAATTAAAGCAAACATCGCAAAAACTTGAAAGGAAAAGGTGTTCTACCAATCTGGAAGAGTCTTGTTTAGCCTGGCAAGATAGTCTTAAAACACATAGGAAGGCCCTCCATAATGCCAGAGGAGCTTACTACTCATCATTAATAGAGGAAAATAAAAACAACTCCAGGTTTCTTTTCAGCACTGTAGCCAGGCTGACAGGGAGTCACAGCTCTATTGAGCCATGTATTCCAACAGCCCTCAACAGTAACGACTGCTTGAGCTTCTTTAATGATTTTAACTATTAGAAAAAAAATTTATCACGTCCTGCCCTCATCCGGTACCAATTTATCTTCAAACACAGGAACCTTAGAAACAGCTGTAAAACCTGATATATATTTAGACTGCTTTGCTCCTATCGACCTTCTTCAACTAACTACAACGATTTCTTCATCTAAGCCATCAACAGCACTGGTGAAAATTACCTTTTAATTGCATCAGACAATGGATAATTGTCTGATTAATTGATAATTAAAGGAACCGCACTAAGCTGGTTTAAATCCTGTCAGATTGGTCTCAGTTTGTACATGTTAATGATGAATCCTCTATGCACGCCAAAGTTAGTCACAGAGTTCCACAAGGTTCTGTGCTTGGACCAATTCTGTTCACCTTATTTATGCTTCCTTTAGGCAATATTAAGAAACACTCCATAAACTTTCATTGTTATACGGATGATACCCAATTATATCTATCGATCAAGCCAGATGAAACTAATCAATTAGCTGAACTTCAAGCATGCCTTAAGGACATGACAAACCTGGATGACGTGCAATTTTCTGATGTTAAACTCTGACAAAACTGAAGTTATTGTACTTGGCCCCAAAAATCTCCAAGACACGTTATCTAATGATATAGTTACTCTAGATGGCATTGTCATGGATTCCAGCACCACCGTAAGGAACCTCTGAGTTATCTATGATCAGGATTTATCATATTATAAACAAGCTTCAAGGACTGCCTTTAATGTTACTACGTAACATTGCAAAAATCAGGCACATCCTGTCCCAAAATGGTGCAGAAAAACTAGTCCATGCATTTGTTACATCTAGGCTGGATTGTTGCAATTCCTAATCAGGCTGCCTGAATGAGTCCCTTAAGACTCTCCAGTTGATCCAGAATGCTGCAGCATGTGTACTGGCAAGAACTAGGAAAAGAGATCATATTTCTCCAATATTGGCTTCTCTGCACTGGCTCCCTGTAAAATCCAGAATAGAATTTAAAATTCTTCTCCTCACCTACAATGCTCTTAATGGTCAGGCACCATCGTATCTAAGAGCTCATAGTACCTTATTACCCCACGAGAACACTGTGCTCCCAGAATGCAGGCTTACTTGTAGAATGGGAGCCAAAGCCTTCAGTTATCAAGCTCCTCTCCTGTGGAATCAGGTACCATTTTTGGTTCGGGAGGCAGACACCATCTCCACATTTAAGAGTAGGCTTAAGACTTTAATAAAGCTTATGGTTAGGGCTGGCTCAGGTGAGCTACTATAGGCCTAGACTGCCAGGAGGCTTCCCATGATGCATTGAGCTCCTCTCTCCTCCTCTTCATCTGTATGCATTCTTATCCCATCAATGCATGTAATTTTATTAATATTATTATTACCACTACCATTACATTATTATTATTTTAAAATTCTATGTGGAATTGGCATTGTGCGTCCCCCAATCAAGTTTTTCCTTTCCACTGTCACATAGTGCTTGCTCATGGTAGGATTTGTTGGGTCTCTGTAAATAATATTATAAAGAGTACAGTCTAGACCTGCTGGTGTGGTGACCTGGAAAAGTGCAATGAGAGAACTTCTGTTATGAATTGGCGCTATATAAATAAAATTGAATTGAATTAAAGTCTTTTTTTTAAGTAATTAAGGTCTTGCTCATAGCTAATTCACTAGTAGTTTGACACTTATTAACCCACACAGGTTCCCTATTCTAAAGTTACCTCCTTTTCACACCTTCGCCTCAACCTTAGTGATCACCTTACAGTGCTTTTTCATCCTTAAGTTAGTTACTTCACTTTTCACAGTTAGCTTTGTACATACTGTTAATAGTATTTACTGTTTGTTTTTATATGTAGTGTTTTTTTATCATTTTGAGAAGCACCTCAGTGAGCAAAGCATATTAAGATTGTTATTCATGTACAACAACTTCCTTAATTACTATGAATAATCAGTAATTAGGAGGTTTTTGAAGGAAAACTCTTAGTTAATTGCCTAGTAGTTGTAGGAATGGTCATGTCCAATAAAGAGCCAATATGCTACTAACATGCAAGCAATTAGTTAATGGTGAATATGTGTACCTTTTATAAAGTGTTACCATTAATTGTTATAGTACATGGTAACATTGCAGACATTTTAACAACATATCACCATGAAATATTTGTCAAGACAGTGATGCAGATGCAGTCAAACTCCTAGGCTGTGGCAGTGGTCATATCAATGTAAGTACCTGCTATTACAGTGCCGTTAATGAAATCAGGGAAAATTCTGTCAGAATGTTTTCCTCACAGCTGATAATATTGTATCAAAAAATGCATCATATAGAGCCACCAAGCAGATCACAACCGTGGTATGAAATGCAATAGTAACCATTCAACTGCAAGTCTTATACCACATGCAAAGACCTGAGATTTCTCTATGCATCAAGCAAAGCATGCAGCAGTCAGTCAGTGTATTAACATTTTGAATTGTAAAGCGCATTAGATGTAAAATGCTATTAGGACAATATGTGATCTGACTTGGCACTATAAGTGTTGTCATCAATGTTTGATAATAGTGCTCATTATTCTTTAACATTCTTTTCATGTTTCATGGAATTTTATATCAGCTGTGAATAAAACACATAAGACAGATGACTGGAGGGCAGAACACAGTGACCATAACAAGCCCAAACTGCTCGTCAAACATGACTGTCATACCATAAAGTACCTGTGTTTGTGTGCAGTCATGCTTCTATGCACACATATGTCTATGTGCAAGTGTCATAATGTACATGTGTGTCATTTTTTTTAAATAAAACTGCCCTCCGTGAGCATGCTTGGTGGTGGTAATCACACTACCGATCTGCCAATCTGCCCAATGCAGGCTTGGCTGATTGAATATGTCAGAGGGGATGAATCCAATCAGAAGACAGAATCGGAGCAAAGGTGCTGTAGAGGAGAGATGTGTAATAGTAAACGTTTCTGTATATTTGCCAGTGCCATGTTGGGTGTGTGAATGGTGGCGGTATTCTCGCCATTTCATCCAAAGCATCTCTTCCAAGAGAAGCATTGATAAATGAACCTTATTTGAATATTTATGTGCTGTAAGGCCAAGATAAAGAATAGATGGTCCAGAAAGAATTGGAGCTGGCAGACCCATCTGTCTTTTCCTGTTCACTCTTATTGTTGTTGTTTTCCCATTACCACAAATTCCTTCTTTTGTCAACAGGGAAACAAATTACGGGGGACACATGGCTATCGCTTGTCTCCTGCACTCAGGCAGAGCGGTGTCATCTTCCCACGTTAACAGGCTTTACCATGCCGATTGGCCATTTTACAGCACCACACACATTATTGTCTTTCCAAGTTAATGTCTGTTGGTAAAGGCTGGATTTGTGAGGCCGTGATTACTGCCTTGTGTCATTCAGGGTGCTGTATTTTAGCCAGGGGCAGCCAGGATGCACAGGCGTTGTGGTGAACATTAGGAGAAATTAATAGGAAAACAGTGGTCACAGATGATAAAAGGGCAAGTCATTGTCTAATCGGGTTACCTGAGAGTCTAAAGTCCCTCACAAGGCTCCCCACCCTCAACACAGTCTGACACATAAGCACAAAGAGCAGTTGTTAGATGCACAGTTCAAACTGACAATCAAGGTGACAATCAGCACCTATAAATGGGCTCTACAATAGGATAAGATATAACCACTCCATTTAGAGGTCGAAAAAAGGCAAGCATGCAAGTGTGGGCGCAGGCTTTTTAGTCCTAATACACATCATTCTATACTGTTCAGCTTGTCAGAGTATAAAATCAGGACTTTCAGTAATCAGAACATGTTGGGCTGCTTGATTGGATTTAAGCCTGCCCCCACACAGGGACAGCCTACTCATACACTTTATCTTGGTACTAATATCCTTTTCCAACACTGAGCTGCCCGTCGTTCTAATTTCTTGTATGCTCATGTAAGGTTTGCTAATTTCCCGAACTGCTGAAGTGCAAAATAACACTGCAATCAATTATATTCACATAAAATGAGTCCATTATTTTCAAGTACACGTGTATTCTATAACTGCTATTATTTTACACAGAAACAACTCAATGCATCAGCATAAAATCAACTCCTGGTTGAAGTCCACTGGTACACATTTCATTCTTTCTCTTTATTGCTTCATCAGAAGTGATACCAACCTTGTGTTTCAAGACTTTCACAGAGTTCAGACTTGGCCTCTCCATTGGGCCTCAGGCCGCCTTTGGGGTTGAACTTGTTGGACATGGTGGCTGCAGTGACCACAGCCTTCAGGCTGCGCTTGCGCTTGGGTACGTTCTGCTCTGGATGGAAGAGAACCACGTAGACCTTAGGCATGTAGAGCATTCCCAGAGAGACTGACGCACTGAGGCTTACAGAGATGGTCAGGGTTGTGGTCTGGATATACATCTGTATTATCGAAGAGACAGCAGAGACACAAACAAACAGAATCATTTGTTGAGGCCATACTGACTAATGGACAGTGATGTTTTAGTTTTAGAATCTCAGGTTAAGCTGAGCTCACGATAATGAAGGTTGTGCCACTTAGAGCCGGCAGAGTTTGAATTTAGTCCATCAAGGAAAATCTGATTCATATATTTTATTCTGAGAGCCAATTTTCTAATAAAGCTGCAAAAATGATTTCTGGAGCATGTGATTGCCAAGCATTTATTGCTTTCAATAGACTGAGGCTTTTAAAGTCTTGAATGTAGGACAGACACTGCATTACTCAAGTAGTATGTGGATAGCAGAGGGTAATCTTTTCATGTAAATCACAGCTTCTTATGTAGAAGAACTTTGCACATCACATAATAAGACATGGTGATGGCATACATTGCCCTTTATTCATGTGCTGGGTTCATCACTCCTGAGCTCTGCTCTCATTGCTATCTTTGTTTATTTATGATACAACTAATAGAAGTGCCCCCCTAATGGGTGTCTATGTAGTCTGCATATAGATGTTTTTACCCTGAGGTTTTAGACAACAGCATAAGGATTGTGTGCTTTCTGAAGCCAGTGACAGCTGCAACTCACTGGGTAGCAGATACATAGCTACAGGCAACAACTATGAAGCAGAGAGACACATCCTACAGCATATTAAAAGTGCCTGCAAGTGATTTTTCATTTATGATAATCATCACAGAGTTCAGTCATACTCTGTCTCTGATTTGTTGATATAGGAAATGTGGTGAGTCAGCGCAGGGGCTATAAAAATATAATTGGTAGATCATAGTTGATATTGACACATGCATATGAAATGCTTATACATATCAATTGAAGGTGCACAGACCAAACACAGAAAAACAAATATGAAAACATGATTCATTCAGTTTAAAAGTGTACTTCCATTAGCAAAAAACATCAAAGTAATGAATTTGAATTTTAAGACTTGTTTTACAGTGACCCTACTCCATCTTTTCATAGTACTCCAGTGTCAAACATTAATTAGAAACCAGAGGAAGAAGAGAACATTGACTTTGCTTATTGAGTGAAAATTGCTGAGGTCCTCTGAAGTTGATGCACACAAGGCGAAGAGTGTACGGTGGAAACACAGCTGGCAGACATCCTTCAAAGAGATTTGCCTGAGGTTTTGTCTGACATTACATTTGCAGACATCACAAATGACTGAATCGTTTGGCATGGGTATAGCCCACAGGGCCCTGAGCCACTAGCATGTCCATAGTTATAAATTGTGTTTCCCAACGTGGGGTTATGACATATGTTGTTTGTACAACCTTATCTTCTCATTTCAAGATGCTTACAGATTTTTTACAAACCTTTACAGCACCATGACCGTCTAAGCTTTAGGTAAATATCCATTAGTATTAATCTGACAAGTAGGAGGTACTGTATAATATTTTAAATGACATCATAACATACAGTTTATGTTTTTCAGCAGGGCATGTGTGTGCATAAGGTTGTACATACTTTTAGCTATCTGAGTGTGTGCATGCTACAGGGAGGACATTATTTTGAAATAAAATAAATAGTTATACCTGTCATACAGTGACTATGATATATGTTGATATTAAAAACAAAAACTATAGAGAAGCCTTACACAAATTAAGCCCTCTAAAGCCATGTCAATTTAGAAAAAAAGATATCAGTGCAAAATGGAAGTGATAAGGCATTGTACACCATCACTGCAAACAGCACATGAGCATTCCTTGGTGATAGAGGGGGAGTGGTGTAATCTCCTGAGAAGATTACACGTGGCCTGGGGTGAGTTCGGAAGAATATTGTTACCCCTCTGGAGTACAGAGAGGAGTCACTCTGTGAGGGGAGCCAAGACCCTTGTCCACTTCCATCGGCCATGGTGACATAAATTCTCCCTGACACGCCGATATGATTGCCAATCTGCTCCATCGGCACAGCGAGGGAACAGGGTTTGGGACAGAAACCTCAGCGGGCTGAGCCATTATGAAGTTTCTTTGAAGCAGGATTGCTCCTTTTTGTCATTAGGCATCAAATCCCTTGTCCAGACAGCTGCCATAGCTGTCCCTACCTATACAGAAAGCTTGTGAACAGGAACACACTTCCACAGCTCTTCCAAGTCCTGGTGCCAAAATATTTTTGCTTAGGGTTTTCTGAATATAGACAAAATTACATGAACTTTTTAGCAAAATATTTTATTGCCTATATTAGCAAGACAGAAAAGCACAGGTGTAAAAATTAAAATTAATGATGGCTTAATTCTATTTACAGTCGCTGCTTCAGATTCACGGTCCTGGTATTGTGCATACTGTCTCACTGTCACACTGTCATGGATTACTGGGACTGGGATATGATGAGTCAAAATTTCTGCTTTGAAAAAGGCATATTAACTCTAATTTGGTTTGGTTCTAAAATGGTTACATACAGTTACTGTTTCTTTGGTATGGGACAACACAATTTAAAGGGGCCAGATCATAATAGGCCATGCTTTCAGTTATTAACACATTTGCTATTGAATAATGAGTATTTCAATAAAACAAAAACATTATATGGATAGTCACATTTAACAAGAATGGATTAATTTTTGATGGTGTATATAAGACAATACCTAATGAATGAACAGGATACAGAAATAAAAGTAAACTGCTTCTCTGAAAACTGGAAAATAAAACAAAGTTTGCAGGGCCTTTATTCAATCCTGAAATGACGTTTCTTGTAATAGTTTATAGTTTGTGATGTATTTTACAGTTAGACTGTCTCACATTTTATTTCATAGTGTAAATTAACGTGACCATTGTTTGTGATAATGAAAGTCTTCGATTTGTGTAAGCACCAATCGGATTGGATTGAAACCCTGTAAGACAGAGAATGATTTCCCCTCTCAGTTTATCCACCTGCTCTGTAGTGGCGGAGATACAAGTGAAGAACAGAGATTATTTGTATTTGGCTACCTGTTTGATCACTGCCTATGTTTACATGCATGGAACAACTTATTGGCCACACTCTGGGGAAAGCTTTTTACTGTACATGCCTCCTGATAACCTTAAATTTATTATCCCTATTCAATGATAAACCAGTTGGCAGAATTTTCCTTTCTAGTTATGGTGTCCTGCCAACACACTCTACAGTCCACCAGCAACAAAGTACAGAGATCGAGTCAAGTCACCAGTTGGGCAACCTCATACCATTAGGCAGCAGGCTAACAAGCCTCAGTGTTTTGCTCTCCCAGTTTTTCCTGTGTTACTTGCTCTTAATATTACTGGTTTACTACAAACATATTTTTTTTCAAACTGAGGAGAACAAAGAGTGTGTCCCTCCCTAAAAGGGCACTTTGGCCAAGAAACACTATTTATATTTTAATAGGTGTTAAGGCATTTGCCTGTACTGTCACTTTGCTAGTACCATATGTCCATGGACACTTATCCATTACCTTGCCTTTTAACAAACACCCTTTGCTGTTGGCAGTCTAAAGGCTGCTATTAAGTTTATGTGCAGCACCATAGTGTTCCCATACTGATGCTTCTTTTGCAATCAGTAGTTTGACATTTCCACTCTTGGCTTTTTTAATGTACGTCTGTGTTGAGCAACCTCAAAATTAGCACTTGTAAGAGGTAATTTGGGATTCACTTTCAACTGACAAGAAACATCAACAGCCACAGTAATTTTCTGCTACTTCACAAACCCGCGTTATCTATTTCTGTGTGCATGAATGTGCAGTGATTGACTACTCTGTATTCCCACCCAGTGAGGCTGAATCAAACACACACACACAACAATTAAAGAAAACATATCCAAGCAAACTTGAGGTGAATGAATTATTCTCACAAGTCGGCTCTAAAAACCTTGTAATCCCCACAGTGGAGCACAAAGCCCATCATCTTGTGATGAATAGTGGCAGCCTCCACAAACACAAGAGGCTGATGCTATACAACAAACATAATTTGAGTGGCCATTTTTTCACAATGAGGCACACAGGAACTGTAAAAGAACCCCAAATGGAAAACTGACATCCAACATGCACGAGAGAATTTAATTGACTTGCTGCCATGGTGGTCTTTCTACAGTGCAATTGGTGAAGCTTAGTGACTGCATTGGCATCTGTGCACAGATCTAAAACAATGAATTGTAAAATGGGGCAAAACTTGATTATTTTATACTTCCACCACATTTGAAATGGAATACTTACCTTTTCTGCTGATTGTGAGGTCCCAAAGAAGATGGGGATGAAGGCAAGCCATACAATGCAGGTGGTGTACATGGTGAAGCCGATGGGCTTGGCCTCGTTGAATGTCTCGGGAACCCCTCTGGTCTTGATGGCGTAAACTGTGCAGGTGACCATCAGCAGCATGCTATAACCCAGCAGACAGATGAGGGACAGGTCTGATATATCACATTTCAGAACACCACGGGCCATTTTAGGATTGGCTGTACGCTGGTCCTCATAGTCGATGATGGCTTGTGATGGGTCAACACCAAACCAGATGCACACTCCAAGGAGCTGCAGTGATATCAGGCTGAATGTGATGACTAACTGAGAGGCTGGGGAGATGAATCGAGGGGCACTGACCGACATCTTGCCCTGCTCAAAAATCCTGTAGATCCGATTTGTCTTGGTAAGCAGTGCTGCATAGCTTATACTCATACCCAGGCCCAGGAAAATCCTTCGCAGGGAGCATATAACCACATCAGGAGTGGAGATCATGAGGAATGTTGTAGCATAGCACAGAAAGATACCCGTCAGCAGCACGTAGCTCAGTTCTCGACCTGATGCCTTGACAATGGGTGTGTCATTGTAGCGTATAAAGCTGACGACCACAAACAGAGTGGCCATGATGCCCAGGACAGCAATGAGAACAGGGATGACTGCCCATGGGGAACTCCACTCCAGCTTGACAATGGGAATGGGATCGCAGCCAGTGTGGTTCCCATTAGGCCGCAAATCAAAGCGGCACATCTTGCAGGTGTAAGTGTCTGCCTGATACTGGTAACCATCACAATTCTCGCAGTGCCAACAACATGGAATTCCCTTCACTATCTTCTTGCGTTGCCCAGGACGGCAGGGTTGGCTGCATATAGAGGAGGGTACTTCTTGTGTTCCACCAGGCCACTGCATCTCATTGGTCTGGAGGGAAAGGGTTAGCAGACATTACTGTTTATTCCACCTCACCATACAAACACTGTTTTACTCATATACTCACATCCCTGATAATTACCAAATAAGGAAAATAAATACTGTGCAAGTCAGTATAGCAAAAACCTTAACAAAATGTATGACGTATTGTTAAACTAGTTATATATTAACCAACACACTACATAATGCATGAGGACACAATTCAGTTAACACTTGGTAGATTTGTTTACACACACATGTACACAAGTGCATGATAAAATGAACAAACTGTAAATGGGATTTTCACTACATGAAAGCTGCAGTCTTTTTATCAAGACATCATGGTGTAAACTCATCAAATTATAACTCAACAGGAAACAAATTTGCTGTTTAATTAGGCTACTTCCAAGGAATGTTGCACTGGAGGAAAGATAAGTAAATAGAGTTTAGCTGCATGGTACTGCAGTCTCAACACAGTGCAATGCAGTATCATGTGCCTGTGCTGTTGGACTGACGTTATTTATTTTTTATTTCAATGCAGTTTGCTTAGGAGGCCTTGTTAAGTAAAATAGAGTTTATATATACACAATATTAAATTGTATCTATTATTCAAATAAACATCTAAATGGTTATGAATGAAAATGATGGGGAGAAAAATCTCTAAATGGCATTCCTAAATTTTCCGTGGAGGTTTCTGCTATTCAGACAATGCTGATCTGTGTGCAGCAATAATTCAGGACCTTGATGTCTACAATAATCTAATACCATACCTACAGTATGTGTGTAAACAAAATAAGAACACCCAGGGGCTCATGTATAAATGATGCATAAACAACAAAAATGATGCATACACATTGTTTTAAATGCCAAATTTTGTGAGGAACAAAGCGATTTTGATGTTAACATATGCAACACTACAGATTCTCTGCTCCATGCATATGTATATGTTGAAGAGGAAACTGGTGTATTACTGTATCATGTAATGATGATAATTGTCAAAATAAGGTTAATGCAAAAAGATGCCCTTCCCTTTTTAGTCTATTTTTGACCTATTCATATAAGAGAGTAACAAAAGAGTTTCCCCTCAGGGATCAATGAAGTATTTCTGATTCTGCTTCTGATGAGCATAATTGTGAGTGGAAATGTTATGGAAATACTGTACAATACACTCTGTATTAACCTAAAGCATTTGTTAGCCTGCATGTTTATAAATTCTAAAGCCAACCAGGAAGAAGATGATGTATTATTAATATTATTCTGTTGACTGTTGCCCTAAAAAACTCGACATAAGAAAGACACATTCAGCATAATCTTTGATATGAGTGATAAGTTCTAGCTCTACTATGTGTAGCAATGATAGAGTTGCTGTAAATGTCACATAGTATGGTCGCAAGTAAAGATGTACAGCGGCTGCTTTGGCACTGTTGGAGGAAAATAAACTCAAATGAGAAAGTATATTTTGAGATCATGTTGGCCCTAGTCCTAATTGATATAGGGCGCGTTTCATTGCATTTTTGTTCTTGTAAATACTTCACAAATCACAAATTCTGTATCTGTAATGCCAATTAATTTGTGTATTTTATACATTTCTATGGGACTCATGGTCACAGCACCCATCTTTCCGCTTGGTAAAGCTACAAACTGTAATTTTATTGCCATGTGCTTTTTGCATTTTGCAAGACTAAATGAATTGCATTGGTAATGAAATGCTAAACAGCAAAATATGGGATGTCTCTTTAATCATTTTCGGTGATTGTCGATGTCTGATGTGGATATTGAGCATGATGACCAGCACAAAAACCTGTTACTCATTTTTAGAAAACTCAAGCAAACAATCTTCTAAATATATTGTAAGTAATATTTAAAATATTCATACGTCTAAGTGGAGCTGATCTGTCCAGTGACCAATGATCTTGTATTCTGTGGTGTTATTTGTGATCTGGTATTGGTAGATTTCATAGCGACCAGGAGCATCTCCATTCACGTTGAAGACCACCGGGGTGCCAGCGATTCCTGAGGATGAAAAAAAATTTACTGTTGTTTTAAAGGGCAGATTGTAACTTAAAGCTGAACTCTAGTGTTGGACAATACAGTACAAACTCAAGCTGTCATTCTCATAATGCTCTGAGATGAAATGAGGCTGCAAGGGGACTTCAAGCCAATGCTGTTATAGTGTTAATGATGGGAGCAAAATAGATGTTGACAGCCATGTTGTCCTGGTCCTTTGAGGAGGGCCAGGGCTGCTGTCTGTTCATGTTCCCATATCATTTCACACTCCTTCATTCTGCTTATTGCCCCATTGCTTGTTATCCACAAGGTCCCCACTCAGAGTGCTAACGAATGACAGCACTGATTTTGATTACCACTTTGAGGTCTCTGTCATCCCTCTGCTTCCCATTTCTGCCTGTTTCTGAGCCAACCCACAAACCCCTCTCCAGCTTCACAACTTGTTATAAAATTGTGGTGTCAGGGAATGAGGATTCACAGATTTAGTGATGAGAGCCCACCACAGAACATCTCTGAGGAAAGGACCATTAATAGCATCCCCATCTCTGTCTATTTGCTCCTACCAAATTTGCTTTCTCTCCTTCACTGCAATCCCCTAATACTCAGCAATTCTGTAACATGTTGAAATGGGGGTTGAAAAGTCCAATAAAATGTCCTTAGTTAACTTCCAATTGAAATGTGTTTTGGATTACCCACAGTCAATATTTAGATGTTGTGTACAGGAGATTCTACAGCTACATCAAAGGGATAAGACTGCATTTTTCTGCAACAGAAAAAGGATATACATAATGTCCACCAGACTCAGTGTTTTCCAGCATTTGGGAAATAGTTGTTCATGTTCCACAAGTATTGAATACACTCTCCTCTGTCATAATAATAAAGGGAATTATTTATTTGAGTGTTTTGTTCCCTTTAATAGGTCACAGTATTGATTGTTTATTATTGTTTAAACTTGTGAGCCAGAGTTGGAAACCTGTGAGTTAGACTCATTTTCTCCATTCTGCAGATTTGTGTGTGTCAGAGGTCTGATCAAAACCCATAGGATTTAATTGCATTAGTATCATCCCGCTGCAGTATCTGGAGGGCATGTCTAAGACAACAGCAGGCAATGTCAGTCAGTTATGAAGATTTTCTTGCCCATCTCAGCAATTCAGGGAATTGAGTGGGATGTATGTTTCTACTAATTTGATTGCCTTAATCGATTAGTTTCACCTCTTAACTTGTGAAAAGGGAATTGCAAGTTTCATGCACAGCCAGCAAAAATTAACAAACTGCTTGTTTAATAACCAGGTCAGATGTTTGAGGAAACACTGCACAAGATAACTCTTAGGAATGAGGAAGGAATAATAGCCATGCAGTCTAGGAAAAACCATCTACTGCTATCACCTGCAGCTCTGCCCAAATGCACTGAAAATAAAATGACTACAGTAAAATTGTCTGTTAATTTAACTCTAAATATGCTTAACTGGGTTCATAACATTGTGTGTATAAGACTATGTTAATACTTTGAGAACTAAATTAACGCAACTGTACTGTGTGGAGATGACTGCAGGGCAGTGTGTGGGTACTGTATTATTACCAGCATGCTATTTCAAATCAGATGAGTACAAGTGAACATACTAAATAAACATTATTCACATTTACAGTACTCATTGCAGTTGTGACAATGGCTGTGAATTTGAGCTTTGGTTTTGACTTTAAAATAAAATTTGTCTAAATCTTCCCACCAGTGACTAGTCTGCTAGTTGAAATTCTAAGCCTGCTTATGTTTGTACTCGATTTTAAGGCTGGTTTATTGAAGGAGATGTATTTAAAGCTCTACTTTGCTTCTCTTAAGAAATGATAATGTAATTAAACAAAACAGTAATTTTCAGGATGTCGCAGTTGCAGTTTAAAGAAAACAACCCTTCCACTCCATTAAAAGCCATTTGCCAAAGCCACAAGAAATCTAATGTGTTTACAAATATTGTATAAAAACTGATAAAGTAGGTAAAGTAAAATACAAATTCTGCTGTTGGACTTTAGAAGTGCGGAGGTGGACAGAAGCTAATTAGTTAATTAATATTTTGAGCTTTTTAAATGATGTTCACAAATAATTTCACAGCCTGCAGTTGTATAACACCTTTTGTGTGCATGTAAAAAAAAAAAGTGCATGCACGTATCCGAATGTGTGACTTTGTAAAAAAGTTTTGCAGCTGTAGAAATATTTTGTGCATGTGTGAAAAAGTTTTTGTGCACACATATAATTTGCACATGTGTAAAAAAGTTTTGCAGCTGTAGAAATATTTTGTGTATGTCCTCTCCTGTGGAATCAGGTCCTAGTTTAGGTTCGGGAGGCAGACACCATCTCCACATTTAAGAGTAGACTTAAGACTTTCCTCTTTGATATAGCTTATAGTTAGGACTGGCTCAGGTGAGTCCTGAACCATCCCTTAGTTATGCTGCTATAGGCCTAGACTGCCGGGAGACTTGCACTGAACTCCTCTCTCATCCTCCTCCTCTCCATCTGTATGCATTCTTACCCCATCAATGCATGTTACTAACTCGACATCTTCTCTCTCCCGTAGTTTTGTGCTTTCTTGTCTCTCTCCTCTCTCTTTGTGTGACTTTCAGCAGGTATTTCTGCCTCCGGAGCTGCAGAGTCTGGATCTGTGATTGTGGGCCTCCTACTGCCCTTGTTTTCCTGCTCGACAACTGCTACCACAATTGTCATTATTAGTCTTATTATTATCATTATTATTCCTATCACTATTGTTCTTATTATAATTATTTTATTTATATTAGCACTACCATTACATTATTATTATTTTTAAAATTTTAGGTGGAATTTGCATTGTGCTGCCCTCTCCCCCTCCCCCCTTCTCTCTCTCTCTAACTCTCTCTCTCTCTGAGAGATAACTTCTGTTATGAATTGGCGCTATATAAATGAAATTGAATTTAATTGAATTAAAACATGTGCAGGAACATTTTCAACAGTGAGGTTTCACACAGTCTGAGAGATGGACTGACAAATGTCTTGACTTTGTATGTGACACTGAAGTTACAAGCTACGAATTACAAGCATGAATTTTGGCCCTGTTTTAACGCCTGTGCTGACTAGCCAATTGGCACATTGCCCACTGACCATCCAATCAGAGGAAGTCAAATTGTCCAGTCAGGGGGCAAAAGGTTCTAGCGCGTTCTTCGTCCATCTGTAGTATGCTGAAGTCAAAATGGAGGAGCCGAGGGACATGGGTCCAGTTTGTTCTCAAATCTTTAATTAACGTTTTGAACGGTTTAAACCAAAGGTTACACACACTAAACAAACTTTATCATAAACAATCTTTATGTATGAGTGAGTTTGAATTAAACCTTGATTTATACATTACCTTTGATCATATGATGCTTCTAATATTTAACAGTAGTGATCCACTTGTGTAATGCAGGCACTACAGTATAGATGCTTTATCTTAGGTATTCATATATTTATTTTATATTTATTCTTTGACAAATTAATTGTGCTTGTAACTCGCGGCTTGTAGCTTGTAACTTGAGTGTCACATACAAAGATAGGACATTTGTGTGAAACCTCACTGTTGAAAATATTCCTGCACATATTTTAATTACACATACACAAAATATTTCTACAGCTGCAAAACTTTTTTATGAAGTTTTTTTCACATGCATACCAAATGTGATATACAACTGCACGCTGTGAAATTATCAATTCAATGAACTACAAACCTAAAAATATAAGTTAAATAAAACAGAACTGCCACACTTTCTTCATAAATGCAAAGCAGTAATAATACCATGATTCAGACCAGAGCTGTCAGAGACTGTAATTTATTTCTACTCTAAATGGAGGCCAAGCCTTACATGGTTATTAGTCATTCAATTGGGTAGAGATAAGGGCCAATGCTGGGGTTGATTACCTTTTCAGCGCTCCCTCTTTTATGACACTGACCTCAGGAATAGTTAGGTCTTTCAAACTGTATCATACCTTCACACTTTGCTGTACTGCTTAATATTCCTAGTTCCTTGGACAGGCAAGACAGGCGGCTTGTTTCTTATATGCAATAACCTTTTTAACATAATTAATGGCTTAATTAATGGTAGTAATGTCTGAGCAATTACTCTACTATATACAGTGTGTTTGTGTGTGTGAATGTGTATATATAAAATATATGATCCTGTGACTGAGTGCTTACTCAAGTTATGTCCAAATGACATTAGTAATCAAACCTCATGAAAACAAGCAGCTTTAAATGACTGTTTAAACCCAATGAACACAGCCAACCTTTTAATCACAACACTTTTAACACAGCTTTACTATCAGGTTTATGTTTTGCAAGGTTACTTTGTAAAACCAAATGTCCTCAGGAAAAATAGCATTAAGTACCACTGAGTATGTACTATTTCTGAATATAACCAGCAGCAGCTTCGTTCAGCATCACTAGCATCACAATCTTAATACCAAGCATCAGCAAGTATCAGCTTCATCTACAATATCTGTAGTGCTTGGGTTTCCTCTTTCCTTTAGTCAGCATGGATGTCTATAGACAATTCCCAGAATACACTGGGATCATGTGGACATTCCTGTTATTTTCCTACAAACCTTTTAAATTCTCCATTCCTCTGTGCCGAAACACTCTTAAAAGCAAAGCAGTATTCCGGTAATGTGCAGCATTGATTTTCTAGCCATCCCTGTTGTAACCCCAAAGGATTCAGTGCTGACAAGCATTCCAGTAATATAACTCAATGAATAAAGGAATGCATAAAGAATTTAAGTTTAATTCTATAACACAAGCCTGCTATACAGTATTTCAGATTAAAACTTTACTCCAGTGCTGGGAGAATTGATCTGTCTTGTAAAACTAAACAAATGTGACTTCAGGATACAACTCCAAACAATTTCTTTTTCTTTTTTTTCTTTTACACAAATGAGGACTGACCTGCTTACATAGTAATAAACACAGTCAGGAACAGGTAAAAAATGTTTTGACTTTGAAGATGGAGCATACAGTAAAACACTGCTGTGCGCTGCGAGTTTCCTTTCACCATCCATTAGGGATGTAAACTAACTGCTGCAAACAAAAGTGTCAAGTTAACCTTTATTATCCCGAACAATAAAGGTTACATTGACTGCATTATTTTAAAAAAAAAAAAACATCCACCCATACTAAATTCATATTCATGTTTGCTTTGTGCTTTGCTACTTTGTCTCTACTTTAAAACTCTCTCACATAAATCTATAACACAAACCATGTCTGCGGAAGTAAATGCCAAATCATGCCTTTTCCTTTTACAGTTTGGTACATTTTCTCCAATATCGGCTCAATTTAGTTACCTACTAACCCGACAAAACTGATCCCTTTCCTGACACCCCCCTTTTTGCCCTTTGGAGGCTATAGACTACCATGTGCCTTCATTGAACAATAATATTATCATTATTAATACTGCTTTTGCATTCTGAATTCTTGAAAAAGTGACATGTCGCATGCCACTTATACATGTGCATTTGAAATTACGTTAAACAAACTTGCCTTGCCTTAAACATTGAATGTAAAAATTTGGTCAAAAAACAACAAAAACATGGAATCTCACTAGTCATCCAAACCAGGCAACAAAGTACGTTATTTGTCATCCCCTTCGAAAACTTCTATGTTAATATGAGCTTTTTCTGATTTATCCTGTCAGCAGCACAACGTTGTTTGTCAGTACTGTTCATACATATGGCCATTAAAAAATTATTAATTTTCCTGTTTTCTGGTCTGTCACTGCTATGGTAAAGGTTTGGTTAGGTTTAGGCCCTAAAACTACTTGGTTAAGAGTAGGGAACCATATCCTGGTTAAGAGAAACACTACTTGGTTGAGGGTTAATAAAAGATTGCGTTTAAAAGAAACCAATGTTGACTGTTGGTAGGAAAATAGGAAGCAAACAGTAGTCTCACCTGTCCAAGTCACACGGTCTGTTGACATATCCATCCACGCCAACCAACTCCCTACAAGGTTTTGTGGCTCTAATAACAATGTTGGGCTAATTCAGCCTTTGTTCCAGACAGACAAGAGTCATAATTCCTACATGATTTTACTTCCAGTTGTGTACTTTGGAGCATTTAGCAAAGCTACTGAACAGGCACTGATGCTGGCAATTGAAGTCTGTATTCTGCAGCAGTGGGCAAGTGTTTTCCTTCATCCAGAAGTTCCTTTATTTTCATTTTCACTCATTCACTGTAAATTATTCCTGTCATTTACTCTCTGTGGTGTGACTGCCCCTCACCTAAAGATCCCACTCTGTAATTGTCATACAAATAAATGTATCCATTACTGTATAATCATCTGTGAGGGTGGAGCAGGTTTAAGAATGTGTCAAACTGCTTGCATAGCATTCTGCTTGATTGCTTGAAAACTCTGACCCTCTACTCGTCTGACATATAATTAGCTCAAGTTGTTATAACCACTAACACTGACCTAAATTAGACCCCGTTCTGCTTACATTTTTATTATTTGTTCACAAGCAAGACATTCATGCACATGCTGCATTCATGACCTCCTTATGTATCGACCTTTTCTTGTATATGCAGGCCTATAATTAATTTTCAAAGTTTCAAAGTGTGTCTTACTTCTTGTAATGTTGTAGTGTTACATTTGTAGAATCATGCATGTGTTGAGACTGTAAATTAAAACCTAACTTGTCACCTTCTAGATAGTTTCTACACTCTTTAGCTGAATATTTTATAATGTTCATCCTTCATTAAAGATGAACAGCAGAAGACAAAACACTGTATCAGTGTCTAAAACAATTAAGCTAACAAAGCTATTCCTGTGCAAAATGCACAAAAAAGTATGAACTGAGGAGACTTTGTCATAATCTATAAATCATTTAGGCAATATATATACATGCAGAAACAGGAAGAGAGGAAGTGCAGTCCAGTCAGTTTTCATTCTGTATTTGAATGTTCTAGTTGTTCTTATCCAGGCCCATGTGCGACAAACGGTACAAAATAAGGTACAGCTTAGGTATGAAATGTAAATTTTTTTACATTTCTCTGCTAACACTGGCACACTATCATACTTGAAACGTTGTGGCATCATTGTGATACAACAGCAGTTAATGCAGACAACATATGAAGTAAGGTAGTCCACCAGACCTTAGTGGAACTGGAACTTCTGAGTTCTGTTCCAGAGGTAAGAAAACCTCATTCAAAATCACATTGACATTTGTAACAATGCGAATAACTAAACATTCAGCCCTGGTACATAGCCTTACTGAACAGCGTGTTGTGTGGTTCGTTCCATATGTTTAGATAATGGTGGTCATTTAAAAAAAAAAAAAGGTCTCATATTTGTTCAATATTTGCTTTAGCTACTTTCAACAAAATAATTAGCCATAAATCCTAGACCATTGCAGGTTAAATATCATCGCTCGACAAGAGGGGCGATGACCGAGTCAAGGGGCCGCGGATAGTAATAACAGCAGGACTGAGAGGACTGAACGTTGTACAAGGTTTTAGAGATTTTAAGAGTTTACAGCAAAAAAGTTGGAACATTGGAATTTAAAATCACAAAGGTTCCAGCTTTTAATAGCAAGTTCTGTAGTGGATAAAGCCTGACTGATACTCGATTTTGAGGCCAATACTGATATTATTAGTTGAGAGTTTAAAAAATCTGATAAGAATATAGCGGCAGATAGTAATTTTTGTTTAACACAGACATTTAACATTATACAATCTTGATAGACATCCCTTAGATTTAAAAAAATATGTATATTTAAAACTGTGGCCATAGACATACTAAGCGAGTTGAAAACTCAACATGTCCGTACTCTCTGGTGGACAAACTAAATTAACTCAACCCAGTTTGGCATTTCTGTACTGCAATCTCTTGTTACTTATTGGCTGACATATGCACCGGGTACAGATATATCGGCAATAAGCTGAGATCAGCCAAAATTTTGGCCTGGCTGATTTATTGGTCTAGCTGTAGTAGTGTTTGTCTGTTTGCCAGTTTGTCTTAAAATATGGAAAGTAAAACCCAGGAATTTGTTTAATTTTTTCAGAAAAATTGATGAAAGAAATGCTCAATGAGGGATTGCATTAAGTTACAGAAGCGAGTGGAACAGAGTCTAGACAGTAACGTCAAAACATCAGCTCTCTATACATTTTAGGTGTTCAGCTGATGCTTTTATAGTATAGTATATATAATAAAATGCAAGGGTCATAGCCATGTGACCTGTGACCTGTCGTGTATTTAGCTTATACCTATTTCTGTCTCCAGAGAAAACTGCACACTGTATTTGCTAGTAACACTAAAAAATACAATTTAAGTTTACATAGAACAACTGCTGGAAAACTACTGATGCCTGTTTTTGCTGTGTGTTAACTCTCTTCCCCCTCTTATTTTTGTACCCTCCGCAGCCAGTGCACTTCAAGCAGGAGATCTTTTGCGTGGGCAATTCAATGCTGACAAGATAAGGTGGGAAATCTCACAAAGCACAGCTTCTGCGCATCATCAACTATGATAAAACACGCTGTTCTGCTGCTGATTGTCAACCCTCCTACGGCTCTCAGTCTCTTATACTTGCTGGGAGTAATTTATATTCAGTAGCCTGATAATTGGAGACCAGTGAATACTCACAAAGCCTCTGCATGAGCATGTTGGTGAACCCAAATGTAGGTTGCTTAAGATACCACCACACAAATGCCTCTGAATGATAGTTATCCAAGATTGCTTTGGTACAAATAAACTGATTTCTTATGACACCATATACATTTCGCAGAATACTTGGTGGTAAAAGTCCTTGAACAAAAGTCCTTTCCTTGAACATGGTTGTTCTTGTTGTTGTTAAATAAAAAATTTGTTAGTGCTAACAACTTGTGCTTTAAGTACAGTACGTACATGCAGTTGTGAGCCTACTGTACCTGTGAAGTTGACATTGCGGATGTACTTGAGCAGCAGCGTGCCGTTGATGGTATCCATCTTGGAACAGAGGCCGACTTTTCCAGGACAGAGATCTTTGTGCATGTTGTGTAGAGCGTGAGCCATGGCATAAACTGCATCAATCACAAACTGAACTTTCCCCTCTTGTTCGTAGGATGAATCTTTCCCAATCCGCTCATGGTCTAAAAGAAAGCATTAACAACACAAACATTACAACTCATGAAATTATGCCCCACATGGGACTGACTTGATGAATTCATAAATACTGCAAGAAATACGATCACAGATTTCATTTAACTTGTATATGTTCCCATGCTGTGTGAGTCATTGCAGTCATGATAATCATATTATAAATATTAAAATATTTGATATGAAAGACATAATATTCAGAACAAAACAGCTGCTCTACAATCAATCAAAAATGTGAGAACTAAACAGTGATTGCTAGATGTGTGAAATCAAGAAAATGACAGCCTTTCAAGAGGCCTGATTACTAAATTGTGAACCCATATTTTTTTCACTGCACTTGAGATTGGCATTGAATTGTGCATGTTAACCACAAATTATATGCTATTTCTTCTAGACATCAATCGCAGAATCTCCTGACAAAATCCAAAATGGTCTCATGTGCAGCCTTTCTCATTATGGTATGTCGATCACTGATTAGACCCGCTCAGAATTATTCAACAAGACTCTTTTAGCATCATATATCCTAATCTGCCTTTCTTGATGCAGCTAACAGCCTTTGCAGTACTGTGTGGCATCATGGAAAAAGCGCAAGATAATTAAAAATAGTCAATAAGCAAAGGTTCGTCAATACAAACATAAATTGGAAATATGCTCTGATAAGGTAGGAAACCTTCTCAGAGCACTCTCAGGTCTTATTTATCTGATCTCTTAGTGTTTATCCCCACAAAGTCACATGACACCTCACATCCATTAATCAAGAGCATAGAGTGTGATTGAGTGGTAGAGGGGGAGTGGAAGACACAGCAAGACAGGCCTAATCATTCTTCAGTATTAATGTAATTAGTTATGACAGGTGTATATTAATCATAGCTGGGGTTGTTCTAATGCTTTGAAAATGTGTTAACTGCCAAGCAAGGTTTCAATTAGGAGCTAAATCCTTTTATTAGCCAGTTCCTTGCCACATAGGTTGAGTAGAAAGAGTGACAACAGGACAATGCTTTAGTAATATATACTAACATATTTAACATGTCGGTCGCATGTCTGAATAAGCACCCTAGTCACATTTAGTAATCTAGTAACCTTTCCGAATCACTTTCAACATGGCACAGAGTCTGATGGATTGGATTAATGTAAAGGCTGCAGGCGCACACAGGTTAAACATGCCAAGAAAGAGAGATGCATGTCTTGTTCCCTCGTCTAAAACCACTGTAACACATTTATCTCAATTATCATCTCTTATGCACAAATAAACTAATATCAGTTTAATAAACTATATGAAACACTGTAAAACAGCCAATTTGAAGTTGTTGAGCAGATTCTTCTCGTGTCAGATAAGGAAAACTATTTTTCCCCTCGCAGTGTGACTGGGGCAAAAGATATAACCACAGT
The DNA here is from genome assembly GCF_020085105.1 of Siniperca chuatsi. Classification (NCBI taxonomy): domain Eukaryota; kingdom Metazoa; phylum Chordata; class Actinopteri; order Centrarchiformes; family Sinipercidae; genus Siniperca; species Siniperca chuatsi. The sequence goes on along the minus strand of NC_058051.1, from coordinate 23,452,966 downwards.
AATAATCTGAACAGCACTTTCTCCCTATATTTTAAATTTGCATTCCAACTGCATGAATGAATAAATCAATATCCAGCAAAATGCTTTACATATAGCATGTGAGCTAATAGAAATAAAACCTAACTAAACATCCTATCATCCAATGCTTGTGAAGTGTCAAACTTTATAAAACGAGCAGCAAAATTTGCTCTCTAATAACCTGATAATGAAAGTGATTCATTATCATTATTAAAATATATCAGTGGATTCACTGGATAAAGGTGGGGGCGAATGTGTCCCTCGCACTCACGATGATGGTCATTAATCAAGGCTTCAACAGCAAAATCTCAATTTTTACAATCCATCAGTGATGCAGCCTGTGAGAGAACAGAAAAGTCTTCTTCCTTGAAATAACATTTTTAACTCACAGCTGTTCTCTCTCTCTCTCTCTCGCAACTGGTGCCAAATATAGCGCGAGCACTGTGGCTCTTTCGAAAATGTGCTGTCATGTCTGAATGAAGCCGTAAGGAACATTAACGTAAAAAGACATCTACATATGTCTGAATGACAAAAAGCCATCCCTTTCTGAGCATTTGCTTGTATGCCAATTAGGTTTTGTTAAAAACTAATAGAACAACCGAGGTGTAAATGCAAGTTATGACCTGTTAATAATTATGTAACTGTCTTGTCATCTGGTAATTATAAATCTACATGAATGTAACCTTTTGTTTAGCTTTACTTACTTACAAATAAGTTATCTCTACCCTCCACACAAGTTGAACTGAGGGTTTTTTGTATTTGATTTTCATGACTTAATTCTTAAAGCTCAAAATAACAAACAGGTGAGAGAATTAGCAGAACAGGAAGGAACATGACAAACGCTCTCACAATCTCACATTTCAGTCTTATCACATATTTTAGTGCTGGTACAACTGTGATGATGAGGGCTGAGTAAATATAGACACTCCACATGTGCACTGCTTTAATCATCTTTTATTTACAACCCATTTGAATGCCACTATTCCTTCATTCTAATGTGTTGCTTGTTTCCCTCTTTCTCAATGAATCTGTTTATGATTACAATCTAGATTCTTACAATCTGAAATTTGTTGCTAATTCCCTGAATGTGACAGAAAACATCTTTTGAGAGACACTTAGCCAAGTTTTGCAAGCATGTGAATTACAGAACATTGCAAATGAATCCCTCTTGGAAATATGATATATTATGTAACCAGAAAGCGGGAAGACAAGTGATCGTTGTCAGATAAAATCGGACACTTTTTTATTCTTTGTGACAATGTCTTAAAGGGACTGTTCACACCAAAATCAAATCAAGAAGGAACCTTTTGGGGTGAACTGTCCCTTTTTTAAGAGCTTATTAAAGTCAAACCAAAACACTGACACCCTGTAATAGAGGTTCATTTGCATCAGCTCAGTAGATGGTCTATGTCAGTCTGTTTCCTTGCGCTTTGAAGGTTGATGCTTTCTTAGAATAATTAAATCTCCGGACTTTGAACTCTACTCAGCTTGAGGGGAAAACATGGCTGGAAATGGAGTGATTTGTATTACAGCACCTCATTTCATCTGTACCATCAAAGAATAACTTTAAAGAGTAATTCTAAATAATAGCTCATGTCAATAACACATAATGTGGAAAAAGTGACCATAATCAATTTGGTGTGCTAATGGATGTACTCTAGTGAAAATTGGCCCCACTGTGCTTTTGCAGGCTGTTTCCTAATTACTGAAGAGTTACTGTTATTGCTCTGACATTTTGTAATAATTATATATAAATATATCATTTAAATGATCTGCTTACTCTCATCAAGGGGGCAGTATTTGAGTTCTTTGCGCCATTGCTTTCAATTAAGGTTAAATTCCATGTTAGTCAACAAATGCATGGCCTTTTCACTGTCTCATTCACAAGTTTGTGGCAAGACAAGCACGACACAATGTAAACAGTGCATCGTGATCAGATAACAAAAAACGACATGAAGCAGTTGATAAGGTGGAATCATGTTTTTTTTGCACGCCTTGTAAGATGTCTGTCGCAGCCATTTCTTATCTCAACAGCAACACTTCATTTTAACAAGTGCTAGCTTTAAACAGATGAATAGTTTTTGTTTGTCTTGTTGTTATTATCTATATGCTCCACTATTTGCTCACTCAGAAGAGGCAATTTAACATCAGTGACAAGGCACTGAAAGTTTAAGGAGCTTGAATATTGCCAGTTATTTTATAAATGTGCGCTACAGGCAAATTGAAGCATGGATAAGGCTGTCACAGCCTCTCTCTCGTTTTACACATAAATATATAAAGTGATTTGGCTCATTAATAGCAAGATGTCTCAGAGGTTTGCACCGCCGGCTAACAGCCAAAAGGTCCTGTATACGGTAAGTTTGCATGTTTGGGTTTCCCCTCACTGTGCAAAGACATGCAGGTCAGGCAGACCAGTGGTTCCCAACCTCTTTGGCTTTTGACCCGTTAAAATGAAGCAATATGTGCTTGTGATCCCTTGTCATAGGTTATGACCTCATGGTATTGGACTTGAAGGATTCTTATTGGCCTGAACAGGTGAAAAGTATCCAGTATTTCAGACGGAGAAAAAAAAGAAAAAAACATCCTTCCCAAAGCTTCGCCATTTCCTCCCACCTTTCTCACTAGCACACCTGCTCTACCACAAAGTACAGTAACTTAGTGGAGACGAGGGGTGGGATAGAGTGAGGAAGAGGAGGAAGGAATGAGAAAAATTCGAGGCTTTGTGACAATTTATGCTATTCTTTTATCAAAAATGGATGTTGACTATTGATAATGTGGCTCTCATGGTTCATGTTGCTAACCCACTGCAGGCCCATAGTTATTTTTAATGCACAACCAATACAAAATATACACCCAGTAATCTACAGCTGTGACAGTGATGATTAACCTACTGTAGAGAACATTACAGTGACTGGATAAAACAGAAAAAAATGCCCAAATTTCTCATTTAGTGGTGAGTTTACTTTTGCATGATATCTAAATAAACTTTCAGTTTCACACTTCTCTTCTTCTGGCCATGTATGCTCGCTCCCTCTCTCTCGCTCACCCATACCAGCTCGCTTTTTCTCTCTCTCTCTTTCCTCCTGATGTTGTCACTGGTTCTGTCACATTCTCAAGTATAGGTGTATCTCCTGTAAAACACTGAGCGAACCAGGAAATCAGCTTACTTTTTTAAAGGGAATTTAAATGAATGAACTTATAAAGCAGATTATTTTTACATGTCTTTAAACATGCCTGGAGGGGATCTTTTAAAGTAGCCACAGTCTGGTCACATACACCCCCAACCAGCCCTTATAAAGTAGCATCGTTGATGTTTTGTTTTAGTAGATATCATGCCAAAACACATCCATATTTACACATTTAATGTATGTTTAAAGAATTTATTCCTCTCAAACATTGGTTAAGATGTGCTGCAGGAAGGTTAGTCAGCAGTGCACAACAAGCATTGATGTGAATGAAGATGAAACCTTGCTACTGTATCTTTTTGTCCGTGCTCTAGGAGTTTTCATCAAGGCAAACCTTGAGATTCTGAAAGAACACAATGATCCAGAAACCTTGAGGTCATACTGTATGCTCTTGCTCACAATATTCCTTTATACAGAGGCAAATTGTTTCTTTTTTGCCTCTCTTTCATTCGAGGTAGAGGGGCACAAAAAATTCATTTTATTACTTGTGCACACTGTGATTTCTTTCTTTGTGATGCTAAAAATTATAGGCAATCTGTCCAACTCTTCTTTCTAGGTAGGGCATAGTTAATTTTGGCATAGAGGGTCACTCTGGGGGGGCATGATACAGTATCCACCATTCAGTATGTTTCTAATATTTTTATATTATCTCATTTATTCATAGACATACAGTATGTACTCAGGATGTTCCTAATTTCCCTGTTGATTAAACAGAAATTAAAATTTAGATTAGTCAACTAGTGGCTGCGTAACACCTTAGAACAGTTAGCAGCAGTTGTACATTAATAACATATTAATAATTTGTTTAACCGACTTGTATTTCTGGTGCTGAATAAGCAAGGGTAGCAACGTTTAATTGACTAGTCGACCAATCACGCACATCCCTTGTATGTTCAAAAAGTGTTTTTAAGTTAGACCATTCTTAGTATTCTTAAGTGTTTTTCTTATAGATTTCTGTGCAAAATGCAAAACAAATGAACTCATAAGTAAATAAATGCAAAATAAGTTGATTCATGTTATATTGCCCAACTCAACATCTGATATGTTGTCATGTATAGAGCTGAAATCATTTGCTGATTAATTGATTAGTACTATTTTAATAATTGTTTTTTGTTTTAAATCATCAAGAAAATCAAGAAAAAAATGCCAAACATTTGATGATTCCAGCTTCGTCAGATGTTCCGATTTGCTGCTCTTGCTGCAAATCCTGCTTGTCTTACATTTTAGTAAATATTTTTGGGTTTTGGCCTGTTGGCCGGACAAAAGAAGCAATTTAAAGCAGTCCACTTGGGCTCTAGAAAATGTTATGGACATTTTCACTATTTCCATAGGCCATAACAGTTAATCGATTAATCTAGAACATAATTAACAGATTCATTGATTATGAAAATAATCATTAGTTACAGCCCTTGTCATGTGTATTAAATTATTTAATCCAAAGTGTTTTAGTCACTTCTATAAGCAAATTTTTATCAATAATTTTTACCTCTTCACATTTTGCCGTTTGCTCATATTGCGCTACATTACTAAGGTTACAGCCACTTTCCCTCACTGAACTGAAATCATGCGGTTGTCAAACTGTGTCAAAAAACATCTCTCAGCCTCTGTGGTTTGGTAAACTGGGTGATGTCCAAAGCATGTATGTTTTTGGCATGAAAGTTTCTAAAATGATAGTTAAGATGATCTCCTAATGTGGCCGTAGTGAGGGATCTGACAAATGTTGTTTGACAACCATTACAAACCCCTCCCATTTTCTTATTCTAATTAAGAAGATTGGGCATCATCACCCAAGGGACAAACATAGACCGCAGTGCTTGACAGTGCTTGTCATCATAGCTTCCAAAGACATGCTTGGTCAGATGAAGTGAACTCATTGTTACTGCTGCAAGCTATGGATAGCAAATGAATTTTTATTGCTTTAACTGCCTTTTAAACAAGAATTAATTATAGGAAATGTCTAGGTACGAAATTGAGGATAACAAATTACGTCCCTATTGTTATCAAACACAGTAATTATTCTAAAACACTGCAGGTCAATCATAATTTCTCCATAGTGAAGAAAACATCTCTTTGTTGTTGCCTGGCTTCTCTTTTGAACCTTGACATTTGTGTTACATCTCAAGAGAATCAAAGAGGTGTCTCTGCTAAGTTGCACATGGTGTCCTTGATGCTTTCAGTGACCAGTGGACGTTAGACAATTGAGCAGGCATGCAGACATGTACTTGTTTTCTGGCAGCCTTGCCAAGCAACAGAGTGACTCAAGCCAGTGTGCTTCACTCAAACTGTGAACCTCATCGTGTGCTGAAATGACGTCAACAAAAAGCATCGCACCTGCAGAGGCTGTCATCTCTGCCAACAGCCCGGTGAGACAGAAAACTTTAATTATAGGAAGTGCTGCATGAAATGGCTGGGCTGTTGGCAAATTGCTCTATGCTGCATATTTTAGGATGCAAAAATATGAATGATGCTTTTGTTAAAATTACCGATAGACGAGTAAAGCACTGAACAATCTCCTGTCATGCTTTAATGCAGTAGCATTTTCAACAAGGCACATCTGAGGACCAGAGTTTCTCTGCTCCACAGTAATTATGATTGATGTGTCAGCCCCACTCATTACTGACCAATGCAACTGGGATGAGAAAGGAGAATCTCATGCTATGATACTGTGCGACGTCTTTCTATTATTACCAATTTGTCTCTCTTTTCACAAGTTCTCGGTTGTATCAGCCAATTCTTGTTCATTCTGCTCTGCAAAACAGGATCATGTTTTATGGTTCAGTAGCATGAAATAGTGTGTTGTACAGTGAATGCTCTGAGCAAATCAAATAGCAAACTTGAGAATTGTTGAATTCTACACAGCAATCAATTGAATTGAATCATTTGAACCAGTAAGAAGGTAAACTTCTGTTTGTAGTTCCTATGAACCTCACATGACTTTTTTTCCTCATCAATACTAGGACTAACTAGTTCTACAGTACAAGGCTGTTTCTTGCCTGGGACATGCAGCTTTAGCCTCAGTTTTTTAGCATGATATCATGTATGTAGCCATCATGTACACATTTAGGATGCTTTTTACAGGGTTCTAATATACTGACAGTTGATCTCTACTACCACCTCATTTATATCATTGAGGGTAGACTAAATAACAGAAACACCTCTCTGTATAACACAATACAGTGCAACAGCACCACAAACTACAGCCTCCAATTTGATCATAAAGTTGAATCAACACCTCTCTAAAACAGTTTTAACAATAACTAAAACATTATAACCTTCAGGAAGGTAGGATCTGTTGCAGGACTGTTGTAATAGACTACATTATTTTTAGTTAGGTGTCCTTAAAAACTGGCAACTGGGTGTATTTTAACACATGTGGAGAGATAAGGTAGGCAGCTTAAGGCCGGTTTAGGTACCCTTGATAGTATTTTGCTGCACTCTAGGAATATCCTCACAGAGCAGTAAAAATAACCTGTGGTTTGGGGGTGACGATGTAGATCTGAAGCTACAAAGTAAATCTTGGCCTCTGGGGCAGCAGATACAAGAACACAGGGAAAAAGAGCAGCAGAGGATGTGAATTATACATTTGCACTCTGTGTTGCTTTCTTTTCTGTCCAAGTCAGATACTCTTTAATGTCTCATTCCTGGAAAATTACCTGTTACCACCCTGCTTATGGTGCATAAATCAGTGGCCAGTGACTTTTATTGTGCGATTAAAAGCTTTGATATCACACAAACAGAATAATTACATGCCCATCTAATCATGTTAGTACTTTAAGAACATCATTGTGCAGTCCCTAGTGGTTGATTATGGTCCTCCACAGATTTTTCAATAGAGGAATCGACTCTTTCCTACTAAGTGTGTTATTAAAAAAAAACGGTTGACTTTGTGTAGGCTGCATTATTAATAAAATAGAATCACAGGAACAACAGATTTTGAGGTTAAAAGTTTCTTCTATGATTTGTGTGTAACAAAATATATTATTCATGGTCTATACAGAAGTGGGGACAGGAAATGATTGTGCTTACAAAAGGAACGATGAGGAGGATAGCTATAGTACTTGCAAAAGGCTCTGAGTGAAATGATTGTACCTCGTGCCTGTAAAACTTTACTGTGCCCCGGAGGCTACTCAGAGGAAGAAAAAGGCCTGCAGCAATTTAGCTCAAGAGCAGCCACCATGAAAACTGATAAATACAGAAATCATTTAAGATAACATTCTCCTGAAACCTGCAAGTGTGGATTGTTGGAAGCATCTCTCTCTTTTGCCAAAGGACAACAACAGTGTTAAGAGAGGTGTCAATTAAATCTCTGCCTAATTGTTTAGTTTTGCCTGTTCATCTTTTGTATGAATTTAGTATGACTCCTATGGCATTTCGTGACATTTTAAGGTTGCAGTGCCCTATATCAGCTGCGTTAGACAGCCAAATCTAATAATTGTAATAAAAACAATTTCAGAAAACAATCTCTATAAAGCTACTATAACATGTTCTGCACAAAGAAATCTAAAAAATGTTGAGAATAAAGATTTTTCCTTCCAGGGATACAGTAAATGGTTCCCTTATGAACCATCCAGGCCATTCATCACCACAAACTCTCAAACTGGGATGAGAACTTTTTCTGTATTTAACGTCAGTATACGCTGCTTAAATCCATATTAAACACCATCATGGTTCAAAAATAGACTATGGAATGTAGAAAATAATTGTGGGTTGGTGCCCGAAGCTATTGGGTAACAAGACAACTAGAGTATTTTATGTTTCAAATGTTCAGATTTGTAGTTTTTGAAGTTACCATCTAAGATAACGTTTTGCCTTATTAAATTTATTTTTTTCTTCTTGTGCTTTTATCTCTCTCTGTCACTGTATTCCTCTAGTAAATGACCATTTAAAATACCTTGAGTGAACACACACACAGCCATCCAGGTTAGTAGGTGAAGAAAACATACGTCGTAAGATTTATGATGAATGTGTCATTTTCTAATCTTTGGTATGATGTTTTGTTCACCTACTACCCTCAATGATAGTGTTTGTGTTTCTTCAGGGTGTTTCGTTCACCAATTGAACCAATTTCTGTGATCCTCTGATTGTATAATTGAGGAAGTTTCTATGTGTATATACTGTATGGAACTGTTGTGATGCTTTCCCATATACCTGATGAAGGTCGAACAGACCAAAACTTCATCAATAAATATTCCAGTAGTAAGCGAGACAGTGTGCGGGAGTTTTCTTGCTTGTATTGAAATATAATTGACATATATTGACATAAAATTTCAACCCTCTCTTGGAGATCAATATCCTACAATAGTTCATGAAAGCTTTGGCATTTACTCTTCTAAATACTATCGCACTGGTACTTTGTTTACTGGACATGTCCTCCACCAGACATTTGTTTCGAATAATGTTTATAACTGAATAATGTTTTTTATGTCTCTGTAAGCAGCACAGAGTCTATGTGGACTGGACTCTAATATGAGCAGTAATAGTTAACAAGGCTGAACCAGTGAAGGACAGGTGCAACCCTACAAGCCGATCAACGTTTCTCAATAGCAGAGAAGAGACAGCTTCTCCAGTGTAGGTTTTTGTGTTGTACGATACTCCAACATATGTATATGAGGAATGTACTGACTAGAAACATTACAGTGCCAGCTTTAAATCATTCAGCCTGGACTACTTGGGATGCAGTGTAGCACTGCAAAGTGGGATGGGAGACAGGCCAATGAGAGCCAACTATTTTTAACGACCTGAAAGCTTGTTTCTAATGGGCTGATTGGATTTACTATTGATTATATTTTTCAGCGCATGCCGTGGCATAGTTTGTGATTGCTATTGTCACCCACTCCAAATTGAACTAGCCAACAGACGAGTAATGGGAACGTTAATTTATCTCTGTCGAAATTAGAGATTCCCGTTCACTTATCTACACCCATTACATTTAACCTAAATTAGAGGAGCGTTATTGTTTTCTCCCTGATGACAAGTACATTTACCTATGCATATTAAGTACACACACACACACACACACACACACACACACACACACACACGTTTGTTTCACTATCCGTGAGGGACAGTCTTACAACCTTAATCATTACAACTAAATGCCTAACCTTGACCCATACCCTAAAACCAAGTCTTAACCCTCAAAAGGCAATCTCTATCCATGGGTAGAATTTTTGTCCCCACAGTGACACAAGTCCCCATGGGTTAGTGTGCATTCAGGTTAAAGAATATGAAACACACACACACACACACACACGCACATAATGTATTCACAGCAGAACCAATCAATAAACTTGGTCATTGATTGAGTGCTTTCCATTGACCGAGTGTCTTCTCTGCTATTAAGTGTAGACTCACTTGTGCATTTCTTGATGCCAGATCCTTTCTTCACAGCATGCCGACTAAGCTTGCATTGGAAGTTATTCTCCCAGAACTCTGCAAACCAGATATTCCTTCTGTTGTTCTCTAGTGTTCGGCTGATGAAGTAGCGATCAAAACCTGAAAGGCATAAAATGCTGTTAGAATTTAACCTATCACGTTTTTACATTTAAATATGCTCACTGTGTGTCAGGTTAAGGTCATAGTCCATTTAAAACCTTTTATAAGCAAAATGAAAACTCTCCCTGGGCCCTGGTCTCAGTGAATAACTTTGATGATTATGATGATTCCAAATGAGCCGAGTATTTACTCAAAGCCCAGCCTAAAATTTACTAGAACAGAAGCTCTGCTATCAAAAACATCAGCAATAAAACCGTTCAAATTAAGTCACAGTGTATTATTGGATCTTTGAAAGTAAAGATAAAGGATTATCATTTTACTGTACTGACTTTGATGAATTATTTGATGAAAACATTTTTACTAAACCCAGTTCTGCAGAATTTTCTAAAGCCATAGGGGGAGTATGTAATTATTTAATCGCACTGAAAGTAGAATCTACTGTATGTATTTTTTTCACATGGCTACATTATGCTATAGTCTATGAATGCATATTCTGTTACCCAGAGACAAATTTACACACTTTCACCCTTTACCAACATATTATACAATTATACAATAATAGCACAAGGAAAATATACCCGATTGGTATGATATTAATTTAATCACTATGAAAGGTAAGTAACAGCGATGACACAACACTTTATGTCCAATGTGGCTATAAGTAGTAGAAAACAGTAGACTGTAAAATACACGAATGGCCATCATTAATTTATGTTGAATGTAGAAGGGTGATATAATTAGTGGAGGCAAACATACACTACAATAAGCAGAAAAGAGGCAGAAGTATCAAGATTTTAGGTAGTGCGTTATGAATACCTTTGATGGACTGTCGTTTGGGTAGGATGGTGACAGCACCTTCTGCCATTTCTTCCTGGTTCAGTATTGGGGTGATTTTAGAGCCCCAGCTGTCTGAACCTACCCAGATGAAATGGCCTGTTTGATTGGCCTTCTTAGCTGCTTGAAGGAGCCGCCTTTGGGACAGAGAAGGAGAGCAGTGTATAATTGTACCATATAATGTTGTGTTGTCATTTATTTTCTGATATATTTCATGCACATACAGTGAAATATTACCTATGAAAGAAGGCTCCTATTTAAATGCACCCTAAAGGGGAAGTGTAGCTGCCATACAGGTGACTCCATGACTAGAATACTCTGTTCGGAGTCTGGACAAAGTTGCACTGAGGCACTTTAGTAGAATTGCAAAGCCACCATAGACACACTATCCATTCCCAGTTCAGTGGAGTTCTTCTTGGCTGTGGCAGAATGACACCCTTGCCACATTTGTCCAGGCTTGTTGCCAATGGAAGTAAGTTTGGGGAGCCGTAAAAAAAACTGCCAGCAAGCTCTGCTGTAGCAGCAGACTTGCATTGACAAAGCTTGAGCACAGCAACATAAAATTTAAACACAGCCACCTGGCATGTGAAGCATTACAGACCCTCATATCGCCCTGAAGATGCTAGAACAAAACATTTTATTAAGCATCATATTGTATTGTAGACAACGCCAGCTTTTTTACTGTACATGGCATGTATAAGACTTTGTTGTTGCATGAAGAAGGACCACATAACCTTGTAAAAAGATTAATACAGTTTGGGGGCAAGCAGTGAGTCATCCAACTATCTTTATGTCTCTTTACCTTAGTTTTATGATTCCAAGGATTTATGTTTGATTGGTAATGATTTTTCCCTGAGTCTGGTCTCCAGAAATTTTGTGAAGTGAGCATGTCTTAAGATGCAATTATGTGCTCCATATAGGAAAAATGAGATAAATAGATTTTCTCACCATCAGGAGATTGCATAACTGAGACATGACTAGACAGGCTGACAAGTCTGATATGAAAATAACACAGTGAGAAGTAAAGGTGTTGTGTTGGGGTCGTGGATCGGCGTACACATTTCCCTTAAACTTTGACAGCACCGGTTCAGTTCCCAACTCACGTTAAGAGTTACTGTAAAATTATCAGGTGGAGGAATTAAATGTTCACATAATTGAAGCACACAATACAAATTTACTTAAATTTATTTTATTTTTCAGAGCTTGTGCACATATCACGAAATGTAATGAAACCATGTTGTTTTCCCACAGAGGGAATACAGTAAAGGACAAACCTACCTACCTTGCTCAGATTATGAAAGGCTAACCCACAAATATTGTTTCTCTTATTCTTTATAAAGCTGAGGCGAGGCAATATAGTTATATAATTTGTTAAGCATCACATTATAGGGCTCCATCAAAACAGCTAAAGTCTCTTATACTTTCTATGTAGACAATTTTGGGCTCCTATTAAGCTGCTGCCAACTCACACTTTCTGGGTTCAAGGATAGAGCAGGCATGCAGTGCTGAAATCCCCCTGGCTTTCTGTAATTACTATATATCCAGACTATTACCCGTTATCAGGACTGGATTAAGTCAATGAGCACTGGGACTTCTGCCCTGGTCATCAACAAGAGACCGCCCCAAATCACTGCCCACTTCCACTAGGAATACACTAGCCTACTAACTGGTTGCTGGGAAACATTTTCCCTTACAAAGTCACAACAGTGCTGTGTGTGTTGATTCAGCCTACAACTAATTAATTCATTCTTAACACAGACTATCCTTCTTATTAAGAGATAATGAATTTTAATTGATATATTTGTGCCTCCACAAGGAATGCAGGGACGCTGTTAACTGTATTTTCGTATAGTATGGTCAGAATAGATAGAGACAACAGCCTAGATGTCAAATTGGATGACAAAGCTATTAGTTGGGTAGAAAGGACACAGTGGAATGGACAAAACATTAGAAACACCTTGCAATATAATGCATCTCAATACAACACCATGATAAAATACGGCCTTAAAAATTACCATGGAGTATGTAATGCCTCTCTGACACAGTCTCAACAAAAAATAAAAGGTGTATAGCAAAGGTATCAGCGGTGGAAGTAGTACTCATTTACTTAAGTAAAAGTAGTAATACCACAAATATTGCCCTTTGGTACAAGTGCAGAAGTATCAGCAAAAAGTAAGATTATGCATTAAGTTGAATCAGAATGTTCAAAATGTTTTGTATGTAAACTCACCTGCAAAGTAACTTGTAACTAAAGTTGATATAATGAAATAAATAGTGGAGTTAAAAAGTACAATATATATCTCTGGAATGTAATGGGGTAGAAGTCCAAAATAGCATAAAATGGAAATCCTCAAGTAAAGATCAAGTACCTCAAAATTATACTTAAGTACAGTACTTGAGTAAATGTACTGAGTTAATTTGTACCTCTGGGTAGTAGTTATTTGCAGGGTTGTTCCATTGTGTTGCATTAGATCACACCATTTTTTGGTGTCTTAGTGTTTACAACTATTTCACTTGCCTTTAATATACCTGTGACAACATCTTCAGTGACAAGGCTTAAGAAGATGTGAATACACCCAGATATAATCAGATTTGCCATTTACATGTATAACTCATAGATATTAACATTTGGGTAGCAGACTGTATTTTACAAGAAGAAGACAATTTAATTTATTTATACTCACAGGGGACATTTGTGACATTTTAATGCCAGCTGCAAAGATAGCCTCAGGTAAAGACGTTACTAAACAACATTTATCACTTTAGACGTTGACAGATTTTGAAAACTCTTAAACAGCTTTAATTCAACTTAGCAAAACTCAGTGTATTTTCATTTAAGGAAAACAATTGGCAGGTAAATGTTATAAAGAATCAAGAAGTATCAATCAGTGGTTAAACGTGGATGAGATAAATCAGGTTAAAAGTTATGTTAACTCACAGCAATTGGGATTCCACTGCACTCACCTGATGTCATCCTCATTGGCAAAGATAATGACTACTCGGGCATTAGGGTTCTCACTCAGCCTGCGAATGATCTTGTCAAACTCTCCAGATCTTGGTTCACGTGGTATTTTCACCGACTGGGAAATGCACAGACCACCTAAATGGAAGACAAAAGAGAAAGGTTTCGAAATTGAAGGGGTTTAAGAAAGATTTTCTTCTGTAAAATGTCTGAAAAGATCTCATTAGCAGAAATTTTAACATCAAGTGCATAAATAATGCTGCAATTTCAGGTGTGTCTTTTTCAAACTCTTGGTCACCCAAAAAAATCTGAAGGAGTGTTGAAATGTTTTCTTCTTTCTTTTACCCCACACAAATCTTTTTCAATCCTCTGGACTTTTTTTATGATAGATGCACTATTAAAGGTTTGCAGGTGCAATATTTCACAGTATGAGGGATGCAAGGTATTAAAAAAATTTTCTTTGGACCACAAGGGGCAACTTTGAGACATGGAGACCCATCAATTCAGTTTATGGTCCTGCCAGTGAGACCAGGGGAATTGGTTAGGATTTGGAAGTACATAAATTTTGTAATTGAAAACTGGCTCCATTTGTTCAGAGTCATTTTTCTTATTACATTGGTTGTTTAATTTTGTTCAACTTAAAAACTGCTGTTTTTACTAAATTCTAAAATCTTCTAAATTCTCTTTCTTGACTGGAGAGTGAGAGACAGAAAATAAACATGAAATACATTACTTAAATTTTCAAATTAAATCAAATTATGTCAAATTGCATGTTGGTAAAACCTATAGTATTGTCCAGTGATGTTGATTAGTTTAGTTTAGCTTGTTAGGCACTGACCAGCACAGTACCTACACTTACAGCAGTTCCCCACAGATCAGTTTAAAGAGAGTCCTCACCCTCTTAGAGATGCTCTGGTATTGAACACAAGTCTGAAGGCAGCAGGGGACGTCCCTTGGTTACCAACAAGCTAAGGCTTTTTAATTCCCAATGCAACATTTCAGGATAACTCTTGTGTCGCCCTGCCAAAATGCCACAGAGAGTATGTGCATGCTAATGAATTTCCCTTTCGTGACACAGTACAAAGCCAGCCCAATGAACAATCAATGCAGGAATAATACCCTCTAGTTCAGTTCATGGCAGCCAGACTCACACCATAAAACAAAGCCTGGCCCCAGCTCAGATACTAATAGTTTGGGAAACTGGAAATATGAGTAAAGAATATGGGATGCCATTAAATTAACAATGATGTTAGGCTGCTTTGCTCATGGGTACAAAAAGTCACTTCCGGTTAAGTCAGTGCGGGGCTTCAGTGAGTGGCCTGCACTGTTGTTCTGATTGTACACTGTGGATGAATTTAATGATGTTTCCTTTTTCTTCAAACCCGTGGTTTCGCTATTCCACTAGGGCTGCATGTATATTGTAGGGTTCCTGTGGTCATACATGTCACAGCTAGAAGACTATTCACAGCTAGAGTCTATTCCTCCCTTCACTGGAGGAATAGACTCATTCCTTTGTGTGTGCTGGCCCATGTCTGCTGTTGGGGGATGTTTCCTTCTGCACTCAGGCAAGACTCAAATCCCTAATTTACTTAGTTTTCCACTTCAATATCAAAGTTAACACAGATTCCATCATTCAATAGTCTGAAATTTCAAAGGTTCCAACATAGATATTATACTTAATGAACTGGGGCCGGACGCATAAACAATACAGATGAACAAAAACCATGCATTTGCCATTTCCCACCTTACACATGCTTCAGACCAGTCGGACACATTTTTTTTTAACGTGGCGTGAGGATGATATGATAAGGTGGAGATGGAAAAGTAAGTGAAAAGACAGAATCTAATAATAAAACATTGTTTAGGTTGCTAATTTATTTTTTTGCTGTCTTAACAGCGATCAGTAAAATGTCAGTCAAAGGTGCATTTATAAACTTAATTTTGATGAATTACCTTTGTGTGCTCCAGTCAATCACTCTTAATTTTATTTCCCTGTGTGCATGATCTTCTCATTTTATCCTTCATTGTGATGCACTTTGTAAAGTATGTTTTGATATGAGAGTAAGCAAAATCATTGAGTACCTCTCTGACATTTACTGATGGTGATCACTGTTAAAGGTACATTTGACAAATTAATGAATCGTGTGCTGTAAATAGCCAGAGCCGTACAGTACATAGTGGTCACGAGTAATAACGGCTGCTGTGGTATTGTTGGAGATCCGCACAGTGTTTGAAATTGCACTGCTACTTTGCTGCTCTTTTCAATGACAGGTTTAATTGACATGCAAATTGTCGTTTAAGGGTGTGCCTATGTCCATTTAGGGCTAACTGTGGGAGAGGAAATGAGGCTTGAGCATGTGCACCCAGTGATTGAGATTTATAACAGAACCATGCACAGCTTTATAAATTTGACAAAAAAGGATGCATGTGCTTATTTCCGTCTTTTTGAGTACACATACTGTAGTTTTATGAGTTTTATGCATCTGACCTTATGTGTTTTACCGAACATAAATAGCCTATATGAAAGTATGCAAAAAAAAAAACATATGCAAGTAAAGCATTTCACAGTTCACAATATTTGTGTACCTTTCTACAATCTACGTGCTCCTGATTGTTGAGGCTTTGTTTAATCTGAAGCAGAGGTACCTCTCTGTGTCATTACACTTAAACTACCCAGACAGGCACATGGGAAATTTAGCACCAGCATAGCAGCAGCTCTCTGCTCTCAGAGACTCCATCAATCATTAGATTCTATGTCTTTGCCTCACTGCTACTTCAGTCCCCCATTCCCCCAACATCTGCTGTGTGGAAGCAGAGCACTCATCCCTTCTTTTTCTTCTCTTCTCACATCCCTGGCAGCAGGCTGCAACATTGCTTAACCTCCGGAGAGAATACCAGGAGGACCAGGGGGGAAAAAACCCGGCCTGTGAGAGTTGAGGCACACTGAACAGGGCCCTCCATGGGGGCCAGTTTTGTAACACTGTTAGTTGTATGGTAGACACGGCAATTTGTTATATTGCTAACACTATCCATTCATCCATGCAACTGTCCATCCATTCTTCTCCAAGTACTGGATGGTCAACGACATGGTCCCTTGACTCGAGGACCCCAATTCAAACTCCATGACCGGGAGCAGCTAGTCAAGGCACTCAATCCCAACCTGCTCCAAGTATAAATTTCAGTTTTTCTGTTCTGCAGCTAATCTTGCGCTTCCCCCCCCCAACAAGGGTTACACACACAGATATACTGTTCAGTACATACATGTAAACATACAAACCTAATACATATTATTTTCTTTCACAGTGTTTACATACTGAAATATCTTTCACACGTTGATTCATCTATGCCAAGCTTTTCCAAAATGGCATTTTCATACAACCTAAGTGGCTTTTAATTGGTCTTGGTAATTATAGGTTTTGCTCATTACATATTTTATATTAATTTTAGCTAATGCATCTCTCTCTTTAGCTCTCTACATCTCTTTAGAGGAATCAGATTTTCAATAAAACACTTTGAGAAATTCCATTTTGCCATCGGACAGGATGTAATTAGGGAGATAAACTTAACATCAGAATTCCCTTAAACTGAACCAGACCACCGTCTCCCACCTAATGTTACTTTGTAAACATGAGAACATAGAGAAAGACAATTATAAAGCAATTCATTACAAATGTGTAGCAGCCCTGAAAAAACCCCACCGTTTACCTCATTGTTTGTGTCTGCAGAGACATACAGGATTGTCTGTTGATTAATTATAGTTATACATCAAAATTATTTGAAAGTGATCTCTGCTGATTAACAATCAGTGGCTTGTGTAAAACCAAACTGAACAACTGGGTTGTGCTTTAGGTCTCGCAAAGGGAAAAATAAATCAAAACATTAATAATTTTCTCATTTAGCTAGTTTGGTAATTTTCCCGATGACCTGTTGCAGTGTGCCAAAACCAAAAATAAATTATCTGTACATACAAGTATAAGTGTGAAGGCAAATCTACTGATAAAGTGAAGCAGCCTTTGTACTGCTGAAAACTTCCTGAGTAGTGTATTTCACGCCCAACACTCATCCTATACCACTCTTAACATCTGAGCCATGTCTTAAAAACCACCTCTAAAAATATCCGTTGCTGAGGAGACTGCGAGCCTCCTCTCTCGTGTCTTCCATTGTCAGCCCCAGTCTGTGCTCTCCTAATAGCTCAGAACACTAATATTCCTTCTCATTTGACACCCGTGGGAGAGACAGTGCTGCCATAAACATTAAATATTTCCTGGCACTGTGGCTGACTGCAGCACAGCTCCTGTGCTTGGTGAATAGTAGTGCAGAAGCACACAAAATACACCCAGGTGGGCGTTGTGGTGAAGGTGCAGGTATATAAATAGCCTGTTTATTGGGATGCCCTCGAAATACCTACATAAGCAGGCTTAATTTGCAGCTGGAGAACATAACTAAAATACAGAGAACTAAAACTAAACTAATGTTGCTTCTACAACACTGATGGTCAATCATTATCCATCGTTGCAGGCTTGAAAAATCTTCCACAACAATAAATAAAAAACCCTCAACACCCAAGCTGCTGCTTCTTTTGCATGGCAGCAAAGGATCTATTAGTCAAGAGATACCATCAGTTAATAATTAGAAAGCCTTTTTGAGCTGCACAGAGCTTTGAATTCCCATCTGCTTTGAACAGCAGTGTTGTTCCATCAATCCATTGTCCCGTATATAGTGTCTGGCTACTGATCAGTATGTACACAACAGCAATGCTCAGCCTCAGTGGTGTGATCACAGTGGTTTACATTATACAAATACTCTCAGATGAGATCAAAGTAATGCAAAATGTCAGGAACCAAAACAAGTTGATGTGGATAGCACTAAATAAGGAGATAAGTAATATCCCCCTCTGATATAGCAAATCGTATATCAAATGATTTATGCAAATCAGTTGATCAGAGGCCTGCGATAAACTGGCAGCCTGTCCAGTGTTTCAATCCAATGCATGCTGGGACACACTTAGGCCCCTGAGAGGGAGAGAAAATGGATGGATGGATGGAATTGATTTTAGGCTAGGAAAACAACAGTACAGGTAAAGTCCTGACTATCCCTGATAGCAACATGTTACCCTAGATGAACTGCAGGAAGTGTGTTTTAATAGTACATTATCTACAGATTGTGTTTTTCCCCTCTTATCAGAAATACAGCTGTGAGTGAGTGGCCCAGGTTCTCAGTCCCATGTTCCAACTACCCTGCTAAAGTGTCCCCGAGCAAGACACTAAATCCCCCACAGTCCCTGAGGTGCTGTTCTGTCGCTGACGCTGTGCTCTCACCTCACTGTGCAGGGCTGAGGGGATAAAAAGAAATTAATTTCTCCCCTGGGGATCAATTACAGTATAACATCCCATTATAATTATTATAGACTGCTGAGCCACAAAGATACCCCAGACTACCAAATTTCATTCTTTTCTGCAATATTGGATGGCTCAGATGAATTTAAAGACTGTAAGTGACCTGCTCCTGCCTGTAACATGGGGAGGACAACACAAATGAACAAGCATGTTGTGTGTAAGAAGTACAATGTACTTGCATCAAAATCTGGTAGAGATTATGATTTATTTGAATCACATGAACGGCTTTCATATTAGAGAGGAGAAGATGAATGGCCCTAATTCCACCTATGTATCATTGTAATTTGTCTTTATTATGCCACGCATCTGTGTCATTTTCCACACCTATAACCCTTATTTACAACATTTGATCAAAGAAGTCTTCCCATAGCAACTGTGTGTAACTAATGTATGTATTGTACAGTATATGTGTGTATGCAGTGTATCTTCATTTCAAAGTACATGCACTCAGACACATCGATGTGTCTGAGATGTACTGCACAGCCTAGACAACTTATCAGGGACTTGTTGAGTCTGCAGGTTAATATCAGTGACCAGCTTTGGGCTGGATCATGTGATGAGCCCTGGGCTCACCATTATGTACTGCTGGGAATACGAGGCTGAACTGTGGTTTAATGCAAGAATGATGAGAGTCAAGTTTCTCCTCTCAGATATCAATGAGCAGCACACAAACTCATGCTCACTGTCTGCCTTTGCTCTGCTAATGTAAATAAATATCTAGAGCAGATTAGATACATACTGACAGACCAGGAAAATAACCTGTATTATGTAAGGAAATGCATTAACATTGCAATATACAGTAAATGACCTTATGGAAAATGTTTTATTGAGAATTTGTGTTTTTAATCTATTCTGTGGTGCATTTGGAGGCTGCATATTATGGTGGTGGTGAATCGGCCTGTATTGTATTGAATGGTATGTTTGGCCTCTTCATTCATAAATACACAGGAGGTAAAATATTAGAGGAATCTTATAATATAAAGCATGACTATAGAGCCACACCACAAAAATTATGTTTTGAGTAATTTGTGCACAGTACAAATGACTTGTAAAAATGTTTAGTAATGTTTACTCAAAATAAGTATTTCACACAAAAGACCACTTGATTCAGTTTCAAATTTTCAGCTAAAACAACTTAACAGAATTCATACTATATCTAGAAAATTGCATATTTTCATTTATTCGGTTGGGGGGTGGGGGGTGCAATCCTGGCTACACACTTTGGTGGAACGAGCTCCCCACTGACATCAGGACAAGCAGAAACTCTACACACCTTCTGTCGCAGACTGAAAACTCATCTGTTCAGACTGCACTTTGGCCCATAAGAAACAAACAAAAAATCTATTGTTTCTAAACGTGAAGCAGTTCAGCATATTTGATGAAGTTGATGTACTTGCATGATCCTTGTAATTTCTGGATTTTATCCACATGGTTAAAAGCGTCAGCTAAATAAATGTAATGTAATGTTTCAATTAGAGACTGGTCAGGATGTCTGTAGATACAAGCATACTGTACCAATGCTTCCAATATCTAAATAAAACACAGTTATTGTTTTAAATATAGTAACCATGGCAAAATTACACCACAAATGAATAAATCTACAAAATGGCTCCCAATAAATATGATTTGAGAATAACAAACTGGTTATAGACATCTATATAATTGGCTGATGTTAAGTGTCCTTTAATTTTCACTTCTCAGTAAATTTTCTTTACCATGTAAATAAACCAGTAATCAATGCACAGAACATATAGGCGTTCATGGTTTTTCTAGTTATTTATGTTTTGATAATTTACCGTACACTTCCTCTGTAACCTGGCTTTGCTATGTAAGAAAGTGGTGCTGCTGAATATTTGGGTATCAAAGAAGCATCAGATGAAACTAAATGACAGGAAGCAATTTTTTAGCTTGCTGTGTAGTTGTTTAGAATGAGTTTCAAATGTACTCATCGGGAGATGCTCTGATGTTAATAAGAAAGACATCTGCATGGTGATGTGTGGAATTAGATTGGATTAAAGAAGACTCATTACTGTGATGCATCTTCCTACAGTATATGTTTTCTGTAAAATATGTATGCCACCATTTCTATTAAAAAACACCTTAAACAAAAGTATGTTCTACTATCATTTACGACATTGGGTTCATTAATAATCATATGATTGTAACAAGTGTTTGTTTTCATCTTACTTACTACTGTTTTCTTAATGTTACACAGATTTAAGTTCATATTTTTTAATTCTGATGACAAGAAAAGTGTTTCTGGTGATAAATTCAGAAATGCCTGTATGGTCTTCAACCCTGTTGAAGGCAGGCTGTTTTGCATGTTCACCTGACTGCTAAGCTTGAAAAGGGGGCCAAGTGGGCGTTTAGACCAAAAACAGCCCTGCGTTAAACAAATGCAAGAGGCTGCGTTGGTTTGGGGTGTGTTGATTCATGTACCAGTGAGACAATGAAATGTGGTCCAAGATGTCCAGTTTAGTTTAGAATAACAGACCTACAAGTTTGAAAGATTATCAGAAATCAAAACACTGAACTGCGGTTTATAATACTATGAGGAAGGATTATACTACTCTATATGTTATTATGGCGACAATCATTTTATTTTTTCATGTGATGATTGCGAGGTAAACAGTAGAAATACTGTGTTCTATTTACAAAGTAATCAACCAGGAATTTGCGAGTGCATCCTGTGTATTGCCGGTTGACTTTGCATTTGCAATCCAGCATTAGTTGAGCCATTTTTGCCATTCAAATGAATGAGGGGGCAAATTATTTTCATTTGTAATTTGCAAGCCAATGCGGGCAAGTAGCCTGTAGTTAGCAGTGATACTGAAGAAGTGGAGCTATCTGAAATAACATTACTAAATCATTAAGTATTTAAAGGGCAGATTTTGATGTTCAGTGTTACATTTTTAGTTCAAACTGCTACAACTGACTGACTGCTGTTATCTAGCCCACCCAACAGCTTTAGTGAGTTCATTACTTCCCATGTGAACTTCTGTTTGTTAGCTCATTCAGCAAGCCATGGCGCAAAACAAGTTAAACCCGCTATATGTAGAATTAGAATCTTTTTGATAGATGGGTTGTCAGTTGCTACTAGTATTGTTTTGAAAATTTCTTTGCACCAAGAGCTGAGGCAAATAATGTGAGACTGACGACTTGCCTTTATTATAATAAACGTGAAGAAAGGGAGCAATGAAGCAACTATAGTGCCCCAGCAGGTGCTGTATGCTGGACTGGCTGTTAAATTGAGTGTTATGAACTGCATGGTTCTAATCTTTGGTCTCTGAAACAAAAAATTATCCACTCAAGCTTGTATTGATGACTCTGCTAACAATCTGCGAAAGTATATATGAGAACCCAACAGGGTGGAAGTGTAGTTACACTCAAGGTCTCAAAGTTGATGGATCAACTAAAAGTATTTGTTGGCAAGGTTATTTTCTTAAGCCAAATGGCAACCAGTTCTGGTATTACATCTGTCAGCAACTCTGCTCTGATATCAGCACGCAGTAAGTCCCGGAGGGAAATGGGCCCACTCTCTATTTATCCCCACAGTGCAGGGGAAGCTCATGGAGGGCAAGAGGGCACCAGTGACAGAACATTATTTTGTACATATTGTTCATCCCACACTGTTACTTCAATTTTGCTTGCTGTAAATATGCAGTGCCTCTCCACTGCAGTGTGTTTTTACTGAAAGCACATTATCATTATGAGGGAGGTTTAAAAAATATGATTTCACACCGTGTTTTGCATAAATGATACATTTTGACTGAAGTCCTTAACCAAAATGGTTTAATTTGCCACAGTCTGAATGGACAACACATATTCTCAGTGTTGTCATTTTGTTACTGAAATTGGAAAAATTGGTATTTGTGATAATTTTGCACTTTTAAGATATCAAAGAAGTTACAATTCAGTAAAAAACACAGAATATCAGCACCAAATATTGTCTATTAGAAACTTAAATCTAAAGAATCAGTCTGTCCGACCATGGGTAAAATACACATCTACATTCGGTACTGTTTCTTCAAACACTGTCACTTTGAAACTTTGTTACTGCTAACAACAGAAGCACTTTTTATTGATGACCATGACTATATACATCCTTGATATATCTTTATCTTATATATCTTTTATTTAACGGAGCCTCCCAGCCAAAGAATTTCACGAGTGTACTTGTACAGCAACAATAAAACTCTTGAATCTTGACATTAAATTAGAATCTATTATTTCAACTCAGTGGTGTAAGCACAAATGATTTCTCTGTGTTGGCAGGAGCTTAAGAAATCCAGCACTGTCCTATTTTTCAGCAGTTGTAAAGTTCTGAACTGTGTTAATAGCAAAGTTTTTTGTACAAATGTGGCAATTTGACCTGAGGATACACACTTCATGTACAGAAATTTTGATAATGCGTTTTATATTCTTCAGGAGAGAATAGTAACTGCATGTCATTGTCAACCGTTGAGCTTTTTTCTGGAGAGCATGTTGTCTATTCAGTTCCCAGGTCCTGAATATAAAAAAGGTACATGACAACAGGTTCTGGGGCAACTATAAATTAGATTTCAAAATGACTGAATGACATTTTCCTTCTTAGTGCAAATAATTTATAAATCAAAGACAGGCCTCTAAGCACTGTGAAATGAGCTTTTCTGCACTGTTAAAATGACTCACCTGACAACCATGGGACTTTCCTCTTACCAAGGAGAATCCGCATAGCAAAGCTCTTAAGATGAAAATGTTGTTAAAGCTTAGCTGAAGAGTTTAAGTAGTATATATACTGCTTCCTCTCATGAGGCAAAGCAAACATTAATGTTGCTATCTAATCAGGCGTGGGCACGGGGTGAAGAGCTAGCTGCAGCAGGCCTTGAGGTGCACATTCTTACTTTGTCAAAGAGCTGCTGAAAACTTCCCTGCAACTACATTTGATGTTAGACTGTCAGGCTCGATATGTTACCTTCAGTAGCGAGCATACATTCCTGACAACAGATGAGTGAAATAATGGCTGTCATTCTGAATTTAAATCTCTTTTTTCACCCCCTGGCACATGACAATAGTTTCTTTATCAGTGCTTAAAATGTAATAAATTGCTTCTTGGCGTTGCTAGCATTCTTCATTGTAACCTGCTGATACTGCCAGCAGCAAGTTCTGTGTGGTCACAGACAAAGAGCTGTAGTAGTATAAATGGTCAGTGGTGTGTTCTTATAAATATGCTTACTACTTCAGTTACTGATATTCACCTGGCTATATATGACTTTGCTCATTTTGGTGTGAATAACTGAAAGTGACAAGATGTTTTTGTACTTAATGAACCCAAATCTAAGGTTCCTATTATTTGCTGATCATATTCCACAATTCAATTCAATTACAGAAAAAGTTCTCAATAGTAGAGCTGCTACAATTAGTCGATTAACAACAACAAAAGATTAATCGACAATCATTTTAGCCAAAATGACAGAGATTTGCTAGGTCTAGTTTCTCAAATGTAAGGATTTGATGCTCTTCTTTGTCATAAATAATAGTAAACTGAATATCTATGGGTTTCGGACTGTTGGTTGCATAAAACAAGCTATTTGAATACATCACATTGGGCTGTGGGAAATTATGACATGCATGTTTCACTATTTTGTTAAATTGTTTAGACAAAATGCTTGATTGATTAATCAATTAATTAATTAATTATTCTCAGAAATGTATTTCAGGTACTTGTTTCAAGTATATGTAACAGAAATACTGCCCATTCTTGCTTCTTTCCAAAATGTGCCACACCATCAGACTGCACCAAGGTTTACAGGTGCAGCAGGATCCAACTACCTGAAGGTTCATCCATTCTGTGATAAAGTGCCTTCACCTTTAATATTGCCTCTGGCAGGCCCCAGGACAGGCTCCTGCAGAGGCCAGACCAGCCTTGCTAGGCATACAACTTCTCCAAGATACAGTAATGAACAATCCTCAGATGAATGCTCCCTTTTGTTAAATTGTTATTGTGCCAAAATACTGGTCTAAAAGCTTCTGGCCTCAAAGTGAACAAGGTTTAATATTTCTAGGAACAACTGGAATTCCTTCAGTAAATCACATCTTAATTGTTTAACCACAAACGCAATATATCTTGTTTGCATATTTTGCAGATTAGCTAACCTCCTAATCACATGTCACTGATAAAATTGTGTGAACTGCTAAAAATGTCAACCCAATATTTAATGCAAACAAAGGATTAGATAGAATAACTGAGAAACTTTAAGCCAGACAAACCAAACCCACAGATTTGGTTTTTGTGTCTGAGTGGAAAGTTTGGGATATTTTGTCATGCAGTGTTGGCATGTCTCTGTGACATGATAGAGATAAAGCACATTATGCAAATATAAGATCTGTGGCAGAGTCTTGACAATCATTCTCTTTGCACACCTGCAGCTAAAACCCTTCATTGATTTTGAAACTGTCTGAGGAACCAAGTTCCAGGTGGTTGAAAGGAACATAAAGCAACTCTTGGAAGTGTAGCTGTGACAGTTTTAAAGATATGAAACCATTTGCGAAATGCTGCAAACTGCTAATTAAACAAGGTAATGAACAACGGAAAATAGAAAAGTAATAAATGGACAGAGCAGCATAATGTAACTGAAGTAGAGATATAAAAAGAGAAAATTCGGGTTTAGTAAATTACTTACTTATGGTCTATATTCGTTAAAGCCATTTGCATTGTGTTAGTGCCTTGAAAAAATGTGTCATGCTAGTTCAAATGTTTGCTTTTGTTTTGACGCACGTCTGAGTTATTACATTTTTAGCTTCTTTTGTTTGATCAATAATATGTAGCTGTTGAACACGTGAACTGCTCTGTGGCCTACAATATATACAGCAATTTTCCCACATTGCATGCCGCAAAACCTGCTGTCTTTTGCCACCGGACTGCCATGCAGTATTATGAATAATGTCAGCAGGTGAACAGTGCTGCGGAAATACCAAAGATACTGGTGGTTGCACAAAATATATTCACCTTATGGCTCTTTTAACCCTCAAAAGCCCAACACAGCATTCATCAGGACTCAATGAGGCCTGAAGCAAGAGGAGCAGCTTGTCTGAGCCCTGACGGGGATTTCCTGCATTTGACATGTTGAGCCAAGGGGACATGAACTCCTACCTTCCTTCCTCTCTTCTTTCCTTCCTTTTTTTCTTCCTTTCTTTCTTTCACACAAAGTATAATTAGAATAAGAGTACATTAGACAGGAAATACTGTTGAAGCTACACATTTGCATAATGCTAACACCTTATTTATTGAATTGTTGGGCTGTTGATTCTTTTCATCGTGGCAAAATAAGGCTTTAAACATGAAATCAATTCATTACACAGAGTCTAGTGCTTTGTCTTGATCAATGTAATATCTTAATAATACCTACAGAATCATAAGCTCATAAGGAGCATTTACATAATAAGTAATATCCTGTTTGTTTTACCCATACAAAATGTTTTAAAAATATAACTGAAAACTTACTTCTTCAGACAATATTTTTCACCAGGCGTTTCAGGTTAATGAGTATTCAAATCATTCCTCTTGACATTTCCCTCATGACAAAGGGGGCAGTATGCAGCCTCATTTCCAACATTTGCATAATCTCCCTGTCATCCCTGCGCTGCTGGGTGCTGTGGCCCCCCCCAATTTAAGAAGAAAAATTCAGATTATGATATGAAATTATCCATCCAACTAATCGTAGATGGCAATATCTAAGTGTCAGTGTGCTGAAATCTGAAAATTAAAGTACACCCAAGAAACAAAACAAAAAATTGTTGTATAGATATTAGAGGTTTCATTTTATAGGTCCACCTGACTCTGTAAAATGCACTTGATTTGATTACATACAGGGATACAGTAGGGAGGTGTGCAATATCCACTGAAAATAAATCACACTACTTTTCACAAGGTGAGAATAAAATGACATGGAGCAGCCTCTATTACTGCAGAGGACCGTACACTCTCTAATAAGGACCCTGGGGGCACAGCAGCTTTTGAGAGAAGAATAAATGGAAAGAAATCTTCTCAGCAAAAGCATGTGCATCAAGGACAGTCTTGCATTTCAAGGGTGACAACAGTGAGACATCATACTGAAAAACTTTTTTTATCCGTCTTTTCTTGTAGTCATCTTCGATAATGACACTCCAGCCTTAATCCCAAGGGCCGGTTTGATAGTTGTTATACAATGGGAACAACCCAACTGAAAATGCAGCTCTTTGAAAACAGATCTGCATCTCGAAGGTGGAACGTTTTAGTGAAAGTCCAGCAACTGCAGATTAAATAATGTCTGAAGTATTGCCATTTGAAAAACTGTCCTGATGATGACACTATTCAGCATGCCCAAATTCAGGGGCTGACACACTTTCTTTGGAGACCAATGCAAACAGGTTCTGTATGTGACGCTTGCATGATCTGATATTAAACATTTATGCCTCTTCTGCATCTTTATCTGCTGAGAATTCTTTTAGTGGATCTGCTGTGTCCTCTCCTTCTGACTTTGATAATCCCCTTACTTTTCTCTGATGCCAACAAGAGGCTGATATTTTTGGTTTTGGTGTCTTGACAGCTGTTGGATGGATTGCCATGAAATTTGGTACAGCTATTCATGGTCCCCAGTGGATGAATCCCAATGACTTTGGTGATCCCCAGACTTTCCTCTAGTGCCACATGTCTAGTGTTGACATTTATGGTTGAGAGTGAAATATCTTGACAGCTGTTGGATAGATTACCATGCAGTTTAGTGCAGACAGTCATGGTCTTTGTGAACTTTCGTGATCCGCTGACTTTTTACCTACCGCCAACATCAGGTCAAAAATCAAATTTGTCTATATAACAGATTGGTTTCCTTTTATAATGAGCATTAGAGCCTCACAGAACCACAAGCATGACTGTACACTCTTAGTCACATTATGAGTTACTCAGTCAATAAAATTACAACTTTAGCAAACAGACTTACTTTACAGTATACTGTATGATTATGGTTGAATTCATCTGTGACGTAAGTACTCAATATGAGGTCAACTGATTTGTTGCTTCACAGACAAAACAAATCCAGAGACTTTCACAAAATGACTATAAAACAAGAGAAAAAAAGTTATCTTCTCGTCGTAGCATACATCTTCCACGTGTTTAGAAGTACCAAACACTACACTTCCTGCAGACAAAATATCCACAGGAGTCAAGCTTTTTTATTAATAGAATGATTAATAAGATTCATTCTTATCCAAGATAAAAGTTGAGGTTAGATCCAGTGAAAAGCTTAGCTGAAAAAAAAAAGTAGATGATGATGATTTAACTTCTAAATGACATATGTTGACGCTAATGCATCACTGCATTGTTATCCTCTGATTTGTCCATGCTGAAGAACAGATTTGTAAAAAAATAAAAAAAGCTGTTACAATTGGATTTAAGAGCCTCATACAAGGTTAAGGAAGTCTGTGACTGTCGATGGGTGTGAAAAGATGAAATGAACACTGCAGAAGACCTTTTGTCAGAAATGCCATCTGGATTATCGGAACTGTCAAGAACACATTGTCTTCATTTTTAGTTTGAACATTCATGGTTACACATTTTTTCTGATAACAGTGGATGCTACAAGTCTGCTGTATTTAGAGGGAACACAACTGTTATTCATGATTTTCAAAACACTGTCATTTAAAGAAATAACTCATCTTAACCCTGTTCTAGACTTAATGTACAAAAGACAAGGTCATCTAAGCAGAAGCATGTCAGTCCCCCTCAATTGTCTTAATTGTTATTCTCACCCTTTTCAGCTCAAGTTCACGCTTTCTCTCAGAGAAACACTAATTGTTATTTGCAACCGCCTGTGAGATATCGACTGCCCCAGTGCCCTACTGTTTCCGCTCAACGGTACAGATACTCAAGTCCAGCCAGTCTGATCAAATACTGTGTGAGTTTCCAGTTCAATTCTGTTTCCACTTGAAAGCCCAGTGAGCCAGGATCAAATGATATCAGATTCTCTCACCAGCAGGACCTTGTGTCATCTAACATCTAACACAACACTTACACCACCACCCCCACTCTCTCAAAACCACCCCCACACATGCTTACATACTTTTTGAAAATGTTTATTTGACTAGAAATATAAAATTCGAAACAATCGGCCTTTAAGTCTGTACTCTGTTGAATGTCAAACAGAATTTGTTTTGCCAGGAAGCAAATGGACATACAGTAAAACTAAATTGATATTTGAATGGCTGGGCTATTTTTGATTGTCTTTTTTATCACATTATGGGAGAAATTTTTCACATTTGACTTCCAGCTAGCCTTAAACAGAAACATTAACCTGGAGGGCACTGTGAAGAAAAGGCCAAATTAAAAAATGTCATGATGTCCATTTATGAGCTTGAGATTCGCTGTGGAGTGTGCTGGAAATATAACTGAATGTTACCACCGAAACACCAGCTGCAGTGTGTTGCCATTAGGACCTCACAAGCATATGGTCTGTGGGTCAACACAGCAATCTATTTCTCCCCAGTGGTAGCATCTCTGCTAAAATCATCTTGGCTAAAATGTCCTCCAGAACAAATAAAGCACTAATCTCAAAGATAAAGCCCTTAAAGTATAACTGAAATTATTCTCACTTTTTGTGCGAATGATACTGCAGTTATTGTGCATAATTTTCTATTTTTCCAAAGAGAATGAACTGTTTTGATCACATTTGTGGAAACGACTTCTAAGCTTCAACCATGTGGGTGGGTTTACCATGACAACACGTGACTGACATTTGAGAACTGACGCTGTGCTGTCAACTCGCCTGAAGAACGTCATGCTGTACAGCCTACAAACGTTGATACAAAACATGTTTTCCCCTTCTTCATCAAGCCCACATAGCGTTGGTTGTCAGCTGTGATTTAAGACATCTGTCCCTTTACAGAATTTGACATTTGGAAAGTGGAAGCTCCACTCGTAAAGCAGACGCTGGTTAGCCTAGCTTGTTAAGATGCTACGGTGTTACTTTTCATTCATGTTATTTCAACACCTGCTGAGCCATTGAAGTTCCTACACGCTCAGTGTTGTGTTTGCCTCATTATCGAAAGGAGCTATCATTGCGTTGTCTCTGCTGCCTCTCTTTCATGGGTCTAAATGTGGTGATGGTAAATAACCATATTGTTGAAACTCACAGCAATAGTCCTATAATCTCAGAACTCTGTATGTTGCCTCATGATTTGAATCACGACACGAAACAACTTACAAAGACATGGAATAATGTTGGGAGTGCTCTAAGAAATGGCTAACTACCTCAGCCCCACAGTTGGTTACCTACCTGTGTGACTGTTAAGAACTATTTTCGTACCCACCCACACAAGTACTGCACCAGTCAAACTACAATAATGACATCATGAGTGAAACAGCAGAAATTGAGCACAAAATAAATAAATGTGTCATTTTGTTCAATAAAGCCAGAGAATCTACGTTATATTTATCAAACTTCAACATACCCAAATCTGCCATTCAAAGCTAAAATCAGTTTTCCTCCACACAAAGCCAGACAGTGAAAACAGGGCCGCTGTGACATTAGGTGGGTGAGACTGCTGCTCAGTATGGCCTTTGGCTGGTTAATGAGATAGAACATTTGGCCAGTTCTGATCTGGCTGTTTTATTATGTCAGCAGACAACTGCAGAACCCATTTAGCAGCCAAATACCTGTGGCTTTGATTTTGACAGAGCTGCCTGCTTGTCCTCTGTGTGTCTCTCGTATAATCAATCAAAGCCTGAATTGGAGGAAAGGACATGGGAATCAAACAATACTTCAGCATGTAGAAAACAGACGTATGAAAATGTTTTGCAAAAATCACTCCAGTCGTCAGATTTAAAGGAGCTGTAGACGGGCTGACTTGACAGATATTTGTCTAAATTCTTGTTTACAATTGAAAGGCACTGAAAAGAGTGCAGTGTTTGTCTCTGAACAATGATTTTGCCTGTGTGGTTGCCTGACATGCTGTCTCTTACTGTCAGGTCGTTAAATCGGCAGTGGAATTCGAGAAAGTGTTCAAAAAACAAGAGTTTGGTCAAAACATTAAAGTATTTCCTCTGTTATGCCCCCTCAGGTTTCCTGAACAAATACATGGCTTTTAAAAACCACATAAAATGTCTATAAAGACAGATGTTTGACCTTCCGTGCTGAGACATTCAAAACTAGAAGCCTCCTCTTCTTGTAGTTTATCTTTGTCTTGACATCTCTTTGGCCTTTTTAATTTCTAATTAAGGTGTGACCTCAGGAGGCATGCTGGACTGTGAAATTACATAACGAAATGCAATAAAATCCTTTAGAAAGTATCAGATCTCTGTAGCTGGAGACAGAACAGGTTGGATAAGTAGATGTTTGCAGGGCTTTAAGCATTCATGACTCAGTCAGGGCTGATTTAATGAAAGGCTGTGCTGAGGCACCTTTAGGGATTCTTCACCTGGCTAAGAGGGAGACATTTTGAGCACAAGAAAACAACTGATCCAGAGACATCTGTGTGTAGCAGGTGTAAACTGACTAGTGACAGTATGAGTTTCAAACTGCATCAAAGTTACCATTCTGAGTTTTCATTGTCAAAAGCACACGGTTTTCTTTACATTTGTTTATCACTAAAATGCATTGTATACTAACAATATTTTATTTTCACCTTTCACAGATGAAGCAAAGATTTAAACGCAAAAATAGAGGGAATCACACTCTCACCTAAACCAAAATTTTGTGTGATTTCAGTGTTTAAAAAAGGTTACACACCAGTTTGTAGGGGATTCATTTGAGAATCACTTTGGATGATTCCAACCTTTACATGACTGTAGAGGCCATTGCTACCATTGCATACCCATAGGTTTTCTCCTCTTTATATCTGTCCTTTTTATGGGAATTTGGGAATTCTAAAGAAGTGAGGTTCATACTAAAATATTTCAATTCATATGCAAGGTCTTAATTTGCATTAAACACCAGTATCTTTAAAAGTAAGGGGGAAAATGAAAGATTTTTTTTTTTTTAAAGAGAGAGAGAGAAAAAGCTCAAATCATTGGAACTCCTGTGTTGGGGTTTGAGTTCCCTTTGCATGAACTGTTAGGCAAATAGGCAGCTGAGCTGGACAGACTGGAGGGCTCTGCAGGAGTAATCTGCTGCTGGTGCTTCTCCAGGACAACTGATGATGGGCAGCAGCTTAGAGCTGGCAGGAAAGAAAGGGACGCAGTGGCACAGAGAGTACTGGACATGTCGGTAGTGATTACATTCTGCTTCAGAAAGGGTCAGGGGTCAGATTGAGTGTGTGCCGGCAGCTTCCTGCGCTGAACTGACTTCCCAACACTATACAATGCCATCTCCTTATGTTGCTTTGGGCTAGCTCTGCAGCCTCACTTTCACACTGTCAGTGCTTCTCAATATTTGAAAATTCAAATTCAATTCCTTCATTGCATCTTCTGTATGCACTTGTGTAGCAGATGCAAGTATTTCCTCGAGATAAGAGTTGGGAACTTACTGTAAAGTGAGATTTCAGGGAAAGAATTCAGATTTCAACATTAATCATACCCAACAGTCTCTGTTTTATAAAACAAAGTTACAGTAAACATTTACATCTCTCGGAACAATGTCAAACATTTGAGGCAAAGAATAATTTTAAGGTTGCACCAAGAAGTGCCTTTATGGTGCGTCAGCAACAGAAGCTAGCTACCTCAGGACTAGCTACTGGTACACGGGGCTTTTGGACTGCTCTTTTATTTTACCACAGAAGTATTGTATTGAACTAGCATTATGTAGCTATAACAATAGCTTCCTCTATTTTAAATTCTTCGGTGTTATCCTCCTGGTCAGCACTGACAGGGTCGACAGGGAAAATTTGCGAATCAAAGTTGATCAATGTTTAACTTAAGCCTCTGATTCCATTCAAAATTCCATTTTATATTAATTGAATTCTGTACAAGATTGTACAGTCCTAAATGTTTGACTGATCAGGCCCTTAGCCTGTACAAGTTTTATTGTGTTTATATATTCACTTCCATAACATTGTTGTCATGGTATGACTGACGTAACAAGTAATTTGATAGAATTAATACAGTATAAACAGCTCTCTGTTTACTGGCTAGCTTCCACAATGTGTTGCAGCTTTATTTGCTGATAGGATTGTTCAAAAAAATTCATAAGCTACTTCTTCATATTCAGTTCATCAAAGTGAAGGTTTTACATTCCAACATATAAGCACAGGATCCTATTGCAACAAACAAACCATGCTATTTTCTAAATAACAGCTCTCAGGTTATATCAAATGTAGCAGTAAGCATAATGAAGTAAATTATTGAATCTCTAATTGAATCGATTTGTTTACATAGTAAGTTTGTTTACTGGATGTTGTTTAAAAAATATATATTTGATATATATGGAATTGCTTGTCCAATCACAGGGAAACACTTTCAGTGGTTCACAAAATGAGATTCACATAGCGAGAACCATTTTCACATCAGTCTAAATAAACTCTGTGATGCTTGTAGGAATGTTTGAAGAAAGACTCACCGTCCTCTCGAGACTTTTGAATAAACGCATCAACACCACTTTCTCCATAGTTTCCCTCAGAAGCTACAGTGGAGACGTAGTTCCAGCGCATGGCTTTGACAATGTCCACCATGGCCTGGGCCTGGTAGGTGTCTGGGGGCACCACCCGGGAGAAGAAGTCATAGCGGGTGTTATCACTCAGCTCGGGAGCCGTGGAGGCGTAGCTCACCTGAGGGATCTATGAGAGAGGCAAAAAGAGCGAGCGAGAGATGTGGTTACACCCTGTGAATAATGTGCTTTTTGTAAATTAATTATATATATAGAGAGAGAGAGAGAGCAGGAAGGTTCCTTGCAGTTTCATGTACAAATACATGATTATAATACGACACCTAACATCTGCTGAAATCTCAGCTGCTCTACAGTTGGCATGCTGTTGCTTTAAATAGTCCTGATTATCACAGGCTTAGCTACAATACTTTCTTAGAAGTATTTTCCACACCAGTCAAGCAACACTAATCTGTTCATGAATTCACACTTCTCTCTAACATCATGTGGGATTGTATTGGTGTTGAAAAACGTATAAGCAAAAGATGATCTGCCTCCAGAGCTGCAATAATACCCAGTGTTCTTGTCAGAAATCACAAAACCCTTATTGTTTAATGGGAAAGGCTGGAGAACTATAAATATAATACAACCATATTGTGTTACTTAGAACAGTTTGAATAACAGTAGAACCCAATAAAGTCAAATGTTGAGGGATAACTCGATAGGACGGAAGATAAGCAAGTCAGACTTATTGAACTAATGGAAACTGCTTTAGATAATCTTGAGATAGTCATTGAATTAAGTCACAATATTCTTTTGGTAAATCTGTTTAAAAATACATTTGTGAGATGGAGAAACAGCTATAGATGGCGAGTGCAATTTTCAGAGTTCTGCTTGTCTTCACATGCCGCTGTTATAAAAGGTTTAACTCCTTTCTTTTCTCAGTTCTTAGTTTCACTACAGAAGTCTTTCAGAAGCCGCCTCTAGCAGGAAACTCTTAGTTGGTACGTAATCTCAACTTTTGCTTGCTCAAGTTGTTTCAGATTTATGGCTGTCATAGCTTCTGTGATCTTCCTATGGCTTCTGTGCTGCACAGTTAGGAAGTTAACTGACCAGATTTTATGACATTCAATAATGTATTTCATGGTTTAACTTCAAATATGGTCACACTTTTTATGCTGATGCATTTTTTTCCGATTCCCCATGGTTGATAAATTCAGGCAGTAGATATAGAAGGCAGAGTGGCAGCTGCTTTAAACCAGAATAGGGTTTGACTGCCTATGAGTCAATGGGTGAACATCTTTTAATGTGCATGAACCAGCCCAGTATTAGAGTAGACTACTTGTCCTTAAGCCACTCTTTCCGTTTAAAAAGGTTTTAATCCAAGAATACATGTATCATCACAAACAAAAGAACAAAATGTTGACAAATAAAAGGGAAAAAAATGTTGCTTGGGAGTTTTACTCAGTTTTTGTAATCATGTAAACATAATAATTTCCAAAATTTACAGTTACCTATATCCAGTGCCCTCCTATGCTATAAGTTATGTTTTTTCTGAATTATTTCAATACAATTTGCAATAAAACATTATTTTCAGTGATAAATAAGGAGGTCAAAACAGTTGACTTTGACTGTGCCTTTTCATCTAACGACTTTCATGTGAATGAAATGTTGCTTATCTTTTTCAAATACTGTTTGTCATGGCACCTCAGCGTTGCTCTGGGGATTTTGACAAATACCTTTGAGTATCCCTACTGAGATGGAGGTATGTGTGGATGGAGCGATAAGCAGAATATGACACTGTAAAACACTTTGAAACCTGCAGTATGTTAGAACAGCACTTCATTTGTTACAGCGTAGAAGATGTGTGACTAAATGGTATTTTTTGGAGAGAAAAAATTTACCTACCTACCCACTTACAGTACTTACATCCAGCAATGCTACATCAAAGTAAACTTTACCCACCAACAGTCCTACTTTACCAATATTTGCTCCACTAACTGCAGATAGACTTCCTCTCTCCCTCACTTCACACAGCGGAGGCCTTTGATGTGGTCAGCTGTAGCACTGCACTGATCCTGCTAGTACTGTGCTCCCTGCTTGTCGTCGTAGCCTGTTAGGCGCACAGCTGTTCAATATGTACCCATGACCTACAGCTCCAAACAACTCATGTACTCCACACCAACTTTCTTTTTGCCTCACGGATCCACTGAGTAAAGCCAGAACAGGGGACAGCGTGTGGAGGACTTGTATTGAATGTAAAAGATGTCCTCTTGTGTCATTTTATGGCAATATTTTGGAGTTGTGCGTCAGTGCAGGCTTGGCTTTATAGGTAATGACTTGTGATACGGCAAACATCTCAGTCAAAAGCAGCCTTGTTAACTCGATTCCCTTTCAAAGAAGAGAAAGGGCAGAAATGGGAAATCTGTGTGTGGGCTAATGGACCATGTGCGAGTTGCATATAAGCCTCCTGGATTGATGGCTTTCAGTTGTCCCAGGGCATCACACTGTGCCATGTCCACCCACCATTTCTGTGTCGGTTGTCTTGTTTTGAGCTAGAATTGCTTGTGCAAATTGCATTACTTCATGAACTGTGAGCACTGAATGACATCGATGTTGGAGGCTGACATCCTCATGCACGTGATCCTCTGGGATGCACTTAGAGACACAGAACTTGACAGGGTCTGTGGCATGTGTTGAGTCTGCACCCTGCGGATTGATGGCAGTCAGCTGACTTGTTGATTTAACACCTGGTGGTAACAGCAGGCTAAGGTACACCTGACCCCTAAGTTTGCTCACTTCATGTCTGCCTTGATGGTAAGCAGAACTTTGAATCAGTGTTTCTCTCCCTCTTGGAAGCAATAAAAGTGTGAACCTGTCTTTTTTTTTCTCACTGTGCTTTGACATCATAAGGCGGGATCTAGCATACTGAAATTAAAGTGTTGTGCAAAGGTGTTTGGAAAGTGTTAATGTCTCATTTTAGACTATCTCAATGTTCTTGCACACAGTAGCACAGTTAAAATGAGCCTTTTAGCCATTTGCACCTACAGTTCACTTTTTCCGTGTCAAAGTGATAGATGTACTTATGTTTGTTAATTTTGCAAAATAAGAACAGTATGTTCTTAGGAATAAAATATGAGGTGATAGCACATAAAAATGTCTCTGGCATCTTCTTTCTATGGCACCCATCAGCATTAGATAAACTCTCCTCCCAGAGGGGCTTTAAAAAAAAACCACAGATAACATATCATTTAAGAATCCCTGCTGACATTCATGACTGTACCTGCTAGTTCTGTGCCTATTATTACTGTGTATTGCAATCGCTGTTCAAAATCTTTTTTAAAAAGGCTGACAAAAGAATACTATGTTAGAGGTTAAAATGTGTGTTGTACAATTCAGTTCAGTTGCTGAATTTGAAGAATAATAAAGTATTGGGGATTACATTCCAGAAAACAATAAAGACTGGGCTTAGTAACTGAAAATTTGATTTTAAAAAATGTTTTGTTGTTTGTCAGCAAAATCATGCAATACTTTAAAAATATTTAAGTAAATGTATTGGCCCTTTTTTTTTAAATAACAATTTTTATCTCTTTTTTTGTGTTTTTAATTTTACTGCTGTCATGTATTGTGGTGCTGCCGTGACATGTCTAGTCCCATATCTGCCAAATAAGTGGGAGCTGCAGTGAAGCTACCCTGTGTTGTATTTTTCACCTGAGGGATTTTCACCGCTGTAACAATCACACAATTTCAGCATTCTGTCAAGAACCGGGACAGGCAGAGCTTATCATGTTTGTGTTGGCGAGATTTCTTGCTCACTGGACTACAGCGATAGTCCTGAACAGTGTGCTTCCTCTAATAGAACACAGTCACTTCTTAGCATTGACTCAAGAAATTTAATTCCTCAGCAAAGGCCCCCTCTGATCTCCCTCTAGAGAATCAAAAGAAACGGGGATTGGGAGAAAAAATAAAGACATGATGTGTAGTGAAAAGAGAATTGCCATATGTAAGCAAGGAGAGAATATCCTGGCAGGGGTTCGACATATGAAAGCTGTGTGGTGCAACTGAATTCAGGATGGCTCAGTATTCTCGCAGCAAGATTCAGGGGTAAAGATCTTAGTTTTTCAAAAATGTTCTCGTGGCTCCATTTTACTAATGCTGTGTGCACTTACCATCTGTTCAAGCTGAGACTAAAGCAGCTGAGCTTCCTGTCCTCTTATGTGAGCTCTTTGTGACCCCCACCCCACCCCCCAACCCCCAACTTTTTAGAACTGCTTTAATCTGCACCCCCTCACCCCAGTACTATCCATTTAATTGCTAATGGGCTTGGGAAATATGCTTAATTGCTGTGATTTTAGATTTTTGATGCAGATTTAATGTTCAATCACTTGCTTTAAATAACTGTGCCTTTTTAAAAATTCAATGAGCTCATTTGGCACTACATCAGTGCAGGAGTAATGATGCTCATTAGAACTGTACAAAAATATTATACATCTGTACTGTTTGCAGGGGAAGACAAATCAAAAGCTTTCGTCAGGCTTTGGAAATGTTTCAGCAAATACTTCCTGTAAATAAGTTAGTAGTATATTTTTAATCTATGAAAACAGAAAGAAGAAGTTTTTGCATGAACCAACTAATGCTTTAGTCTTGCTGACAGTTACGCAGGACTGCTGTTACTTTGTGCGAGTTGTTGATATTTCATCTAAAATTATTATGAGGTAAAACAACAATTGGGTCATAAAACCCAAGAGCGGTGGTTGTGGTATGGGATGTTTTCAGCACCTTAGATTCAACTAAAATCATGTATGGCAACTGACTGTTTGCTAAACCACTCTCCTAAACAGTGATTGTCCAATCATAGCTTAGCAACTGTAACTTGGCACTTTCAGTACATGCCCAAGTGGTGTGCATGGGCTGCAGTAAGAGGGTTACTTGGTATCTCAAGACTTTGGAGGGTCTTGTCTTTTTTTTTTTTTTTTTTTTTTTTTTTTTTTTTGCCTTTCCAAAACCAAAAGACAAAGACCAAAATTGTGAGGAATGTGTTAAACACTGTGGTTGTCTGCTCTAACGTAAGCTACAATGTTAGCATGCCCCGCTGACTAGCTAGTTGTAATTTAGCATTACGTTCAAAGCCATAGAGCATATCATTAACCAATTACATTATTTTATGGGATTACAGGTTAGAAAAATCCCCATTCATGTACCAGTACATCCACTACATTGGATCCAAGATGCTACACTATCAGAGGTTAGAGTAATGATAGCCACTCTGTCCTGTTCTTTCTTTGGTTTGGGAAAGTTTACACTCCAGAAACTCTAGCCATACTTATTACTCGAGATAGTGTTAAAGGTGCTCCATGGAGTTTTGTTTACATTCAGTGTTACTCATTAATATTCATTGTGTTTATCCTTGAGGTCTAAATGTGTTGAATGCATTTCCTTCCTCATAAAACATTTGCAAATCCGATTTTTCCAGCTTTGTTTACTTGCTAACTGTCTTCTTCTTCCCTGTTTTTACTGGGGCATTGCATGTCTTGGCATGTTACCACCACCTGTTGATCAGTGGAATAGTGTGAAACATTTGGCAGGAATGTGTATCACCTAATCCGTGCGTGCGCATGCACCAGATAAACAAAACTGGGAACCACTCAGGGAAAAACAGCTCCATAGCGCTAATAGAGGTCAAAAACTCCACAGGAACCTTTAAGTTTGCTAAAGTCATTGATTAGTCCTCATCCTAAAAGCCTTTAAAACTGAATACTAACAATAAAGCATAAATCTAAACTCTGTGTGTTGTTAGCCTCTGATAACATTTTAACATTTTAATTACTTTTTTATTTATAACTCTGTAATGTAATACTAGGGCTAACTACCTTCACCCTGCAATACAATAACAATTAAGCTATTTATTTAAGATGCCTTTTTGCCTGGGATATGTAGCTTTACCATGTATGTAGCATTAGTATGTTACATATATGTAGCCATCACACACATATTTAAGACCCTTTTAAGTTTAAAACTAGTTAGCTGGAAACATAAAAAGTCAGCTGGAGACACAGTTGTTTTAATTAGCTTGCTATCTACAGCTGATAAAATCTAATAACAGTTGTGATTTCAGCTAACAGAATCAACTGTCCTTGGCTACAAATGAGAAGCCAACTTTTGTTTACTTCTGTGTGAAATCAAAGACCCATTGTTTAAAAATTTGAGCCACAGGTCAGTTCCACCTGACCCCAAGTATAATACAGAATGGTTTTACACCTGGTTTTCGCGTTCACTTAGAGGCAAATGTAGTAGGGCTGCATAATTAATCCTAGTATTTTTGAAATCGCAATATGGCCAAGTGCAATATCCAAATCACAGAAGCTGCAATTTTTTGATAAAGGTAAAGTGTGTGACAAAACAGCATTATAATGAAGTACTGTAGTGCTGCAGAGATGCCCTGGCCTACAAATCTTGTTCTCCAGAAGTAAGAAAACATGTTTGTTTGGTACAGACCCCAAAAATGTCACATCATCATGATTTTAATAGTTTTTTCAGTGAAAATGAAAATTGTGATGCGAAAATTATCATTCCCGCTAATCTTGAATTATATCTCAATCGTTATATCTGTCAAAATAATCGCCCTAAAATGTAGTTACTGTGTTTGCTCTCACAGGAGGCCCAGAGAGCCAAATGGCTGACACTCACCAGAACCTTTAGGCACACAGTGTAGTCTTCACCATTCACTTAAGAAGCAGCTGAATATAACATTGGATGCTTTCCAAGGTGAAGCCTCCAGTCAGTGAATCCCCACAGTGTAGATTTAGTTAAACAATGCTCTTTCTGGCATACTGATTGATCAAACTATTGTGTCGTAGAGAATTTTATGTGCTTTCTTATTTTCAGCTACTCAACAGTTTCAGTGTTCTTGTCATTAAGACACCTCACTTGTGCCAAGTAAAAAAGGTTGCTTTCTCTACAGCTTGGCTTGATACTGTGACTAACTGCAGAACCAATCTGCTGAGTCATAAAACGCATTGAGATCTTTCAACCCATTGTTACTGAGATCAATATGGTGAGACTGAAGTGAACAATGCAAGCTCCACACAGATGCTTGGGCAAAGGATCAAACTCTGATCTGCCTTTCTGCAAGGTATCACCAAGGCTTAATTATTTTGTTCATACATTCCCTGTTTACATCTCTAATATTTCCTCTGCAGTAGATGAATAGCCTCTTGTGGATTGTTTTTGTAGGGCAGTTTTGCTTTTGGCCTGCTACATGTCCGTCATGTGTAAAGTTTTAACTCTAAGGGGGGATCAGTATGCTGAACAAATGTGGGAACCCTTCACCCTATTTTCACTTCATTCTGCTGCTATTCCAACAATACAGTGAGAACCACTAGCAGCACGTAAACTTCACCCATTTTTGTGCAGATGTGCTCTTTGAAGTTGTCATTTAAAATAGTTTTGTGCATCAGAAAAAGAATGAAT
The DNA here is from genome assembly GCF_020085105.1 of Siniperca chuatsi. NCBI lineage: Eukaryota > Metazoa > Chordata > Actinopteri > Centrarchiformes > Sinipercidae > Siniperca > Siniperca chuatsi. The sequence continues at coordinate 23,412,078 of NC_058051.1, read as the reverse complement.
GCAATATACTGATTACTGTAATGTAATTATTGATCAATAATGTGCCAACTTTAGTCCATGGTATGAAATGTCCAAGCTGTAATCACTGATTCTGGCTGGATTACATCTTGCAGAGACAGATTGCTATCTCACTGCACTGGTTCCATCACGGCCATATGAAGCGCTGAGTAAATGCTCAGTTCATAATAACTTTTAGACTTTTAGTCATTTGAACATTCATGTTTAGTTATTCTATTAACTAATGTGTTTATCTTATTTCTAACAATTCATCCATTCTGCTTTGCTCAGAACACAAATGCTCTCGATTTAATAATAATTAACGAACACAGATTACTTAAAGCTGGGGTGCAGGACTTTTACATATAAATGAACGTCTGTTACATTCAAGCCAAACAAGTTGCTGATTAAGCCTACCACCGCAACGTAAATCTCTCTGTAGGATACTGGAGTTTTTAAATCTGGTGTCTGGCGACATTTGCGTGCTGGCGCACCGATAATGATGCATTTCATGCCAACCAGCAATGATTGGTTTGCCAGAGCTGAAGAGGGGGAGCAACCCAGAGCCACGTAGATAGCTCCCTGATCCGACATTGCTGGGAAAAAAGGTCCATTGGAGAGAACGTTTATTATTGAGAATTTATTTATTGAATTGTATTATTGTATTTTGTTTATGTATGTGTTTTATGATTGTATTGTTTGTGTTAATATGCTTTGGCAACGTTGTATTGTATGCAGTCATGTCAATAAAGCCACTTGAATTGAAATTGATCGGAGGCAACTACATGGCTCTGGAGCAACCGTAGCGACGGAGTAGGCTAACGCAGCTAGGTTTATGGCAGAGCCTATGGTGGAAAAACCTAAGAAGCGTCCAAGAAAAGTTTCTGATGCTCCAGATAAAAAAGAAACTTGGCGTTCAGAGGAAGGAATACAGTCAAAAAAAGAAAGCGAACGACGGTGAGGACAAACATGGGTAACGGTGTAGCTTTTCCTCATTGGAGAGTGCTGAGAGAAGGACTGAGGACAGACACGAATGTCACGTTACTGCTCTTGGACAGGTTGGTATTTGGTATTTCTATTACATTTACTCTACCTGAATAATGGATTCATTGTCTTGTGAACTGTGGAAATTTCTCTGTATTTTTGTAACTATTTCAGAACACAAGCCTGGGGTGATCTCACCTGTAGACATACATCATAAGCACGCTGCTTTTGTCTCAGTGCTGGAATGTCGAAAAAAGCCTGGCATACAGATGTTGTCCTGTGTGCAGAGGCAGTCTAGTTAACCTATACAGCTACTGTATATTTTGCATTAAGGAGTGGCGTTGTGGCTTTGTTTGGGTGTGAGACAGAGCTTAAAAGCGGGTGTCTCATGCCAAAAACAATATTAAATCGAGAGCATGAATTAGTAATTTGAGATCACGAATTAGTAATTTGAGAGCACAAATTATTAAATCCATTCTCCATGACACCTCTGGGGCTCCATAGAAAGGTAACTGCTGACCCTTCAGTCAGCAGGTTTAGCTGGCTAGCAGCACAACATTAGCAGTGTGATCCCTCAACTTTTGTGTTCTTAATAAAATTCAATTCTTTATAGATTCAGGAGACTCTATAGCCCTGGACAGACAGAAAGTGTCAGACATTACTGTCAACAAATGCATTTATTGTTCTCAATGGATGGAAGCAAAACGGAGACATTAAGAGCTGTGTTAAAACACTTTGGCACTGCTCCCGGCTTCAGTTCACAGTGAAAAATCCACTGACAACTTGACAGCTTGACAGTGATACGCCTTGAAAAATGTGGATGTTTTGTGTGCATGGAAGTATGCGTCTATAAGAATTAAGCTGTGTCAGAAATCAATCCCTATTTGCTACCTAGTGCACTATATTTACCCTCCACCATTTTATTTGAGTTCAAAAATTTGTAAAATTAGTACAGCATTTTTGCGACCAATCCCACAGTGCAATGTGTCACATTTGATAGATACAAACATTACGTCATGCAAAACTACACCTGTCAGTGATGATGCACAATGATGATTTATTTGTGTCCAAAATTTCCATTTTCTGCTTACTGTAGAGTAAGATAATAATAGTCTGTTATATAGGGAATAGTGAATAAGGGAGTGATTTTGGACACAGCCTTAGATACACAAATAAACACCTCTTGGTGAAGGTAAAAATTATTATTATTATTATTATTATTATTATTATGATTGGGGGTGTTGGTCACCCTAATGTCATGGATGCTCTGAGAGCATGTTGCACTTAAAGCATGTATGTGAATATGCAAACTTTTGATAAAAAATAAAAATATAAACATATTTGTTTATTTGAAATTACAAAGAGCAGAAACATTTTTCCTGGGTCTACTGTAAAAACCATCCCTGAGCGATGTCTTTGATGCAGTAAAGTCTGTGAAATCGGGTTTGAAGTTGTATATCTTCAATATTCACCCTGTACATTACAAAAAGTGGTTCATAAGACCCAGAAACACATAGAATCAAATGGAGACAGGATTCACAAAAGAATGGCCAGTCCTACTGTTCTACTGACGCAAACCACATTTACTTAATCTTAATGGTATTCTTACATATTTCACCTAGAAACATTGAAAATAATGTGCTACATCTCAACGACTCCCTGCTTCCCTCTCCTCGCGCAGCCTTTGGCACATATACTGTAGATCTGTAAGTGTGACAGTCATGTTTACAGGGTATCGGTAATGGCAGATGTTCCTACATGCTGTATGGTAAATAAGGGTCTTATTTATCAAGACTTTGATGAATGAATGAAACATGCTTTTATTTAATTTAACCCATCATGAGCTACTACATGTTTTCCTTGACTTCACTGTTGTGTAAAGTAGGTACACTACTTAATGATGTTGGCTGAAATTTAAAGGTTTATTTAACATTTGTGCTGTGGTTCATTTGTAGTTTTCAGTTAATGTCTGCCAAGAATATTAGGTTCACAGTTTATTTTTTTGAGAACAAATAGCAGCTCATGTGTCCTCCTGACTGTGTTCCTCCAATATGAAAAAGTGAGTATTTATAATCTCATTAACAGTGATGTATTACTGTTTATTATTATTCATGTTTTCTATGTTTTTGTCATTTTACTGTTGCTGTCCCAGCAGTTTTATATTGAGTTGCAGCAAATGTGCCTCAGTGGTAGATTAAAACATAGTCATGACACATAAATTTAAAAACAGTCTAGGTTGCTTGAAATTTCTAGATTGTTAAGTGAATATGTTGATAGGTAAGAGGGATCTGAATAAGCTTTTCCTTTAGTGGAACAAGTGAAATATGTAATTTTTTTATGGAGTACAACACATTTACATGTTTTAGGGTTGGAACTTAATTGATTAATCATGTGATTCTGTCGTTTGCATTCTGGCACCAAACATCCCCTATGTCTCTTCCACTTCAGTGTTCCAAGAACTGATTTACAATTTTGCAGTTGTGAAAGCCCTGGATATGATATGATGTACAAACCAATCTACACAACAGTTTTTGTCATTGTTAGTTTATTCAATTGTACACTCTCACACACACAGACATTCACACACCAAACGCAGTGCAAAACAGTAGCCAGCAGCCATGTCTGCATTGTTACAGTTTGCATAATTCTTTGTATCTCTGAAAAAAGAGAACAGACAGGCAGTACTAGATACAAATTTATTTCTATTCTTGCAGGGGTGGGCTGTTCCATTTCATTTTCAACCTTTTTGTCACAAATAGGTAGCTCATTTTTCATACTTTGCCTTAGCAAAAACAAAACAGTGTTGCAGCTGAATTAAATATTTTATGGGCCCTGTCCCTTCTTCTGAAAGCAACTCTATGCTGTTCTTACACGGGGTTGTTATTGTATTTGTTAAGCTGTGGCAATCATTAATTTGGGCAGTGGCAACTGTGATTAATTATCTCATTACAAATTGAATTTTTACTTGCGTTAAACATGCAAATGATCTCAACTAAAGGTTGAGAATGTTGTGAGATTTGAACTAAATGACATTTGTGATTAATGAATCACTGCATAAACAATAATGCGCTTGTTTACCACACAATTTGAAAGGAAGTTGTAAAAAAGTGCAATTAATGCTCAGGTTTGACTGATCCTCCCTCTGGTTATACTGAATTAGCATTAAAAAACACACAAAAAAGTTGAATGTGTGATCAAAATACCACTGAAACTTTTCAAATGTGGACATAAAAATCCTTCTCCCTGTTTTATCAAGTATCACTAAGGTATGAAAATCCAGGCTCTTGTATGAGAGCTCTGGGAGATTCACAGCAGCAGATTAATAAATGTGAAATATGAAACGTCTGGATGTATTTGCACTTAACACAGTGGATATCTCTTTTGTATTCAACGTCCCTGAACTGGTGCCCTGCTCTGTCTCCTCTCCCTAGGCAACAGACATTTTCTATTGCACTGGTTAAAAAGACATCAATGAAGGGAAAAAAGGAAATTCTCAGCAGCGCCTTCGGATATGAATGGATTTAATATTTCTGGGGAAGATTCGGAACGAGTCTTGCACGCTATGTCAGATTCATGCTTTATTTATCGACCTAGGCCAATCTTAAAAGTGTCTTAAACATCATGAGTTCAGTGGTCCACAAACCATCTACAGTATATTGGGGTGTTGTTCCTGCATACAGACCATACATTCTTGAACAATTTCACATAAAATGTATTGCAATGCTTCACGCCAATGAGCACTGCCAGTTTTGTTTGATGGAGCCACCACCAGAAGCAGCCAGGGAACCAGTGACACTGCAGCAGTGACGTTTTTCCCCCTCTAGGCCAGTTCATAACTTCTTTGTATAATTATATGCCTGATTCATTCTTCTGTATCACTGATTTATGACCTAAAAGAAGTCCAGTCCAAGCCAGCTCATTAAAGCTTTTGGATTTGGGCATCTAGTATGTTAGCAGTAGCCATAAACATTATCAGCTGACACAAACATTTGTTGACAGACAGCAGTGTTATCGGTAAAACGTGATAACGGAGTGAGAGGATGGAGCTAATTAAAAATAATGAGTTCACAACAAATCACAACAGCATACACCCTAACCTGAGGAAATATCGTGTTTAAAAAAAGAAATGTGTCTCCTACACTCCTACACATTCAATGGATATTTAACTAGTTCCATTTCCTGCTGCATAATAAGCGTGAAATTTATTCTAGATTATTATATTTCTGTGTTGGAAAGGTAGCATGAGATATGTTTTGTAATACAGCGGAACTGCGTGGAAAATGATATTTTTCTTAATATTAGTAACCCATAGCCTTAATTGCCAACTTTCCAATAATTGAATCCATTCAGTAAAAGAAAAAGATTGTTTTTCAAATACATTTGTTTATTTATTTTTTTTAGCTGAACAGGATATGATTAGTTTTATAGAAGCAGTTGTGTTGTGTATTATATTCATAGTATGTTGGGTTAGTCCCTACACTGACTGGAAAACACTGAAGCAATCACCACTGATCATCAGTGACAACAATCTTGTAGTCTAGACTCAAATATCTCTACAACTACTGGATGGATTGTCATAAAATCTTGTACAGACATTCATGGTCTCTGGAAAATTTATCCTACTGACATTAGTGATCTCCTGACTTTTCCTGTAGTGCCATCAGTAGGTTGACATTTTTGACTTTTAGGTAAATATCCTGACAACTGTTGGAAGTATCAGAAATACTTTAGTGATCCCCGAAGAGTTTCCCCTCGGGGATCAATGATGTCCAGAGGATTCATCCTAATGGCTTTTGGTGACCCCCTGACATTTTCCCTGGCACCACCAGCCAGTCAAGTTTTAACTTGTTAATCTTGTGAAATATCTCAAGATCTACCAGATGGATTGGCGCAAAATTTTGTACAGATATTCATGGTTCCCAGAAGATGAATCCTAATGACTTGGGTGATCCCCTGGCTTTTCCTCCAGTGCCACCATTATGTTCACATTTGTGGTTTTGAGTGAAATATCTGGATGGATTGCCATGAAATTTGGTACAAACATTCATGTTACCCTCAGGATGCATTGTAATAACTTTAATGTTCTTCTAACTTTTCATCTAGCGCTATCATCACGTCAAAATTTCATTGTGTCCAGTACGTTTTATGATTAAATACCTGCAAAACCAATGACATTCCTGTCAGCTTCAGATATGCTTTGTGTTTAGTACTAATTAGCAAATATTAGTGTGCTAAAATACTAAACTAACCTTTAGCTCAAAGCACTGCTTTGCCTAAGTACAGCCTCAGAGAGCTGTTACTATTAAGTATGTATTATTAATATAAATTCAGCATATGTGAAACGCTGCATATTATTTGATATTTGACTCATATGTTGCATGACTGCACCTCTATGGGTGTAGAAACACTGTTGGTAAATTACTGACTTAACTGACATATTCAAAAGAAAAATAACTAATCTTCTTAGTGGTTTTCATGTTTTAAAGCCTCTCTTTGTAGAATCTGAAATGTTTTGACTTTGGTGCCCCCTCGTGGTAGTCAAAAAATACACCGTAGCATACAGCGCTGCAAATTACAGTGCATGTTTTTCCCCACTGATACCATCTGTTAATATGGAAAGATGGACTCCATGAATAATTCAGAATTTCACCTTCTATATTGAAAAATGACAACATTCATCTTATCTAGAATAGGTAAACACATCACAATCTAAAGTGATTGGGAATTCATATAAGTATTCCCTGCAGGTGGACCACAGGGAGCCACCTGCAGCCACCGAGGGGATGTCCCAAATCTTTTTCCTATTGCTCCTTCCTCCTTTCTCTCACCACTACTTTTTCTGCTTCAGGAATCAAGTTGGGCAAGACGAAGTAAAGATGGATGGAAGAGAGAGAGAGACTGTGTTAACTGAACTGCTTTAGCATGAAACATGAGATGTCAATTAATAATGACTAATGCTTCTAACGAGCCTCTAAAAATAACATTTTACTCAGTATATATTAGGTAAGTCGCCAACTTCCGAGCGACTCAACCTTCAGAGTTTATGTGGAAACTCTTAACTTAGCATTAATTAACAATTAACATGTGAGAAAATGATTTTGCATTTTCCTTTTCCTCATTTTGCATGCACACAGTGGAAAACTGTACCAGGCTATGCTAGGCTACAGTATGTGGGTTAGGTACAGTAGACACACCCTGGGGAGGGTGCCCATGAAGTCCATTTCGAGTCAAGTGCTATTACAGCTATAAAAAATTCAATAGATGTAGAACCTTAAATAAACTTTCATTCAGTCCATTTAAATTTGTGACATCTCTTTCAGCTGCCTCTTCATTACAGTACAGATACAGTAGATCTGAATTCAGATTTAGCCAATTTCTCCATCTTACCTGTTCCCAACTGGTCAGGTATGCACAAACTATGTAAATAATAAACTACTGTGTCTTCCGTACCTGGCTAATGATCAGAAAGTATGTATATTGGTTCAAATATTTGTGTTTATCTATGCCAGCATATATTAAGCTTCCCAGCATGCTTTGATCAATCAGTTTTTTCACCTTCATAACTGGGTAAACATGTAAACGGTGTCAGTGAGCCATTTCCATAGAGGAAGAAAGAATCTAGGGGGGATAGAATGGCTCATTTCAGAGGGAGGTCTAAAGACAAATAGAGGTCAGAAACACCACTGGTGCCCAGTTGTTTTGTTCACAAAGGCAAAATAAAAAGCCAAGCAAAATTGAATCCAGGGTGTAACGTGAAGATTTGTCCCAAGTGAACAAGGTAAACAAGTGTTGTTGTTGATGTGAAGAGCAGAAATTGGAGCTCACTTCTATCAAACAGCAAGCCAGGCTCAAGCACCTCTTAATACAACTGTGTAAGCAGGGAAATGTAAGCCCCAACAGAAAACCTTAAAAAACAAAAACAGGATAGGGTTTTGACTTAATTATTCCCATCAGTGGAGAACCAGCATTTAAAACAGCACGTGAGGTATTTCTACCATTTCCTGCCTACGTTTTAAGCTAAAATCATTCACCACAGAATTCTACCTGCGGGATTAGGCAGTACTGAGGTCAAATATTGCAGATGAGGTGAGGCAGTGTACTATATTTTCTGTGTTGATCTCATCAGAGATTAATATAGACTACATACCTTATATTGCAACTTTTAAATCTGTAAGGGAACAAACAGCATAGTTTTGATCTAATTTAGTTCCGTAAATGTGGGAACACTTACTCCAAGCGACTTCCTGCTCCTTTAAGCATTACATTAATTGTGTTTGTTTTGCATTGCAGTAACCAAAAATCTTTTGCAACTTGGGACTTTGTTCAAGATAGGCTGTGTTTTTTGCTTGGTGCATCAGTTAAGTGTGCACATTTCTAGACAATATGGGTCACTTTATGATTTTGAATGTATCCCCATAGGAATAATGACTTGTTGTAGTGTGGAAAAGATATAGTAAATATGCACCACCTAAAAAGCATCTGTCTTCCTTGTACCTATGAATCGTTCTTAAAAAATTAGTAGTGGTGTTCACTGTATGTCCTTTTCATGATCCTTACCTAAATGGTCAGGAAGGATACCAGATTCAGAGCACAAAGCTATTTAAGAATAGAGAGGCTATTTTATATTTATGATGTTATTCCACTTTTTCCTCCTTATCTTGCCTACATATAAAACAACTCCCATGTGAGGTATATTCCTTCAGAGATGCTAAACACATAAATACGGTAAGAACAAAAACACTGTGCGTCCAGTCTTTTGCTCCACCAGTGTGATATCACTTGTTTCTTTAAATGTCAGTTTGGAGTGAGTTTTTCATTTACGCTGAAAAGTAGCATCTATTCTCATTTATTCTGTTTATTGAATTCTATTAATGGTTGGCGTATTTGGTGTTGATATCTCACAGAATTAAATACTGTTTCTAATTCTAATCCTGTGTCTCTGTGTTAGTTGTTCAGTTATCTCTTGTTATATGCCAAATCATCATATTCCCTCTCTTTTTCTGTAAAATGTTGATGACTCATCGTGAACTCCCGGGCGTATATATATGTATGTATCCAATCAAATGTGATTTGGGGTGCTAGCTAACCACACCCATCATATAAAACCTCACCTGGCCGTTAGCTTGTGGGTCGTAGTAGCTAACAAAGCCAAATAGTAAGCTGTGTGTGTTTGACTCTCAAGTTGAAAAATGTTTTGTTTACTTTTCCAATGAGCGTGGCTGATCTAACAACGTGGAGGAGGGACGTTTTGGAGCCCAGCAACGTTATATATTAAAACTATATATATATATATTCTAACCTTAATGAAGATTGGATATATTACAGTACTGGTGTATTAAACTGCATTAGTTTTAGCTAGGTGTACCTAATAAACTGGAGTGTCACATTATGGAAGATAGAGACGCTCCAACTGCCATTTCACGGTCTCTTGAATGAGCAATACTCTGTTTTACTTTATGTAGCATAGCGTTAGTTCAAACCGACCCCTGAAATCGCACTTGCTTTAACTCTTTCATTCATGCTTCACCATCAGTGGCTTATTATTCAGCTGCTTGGCAACCAGTTGACTTGTAACGTCCAATCATATTCATGCAGGAGTAGCGCGTGGCCATTATAGCCTGAAAGCCTGTTGCCAGACAGATTGTTGATATTGGACGATTCTGCAAAACCCTAGATTACATTCAATGGCAATGTTTTGTTGTTGTTTTTTGTCTGGGTTTTGTTTTTTACGTCCAGGGCCAAAGTTTTTTAAATTGTCACTTTCTACAATATGACTACAGCATGGTTAAGGCTATGGAAAGAAATAATATATAAATATAAAACACTTTTACAATTTTATAACAGATAATAAAAACGCATACGTTTGTGTTGCAGATTCTGTGATAGGTCATGAACTATGCTCTTTTGCATGACAGTCAGTTCCACCCCCCCGACCTCCACCTCGCTACATAAAGGGACACTATACTTCGTGAATTGGCATTGGACGTAAATAATGAGGTACAGAATTGTCTAATTTGGATGCTATTTCTAGTGATACCGGGCTGCCTTCTTATGTGATAGTTTTCGACCTTTTACATGGAAAGCTTTGTTTTTCCGTATTGTCTCTAATCTCTGTAGATTAATAGGGGAATATAATGGTTGGATGTTTGGTAAATTCTGTGATGCTTCGTGTTGGCTTTTTGTGGTTGCTCCTTAACAGAAGCACTATCTACTGTTACATGGTTTGCCAGCATCACTGGCCTCATAGAAACCCTTCTGAAAAAAGAAACATAATCAATTTCCCTCCTATGATGCAGAGATCATCACAAACCACTAATACTGTCATTGACTGAAACATGTCTGTCTGTTAATCAGCATGTTATGGCAGGATATTGGTTGAAACATTTCAAATACTAATTCTTCAATACAATCTGAACATCATACAACACCCTCTACTTTTAGATCCTCAATTCAGATAAGAAATGGGGGAAGAAATCATAGAAAAGAAGGGAGTCAGGAATGATGGTGCCTTTTGATGACCTGCTATTTTCCAGGTCTGCTGTTTACTGGTATTATAATCATTACACTAACTGTTACATAATCTGATATTTAAATATTTCAACCTTCAGGCAGTCCCTAAATATCTTATTAGTCATCACTGAACAGGCCTCATATTTACATACATTAACTTAATGGGAAGATCTGCATCCTTTGGAAATGTAGATGAAACGTTATTGTCTTCAGTGGTGAAGCTTTGTACAGATTTGTGTTGAGGATGTAGAAAGATGTTTAGATGCATGTTAGTAATCGGTAGTCTGGGCTACTTTAGGGACTCATTAGCTGATATATATGTCTTTTAGCACTATTTAGACATTTCTCATAAACTGTGCCATTGCATGAAGTGCAAGTACAGGGGGGCATACATGGCTACACCTGAACAAAAGAGAAGCCGAAAGGAGGTTTAGTTGAAGCGCTTTGAGTAGTCTAAAAAGACTAGAAAGGCGCTATATAAGTATAGTCCATAGTTGATCTGAGTGCATGTTATTACAGAACATAGCAGGTGACAAATCTTTCATAGAATGTCCCCAAGCAATTAGGTGTTAAGTTTATTCCAAGTTCAGGTATGAGATTTCTGCAATTAACAGACAATTGTCTAACCAAAAGCTATCTCTTATAGCGAAAGAGACACATGCCATTCAGAATCTGAAAACAGGAATAAGAATATTTTGAATTTGAAAACATAAAAAGCATAAAAAATGTTGTTTACTTGCCACCATTCATCTGAATGTCCTATGGAACCTATGTCTGTGTCAAGTCAAGTGTTCTCTTGACTTAAACAGTGTACTCAAGTATACATAATAGTACATGTAAATTACAGTAACTTATATGCTTGATTACCGGTAAATTGCAGCCCTTCCCAGTAAATTGCAGTGAAACTGATTTGCTGTACCTCAAGACAAAAATATGTGGTGCTTCTATGTGCTTTTACCTGTACTAAAAGAATCTGGTGCATTTGTTCCTCAGTATCCATTACAGTAGTGCCCTGCACAAAGCAAACTCACAAAGAGTCTGATATTTGTGGTGCTAAAATCAAGACAGCTGACTGCAAACAATCAGTCTCTGTGGGAAACTAAAAAATCATTAATGGTGAAAAAGAATATTAAGAATATACAATCATTCAACAATGTACATATGAAAACCCCTTTCTCTATTTTAAGACTCCTATTCATGTGTAGACTGATCAATATTGAACAAATCAACAATGAATGGATCTAACACACTCCCAGCAGCTTCCAACAAAGAACCATTGACCAGTGGCTGGTGTGACAAACCAATAGATGCAACTACGTGGTTCACCCAAAATATATTTTAGGACATTATGTTATATCCATCCAATTTAGCTTTCAACATCAACAAAGCATTTCCTTTATTGCCAATGTGATTCATTCCGTACAAATTCAGTGTATAAAATCAGACGGATTAAATGTCAGGTATCACCGCTGTCTTACTCAAATACTTTTTGTGTTCTTCACACTCTTCTCTACAACATGCAAATCCTGACAAATGATGTATCTTTCTACAGATGAACTATTCACACCTCCAGGGCTTTCCAATTTGGGGAAAACATCCTAGCTCAGCAAAAAGCAGGCTGTAAGATATGGCTGTAAATAAGAAAGTGATGCAGAAACAGGGGGGAGGGATGAGTGCTGATGGGCAAGCACAACCTTCTCCTTACAAGACAGTTCATTAAACACCTTTCATAGCCAACGTGGCACTATGCCTGGAATGTAAAGCACGATATAAGCTCCTGCAAGTCAAGGGGTCAACCTACTATTGAAGTCCGCTGATAAATGCTGAGGTAGGAGCAGGGAGTGAACAGCCACACACGAAGCAACCCGAGGTTATCGGAGTCACAGACTGTATTACATTTATCTAGAGACTACTTTATCTCCACTGTAAAACATCTGGTCCTCCACCTTGTTCGGCCCCTCACATCTTATCACTGTACACTTGAATTGAGGAAAGTAATGAAGAAGAATATGACGAAGGAGTATCAACACTGTGGAGTGTTTGGGCAGCATTGAGTATATTGTCCTTCAGAGCTAATGTATGGCACTGGGCTATGCCACTAAGATAAGTTGGCTTTGTCCTATTTTCCAGAGCAGTCAGAACTAAAATGTTGTATCACTGTGAACAGTGTGTTGTGGGAAAAATTAATTTTGTCTGAAACTTAAAACACAAGGAACAAAAATAAGAGGGTCATCCGTCTTGTGGGCTTCTTAGGGCATTTGTCATGACACGGTAATTAAATTACTTCTTTCTAATGAGTATTCACATGGCTATAATTTCTAGTGTAGCAAATGTAGCCATATAGATAAGCATCCTGCAAGTTTTGATGGACTTTTTGTGGGGCATACCACTGACAGAGAGGCAAATTAATGACCTCCCTGGAGAGTAGGACTGGTGTATGGTGAGACTTATAAATAGAGAAATGGTATGATGGAAAGTCTGTGATATCTGTGTGTGACTCCCGCTGATTCTAGGCGACCCACTAAGACTGGGAAAAATCTCTTCTTGGGCTGAAGCAGGTATATACTGTATTGTTTCTTATTCACAACGCCTTCTGTAATATAATATATAGAAATGGTCTGTTTTAACCTGCTCAAGAAGCATGAAATTGCTTTAATCTCAGGATAGAGTTAACTAATTTACTAAACCAACAAAATTACTAAGCATTAAGGCCTGGTCACAACATTGTTTAATATGGCGAAATTTTGCAACAAACTCAATCCATTTCACTACAATTGCCGTGATCAGTTGATTCCCTCGCAGGGGCAAAGTAAATCTGTGCAAAGTTCAATTGTGGTGAACTTTGACCGGCATTTTCATCCAGCTGACCAATAGCAAACCCTCTTACAGCTTAAACTTTGAGGGAATGGAGAGCCAGAGAGTCCAAAATATAGTCCAATCTATTTTTATTTAACCTCGTATAAACTGCTCCACCAAAGAGGAATGGTTTGCCAACAGACAGGAGTCGATGGTACAAATGTCTGCAAAACATCTTTTGAACTTATTGTCCCATTGACAACAGCTAGCAGGTTTGCTAACTGACAGATAGCAAACTCAAGAGCTTTTTCCGCTCTTTAATACAATTCTTTATGGAATGCACAATCCTGAGTACAGAGCTGAGTAAATGACACAGTACAGAGAAAATAGAAAGAAGCTATTTTGACTGACAAGCATGTCCCGGCTGGCTAGCGTGCTAGCCGTTAGCTCACCAGCTACAGTAGTTTACCAACTAGCCCTGCGAGTAGTCACTACGACACTAAACTTCTAGAACTAAATATTTCGCAAAGACTTGATGAATTTCGCCACTCTCCGGTGTGACTGGGCCTTTAGGCTGGTGGATGGTTTCATTTATATGTGATCTGTTGTCAGTTGAGTGTAAACTGCATCTGAGACTCACACAACAATATAATGCAAATGGTGTTGGATAGCCAATTCATCTATGTTGTAGTACTGTAATACCAGAACACTTAACGCTTCACTGCACTTTAAGACTCTATTCCAAAAAGTCTAAAAGAATCCAAACCTAAGCAATCTTAGCATAGTCTGAGGCCCTACTCTTGTGACGAATCAATATACTTGAGGGTGGAGGACGGAGACAAGGGGACTGGCAGTTAATAGCAAAGTGAAACGAGAGTTTCCTTAAGTACATCTGTACCCTGTGTGCACAACAGGACTAAAGTGGTCCCTGAAGAAAGGTTATCAACTTTTCTGTGCCTTCTTTGACGGGTAACAGCTCAAGAGCTTTTACTGATATCCTCCAACCATCATTTACATGTGTATGCATCGCTCAGTAACTCATTCATTAGATAGAAACAAACAGAGTGTAAGCTTTGATTTGTGTTTTATAAAGGTGTTCAATGAGGTGTTCATTGTATTTGCATAGCAATTTGTACAGTAAGTTGTGTCACTAAAGACTTAAGGACAGCTTAAAATCACCAGGCTTCTTGAATTAAATAAACTGATAATAATGTAAATGTATTTATATGACAATTTTAATTGGTAGAAAAGGAAACTTGAAAAGGCTGCTTTGAAAAAATTATCTCTGTTTTCTTTCTTTATTCTTGTTTTGGTGAATTCATTATTTTGCCCTACATTCAGACTCAAGAAAAACTCTTCTACTAGAATTGGTGTTTTGTTCTTATCTGAACTAAAATGGCACAATGGAAATTAAAGTCAAGTTAGAGCAAGAGTCGGTGATTGATATGAAATAGGTGTCGTTTATTTCATCTCTGGGTGTCAGATAACAAAATGAGATTGTCTTTCTGGTGTATTTTCTTTATTATTCTGTGGCTCTGTTTCTCTTTAGTTGCATGACAAGCAAGTCTCTGATTGTTTTCCACCAAAGAATTACTTTTTGAGTCCTACATGCAGAAACAAGCCAGGGACCACTGAGCTCTAGAGCATGCCACAGGGTTTTGTCAGCAGTTGATGGAGCTTGTTGCCCTGCATACTACACAGTTTGGACATCAGTATTGTCCAAATACAATTAAAGTGATTTGTACAAAGTTTATTGCAGTCTGTCTACAGTTTACACAAATCCTGTACTCTGTGAGGACAGTGGAGTGTCTGCACCTACAGTAGAATATCAGGAGGGGTGGAGATCTAATTAAATCCCTTTTCACTTTGATTACACGATGTTCTGTCAGATATTTACTTGCCTAATATTGAAATGGATCACGGCTGGCATGAGGTACTTGCAAGTCATTAAACATGACCTTTTCTTCAAACCAAAATCAATCACCTCAAAGTCACAGCCCTGCCTTATCAATACTTAAACCAAATGAAAAGTGCTATTCAAGGGGAGCCTTTGCAGTTTTCTAAGGATCCCAGCTCTTCACCAAAGAGTCATTTAAGTAATGCCTTTTATTGTTCTGCTGTAGTTGATGGATGTTATTCAAACAATAGAGGAACGGTCCACGTGTGATCAATTAGAGTTAAGGAAATAATGCACAGATGGTCCTCCATTGGTGTTGGGTTCTCTATCAATGATAATGTGTAATTCAAAGCATTTTCTGAGGTAGATGTGGGCAGGCTAAGACAGAGCACACAAGAAGGATTACGAAACCCACAAAGCTGCAGCGTGTTGTTTACTTTAATGATTTTGGTTAAGGATACAGATGATTATGTGGTGTGGGACCCACACTTGATAATCACTGCCATGAAATATGAGGAATTGGAGGTAGACTCCCTCTGTTATCTATCATTTCAAAAGCAGGGTTATTAACATGAATGTTTTTGTGAAAGCTAAGGCAATCATTGTGTTTGGATTACTTTTGCTTATGACACGTTTCCATCAGTAAAGAGAAAATCTGCAACAGAAATCGGAACCTATAATCCTGCCAGTCTTTTATAACTCGCTGATCCTTTATGGAAGAGACCTTTGTGTGAACCTCTGAACATTTTCCTCTCCTATTTATTCCACACAACTACACTATTTATTCCACACAACTACACAACCACACTACACAGCTAGTAATAGCCCTTGATATGGTAATTGACCATTCGTAAACATTATTTATCATGCAGCTACATTGGGAAATTGCAATTTGAGCAAATCCTTCTCTTAAAAATATGTTTTCATTGTACGGCTTACTTGGGGAGAAATGCAACCACTGAGTTCAAACCGCAGTTAAAGGGTCCACTGCATCTATAAGGTCTGAGGACAATGAAGACTGTTTCCTGTCTTTCTTTCCATCCCTGTGTTGGAAATTCTTAAGGCTCATATCCCCCTTTCATAGAATGTCTGTCTGTCTAGACTTAGCTCAAGGTAGCTTAAAGCTTGCTTCTGTGGTGGAAAAGAAAACTTGAGCTACATGATTGGTAAACAGGCAGCGTCTGAAGAGTCTTATTTCCCAGCGGTGAGTAAGATTAAATATAGATAGACACATTATAGGATTGCTATAATCACTTCTAGAATCATACATGGATTTTGTAAAATAGGATAAAATTTTACATCAAGATTCGATAAAATCAAGAGTGCGAAGAAATTACACCTAGCAGAACTGAGGAAGTTTCATATTGGAAATAAACATTGAGTTAAATTGAAATGAAAATGTATTTTTCTCTTTTCAGAACTCTGGCTTTTTTTTTTATTGAGTATTCACATCACTGTGCCATAGCCTAATGTCTGATTCATGTTTGTTGATTGCTGGCCAAGTAGTTACACTTTGAAGGAAGTGACTGGTTACGTGTTAAATCTCCACAGCAGCAAGCAACGGTCCACCCAACTAGTTATGCACGTTAGTCAGGAAAACATAATTTAAATTAAGTCCCTTTATGCACTGTACCTGTAGATGCCTAAATCCTAAAGATATACCTATTATGATGCATTTCACATATTAACAGGGTATCTAATTTATTTTCCATATTTGCCATGGCTATCTTCTAACACATGGTAAAAAAGTACTGATCGAAAAGACACCATTTCATGAGGAGAAGTGTTGTTTTTGTAGTGGGCTGAAGAAACCTGTCTTCCCCTGTGACACTTCCTGATTGATTGAGAAGGGCTGACCTACAGTTACCTTTTGTCCAGCCAATTGGCTTTCATTATACATCTCCCCCATCCCAAGACATGTTTTCACACATGCTTTCAGACATGCAAAGTCAAAGCCAGACACATGTCAGCTGCTTTGGCTGTGAAACTAGGGACACAGAGGCTGAAATATAAGGTTCTGTGACTGTCCAACCACATGGACACCAAAACAACACCATTGTTATGGGATAGCAATCGCCACTCACCACCTAGTTGTCATCATATCCCAAACACACCTACAGAGAGCATTGAGCATTGTCTTACAAACAGAGGGCCCATTAATCAGTACATTCCTATGGTTCTGTTTTCCCTAGAGACGTAACGTATGCTTGGTTGCTGAGGTGCTCAAAGCATTGCACGTATAGTAGATATCGACAGCAGCAGCCTGTCTGGGTTTTGTCAGTCAGCAGATGATGCTGTCCTTGGCAATGTTGTTATCTCAGGCACTGAAAAACCATATGTCCTGTGCATCCTCTGTAACATTAAACATGTTAAGAACAGTCACACAACAACATTTAGCTGTTTTACTGTATTGGCTCAGTCAGTCTTAAAGAATAACTGTCCTTATTTTGTCTGAAAACTACTGTACATCTGCATGGGCTTTTCTTTAATGTGAGCTTCAGTGGGTAAAATAAAACAGAAAAAAACCCATTATTTTATCAAACAGAAGCAATACAGTGGTTCCCTCACGCACTTTTTCAGTATAACCTCACGGTGACCTTAACCACTCTTATTGTTGTGTCTTTGTTTATGGAGTGATATGAGAGAGAGAGAGAGAGAGAGAGAGACTGTAAGTCCGTGGTCTGAGAGATCCCTCTATGGCTACAAAGAGCGATGACATGTTTGATTACATTTATGTTTGATTGAGTTTAGTGCTCCCTTAAGCTAGCTTGGAGAAAATGAGATTTCCCCTCCCAAAATATTACCCTGCATCCCTCTTCCAAGCCATCCGTCAAGGTCCTATACAGTTTACCACTTTGCCAATTTTACAGATCCCATCAGGCACTCTCTGCCTTACCTTCTCTCCCACACATTGCACTGATCTGACCAAAATAAACCACCTAATAATGATTGCATTTCTTGAAAGTCAATGAAATCCTTGAAGCAAGCCACGCTGTGATACCGACTCCCCACATGTTCTTGAATGCTACAGAGCAAACACAGCTCTTTAATTATTTACATAGCAACATAAATTTCAGTCATAACAAGAGGCTGTATGCACTTACAGCTCAGCAGAAATGCACGCTGCTGGGTTGCAGTAATACATTACATTCTACTCTGTGTAGCAGCAATGTGTAGCAGCAATGTGTCACAGCGTGAATATGGCACCATACTCTTAACAAATGGCAAGAAATACCACATGCCACTCATACTGGCTGTTATCTGTCATTAAAATGAGATAGAAACTGCCAAAACAAATATGAGAGAAGGAAACTAAGATCTTTGAGTACATGTTGTGTATATTTGTACTTTTACTTTTGCCTTTTGAACTGTGAAGGAAATGGAGCAATGCAAAGAAAAAAGACAAACATGTATTGCGTTTGATTGCATCAGGTAGTATGTATGTGCTCTCAATCTGTCAACTTTAATGTAGACATCATCTGTCTCTCATCACATGGCTGCAGATTGGAGGGCACTTTTAGAAAACTGTGCAGAGTGAAGACATTCATTGTCTTTTTTCATTTATTATACCTTGCTTAAATGTGTTTATTGTTTCTTCAGTTTAATAAATCTCATTGTGTTGCATCATTGTGCTAAACTGTGTACTTGTCTGATGTTTACTCCCACAAGTTCCCATAAGTGGATATCAACACTTACTCATGTAACCTGGTTTGTACAAAAATGACAAGAATAATCATTGACAAGACAATCAGCACTGTGTCATTTTTGGCTTTATCTCACTTTGGCAACATAGTGCCCTCACAGCAAGAGGATATATTGTATTGTTGCTCTCCACCATTACAGATTGTTATATATTTGGCACCATATTGGCCATTTGATTGATCATTTATGTCTAGGTGTAATTTATTGTCCCATATGTGCATTATTGCTATGCTACCATGCTGTATATTTTCATATCAATCTGTAAAGTTTTTTATTCTTTTAAAGTTTATTCTCATAGACAAAAGTTGTTAAACATATCCACTTTAATGTTTACAATCATTTAATTATTTGGAGATCTAATAGGTTGCTAATTAAACATGGAAAGATGAAAAGATTAAAGCCAATTTTGTCTTTGACATTGTCACTCAATTTGACTCACAACATCTGTGTGCATGCTGCAAAAGCAGATGTGGAGGTATGCAGTTTGTCATGACACAGTCTTTTTTAAAATAAATTTATTATTTCACAAATGCATGCTGTATGTTTTTGTGCATATGCAATGTTTGTGCATATGACCAAAGGACTTTATGAAGCCTACATGACCACCTAAAATCAATAACAGCTCTTGAGGGAAAGGCTCGTAGCATGTTGGGCTTGTATCTGTGGACTAGCATGCACTCTCAGCCATGTTGCCAGCCCTTTCTTGACTCTGTTCTCTCTAGTCTGATGTGTCTCTTTCCACCCAAAAAGCCGGATGCTGTTGGTTACCTTGACATGAAGGACGCACATAAAAAACACATTAGTCTGGGTTATGGGTTTCAGTTCTGTGTGCTACTGCAGGCAGTGTGGAAGTCATTTTGACATTTAGCCTCCAAAGATTTTCTGCACATGGAGGAAAAGGTTCCTAAGGAAAAATATTTGGTCCAGCTCAATATCACATGAAATCCATGGAATTGTGGCATAAATTACTGATCAATAAGCAGACCCAACAGTACTGGTATCAGGAAAAAACTGATACTAAACTGACATATCAGACATGGGTTCAAAACAAGAGCAAGGATTATGTTACTCAGCTTCTTTTCTGATAAACGCCATATATTATATGAATGCTGAAGGTTGTTTCTCATGGACCCAGCTTTTCACCACCGTTGACTGGCAAGTTTCTTGTAGTGTTTAGTGCAGCTCCTTTACCTCCCTTCAGCAGCACAGTTTGGATCCTTTGATCACGTCTCAGCTGAGGCTTCTTGGCTTTCTGTTAGAGATGTGCACAGATTGCCATCATATACAAACTCCCTCTGGACTACGTGGGCAGGGGATTTGATTATCATCTGTTTGGTGACTGCCATGCAAGTTGGTGTGATTATGCCACAGTGCAGCAACAAACCCTGGGTGAGTCTAGATGTCAGCATCATCTGACATCAATGAGGATCAGATGCAGCTCACATGCTACAATATAATGTTTCCGCCACCGCTGACATCTGATATTCACATTCATTTCAAGACTTTTTATTATCCTGCCTTAATACAGATATAACACTGACATGTATTCCTGAAAACCTGTCTGAGTTCAGGGAGAAAACAAACAGTATTATTTTACAAGAATCGGCTTTAACATTATAACTCGTCCTATTAATCATATCAAATTCCTGTTCTGTTATTTTACAGTTCTACGGAGGCGAAATAGCACACACAAGACAGGCTTGGTAAACAAATGACTCCAAATTATGCAATCTATCAATTCAAGAGGGACCTGCAAATACCAAGCTGTCAGATCCAAATGAAAGCCATTAGTTTGCAGCGATCAGAGCCTTTGAATACCTCCGACATAGAGGACCTGCTGGAGTGCAGTCAGCGGCTATTCTATTAATAACATCTATGATGGCACCTGCAACAAAGAGGCAGTGATCAAGGTCGTGGAGCTTACAGGTGTTCACTGTAATCTGTTATTCAGTCTGTCTCTCAGTTCCACAAATTAATTCTTATTTTATCACTGGAAAAAGTGACAAAAGTAAGTGTACTCAAAAATGTCCATACTGACTTAAAAAACTGAAAAAAAAACATACATACATGTGGATAGTGCTATGGTAGCTCCAGGAACATCTTGGAAAACAATTATGTGGATTTTTCTTTGTGTGTGTGTGTGTTAAGTTTTCAAATTCCTAAAACAGTATTCTATGAAAATAGGTATTGGGTATACTATGTTGTTAAAGTTGGACACAAACTTGAGTCCTGTTCTTAGTGTAAATATACATAAATGCTGCCTGACATTGTCCCTATATTTATACTTTGCAGGACACATAGTTCGAAACAGTAACATTTAACTTTAACCCTCCCATATTCACCATTAATAAGCAAGTATATAAAACCTTAATAAATGGCTTTTAACTCACTATAATGTAATTCTAAGCAGACATAAGGACATTTGTCAACAATTGTCAACAATTCTAACTTCTTCTATGAAGCTTCTGTAACTGGTGTAAACAGTTAATGAATGATTCATAACACAGTATAACAAAGCTGTAATTATATTTAATGATTCTGTATATGAATACACACATAAATAAATGCTTACAGTGTGTTATAAAACATACATTAACGGTTCATACACATGCACAAATCATTCACAGGGCTTTTGAGCTTCAAGGTTCATTCTTGATCTCGAAAATATTCGTTTGACCAAAACATTTTAACTCAAGGTCTACTTACCCATTTTATCTCTCTTTTAGCCACATGTAATGGCTTTCATCAGTGGATGGAGTTTGCTCAGCTGTTATGGAAAGTGAAGTATTTGTAAATAAATAAATATTTCATTAATAGAAAAATGTAACAGATACTTAATATTTCATATGAAATATGTGGACTTATTTTATGTAATTATATCTGTGTTGTATTTTCAATAATGTGTTAAGTGTTTATACACCAGTTGCTCCACAGTAGGAGTTTTAGTTGTTGACAAAAATATATTATAAACACTTTAAAATGTCTTTATAGCTGCTTACAACTACATCATAGTGTTATAAACAATGTATTAAGTGTTTATGTACTTCTTACCAATGGTAAATGGGGGTGTTAAAAAAAGTGCTACATTTAGTCCTAATTAATAAAATAGCTCACACAGAGTTTTTTGTGAAACTGGTACTTTTGATTTACTGCAGTTATACATATACTGTCTGTTTTTCATAGTGCATGAACAACCTGCTTATCGGTAAGTGTGTGCTGAATAGTGCCTGTATCTTTCACACTAAAATGTCTCAAATCATCTGACAAGTGATTCACATATAGGCAAATATTTTACTCAGTTTGAACTCATCTAATTAAAAGAGTGAAAATACACATTTTAGAAGTTAAATCAGAAGAAAGATGCATGCTTGTTTATTTTATTTTATTGAGTGAGCGTTAATTAAACTCTCTGTATGTCAAACCCACATTTGAATCCCTCAGAGCATCACAGCTAGCACCAACCACAAAAATAACAATCTACCATCACCCAGAAATCATCCCAACTGTATGTCTCGAATGTCTCCAGGGCTTTGCTGTTCAGTATCCAGTTCACCATTTTGAGCTCCTCATCTAACTGAGCTCCTATTTTCTTTCCACATTGTTTGATTTAATTATGTTATCTATATTTGTCTTGTCTGGATTTTTGTGTGCGCTGCAAAAGATAGACTCTTTGTTAATGTAGGGCACCTCTCTCATTAGACACTCCCAGGAAAAAAAAAAACTGCAAGAGGATTTTGCACTTCATTATCATTCTTACCAACAAGAAAGTACTCTTCTTTTTTCCTAAATGATTAAGCAGGTCCTCTCTGGCTCAGTGTATTTAACTGCAGCACTTTCAGATAGTTGTTCTGGAGCCATTAGTGGAGAAGGAGAAAAAGTGGTGCTAACATTTAAATAAAAATGGTATGCACTTACCAGCACCATGTTGTCTTTTTCACCATTGGTTTCTAGCAATTTTTTATCACTCTCAAGCTGCAGTCCCTCATACATTCAATTTAAAAGAACAAACATGCATGACACGAGCTGTAATTACAATACACAAGATTATAATTTAATATGTGGTTACTTATTTAATGAGCAAACTGTTGAGAGTCCCTTGTGAGTGATTCTGAGACCTAAAGAGTGACATGAAGAGAGAAAGACAGGGAAAGAGAGAATTTTATTTTAGATTTATTTATAATTATTTATTTATTATTATTTTATTTTAGATGTTAATATTTGAGGATTTAGATGTGAGAATTTTGACTTGTGTTTCAATGAAATCGAGGGAGAGAATATTTTTTGTTGTTGTTTATTTTATATTTTGGGGTAATTCTGGGTACCTTCTAAATATTTCTGCCTTTAAATGGACCAGTGGCACAAAGAGAGAGACATATCTGCAGCCCAGGCCTTATAGTTGCTCTTTGTTTACTCCAGGCTAGAGGGACCTGCTATAGAATCATTGGATTTTTTAAAGAATAATGAATTTCAGTGAAAGGAGGGATGTGTTGAGGACAACTGTAGCTGACTTATAAATTAGTCAAGGTTAACCAACATATATAAGAGATGGGGGAAAAAAAACTTGAGTATGATGTGTTGTGAAAAATGTAGTTAAAAAGAGAGAAATTAGCCATTTTGTGTTAAAATTATTGAGATTCAACCTGTTTAACCATTGATGGGTTAAGATAAAATATCATGTTTTAAAACAAAGTTGGTAGTAATGTTGTATATCTTCTATTTATAGACATTTATATTTTTACTATAAACTTAACTATTATGGGTAAATATTGTATTCTATAAATTCTATTTTAAAAAGACTGTTGTACTGTTATTCTGGATACCTTGTATTTATGGTGATTTCACAAATCACTTGACTAAATTATGGACTAAAGAGAGCCGAAGTGAAACTTCTCAGTTCTGTTACAGACATAAATTTCTACATATGTTTACATAAGGACGTTCATTTTTGTATTTCTTTTTTAAAGATGCCTTTCATCAACACCATTTCCCATAAGCCCCAGACCATTGCGAGTTAAATGTCATGGCTCGCCGTCCATGGGCGAGTCGGGGCGCCACAGCAAGTTCAGTCATGTCTGTAATAACAGCAGGACAGAGAGGACGGTTTTTAGACAGAAGAAATTACAGCAAAAATTGAAAGAAATTGCTTTAAAAGAGCGTGTTGGTGAGTTTTATGGATATGGACAAAACCAAGTTATGATGACGTAAGTACCCGCACTGCTGCATTGGTCAGTTTTCATGGGAGCTGTAGTATTTGGCATGCTCACAAAGTAATAGTTGATTAACTCATCACAAAGGTTTCAACTTCTAATAGTAACTGCTGTAGTGGATGTCAGTTTGTCTTAGAATATGTAAAGTAAACCCCAGGAACACATTTAATTTTTTCAGGAAGACCAATGAAAGAAATTTAGGGCCGAAGAAAGTTAAGGGCCGATCACACAGAGATGCACCGCTAGAAACGTGTCACCAGCAAAACCTTTGTTTTCCTATGGTACGGCGCGCCTGGCGTGCGCTCCTCTCGCTTCATGTGCATGAGCATAAGAGTCGCACCGCTCATCAGTGTCAAACTTGGCCCAGGCAGCCAATCAAATCAAGCAAGAGGTGGGCTTTACTACTTTACCACTTTCTTCCTGTTGCTTGCGGTGCATCTCTGTGTGATCGCCCCTTTAGCGAAGCTGTTGGAACAGCTGCTAGCCTAGAGATGATGTAAGGACTTTGGCTCTCTAAGAAACCGACTATTACCACCTGAATGAAGGTAAGATAAAGCGCCTCTTTCCTTCTGTCGCTTTCAGCAGGTATTTCTGCTTCCAGAGCTGCAGAGTCTGGATCTATGATTACAAGCCACCTTCTGTTGCTGCTCGACAACTGCTACTACAGTTATTATTATTAGTCTTATTACTATTATTATCATTGTTATTCCTATCATTATTATTTTTAAATTCTCTGTGGGATTTGCATTGTGCTACTGTATGCTCTCTTAACTCCTGGTCTCTCTCTCTCTCTCTCTTGCTCTCTCTCTCTGCCCACTCTGAGTCTGGTTCTGCTTGAGAGTTTTTCCTTGCCACTGTCGCCAAGTGCTTGCTCATGGTGGGAATTATTGGGTCCCTGTAAATAATATTATAAAGAGTATGGTCTAGACCTGCTGACCTGCTCTATAGGACAAGTGCAATGACATAACTTCTGGTATGAATTGGCGCTATATGAATAAATAAATAAATAAAAAGCTGGAAATGTTTGTTTAATAAAGTGCAGTGTCTTGGAGAAGTGTTGTGCGATATGTTTCATTTTGATGGATACTGAAACTTACACTGGTCTGCAAGTTAGACACATTGCTGCAATAAAGTTAGGGTAAGAATTAGTTTGTTGTACTGCAGGGCATTCCTGGATGTCCTCTAAATATTTCTGCCTTTGCGTGGAGCAGTGTTGAGCCACAGGGCACAGAGAAAGACATTCTTGCAGCCAAGGCCTTACAGTTACTCTATGTGGGACTGATACTTCACACAGCAGCACTGAGGGCTAGAGAGACTGGCTGCTGTATCAAAGCAACACTGTGTCAAACTGGGCTCCAGGACATCCGTCCCCTCAGTGACATATCCCACCCATAACTGAGCTAATGGGACTTCTCAGACAGAATCATGTGAGTTTGAAAACCTCTAAATGATGGGAGTAGCAGGGCCACTGCACTGCTGTCTGAAAGGTTTAGATCTTGGCTCCACCAGACATTTAAATTTCAGTAACGGCAGCATGCTGAGTCAAAGAATTGCCTGAGTAGCAGTTGCTGTTATCTGAACTTTGGTAATACCCCTGTGACTGTGACTTAAAATCCATCCATCCATCCATTTTGTGGTCCCCTTCGGGTGAAGCCTATCCCAGTTTTTAAGCACACCCTGGACAGTTTTCGTCGCAGGGCGAACACAGACACAGACAAGGACAGTGACTTAAAATGTATCTTCTAATTTTTTAAGCATTTTTTTCATTATACTGTGTATCATAAAGTCTCTTACAGCATTTTTTAAGATAGGAATATCCCTGGGGCAGACAAAATGAAGAGCATGCATTCATTTCCTTTTGATATGTTATCTGTGTGATTATCTGAGTGACAGATCCTGTTGTAAGAGAGTAAGTACTGCAGCTAGAGAAAATGATACACACACAATATACAATATTATCCACTGCAGCAAAGATTTCCACAGTATGTAATTCTCTCTCATGCTCTCACCCCGCTCCGTCTGGATACTCTCCTTTTTACTGGACACAGTTCCCTGTGTACACAATCAATTCACATGAATATTAAGTATTAAGAAGACAGGGACAGGAGACATTTGTCTGAATGGCCAAGATATGTAAGGTGTGGTGTTAATCTGGATCTCAGAAACAACTATCCTCTCAGGAGTTTGGTTTCACATTTTGGATTTTGGTCCACATATTTGTCCACATAGAGTTTTTAATAGTATGATAAGCATAAGACATCCAGTTATCCGCCATCTAGTGGGCCAAAATGTCTCATTATCTAGAGAGGTCAGAGGACAATGGCAAGACCTCTGCTATCAGGAAGGCCATTGGGTATTCAAGTAAGAGCTCAGTACAGTATACTGCAGAAAGGCATTTTAAGTCCATACAGAGGCTCATTTGTGTTTGCAACGTTAGAATTCACAACTCATCAAATCTTGAACAAGATGGCACACCAAGTACCAGCTGAGTAAAGGTTAAACACAGTGTACCAAATCTTTAGATTGACGCTGAGATCAAAAAGTGGTTGATGTTATGCTGTTATCGTTTTAGTGGTATTTCACTCACTCAGTTTTTGTTATATGCCAGTGGGAAGTGGTATATGACAGTGGAACATGATTGGCATACAGTTTATAAGGGACATAGGCCAGTAGAACAGCAGTGGCATACCAAAAACAAAAACCTAAAAACAGTGACATACCACTTAAAATTGACATATGCCACTAAAACAAGGGTGGCATATGTCAGCCACGTTTCAATCAGTCCTGCTGAAACATTGGTCTATCTCTTCATGGCCACAGTCCAATCTTGTGTCCAGCTATGACCCCCGACATCCTCAAAAAATTCCCCGGACTTTTGGCTTCAGGAAATGCAGAAGAGCAGAACGCAAATGGAAGATATCAGGTCTCCAGGTCCATTTTGTGGCTATGAAAGAATTATTACTCTTTTGCAATGGGATGGTGAAAGATGCAAGAACATGCCATTTCTCTGCAATTATTTCTGCCCATCAGCAGAACCCCAGATTCCTGTTTAAGACTGTGGATCAGTTAGTTAACCCATCCTCTTGTGTCCCTGCTGATTGTGATGCCGATTGTGAAAAGTTTCTTTTGCACTTTGCTGGAAAGGTGGCATTAATAATCTGGTATTACCCCCAATCCTGCCTTTTTAGATGTAGATCAGGGATTCTTTGAGCAATTTTTCTGCTGTTACGCTGCCTGAACTCACAGACATCATGTCTCTTATGAGAGCAACCTCTAGCCCTCTGGGCATAATCCCAACTAGGTTTTTATTGGAAGTTATGGATTGTATTGTGCCCCATTTGCTTTTTTTTTTTTTGAACAGCTTGCTGTCTACTGGCTGATTCCCAGAATACTTTAAAACTGCTTGTGTCTAACCAACCAAATTTAAGTGCTACTTCTGACACTATGGATCATGGCATTCGTCTAGATAGACTGAGGCACTGGGTGGGCATATCTGACACTACACTAGACTGGTTCTCATCTTTTTTGTCCAATAGGAAATTCTGTGTCGCCATTAATAACTTCATGTCGTTTCCCAAATCAATTATGGTGTGCCTCAGGGTTCAATTCTGGGCCCAATACTGTTCTCCTTATATATGCTCCCCTTGGGTGATGTCATCCGTAGACTTGGTATTTCTTTTCATTGTTATGTCAAGCCCACTGACCTTAGTATGCTGCAGGACTGCAGACATTTCTGACATAAAAAACTGGATGTCGAGAAATTTTCTTCAGCTCAACTCTGTTGCAAGAAATCTTGGTATCCTTTTTGATAGCAATTTGTTTTGAGCAACATATCACTAAACTTGTCCAATCATGTTTTTATCACCTCAGAAATATTGCAAAAATACGATCTATTTTAAATCTTAGTGATGCAGAACCTGTTGATTATTGTAACAGCCTGTTCACCTGTCTTAATCAAAAAACTTTGAAACAACTGCAGACTGTACAGAACTCAGCTGCCAGGCTTTTAACCAGGACCAAGAGGTACGATCACATCACACCACACCTGTTTTAGCCTCTTTACATTGGCTCCCTGTTTATTTTAGGATTGGTTTAAGATCTTATTGATTACTTTTGAGGATCTTCATGGCCTGGCTCCAGATATTATTTTAGATCTTTTAAATCCTTATGAACCTATACGTAGTTTGAGATCTACAGGCCGGGGTCTTCTGTCTGTTCCTGAGTCCAGGATGAAAACAAAGAGGGACAGAGCTTTTGCCATTAGGGCCCTGAGTCGCTTCACAAAATGCATTTATTGTTTATTATTATTATTTATTATTTTATCATTCACTGTGGTATTTTATTTCTGTCTCTGTGAAGCACTTTGTACTTTGTTTTGATGTGCTCTAAAAAGTGCTAAATAAAGTTTATTATTATTATTATTTAAAATGTGTCGTGTCAGTTTTAATGCAGCCCTCCTCACGCTTTAAGAGCAAATGTCAGACACAAGTTTAAGCAGACTGAGAATAAGTAAACTGTAAAAGAAACTCACAGAGAATTTAATTATTCTGAGATAATGTGCCCCAACTTTGGATATTTTTAGGGTTTGCTCACTAGTTATTGTTAACTAGCTTATGAAGTACAGTGCTGTAAAATAAACTATGAGCTAATGTTCCTCACTCAGTCTGTTATGCAGCGTATCTAGTATATCAGAACTGTCCTTCTGTTTTGTGCTCAACATGTTACATTGCTCTTCAGGGAGATGAGTAGCTTGGTTACTGCTAGGTTAGCAGGTGTGACTCAGCCACCCCCAAAACCCCTCAAGAAGCCATGATGTTTGTCATGATGAGGAGCATTTTGAGCTCTCTGAGTGTGCATTTCATTCCCTGAAATTAAACTTTAGACATGCAGTATGCTGGTATTACAGTGGTGTTAAAGTGGGTTTAAATACTGTATCATCTCAAGATAGATCTATGAACATGGCTTGAGCAGTCCCCAGATTTCAACACAGCACTTTTACAATAAAGTGAAACAAGATGTGTGTGAATTTGCTGCTGAGGAATCTGCTGGAGTCAGCACTGACCGAGATCCCCCTGGAACATCTCCACCACCTTGCTGAATCTGTATCAGGCTGTTTTCCAAGGTAAAAGTGGGTCTGGTTTGCTATAGGCTACTGGCTAGGTGGATGCAGGACACTTGACCAGTGTGTTTTTCTTCACAGCACATTGGGTGAAAGATGTGGTTATATCTATCGATCTATCTATCAATCGATCGATATACTGTATATATGAATAAAACATAATAAATACATTAAACATAGGTCAGTCATGACTCCACATTTCACCTTAGATTTTTTATGTGGTCCTCCCATAGAAGAAAAAAGAATCCTGATCAACAAATTTTATTCATCTGCTATTACTAAGGTTACAATATTTAACCTAGGCTAATTTGTTTTTCCATTCATGTTTGAGTACACTCATGATTATGAGGGCTTCGTCTTTCTTCAGTAAACTGTGTTTTGTTGTTTGATTAATTGATTTAGATGAAGAGATTTACTTCCTCCCAGCTGGTAAATAGTGCACTGGGGAGAGGAGAAAAACAAACGATAGCCTTGCTGATATTTCTGCTGAAGGGTAGAGAATATAAATCCCTTCCTTGGAATGCATGACTGCGCATTTATTTCAAATCATAACTCAACGCTGCTTACATTTGTTGAACATTGCTATACACTCATCAATAATGCTAAGGGAAACACTAATCTATGGAATGAGCTGATTATATGTGCAGGAACAAGTCATTATTATGTTTTGATAGCTGAACCTTCTTTAAGCTTTGCAGCTTTGCAGATTTTTCTCGTTAATCTACTGACAATTATTGCATTTAATATTTGGTGCCTATGGTAGGTTGCAGGTCCCACATGAAATATTTTATTTTGCACCATCGCTCCCACACCTCCTCTCTTTATGTCCTATTATTCAAACAGCTGTAAACAATTGTGTCACAATGTACTGAGTATTCACCAACTTCAGTTTGGCTGTGAGAAACTGCTGTTCAAAAACTGGGGAAACAAATGTCATTCCTCATCTCTCATTTATGGATTCTCATTTAATTCAATATGAAATAAATGAATAAATACAAAAATAAATAAATATGCCTATGAAATAATTCCTGAAAAAATAAATGATGCATTAAATACATAAATAAATGTAAATATAAATATATAAATGAGCCAGTATAGTTCAATAAATAAATAAATAGGTTTTTATTTTAAAACAATTATGTTTTTCAAATGACTACTATTATTACTTCAGAGGACTTTTATTTCATAATACAACAAGTAAAGCTATCTGTACATCAGAAAACTCCTTAAAAAAGTTGAGGCAGATCAGGATGCCAGGGGTGCCAGGAACCAAACCCGGCAAGAAAACCACATCGGTACTCTATTCCCTGTTGTGTTGTCAAACCGCAACCTGGCCTCCATCGTCTCTGAGGCTGTGTCCGGTCTAGCTGCTCTGTGAGATAACCACGCCCCCTTCATTTTAATATAACCGATGGAAATGAAGAGCTGTGAAATAAATGTGGAAATATTTATTTAACTTAAGTAACATTGACTCATTTATTAATTTCATAGGCATATTTATGTATTTATTTATTTAATATTGACTAAAATGGTATTCCATGCTCATTAGGCCCTGCAGGTGTGGGATGTCTACTTATCAGTGTGATTGTTGTAACTTTTCTGGGCATTTGTCCAAAACAAAAGAGAAATCATGTAACTTCTCTTTTTGAGCTCAGTACAGATGAAAAGTTGGGACATCAGTTAGAAATGCTGAAATTACAAAATGTGTGTTCTTGTCAAAAACAAGTCAAATTCTGACAGACAAATCTGCCACTCCATATTTGTATTGAAGGCTAATATTAGGACTTGCTTTTCGGCACACTTCAGAGTCTGACAAAGCTTTTTTTTCTCCAATATTCTGCATTTTTACATTAGCTGACTAGTTACTATATGTCTGTTGACTTTTCGTTCTGAATTTTAAAGCTTGTCTTTGCCCCAGGTGTGTAAACAGTGATGAAATTGTGTCTAATTTGGTGAAATAAGTTTTGTACCATGCCTCACAGTGTTACACCCTCTGAAATAGTAAGACAGCCATCTTAAGAGCATGTTGTGTCTAGTGGGCATTTATGGTTTAAGTTTTATGATGTATGAAACTTCAGCTGAGTAGTTCATGGAAGACTGTATAAAGGTATTTTTGCAAAATTTACAATGACACTGATGAGTAGTACTTGCAGAGATTAATGAGAGACAAGAAATTAAATTTTTTTCCCCTGAACTGAAGATGGTGAACACTACTGAACATTGTGGCAAACTCTCATTGTGTCCCATTAGTCAAACTGGTGTTTGACTAATGGGACACAATGAGAGGTGCTTTTGTACAAAAGAAAATTACTTTTTTTTCTGGCACCAAATTTAAATGATGGACTTTAAAGGTAATTTCTTATATTGCTCCCAAATCTGAAAAAAAATCTTCTGAAGAAATGGGGCTGTTTGAGGCCATCAAATAGTAACAAAATTGTGTCGTGTGTCTTCTACACTGAGAAAATATTCACACCTGTATGCTAAGATGTGAAAGAACATAAGAATATTTAACTGAAACAGATTCTGAATCATTAACTTTCCGAGAAAAAACTCACAAATTTACGAGAAAGTAACTTGAATATTCTCTGAAATTATAATGTCATAAATTTGCGAGAAATAGGTTTGTTAGTTAGTGGATAAACTGAACACAGATGCTGGGCTCAAGCAAACTTTTTGGGCTCAACCCACTACCAACGATCCAACTAGCGCATTGCAACTTCTATCCCCCTTGGACATGCTGGAAGGGGACGGTGATTTCACTAACCCACCCCTCCCCTAAATTTTAACATGGCCCCCCCTTCTTCTAGAAAATCGTAGCGGTACATATACAGCCGGGAACCAGCTATTATTATTGTGGTAGGATTATAGTCTGAGAGAATGTCAGAGTTTTTTTTTTGTTTTTTTTTTGCAAATTTATGACTTTAGAATCTCAGAGAATATTCTAGTTTTTTTCTCGTAAATTTACAACTTTAATCTCGGAAACACGCTTGGAAGGGGAGGGTGATGCGAGCGGAATTCAGTTGGTTGCAAACTGAAATTTCACCGCTAGATACCACTAAATCCTACACACTGGACCTTTAATATTCCTTTTTTAATTGGTTACATTTTTAATAACTGACTATATGTCGAAATGCATTTGATTAAAGACAAACTCTAATGTATTTTCCATTGAGTGAAATGGCTGAACTATACTTCTTATCAGCCACACTAGCAGAGTGGCTCTATCCATGGCAATGTTGGCCTGTCTACTTGTGGGTTTGTCAGTCGGTTCACTACTTTGGTCCAGACTGAAATAGCTCAACAACTATGTGATAGATTGCTATTAAAATTGGTACAGACATTCATGTCCCCCTCAGGATGAATTGTAATAACTTGAGTGATCCCCTGACTTTTCATCTAGCGTCATTATCAGGTCCAAATTATAATTTGTCCACTGCTTTATCTTTTCACCAAATACCTGCAAAACTAATAACATTCCCATCAGCCTTATCTGCACTTTGTGTTTAGTGCTCATTTGCAAATTTTAGTATACTAACATACTAAACTAAGATGGTGTTGTGATTCTGAGTATGTTAGCATGCTGACATTAGCATTTACCTCAAAGCCCTGCTTTGTGCAAGTACAGCCTCACAGAGCCACTAGAATGGATGTTGATCCTTGTTGTTGACTAACAATTCCATAGTAGAGGTAGACTGAAGCTTAATTAAAACAACAACAATAAATGTCACATCAGTTAATGTACCTTTTAGTTACAAGACTAACATAAATTCTCATTTGTTTTAGTCACCAAAAAATCATTACATCATATTACCCGCTGTGGACACAAACACAGAATTTCATTTTACTGCGGTATTCCACTTGAAGCGAAGGAGACCAAAAAAAACAACCAAATAATGTAAAGCTAACCATGTGGCACAGACAAACAAAAAAAGAAAGAAAATATGAAAGTACTACTGACAACTCTTTTCATCAAAGAATCAACTGCTGCTAGTGTTTGCTGCTAACAATATTCACACTGTGTCTCAGCTTAATGAGCCAGAGTGAAGCAAACATTAGATCCACTGCTGGTGCCAATGCAACAGAGATGGTGTGTGTGCTGCCATGCCAACAGATGCCCAGAGCCAAGGGCAGGTATATTTTTGAGTGATGGTAATAAAGATGAGGAGGATGACGAGTAGCATCAAAACAAGATAAATGACCATATCAGTTCATATTCAACAAGGACGTATCATTAATTTCTCAATCTGGATGAACAGCTCCAATGTCAGTGCACATCTGTTACTGTGTACCTTTGGTCCTTTAATTCATACACTGCTTATACCAAGCTTGAACATAATTAAATGAGCGTTTGGATTGACAAAAGAGACAGCTATAAAACAAACTGCACATTCTTAATGTTTAAACAACTATTGCAGGGCATTTGGTGCAGAAGTGATTGTACTGTAGACCATCTCCCACAAGCCATTCCTACATGGCCATCCCAGCATCAGATAATTTCCTCCTGTCATACAGATATCCTCATCTATGTAAAACACACCAAGCTACTTTAGAAAATGTTCAATTGGTCATTTCACCTGTATTAAGAAATAAAATGTATGAAATATGTTTGTAATGCATATAAGACATTACTTGTGTGAAATAATGGACAACATTATATAAACTCTATATGTTTGAATATTAGTGTAGATGAAGTGCATACATTATATTAGTGTTTCATTTTGGAAATAGGGTTTCAGTTTGTATTTTTAAATGTGTTTGCAGAAGTTTTCCACCATAGAAATTAAATACAACATAAGACTTTCTTTATTTTACACAAGTCAGTTTACACATTTTGAGAAGTACTACCCGTGAAAACTGTTTTGTTTTGTTTTTTTTGGGGGGGGGGGTGAACTGTCCCTTTAAGTAGCTGTTGACCGCTTAAGTTGTTTCATCCATCATGTGATCGTACTGTCTATGTCATATTTGTTGTTTAAACATAATATAAGCTTTACATCCTGCAGTTTGACCCCAGTCAAGCTAATTTGAAGCAACATCTCTCTTATGAGCAACAGTTAAATGTTAGCTTGTAAGCTTCACATTACATGTTAGGGATTTGTTGGCCTGTTTGTGGACAATAGTTTTGGGAACCTGACTTTGAAACTGACCCTATCATGGCATGTTTGCATTGCAGAGGTTTTCCATCCTATGCAGACTTTCCACTATACCACTTACTGGCATGCATTCTGGGACCACCATCTATTTTATGTGTTTTTCTTAGATTCATGAAGGAGCAGATCTAACAAATAATTTTGAATCAAGATTAGCATTTGAAAAGAAAACAAATGCACACCAAAATGTCTCCTTCTTGGATTTAAAAACATATATTCTGTTTGGTAAGCATGAGAGAGATTTGAATTTATTATACTTTGTCTGTGGATAAGCCCATCTGATTCATCAACAGGGTATCCCTTCCTTTTGATTGTATAAACTCTATCAATCCACACTCAGCCTCACTGCAGTATAATCCCCATTCACCTCCTGCAGTCATTCCACTAAATCTCTGTGCAATTTTCTCTGAAATTCACAAATTAAACAAAAAATCTCACTCGGAATGTAACTCACACGTTGTCCTAAAACCCAGAAAACACATTAGTGGAAACAGAATGTCCTTAAGTGTATTCCCGCTGATGAATTGAGAAGCATACGGTATTTAAAACAGGATCTATTATTCATGAGACAATAATTTTAGTTTCTGCTCCAAAACAGACTGCAAGTTTATTAAACCCATAATTAGAACACGGCTAAAGACCATGCCAAGACATTATATCCTATTAATAATCAAATGCTGTGTCTGAATTATGTCGTTCGTCTTGTCTGAGTGTAAAACTATGCTTCCCATTCACAATGACACACACAATCTGTCTGCTGTTGGAGCCACTAGATACTGTATTGTTGGCGACAAGGATGTCAATGCTAATTAGGAGCAAATGGCTAATAATGCTTACCTGTATGCTATCAGGGTATTTCATTTTTTCAGTGTCCAAAGCAAAGCAATTCACAACAAAGTCAAGTACCTACATTTCTCGGGCTGTGAAGTGGCAACGACTGACCGAGATTGAAGATGACTGGATTATCTAAAGGCTTTACACAAAGAATAAATGAGAAATACCCACTTCATGTGTCCATAGTGAGTACTACAGATGTTAAGATAACAGCAACAGAATATCCATGCAAAGAATTACAGATCACTGACACCTGCTAGTTGATCAGGATAATGGACCAACGCTGTGGTGTCTTATATTTCTTTGGGAAGACAAACAAAACCCATATACTTGGTGTGCAATTATCTTTCAAATTATACACTGTGTTGAGTCAGTGGCTGTTTAGTCCACTAGACACCCCTCTTTAAAATCGTAGTTGGTGGTGTTGTATTGGCTTTAATGATCAGCAAAGTGAGAGTCTGTGCTGTCAGATTATGAAGACTACCTCATTGACTTTTGAATGTGATTGGTGACTGTAAGAGCTCATACTGATCGCCTGATGGAGTGCATGATTGCAGTGTTCTGCCTGAACAAATGCAATGCTCTATTTTACTCAGAAACAGTTGAATTTGGCAGAAATGGCCTCTCTTTCCAATATACTCCCCCAATGAATCCTATCAGTTGTGTGAGATTCTGTGGTGAGCACAGTAAAAAACACAAAACAAAACACAAATGTGTTCAGTTTCCTGATTTTTCAAGGAGCACCCTGGAAACAGCCTTAAACAATAGAGCCAACACCACAGCCCTCATCCTAGTGGTTCATATAGACATACATATATATATATATATATATATATATATATATATATATATATATATATATATATATATATATATACAATCGCTTACTCACACTCATCTTATATTTAATAGACAGATTCACCTAACTCTCTGCAAGAAAGTGAAGAAGCCTATTTTCCAAAATGTCGAACTATTTCTTTAATTCTAGCAAAAGCATTGTTTATGTTAGTCTGCTGTCTTCTGTCTTTCTGTTTTTTGAGTTTACAACAGGAAGAGAAGGGAGAAAATAAAAACTGAACAAAAGAATTCTGTTGGTCTTGAATGATGATCTGTTTTCACAGTATCAGTGTGTGCAGCTATGACCGATGACTTATGAAGATTGTTGTTAAATATGAGTGAGTCAGACTAAATACCTTCTGATGTAGTTGGTTGAATGAGGGTCTGGAGACAGCATTTCCCAGCAGTCTTTTTTTTGTGTCCAAAATTCCTTTGGAAATACCTAATGAGTTCAAGGGAAAGTGTTCTCTTCCACGAGATCCAATGTTTAAGACCCAGTGCATGTGTGGCTGGCGGTGGAAGGAGCAGGATAATGAGTGGTTTCCAAGGCCTGAAGCAGGACCTTATGACTGAGTGAGGCCTTGATATAATGAAAGGCCATTGGCTTAAAGTAATCCGAGTTTGGACTCTCTGCTTCTTAGCGGGTGTCGCAACAGACACTGGCAGCAGCTTAATTAGTTACAGTGGCATGTAGCAACGTGGTAGTAAGGAGCAAAAGCAGAAACAACATGAAGCATAATCAGCGTTAGATTGTATGCTGTTAGATTTTAAAGACCACCTCAATGATTTATTTGAATTGGGTGATTGGTGACTGTTCAAGTCATCTGACAGCGATCAGTTGACGCGTGCATGACTTCAGTGTTCAGCCTTTTGAGCATCCGATAGCACAGAAGCTGTTTTAAGTCAGAGTTAATGCCGGTAGTGATTTCCTACCTCACTTTGTTCATTTATGATCCCAGTCAACTACTGAGCAGAGAGCTGCAATCCTGTCGTGTTAATTAGTTCAGCATTAATGGTAGCTTTCCATTTGCTTAACTCAAGCTCATATATATGGTCTAGGAATAGCTGCATTTTCATTCTGTTAGTCTTAGCAAGGCCTCCAGTTTTTTATCATGTCAGCAAGGTCTGAATCCCTTTACCCATTATGGACTTCCTTACTTTGAACGTCCATCCTTACAAGTCTGCATCTAAGCACCAACATATTAATGGTCGGCTTTTCTCTCTTCACGTAATAGAGACAGAACAGGCAGGTTTGTGTACAACTTTTCCACAACTTTTCTGTTTTGATTCTCTCACAGCTCTCATCAGCATTGTTTCTAGAGGCAACAGGCAGCTGTTTTCACCAAAAAACCTTTTAAAAACCCTCTGTATACTACCTGACCAGCAACAAAAAGCACAGGTAGCGACTAGCTGGTGAACACAATAGAATACTTAGCAGCTAAAGAACCAGATATTGGCTATCAGAGTTGGTGTAGACCAAAACAGAGCTAAAAGGAGAGTGAATACTGGACTTTCATTCATCAGGTGACCAGAAACACGACTCCAAATAAATACTAATGGTGCTCCGTGTCAGCTGGATGTGTAATATAAACTGTTGCTGTTTGCTAACAAGTTTGTCAATTTATATGTTATTTTTGTATTCACAGCTTGTTCTGCTGCCCCTATAGTGGCCAAAAAAAAATTGTCAGTGTAGGTTTAAGAATTGTGGATATTGTGGACAACCAGTATGCACACAAAAGCCACAAAGCCATACAATAAAACGCAGTAAAATATGGAAGGAGGAGACCTGTTGCTTTTCCTGCCTAACAGACTCCAAAGACATGAATGCAAGGTCTGTACTGATTATGAAAATTATAGCCTAACACATGAAGCTTTGAAGAAAAGCTGCCTGTGTTATTTAACATCCTTGTAGATTTCACATGGATTTGTGATGGTCTGGCATTTGGCCTCCATTCAGGTCTCCCAATTAGGGCTCACAAAAATGTGTCTATCAGCACCATGTAGGCCTCAAGTGTATGTGGGTCACAGAAGGGGGGTCATGTGAGTAACTTCAACTCAACGTGGGCTCCTTTTTGTGTCCACTTATGTGGGCCATGATTTGCCCAAGGTGTCATAGAAGCAGGGCTTATGTGAGCACTTACAGAATCATATCAGGAGGTCCCTGCCGTTTTCTTCCCCACTTTGTAAGCAGTTATACAGAGGGGTAATAAATACTACCCCACGGCCCTTTTTCCAAACACCTTCATGTTTTAAATTATTCAAGATTATTTTTCAATGGAATGGATTCTTCTTCAACTCATTAAAAGTATGCACGAATGCTAATTCTCAGTAAGTCAATTAATACTGACATGACGATAAAATTGATGAGAGATGAGAATTTCTTCAACAAAGCCGCAGAATGCAAGCTGACAGCATCACATATTAGATGAAGCTGTGCAACTTTCCACTGGAGACATGGAAACAATTTATGCATCTCAGGATTTCAGGAAGCATCAATAAGAATATGATGTCAGTAAGCATCTCATTATTGTTTCATCTTTGCGTCTGTTCCTTCCATGAATTCCCATTTTTAAACTGATGGCTGAAAGATGATGGCAGTTATCAATGAACGCTTGTGACATAACACGCACTCAGGGAAGAAGTGGGAAATTGAGGGGGGTGTACTGTAGTGGAAATTTTAAAAATTTCTATATTTTCGTTGAAAAATTATTTGAAAATGGAAAAATAGGATCTAGGATCTGTCTGTAAGCAGCTGAGAAATGTGTGTAAGTGAGGTGAGGAAACAGAAGTGACTCAGAGATGAGGTGTAGAAGATTGCTTGTCATTTGTTTCAGGGATATTCACAGGTCAGCAGTTGTTCTTGTGAATGCCACTTTCCAACCATCACAAACAAAAACACTATTTCAAGCACCAAAATATCTGCTGTATATTTTTTATACGAGATATGAAATGTTAGCAGATAGTATATATAATACCTGCCAGTAGTATTTTTTTATTAAATGCACCTGGCTGCATTTTCTGTACAAAAAAAATCCATATTCCTGCAGCCACAAACTAATGTTAATGCTAATGTTAAATCCTCCCTGGCCAGCCTGTTACTCCACCATTCTTCCACACCCTCGGGTTTGCCAGTGTTGTTGCACTGAATTATACTCACACTGGACCGCCATGCCAGGGGGCATATCAGTAACAGTCTAACTCACCAGTGAAATACACAGGCCTCACATGGAGACAAAGAAACTCTAAAATATGCACTTCTTTCTCAACCATGATATCTCTGGCACCAGCACTCTAATCCATTACCCTAGACGCCTACACTGGAAGGGATCTGTGGATGCCTGATAAACACAAACAGGAACAAAGCCTGAAGACTCTGCCCACATTTACTGTATGTTTTCCCTGCCATTATCGCTCAGTGGTTAAGGAAAGGTGGTAGAATACATGCCATTATATACAACCTCTTTTCCTCGAAACAATTTGGGGTTACACGACCTCAGGAAGCCATTTCACGGGCTGATTCAGCACTTCAGAAGAGTTTTGAGACTTGCAGGTGGCTTCAGTGAGCGAGCCCTTTCTTCCCTGCACCACCAGAGCTTCTCCTTCGTTTCAAACTCATTCACATTTCTCCCCCTTGTTTTGTGCTGTTTTATCTCACACGTCTCTTTTCTGACAAATAATTCCTCAAAGATAGCCTCAAGCGACAAACAATTGAGAGTCTCCCCGTTTTCCAAGGCAACTAATTATCCGACCACTTTATAACTGGTCAAGAGCCATTACAGATAGTTAATAAAAGTGGAAGTTGATAATACTAATAACTGTTCTGCTGTGGAGTGTCGGGAAATGAGGTATAGTGGTTTGGAGTTGGGAGAAGGAGGTTGGAGTTCCCAGCAAAAGGAGCGAAAGCTAATTAGATCCGGTCTCTCCGAGCTCCGGCTGACAAGTCTGAGTGTCTCAGTCTTTCGGAATAAACAGGAACAGGTGTTAACTTGAGTAGAGCTGAGTGCATCTTTGTGTTGTCCACTCTTCTGCCATCATCTCTCAAAGCATTTTCATCAAACAAATTCAGTTCAACAGGACCTCAGAACACTTCCCGCTTGATTAATACACACAACATAAAATCAGTGCGTACGCTATCAAATTATTGCATTCAGTGTATGACTGCTAAAATTTTCCCATTATGGTGCTCTTCACACTGTCTTCTCTAGCTTTGTGTTAAAATATAATACCCACATTTTTAGTTCCTCTTTGTACTATACACAAAAACATCCAATATGGATAACTGGACAAAAACACAACTTTACTATTGTATCACACATGGGCAGAAAAAAAATGTACGTGTCCTGCAGGTTAATCTGGAATTATACTTGACGCAACGGTGGTCTCACCGGAGACACCTACTGTGTAGATTTTGATTTATAGTTCAGCGCCTGACTCGTTGATATCACCATGAGCAACGGTGGGCTACACACGTTCTTATAGAACTGGAGTTACATCCAGGTAACCTTTATGAATGTAATTGCTGTAACATTACTTTCTTTCATTCCCTTTGTGATATGAGCGACGGTAGGAGGGTCCGTCTTGTTCCATCACTGAATGAGACAATTCCATGCAGTCGCCGTATTGTTATTTCATTCACTGTGATAGAGAGAAATGAATTGTGGTGAGCATAAGGTTTTCAATGAAGAGGGCTTTGCTAGATCTGTGTTACTGAAAAGGAGAAGATAACTGAGCCTATTTTGATCTTGCTTCATGTTTTCACTCTCAACAGTCTCCACTGGCATCAGAAAATTGTAGGAGAAAACACAGCCCAAGCTGACCAATCACAAAGTGCATTTCCACCTATTTTTAATGAACATTTGCACGTAAAAAAAATGTGAGTGAAAATGACGAAAATTTTTTTTACACTTGAATCGATAAAAGCAAAAGTGAATTGGAAACAGTCTTAGCGACTAAATCATGCCGTACATGAGGCATGTGACTTAATTGTCCACAGAAGCTTCCTCTGCACTGAGGAGACTAAAAATAGCGGTAGACAAAAACATCAGATCTGTGTGCACCAATGAAGAGACTGAAATGTTCCTCAAAAAATGCCTAAAACAGTTATAAATGCCATGTTTCCATCATGTAGTCTTCACTGTTATCCACAGTTTGAGGTTTGACTGGCGCTCTTTTAATTACATCATCTCATTGCGCTCTTTTCTTCTGCAGTGGTTTAATGGCACCTGACTGAAGAATTAATGCCACCAACTGTTTATCTCAATGAACCAACTCCTAATATTTATTACATTTGACAACGTGCATTAATTTGTATTTTATTGTGCAGATTTTCTGGATAATTGGTTAAAACCTGGCTACAGTTCTTTCCCACATGTTGTCTTTATTGCCGGCATAGACCAACGTAGTTACATTTCTGAGGAGGTGCACGTCGGCTGCGTGTGGAGGCTCCATGTCTGCGCTGTAACCCCTTAACGCATAACCATAAATCAACCTTTAGGGCAGGTTTTTGACTTGTCACAGCTGTTGGCTGAAAACCTTGCAAATCCAGTTTTGTTTGGACCAAAAGGGGGGGGGGGGTATTGCCCAATATCACAAATCACAAATTTGCCTCAGGGGGCTTTACAATCTGTACAGCATACGACACCAGGTATCCTTAAACACTCAATGTATTTATAGCTGTTTTTGTTCAGCCTTACATGTTACATAATCTTTATTACATGCCTAGATAGCAAACACTAATGCTACTAAGGTAGCAGTATATGAAAATAAATCATTAAAATTACTGAAGAGAAAGTTAGAGACATTGAAGTATGAAGAAATGCAGCTGTTCTCGAGACATCATTTTTGAGATGATTATTTCTGTATTTTAGAAGCAGAAAACTGTACAACGCTGATGAGATTTAGATTGTCAGACATATTTTCAAATGAGTGACTATCAGTTTTATCAACATGTT
Organism: Siniperca chuatsi; assembly: GCF_020085105.1. NCBI lineage: Eukaryota > Metazoa > Chordata > Actinopteri > Centrarchiformes > Sinipercidae > Siniperca > Siniperca chuatsi. The sequence continues at coordinate 23,370,097 of NC_058051.1, read as the reverse complement.
ACAAAAGAGCATGCACAGATCAGCCATGAGTTAACAAAGTACTCGCTTCAACTTCTGCACATACTTTTTCAGCTCATATTCAAAAATCCTCCAATTTATTTGTATTCTGTTGAGTTTCTTTTGGATTCCCACTTCTGTTCAAACACTTAAACCTCCCTCTTCAACTACAGAGTACTTAACTTTCTGCCATTTCTTAGAAGTGGAAAATGACTTACGGCTGTTCATGACACTAACTATATTTGCCATGGGAACAAAATGGACTCAGAAATCTGATTAGCTGTTTGCAGCTAATAAGTACAAAATCTTCCACTAGAGAAAGTTTGAGTTTCCAGCTATCGCCCTGGTCATTCAGCTCAATAGGAAATGAAAGAACCTCTGTCTTCTTGTTGCACCTGGTATTTCCTCAGAGCTCTGATTGCACTAGTGGTGATCATCATGAAGATCTCGTAGCTCTGAGTAACTGGAGGTACTTCCACCTGACAACACTAACAATGTCCCTTTCCCGAGAATATATCTGTAATTTTGCAGAGCATTCCTTCAGGACGTTTCTCCTTTTAATACGCTGCCTCTTAGCTCCACCTTTTCTCTTTCTCTCGTTCTCTCTTTGTCCTGCGCTGTCCATTTTTTCTCTACACTGCTCGGCTCAGACTGAATAATGTGTTGATGTATGTGCATTACGCCAATCGCGTGTGATGACAGGCAGAGATCATACTATTAGGTTAAAAACAAGCTGGTCTAACACTCCGGGCCAATCAGCTGGCCAGGCCACCGGGAATTCCCCCGGTGCTCCCAGGCCTGCTAATAGCTAGTGTTAGTCTTTATTGTTAAAAACATAAAGCACCTCAGCACCCTTAATCTGCCCCTCCTGTTGTTTCAGAGAAGGATTCCTGCTTTATGCTGTCCTGCCATGAACTCAACAACATTCACAACCTCATTTTAATGCAGACATTTGGAGCCCTAGGCAGTGCAGACACATGTAGTGTGGTGTGCCGACTGACAGTAGGTTGCAACTTGGTGGTGGGCTACTTATTTTCTCTGAACCTGCCTGTTTACTTCTGCTTCAGCTAATGATTACATATATTTTCCTTTAGCTGTAATTTTCCATTAATGAAACAATGATTGCTTGATATTAAATGCTGGTTAAAGTGGCACATTTAGTGATGAGTAGCTTGTTACACTGGAAGAAATCTGCTCTAATACATGGCTTAGTCATTTGAGTATGTCCACTTTAAAGTAACACCCATATGTGTTCCTGTGTATTTATATAAAGTTAAGTACATCATAGACTGTACGACTGTAAAATTGACCAATCAGTGCATCCATTGTGTGAAATGTGGCTTCAATTCTGTAGCCCAGTGGCTGCCGAGCCATGTTAAAGTAAGACCCAGTTTAAATATGATTTAAAACAGCATCCACTGATGAGCCCTGGGTCCATTTTGTTTTTTTGGTGGTGTTTTTTACTTATTGCTTTCATTAGGGGGCCAAATGTGTTGGCTGATTGCTGTAATAGACCTGAATGCAATTTAGCAACAGGCATGTTTTGCATAAGAGTCAGGAGTCTCACTTTCTCTATCTGGACACCTAGCGATATCATCCTACATGTTTTAACTCGAAATTTGCTAGGTGTCTGTGTTTTTTGGGGTTTTCTTTTTTACCTTTAATATTTCTCTTATAACACAATAAAATGAATAGCTTGTCTCCCACAAAAAAAAAGTATTTCTTAAATATTAGATTATAGGGATAGTGCTGTAAGTGGTGTGTTATTGTCTTTCCAGGTGTTAACCTTAGACAGATCAAAAGTTATGAGTGAAGGAAGTCTGTTTTGATATTTTACTTCTTGGTCGCCGCTCTTTTGAATGTAGCTGTGTAAACAATCCGGTCAGCGAAAAAGAGACTGACAAATCCACAGCGCCATTGAATAATTCAGAGCACTCCGCCATCCATTCATCCTGCCAGCTTTTAAAGCCTCTGACTGCACTATTGATCTGTGTGCTTTGGCTGTACCCCATCGGATGTGTATTGAATGACCAAAATCAAATGAACAAAATTGTTCGGAAAAAAAAGTTTTAAGCTTTTAAACTGATATAGGAGAAAAACATCCCAATGTCATGAAAGACTTATATCCCAATGGCAAGTTTCTCAACTCAAACTTATGTAGACTGTGTGTTGTCATTCTGTAACTCTAAAATGAATCTAGGGTAAGTTTTATCTGTCCTTTTAATATTATGGGATTTGAGTCCCCTCTGAATATCCCTTAAGTACTTGAAGGCAACTGATTAGTACCACTTAATTATCTATTACAAAGCTATTAAGACCACATTCCTAAATAAAAAAGATTTAATGGGGTTATTTCTTTCTTTTCTATGACAGACCATAAAAAAGAACTGTTACATAAAGCAAAGGATTCTTTAAATATAAACTAGTTTCTGGATCAACACTTTAAGGTCAAATAAGAACATTTTAGTTGAACACCACAACATAATTTATACCAAAATACTTGCACTATCAACAACAAAAGGAAAATATGTATCACTAAATGTTTAAACTCATGTTCAGACGCTTTAAGGGTTGACACAGTCTTATGAGTGCTGTGTGTCTGTGGTGTCTGGGATGGCTTTATCTCCCCATGTTCAAAAGCATTTTACAACTAACTGTGCTGAACTGCACAAAAGGTAATGCAAATTACATTTAATTTGCATAGATTGCTTAATCAAATTAGAATCCATCCTACAGAGGCCAATTCAGTAGAATCTTTTGGCAGCGATGTCTCAACAGCTGAAACACTGATGTAAACAAGTGGGAGACGGCCCACTCTCATTGGCTCGACTCATAGTACCTGAACCAATAGACACCATGTAAATCTTAACTCAGTCATTTTTACTCTTCTCCATGTGTTCCCCCTTAAGTTGTGTTTCTTTATCTTGAATTAAATCAAGGTCAACCTACACCTACACGAACAACTTCTCTGGGATTCAGAGAAAAAGAAAGGCACTCCTCTGCAAACCCCAATAGTTGGATTTTAAATATTTCATTACTCCTTTTTTCAGCTTAACTTGCAGAAAAGAGTAGTGAGGCGGTGAAAAGCATTGATAGCACATGCAGTGTACAGCAGTTATGAGACAACAGAGTGGGTTGAGTGAGTGTGCCTGCAGTCTCTCCTGCTCAAAATCAAGCTGTGCCTAGCTAAAGTCTGTAGTGCAGGCTGATTGCCTGAGTGTTTCAATCTAGTCATTCCTGTGTGTGCTTTGACATTGATGCCAACAGACAGCCAACTTCTCCATGTGTAAGCAAACCAGGCATTTCACCTGAGGCAGATCTTTGAAGTTTAGGACCTGCAAATGGAAATAAGAAGAAACATACGTGTAATACTTTTTGATGTGGCTTTTACAAAGACTGGCGGCAGCATAAAATATTTATAACAATAAGTAAATTTGCTGAAAATCATAAAACTCTACAGACTGTTGTCGCACTGCTTCAAAGTTACAACTGACTGATTATTTTAACAAAACTGTTGCAGTTCATGGTTAACTCCTGGTGGTAATGCTTTTAGCTGACTTCTAAAATCTGCCAAATACACTGAGATTGTATTTGATGACATGACACAGCACTTAAAAAATACATAGCTGTTGAAGGCCTCATGCTACTCTGATATCCATTAAAGCTGCAAATGATCACAAATGCACTTACCTCTGATTCTCCATCTAAGGCTAAAACACAAAGCTGTGTATAATTTGTCCACAGTAGGCCCATATTGAGCCATTTACAACATATTCCCTTGGGCAACAGTGACATATAGTACGTCATATAATAACAATATTAGAAACTAAAATTGGAATGTGTTTGTGGTGCTTGCGGCACTAGAAAATTACCTTTGAAAAACACCAGAGCAGCATGTCTTTCTGACCAGGTTATTCAGGGTAATCTACAGAGCTAACTGGATAGTTTTTAGCATGTTCTACCTTAGATACTTTCCAGTCAATGAAGTGAGGTTTGTAGATCCTCCTGAGTAATAAGGAGATTGTCTCTAAAACTGTTGGAACTAAAACAAATGAAATTCCACTATTGTTGCTATCATATGTGAGAAACAAAAGGGAATTTTATAATGTGCCTCCACGTCACTTGCCATCCATATCGTTTATTATGTAACATTACAGGGAATGTATCCATGCATGGAACACATGTGATTAATGTGCAGAGCAATGCCAAAACAATTAGTCTGCCACGTCTCGTTGTTTACCAATTAAAAACGTTGCCGCTAACTTCACTTTAGCTCTACTTAATGCATTCAGGGCTGCTTTAAAAACTATTTTCCCATAATTTTTCCTATAAACACATTACCACCATTTGGCTGACTACAGCTATCTTTTGTGCTTTTAAAACATTTAACAAAGGTGAGGGGAAAAGGGGGGGAAAGCACTCTGCTGCAGCTGCAGAATCACTCAGGGTGTCTATGTCGGGATCTGATGCCTCCATTAACACTGACTAGTTGATTAACTGTGAGAACAGTACCCAGGCAGGTCATGTATTCACTGAGTCAGTGGTAATGGCTTTTACACAAGAGTGTCACTGTCTGCACAGGTAATCTGTTTTACAGGAGACACATGCTGTTAGGAGACAAGTGACTGGCTGGATGCATTTGCTGTTGTTTGTTGTTAAAGATATTTTTTCTTAAATGGTTCAAATTGAGGCTAATTTTATAAATCACTTCAAACTAAATTAGATAATTGATGTAAACTGTGTTATCCTCCTTTTCCAGCCATGACCTTTATCCTGTGCAGCTGATCCAACTGTAAGAAAACACACACAGATTAAACCCAAAGTTTGCCTCAGGGTTTATCTAGAACACTCTAAGCACCATTGAAACTAATTTCTGTTTGTGTAAAAGTAAGTTTCACACTCACATTGGGCATAATTACCTGCTTTCCTTAATTGAATATAATTATCCGAAGCTGTTTCCTCCTTGGCTGCTTAATTGCTTAGAGAGAGGAATTTTTTCAGTTATATTATAAGAGCAGTTGCTCTCATTGACAGGAAATATGAATCTAAGAAAAAGTTTATGTTCCTTTTGCATGTACCAAAAGTCATATCTTGTGCACAGTATATCCTGTATCTGATCTTCCATTATTTAGCGCAAACTGCTCTTGTGATTCACAAATCTGTGCTACAAGAATGGTCATGTTTAATGTTTTCCATTCAAACACAAAGAATAAATACTGTAAATAAATACTGTAAGTGAATTCGTGTTTCTCCTGAGACTCTTAACAGATTGTTTGACACAATGGAAACTCAACAATTTGAATCAATGACGACGTATCAGTGACAGAATTTATAGAAAGTTGAATTTGTAATGCTCATTCGCAGATATTGATTTCTCACACACAAACTGCACTATCATTTAAATCCAATGGCACAACACACCTTTGGATGACAAGTCCATCCACTCACTGCATTCATCCCCGTGGCGATACTGCCGGGGTTTTAAGTAATGGTCATGGTCCAGCAGGGGTCAATGGAATTGTGTGGGTTTAGCATCTGTACTGTTTGACTTTGAAGTGTCATTGAGACACATAAGACAGTAAATCTGGGGTCAAACAAAAGACAGGAAGTTGTAATATAAAGAGCAGTAAATCCTCGCCCTGGTTTAGAAAGTCATGCGTGACAAAATAAGGAATGTGACATTGTTAATGTGATTAAACTGCAGCTCTGTTGACATTTCATTTACTGCGAATCAGCAGTGTTGTGAGGCTCAGAACACTGTTGGGGCTGTGGATCATGTCTTTTATTTATAGAGTTTTATTGAGGAGCCAGGGTAGAGATCTCCACCCTGAGATGATATCATGGTATATGAAAGCAGTAAACGTAGTTTGAGATGGGAAACTGCAGCATCCTTGACAATGACCCAGGAGCTCATGGAGTCAGCTCTGTAAGAGTTATGTGTACACAGATGGGGAGGGTAAAAACTCTAAATAGTCAAACATCATGTCTGTGACTTAGAATCAATATACTGTATATGTGAAACACAATGTCCAACTGTATAAAAAGCCATTATACACACATATATGTGTCTTAAAAACATGTTTCTGTAGAGGAGGTGCACGACACATTCTTGTAACTAAAACTGAGACTGTCCTCTCTAGAAAACAACTGCATAACTAGTTTCAGCATTTGCCCAAAAATTACATTTGTTTAAATGACAAAGCCCTCCAGGTTGTCCGTTGGAAGCAAAGGAGGAAATACTGTGATGTGATATGGAGCCACAAAGTCCGCAGAGGAAGTGGTTGGAGGGGAAAAAAACGTTGGACTTTGACACATGAGACACATGCTTCCAGTTTCCTACCGACAATCAACGTTGATTTCTTTTAAGCATGACCACAATGTTTCAGTCACCTTAACCAAGTAGTTATTTTAACCCAAACCACGATCTTTCCCTAACCCTAACCAAGTAATTTGTGCCTTAACCTAACCAACCCTTGACCATAGCAGAGTCAGATCAGAAAGGGTTTTATATTTGTAACAGTGATTTGTAACGGTTTTGAAAGGCACTGATATTATTATGTCGTCTTTCAATAGAAGCATCAGATCAGAAAACGCCTATATGTGTTGTTCTGGAGGGCAATTACAAACAACAGATTTTGCTGTTTCAATTGGAGGATTGCTCACAAATCTGAAAACTACTTTAAAAAATCTGACCACAGTGCTCCTTTGCTCCCATCATAATTACTACGGCCGGCAGAAGGCTTTCTCACTTGAATGTAAACATATATCGTTTTGGGGCACTAGCTGAAACAACTGATGGTGTCGGGTTTTTGGGATGACATTCTCACTTTTTGCCATTTTGAACAAGGACCATTACAGCCACAAACAATGTCCAAATACATACACACTTCTCCAACTTACATTATTATTATTGAGGCCCATGTTAAATTCTACTTTTACACATGAAGTACTTAAATACTTCAGGGGTAGCCTTAAAGTGCAAAACCATCATCTACAATGTATTGCAACTGAGATTAAATAAGGTGACCTACAAAATATGTTGCATCAGAGTGCAAACTGCATGTTTAACTGTGTAACAAATGGTATTACATGAGACAGCTCAGCAGTGACAAATATAAAAGGACCTCAGGATTCAAAACACTACTTCAACATAAAATACAAAATGCTGGTTACATAGAACAAGATTTCACAAAGAATGAGAGATGACTATTATTCTTTTTTATAACTATTATTATCACTGTTATTGTCAGGACTGCTAAACACAGCTACACGGGAAGAGTCTGTTGGTGCAATGGGAAGAAAGATTATATTGAATTTTTAGCATTCAAATTGCCCACAGTGTCATAGATTTAATTATTATTGATACACCATTTCATAACAATAATTTAGGGAAGTTATCTTCAGATAAGGAGTCAGAGGGCAGAGATGTTTACAGTTTGCTGGTATTTTGTAAGCAAAGTAAAAGTAGGAGCAGACATGGATGCACAAACTGAAACTTTGGGCTTGAAACTGAGACATACATTGACATATTCATGTAAGGTTTAATATCAACATGTCAGCTTTTTGAGAAATCAATTGCAATGTTCCAATTCTGCACTGTACAAGTCAAAACACTGACTTTCAGCCACAGAAGTACGAAGTAAACATGTCAGGAAATGAGGCATGTTGTTACACCAGCTTGAAAACGCTGGGTCAATATCCAGGTTTGTGTTTGTAATGGAAGGTCTTCAAATCTTGATAGCTTAATGATTGCAGGTTAAAGAAACAAGGTGATGGGGTGGTGACAGCTATTCTGTAAGGATTTATCGTGTTTTTACTGAGTGAGGAAGCTCTTGAGACGATAATTAGCCTGTAAATAAGAATTGATCCTCCTCTGCCAGCTGGTCATGTAAATGTGTACAAATATTTGGAGAGCATGCATGATTGCCTTCTGTATTCTGTCTTTATATTTGCAGCCAGTCTTATTGGACACTGGTTTTATATATCGACTGATTTCATAAAATGGCAGCCACTATAAAGCCATGCAAATGGTCTCTTTCTTCGATGGCAATGCTCCACCTTTGCGCTGCTGTAGAAACAGAAAACTGGAAGTGCTCAAGGGGTATCATAATAGAAGAAAATGTAAACAAATCCATGAGACTAGTGGGCGTATCTGGTTTAAGAGTTTAAGGTTTAACATCAGAAATGTATACTGGAGCTTTAGAAATCAAGAAGCAAAGGGTCTGAATGTTTTTAAACAGCTTAAAAATCTGAATAGATGAATAGTGTACTACCACTATAACGTTGTTTTTCCTCATCTCATGTTTGCCTGTTAGCATACATAAATATCAGCTGTCACAGTCACTGAAACCATTTCAAGTCATGCTTCTTTGTGCCAGCTCATTATTACATTCATCAGTATTTTGAAATTGGGAAACAACCCAATTTTGGTTTGTTTTTCTTGGCATGTCTCTAAAAATCAAGACTTTTCTAAAAGAAATGATAAGCAAATATTCTTGAGTTAATCAATGCCCTACTCCTCACATGGATCCACAGCTTTTTTTAAAATGCTAAATTATGTCTCTGGAGCATGTTTGAAATATATTTCAAGGCATTGGGTGAGATTAGGTTAATCAATTTCAATCATTTCTGTCAAGGAAGTCAATGAAATTAATGTAGAAATGCATTAGTAGAAATTCTTGTCACCAGTACCATTCTGTTGCTACACCTAACTGCTGCACATTGATAGAATTGTGGGAAATTATGGTTTTGTCTGCTCTTGCATTTCACAGAGTTTATATTTGTTTAATTAAGAGACGTGTGACATTCTAATTAAACATTACAAGGCAAAATGTAGCTAGTGCTTGGTATCTGTCATCTTTTCCAATAGCTACATCAATTGGCGCATAGGAAAGAAAATGTCGATTTTTTTTCCTTACTGGGGCATGAAAACTGTAATATTCATAATGGATGTCACTTTACAATATCACAGGGCTTAACACAAAACAAAATCACAATGAAAGTATATAATCAACTTGCCCCAGTCCTATTTATTTCAAAATTATAGCTTGAATGTTCTGTTTTCACGGTAAATCCCAACTGCCTCAGACCAGAAAGCAAGTCTCTTTGTGTGACACAGCAGTGACTCATGGGAGCCTCCATGTTGTCTCGTGTGCTGGAAGGTTGGATGATGTCCAAGCTGCTAAGCCCGAAGGCGGCCAAACTTTCTCTTTGTGTGTGCAGGGTAGGCTGAGGATATCGGCTGACAGAACAATCCCTTTAAGATCTCAGGCAACTTTACAGTGGCTGTATGAAATAATTTATTATTTTGACCTTTTCTTGTGCGTAAGTTTTATATTTATTAGTCAAGAACAGAACACAGAAACTGCTGTGCTGAAATTAATAAATAACTGAGCTCTGAGCTCATCATTCATTTTTCACCAGCTGACACTGTCACTTTGACTGCTCAAGATGAAGAAAAAGCAAAATCACTCTCCCAAAATCAATAAGGAAGCTGTCCTGGCACCATTGATTACTGCTAATTTAAATCAGTTTGAGCTACTCAAGGTTTTCTGTTTTCTCTCTTTGTGGCTTCAAGCCTTTGTTTAAGTCTGAGTAAATTTTAAGCAGCACAACCTCACACAGCGGGACAGTGATGGATCGGTGGGTTGATGGTGAGATTATGCAGGTGAGACAGCTCCAAGCCTTTAATCCCACTCTCTTTTCAAGGAAACTATGTGATGGCTGTGCTCTGTTTGTTGGATTCTGCTCTAAAGATTTTTTTTGTAAACCTTTGTAGAAAGGTCAGAGCAGGGTACCAGATGCATATTTAAATGTTAGAGTATGGAGGATTGCAACCACTGTGGTATAGTGACAGTTCCAACACAGAGAACATACGCAAACCCTGTTGATATTTATGTTGTGCTCTTCTTGGCTTTTAGAATTTCACAGCAATGCTCAGCAGAATAAAATCATACATTTAAAAAAGAAAAGACATTTTCACCTCCTGCCAGCATCCCCTCAGTAGGCCTGCTAGTGCACACTAATTAAATGCCAGACATTAATTTGAGTGAAACCTAACATATCGAGAAAGAGAATGCACAGGAGGACACAGCCACACAGTAGCTTTTTGTCACTGTGCTTGGTGATTACCAGCAGTGGTTCGGATTGCCTGCAGAGGGATTTACAAACCGTAGGAGGAATGGGATAAAATAAAACCAAGAATAAAAGGCAAGGTTCTGGGCAGCCTTCACTCATGACTGTCCTGAGAATTGACCGCTCTGGTTTTGGTGGGCAAAGTGAGTTGAGTCGGAACTAATCCTGAACTAAAGGAGCTGCTCCTCTGTAGCCAGAGCATGGTAGATGGGGGACGTCTGCAATCTGGGGTGAAGGAAAACAGCTTCATGGATTCGGTCTGCACAGTTGTAAAAGTCAAGTGGAGGGGCACAGATAAAACCATGGAAGCCCACTGGTTTGTGAACATGCTGAAAACAATTGCTCACTGCTTGTTTTAAAGGCATTGTTTGATTCGTTTCCCTGTTCGTTCGTGTTGGTTGGACTATCCGCTTGTAGGGATTTCAGAGAGTACATGGGTGGGTGGGTCGGTTTCAGGGAATGGGCTACATAAATGAACTAATGTAACATAGTGTGGACCAAATTACATTTAGCACAGAACGGCAGTGAGCTTAGTCAGATTCAATTCTTCTGTCCTGACCTTTCTCTCCTCAATTACCACCCAGTTCCAGAGTGTTGTGGCTCTGTGAAGGTGACAGGGCACACCTTTGGAGCACTGTCCAGGTGTGATAAAGCATTAACAAGTCAGAGCATATATCTAGCTGTACTACACTCTGAGGAACGTAAGTCCCATTGAAGACAACAATTACTACAAAATGTGCCCTACTTATGTTGTTATTATTGTGAGTCAGTGGACATCTGACTATACTGCTCTTTAAAGGTCAGGTGGTTGAACCTTTGCCATTACAGAACCATCATACTTCTGATGGAGTCCACATGTTAGAAGACATCATATAGAGTTAAAAGCTGCACTAATCAATAGTTTTATGAGTAATGGGTCAAATTAATTTGTAATGTGCAAGTGTTTGCGTGTGGTGACAAACTCACAAAATGATCACCAAACTCTGCAGTCTTGCCCAGCTTTAGCGTCTTTTAGCCCGATGTTTTGATTTTACTGCCACGCAACTTTACTTTTTTGATTAACTAATCAGCTAAAAAGCTCTGATAAACTCACTTTATGGTAAATCTTGCCCAGCACAAAACAGCAGAGTTAGCAACTTGCTGGTGAACATAGTGGAGCATTCAGCAACTAAAGAGCCAAATATTTCTCTCAGGCGTTGGTGGAGAACAAAACTGAGTTAAAAGGAGACTTACATTTGTCAGGTCACCAGTAAACATGACTCCAAATGAATGCTAATGTTGCTCTGCATCTGCAGGATGTGTAAATAATAATAAATAAAACATAAAGTTGTTATGATTAATGTGCTAACATAATCACAACTTTATGTTTTATGGCTACCAACTAGTTGGGTCATAACAAAACTGATTAATGCAGTTTCATTTTTGGATCACAAAAATGAAATCACATTTGGATTCTCATTGTTACTTGTTGTTGTTCAGTGGACAGGTCAAATTGGCTTCAAAATGGAACTTAGCTACACTATGTACCTGTATCTCTATAGCTTCATAGCAATGGTTTACATGCAACATTTTATTTTAATGCTGCTTAATTTTTATTCAGGTCTGACAGTAATGGAAAGTTGTATCTACCTTTATGGCTAGATTAATAGATTGCCCTTTAACAAGTGAAAGTAAAAAGCAGATGCATGCATATGTTTGATAGCTTCTAAAGCTTTCAGTGTATCTTCACTGTAGGCTGATGGGGTAATCCAATAAGAGCCCTGTCTCAACACAGTGAAATACTGAGGGGGAGTAAGGCACTGTGCCTGAGGGCCTCTGCCTCTGTCTCTAATGAGAGAAGGGAGAGGCGGATGCAAGGTCTCTGCTTCACAAACAGCACAACAGGCAACTAGTTAACCCTCTTCTTTCTGCTCAGAGTATACCTAACTACCACCTCTGCTTTCCTCCCTCCATCTGTCTCCACAGTTCCAAGCTCACTCCTCCACAGAGGAAAGGCTTAGTGCTGCAGACTGCCTGCTTGTACCTAATTTAGAGAGGTGCTGTGTTGAAGTTGCCCAAGCTACCCCCCTCTTTGTCAAAGCTTATGATTGTCTCAGCAAGTCAACTTTGATACCTGAAACACAAGTGCATGCTCCTGCAGTTTCTGACTGCTACAGCAATATCCCTCCAAGCCAGTCAGTGTAAGAGACACAATCAAAAGCCTGAGGCTTTAATTACACTCAGTCTGTCTTGAGTATCATAAGCAACCAACCACTAATTACCTCAAGTTCTGGTGCACTTTGCTCCTGCTTATATAGCAGTATAAAGACCCAACTGATGAGAACAGGCCAAGAGCTGGACCCAATGATGAAGGGATGCAGAGAGGGAGCTTTCAGCCTCAATCCCTGGGCGTGAATTACGTAACAATATAGTAAAATATTCATGACACACCATGGGGACGGTATCCTGCCTGCTCTGAACTGCTGAGCAAACACTTCACCCTCAGACACTCTAAGACTATGAGCAGGATAAGGAAAAGCCTAAAAGTAAGGAGCTGAAAAACAATTGCAAGTATGAAGCCAGTTCTGGATTATCTACAAAACAATCTAGAAAGTGTATTATATGCAGAAGAGACTCGCCGTCATCATCATCTTGAGTTTAGTTTCAACCCAGCAGTTCAGGTAAGGAAAAGAAATAGGTTGAAAGAAGCCAAGCCCGACTTTTGAAGTTATTAGAGGGAAGTGGTGAGCAGTGCAACCCTCCCTGTCACTCAAGGGAGTCCTTCTTATGGTTTTATGTGACTTTAATGATAGAGAAAAGAGCCGGAACTTGCCGAGCCGTGTGAGAGTCCAACCTTAGCTTTACTTGTTAGTCAATATCCTTAAGGCAAGCACAGAGGATTGTGTTTAATTGCAGCAGAGTGGTTTCTGATGGGTCTTGCTGACTTTTACGCTCTGAAATTCAAATAGTATTTGTTCAAAAAGGCCACATTGAAAGCTTACAGTATAACTATTTAAAGGAAAAATCCACCCTAGGTTATTCTTACATTCTGTATCTGTTAATGTTCCATGAGTTATTTTATTGTGAGTATACCCACTCTCCCTCAACCTGACTCATCTTCCTCTAGTTCAGTTAGTGATTACCTGCATTTCCCACATTGCCTTTGGACAACTGCCAGAGAATGAGCATAGTTTTTTTCCCAACTCACTAGAAGTTCAAGCATTTCCACCAGAGCTGAGAGAAAATTATAACGTCAACTTAATGTCCAATACTCTGTAACATCCCTCTAGTTTGCATTTAAACAGTGGTATAGACTCTAAATATGTTGTGCATTCTTGTTTTTTGCAATAGTAATGCAGCACTGTCACCCTTAAAATAATATGGTTTTACTGAAAGTAAAATGTAATCAACAAATTGATTATTTTTACTTCAAATGCCTCATTATTCTAAAAATCACCTGAACAAAATTAAAAATTAACAGGGTAATTATACTAAATCAAACTCATGCAATCAAGTAAATTCAAATATAATGCAACTATGTAAAGCAGAGGATGGTGGATGGTAGAGATGGTGAGCTAAATTGAGCACAGTGGGAATATTTTATCAACATGTTTACATTATTAATTTAGTTTGCATGACGATTAAATCTTGAAGAGAAAAACATAGAAACAAGGGCACAAGTTAACTAAAACAAGGAGTGATATGCATCTGGTTCACTACAATGAATTGTAATACAAGTACAGGGTCTACCTCATGCATATGCATTATCATCTTGTGACCCGGTGTAGTCTTAATATTATTGAAAATATTAAACCCAGTATTACCCAGTATTATTCTTTTCACCTGGGGCCACATCTGGGCCCCATACAAATCACATTTCCATGGCGTCTTGTTTCCCTATCAGTGTGATTCATGAAAAATTGTTCCGCTTGTCGACTGCAAAACAGAAGATAAGTTGATTAAAGGCTTTTAAAGCTTACCATTTCTCTACAATGTTTATTTGAAATACTACAGGAATAAATATCTAAAGATATTGTGACTGATATTGTGAAGTGTGACTGGTTTTGCTTTTTATTTGCAATGAATGCTATCTACTTGGCATTCGGTGTAACATTCTGAAAACCAACATTAGACAAAGAAATAATTTAAAAGAAAGAGAGAACAAGACAAGCCAGGAGGAAGTCAGTCTGACCTGTTATATATAATATTTTCAGTTCACACTGTGAGGTGTCTCTTTTTCATACACAGCTGATGAAGCATTTGTCTGTCAGATTCTAAAAAATGGCTGCAAACATCTTGAGCCTTAGAAAGGCTGGACAACTCATTGTTGTTGTACAATTCATTATCACAGTGTTACATATTCAAACTGGAGAAACCCTAGTGTAATGTTGGGACAATTGTGGATTTTCCATGTTAGATTTTTTATATATACAGTATATACTATACAAGTAGCACCACTGTGACCAACCTGCCTGTTTACCATCCATGGTTTATTCTGGGCGTACGACATTTCCATGTTCCAAAACAAACATGATACTTTTTAAAGCCAAAATGATGTGAACTGTTCATGCAGAGACTGAAGACCCTGTGGTTTTTTTTATTATTCTGCATCAGTGCTGTGATATGCTCCTAGTATCTCTCAGTGCTTGTATCATGTCAAGAACAGACTGGAGATTCTAAGATTGTACCCAGGATGGTACAAGCCATTCAATGCTTGCGTGACCATCCAAGATAACTTCCTACTGTAGGTAAAGAAATTGAGGCACAAACTCTAGAGTTTCTCTAGAATTTGCCCGTTGTGCTGAAGGCCCTGTCAAGCAAGCTGTTCAAGACCACTGGGCAGATACCTCTAAGGCCATTGTCTATCAAAAAAGGATCCCTGCTTGCTCTGACCTCAGCCCAGAGGGTGAATAATTTGCGCACCCTTTCAGTCCATCTAAGCTGTTCAGCCTACAGAATCTGAGTAGCACTATACTCACATAAAACTCATTCTGAGTCTTGGATGGAGCAGCTCAATGCCCTTTTGAGAAGAAAAGAGGAAAAACTAAATAATTTGTTCCCACTGCAGGATTTGGCATGCTATTTGGAACACACAACAACTCACTGGCAAAATCCTGCTCAAAAAGAGGCTTGCCAATTAACTGTGTGAAGACGTCTCACAACCCGCTGAGTGGACAGGCCCTCCTCTGGCGATTTCTGTGCCCTCCACAAGGAGTCTGGCAGCAGTAACAGCCTATTTTGGTGGAACATTTGGAGAATTGTGCAACAGCATAAGGTGTGCCAGTCATCCTCTCTGGATACATGCTCAACAGTGTCGTGAGACCTGTGTGTGGACTCTTTTTGCTGCAACTTGTGTCTTCTGCAGGGAGGTAAAGGTGGCATGGATGAGGTAGTTTATTTCTCACTTTTTGGTGATGTATTTATGTCTCTCTTCCTCCCTGTGCTCTGTGCTAAGAAGAGGTCCATATGTGTCAAGATTCTCTGAGCAGTGTTGCTGTCTCCCACACTCTGCTTGAGCAGAAAGGCTGATTGTGGACTGGTTGTTGTTGATGGCCTGCAGTGGAAACATCCACCACAGACTTAGTGCAAAGAGTCCTGCAAGGATGTTGGCATGTGCCATATAGAGTGCTGGGACAGTGTACTGACCAACCTATGTTTGTAGGCAGACTACTGCTTACTTCGACAGTGCTGATCAATGCGACAGTTCCTATGTGAGATATGTCACCAACCTCCTTTTTGCTCAGTGGTAAGGACAATAAGAATGTGCATTCCCCTGATGGTGAAAGTTATGTGACAGGTCTGTACTTGTGGATGTAGAGGACTAGGGCTTGTGATGGCTGGATACGGAGGCCAGCCTTGTGTCAGGTAGTTCATCCACCACTTTCTAAAAAAGCAGCAAGGATGTAGGAGTGCAGTATTTATTCTGGCTGACTTGTCAATCAAGCTTGTGACGTGGCATATTGCACTATTCACCCTCTTGCCCTCTGCTGAGCAGTTAGTCGGCCCCAGAATTGCTGCAGACAGGTGAGACATTGTTGAATCAATGTCACAGCAGGTGATTCAGGCCTCATCTTCTATCTGGCCCTTTTAAAAGATGAAGCCTGTATAAATAGAACATGGCTAGCTATTTCTTGCTATTGGAACACCAATGGAAGCTCTAGCCGTATACTCTGCCACTTCACTAGTCGCTAAAAGCTAAATGGATGAGAAACAGGGAAAGTAAGGCCATTTATATATTAATCAGATTCATACTGATGGACTGGGCACATACATGCAAACTGTAAGTCAACTGATTCATAAAAACAAGTTTGTCAAGCCTAAAGAGCCCATAATTCAATTCAATTCAATATAAAAACAATAAGAGGTCCTCACTTGTATTCATAAAGCAAGGGTTACAATACATAACCACTGTCTTCTTATTGCAGCTAGTCAGCATGAATATTGGGATATTATGAAAAAAAAGACACAGTCTTTATGCTCATTAGTTTGGTTGTGGCCTGTAGTTTGGTTTGACAGCACTGAGCAGGTATTATAAAAGTCCTGTCATATGTATATTGTTTATCGTTTGCTCTCACTTGCACATTATATTTGCATCTGGTGAGCCAACACAATGCAGAAGCTCATTTTATGCACTTTATTCAAGTGCAATGAGCTCATGGTGCCATGCATGGCTTCCCCAAATTAATTCTAAGAAGGCAACACAAGGACTCTTGGCAAATTAGTGTCATTAGTGAGGAGAATTATAGTGTAATGATCAACACAGTTTTCTGGACAGTGGGAAAAATGCGATTTACGCTTCTGAGGAAAATAAAAAAGGTTAAAAGAAAGGCAATAAGAACACAGACTGGGAAATGCCCAATAAAACTGAGTGTATGTACTAGTGTGTCCATCTTTATTCCATTAAAGTGAACTTCGCTAACAGTGTGATGATATTGACATGATGTAAGTTGTATATTGTAGAGAATATGCTGTAGGGAATTCTATGATATATCCATGCTCTGCAACCATGATCACAAAGATACTGAAGAAAGTAAAGTAAGACGTAGATGTTGTGGGAGAAACTGACCTTGAAGAGACGCAAAATGTTGGCTACCATGATTGACACAGAGCTGGCAGATGCACCAATCACTCCCACCACTCTCTCAGGCTTAGTGATAATGGGCGGCCCTCCGCTGAGACACTTGACATCAGTTGAGTCTTTCTCAATCAGTGCCTGAACAAATGTCAGTGACTGTTCCAGAGCATGGGTGTCCCGGGAGCAGGTGTCCAGGATACGTGCCCCCAGAGTGATATTAGGCAGCAGCTCATTGTCATTATTGATACGATCCAGGGCAAATAACATGGCCTCTAGCCTATGAATCCCTTTCTCCTTCTTCAGCTCCCCACAGGCTTTGCCATCGTTTCCCCTTGCATGTACTGGGAACAACCCACCCAGAGAAATGTCCCCATCAATGCGTATTGAATTGAGGTGTGTGTGGCCTGGCATTTTGGGTTTGGCTGCCGAGGCGATGAAGAAATAATAAGCCAGCAGCAACACCCAGCAGCAGACACCTCTGTGGCAGCCAATCCACGCTCTCTCAAAACCTCCTCGTAGAGTCATAATGAAAGGCTAAATCCGCATCCAAATACAAATTCAAGTCCTTTGAAAATGAAAGCGGTGTGCACACATATACCCACACACGCGTACAAATGTCCTGAAGGTAAGCCGCAATGTTTTTCAGAGCACAGTCGTCTTCAGAAGCCTCTTCTCATGGTTTCAAGCTCTGACACAAACTCTGTAATAATAATTATGCAGCCTTTCTCTCTCTCTTCTTTCCTCTTTGTGTTTCACTCTTTTCCTGCACCTGAGAGTGGTGACTACATGCAGTAACTAAACAGTACAGGGTGAGCTGTGACAGGAGTCCACAGAGAGCGTTCTCGTAAGGCAAGAACAAAAATGGGAAGTTAGCCTTTCTTCTCTGCTTCTCCAGAATCGCTCTGGTGCATTTAGTTCTCCTCTTGGTCCTTCAAGCAGGCAGAAAGTCACGAGAGGAACAAGTGGGTTCCACAGCAGGCTCCTGCAAAAGGAGAGGAGAGGTGTCAGACACTAAGGAAACAACAAAAAGACCAACTCTGTATTTTCTACCCTAAAAAAAGGAAAGTGAAAGATGAAATTGAATCGCATTGATCTAATCAACAATAGATTTTCCGATGTGTTTATGCAGGGGGTTTGGTTTGCATTAGTCTCCAACACAGTGGAGGTTTTTTCCTCCATTGCGGAATCTCCCATAGAGCCCTACTTAAGTCAGTGGATGGGAGACAAGCTGCTATGTCATGCTATCCATATTTTAATTGGCTGAATCATATTCAGAACTACACAGCACATTTGCATTGGACAGTTGGAAATCCAAACTAGTTTCGGGATCCTAAAATTCAAGCAGAAATAATACCTGGACCCAGCACTCTGCACAGGAAATCTGTTCTGTGTTGCACCCATGCCTCAACTGCTTTCAGAGCAATGCAATGAATTATTTCTATGTGCCTTGAGCATAACTGATTCGCTGCTGCTTGGCACTGCTCCATCGACTTCATAACCGCACACTTCTCTGCTCATGTAGATTCTCTCCAGAGTGTTTTACCAAAAGGTTATGAAATATAGTGCTAAATTAAGAGCATAGGATTCTGATAATCAAAGAAACAATATTCCTCAAGTTATGAACATATCTGCTCTTTGTACATCTGATCCCTCTGTGTCTCTCCGACCCCTTGTATCAACAGTGGTGCTGGGTACTCTATATGTGTGTGTACGTTCTCTCAACAGTAGGCTGGCTTCCTCCACATTGCCAGACTAATAGAGCAGTGAATCTGGACACAGTGGAAGAGGCCTTTAGCCCCCTCAATTGACCATCACACACACATATCTGTTAGGCTTTACTTCATGCTGCTTTTGTATGCTAACATTAAGCCTCCCACTGTGGTGCAGCCTGTAACAGAGGACACAAAGGGCAAAAACTCACTCAGGATCAGAAAGTTGTGCTACATTGCAGCAGCTGTCAAACCCATAACTGTGGAGCAGTGATATTTTGTAATATTCATGGGGATGAAGGTGAAGTGGCTGGCAATAATGGCTCTTTTTTATAACTATCTTTTTCTCTAATATTGAGTACATATTTGTAGAACTATCTCATTAAAGTGGAGGTGTCAAGAGATTTGCCATGACTCAGCTTTCACGTCTGCTAGTCACATGTGCATCTTTGCTTTCTTTTACTTTTTACATCAAATCAAATAATACAGATGCCCTGCTCTAACACTACACAGTGGCCTGTCTTGTGCTGCTTCTCCCATCCTGCTGGGAACCAAAAGGAGATATTTATATCATCCTGCACAGATCATCCCCCTAAAACACAGCATCCATAATGGATGAATGCCTACCAGTCGCTGCAAAACATCTCATTCTAGGGGAAAGCCTAGAAGAGAAGGAAGAGGAAAGGGTGGCTATACGCTGGCTTGGCCTTTTGTAAAAGAGTTGAAAACAGACAAACAGGTAGAAAGGAAAACTGCTGCATATGCTCAAAGGGGTGCCTGGGTAATGATGATGGAGCGACACCTGCTTTTTAACCACCATTAACAGACATTTTTTACAAAAGCACCATTTGGAAGGAAAATGGTCCATGTTGTATGACCGTAATGATTCTCCAGAGCACTCTATGCTTTACTTTGAAAAGATTTGCAGCATGGGTGGCCCGAAAATAGCTTTTTAATTTGATGATTGCATTTCTCTTTGTGGGCATTGGTAATAATGTTGTATGAGATTTTCAATGAGATCATAATCTAAAGCTGAAAATTAAAGAGAAAAGCTGCAGGCAAGGAATTAGCTTCTTATTTCAAATCAGCTTATCCTTTATCATTGTGATTACAAACTAATAAAGCCACAATCGTGATAATTACAGAGCACCATCTTGACTGCTGGACAGAACTCTGGTAATTGAGTCAGGTTTTAGGAATAAGCCTTGACATCTCAGAGATGAAGTCCTCCCTGCCTCTCGAGATCTTTTTGGAAGGGGTGGACAGCAGTGCCCTTTCACTGTCATCACTCTGTGAAACACTGTATGCACAGTGGCAGCTTTACCAGATGTTTAGTCACAAGGGCCAGATGGGCAGAGCAGATAAACATCAGCTGTCTGCAGAGAGCGGGAGTTTGGGGAAATTGCAGAATCCACACAGCAACCGTCTTCCCTCACTATGATGAGGAGGAACTCCAGCTTCCTCTGCACTCGACCACAGTCCCCCGCTGCTCTGTGCACTGCCACACTGATGGCTGACAGAGCTGAATAAACTTTTATAGTATTTACTGCTTTATTTACTTACTTTTTACTTACTTTAGAATTTATGAGATAAGGATGCCTTTTTGTCAGCATTTGTGTGCATTCACGTGGTTGAGTGAGTGGGAACCATTCATTAAATTGAAATCAATCACTATTAAAATCTATTTGTTTACATTGTAGGGCAAATTAATCAGATTTTCAACAGTAAATAGCCGATAAAGCTATCTGACCAGTTAGCATCTCACAAATGTTAAGTTAATTTACAAAATGTTTTGCACTTTAAATTGGATTGAAGGCAAGTGAGGGTCAGCGTGTGGGTGAGCATGGGGTAAGCAGTGACTTTAGGTTATTCTCTCTTAAAAAGTCAATGATAAATCAAATAAAGCATCATATTATATGGCATCAAATGACAGTTGTGGAGAAAGAATACTTCATGATTATCTTGCTAATTGTTTCCAGAGCAATTAGGTGTATGTCTTTTTTTAAATAAAGGCTATTTTTCAGCAGCCCTACTGCTCTGACATCTTAACTGAGTGCAATTTACTCAAATTTGTTACAAGCATGGAATAGTTTAATGCCCACTAGGGAGTTGCTCTTGGGGATTTAACTAAGTATTGGAGAGCTGGAAAAAGAGTAAATGCTTAAATGAAGGGACACATAAGAACTGCCTCTGAAACAGTTCAGAAAAGTATTAATCTTTTCTCCGCCAAATGATCAAAGATTGCCGACAGCAATCTTCTAAATTTTGAATCAGCCTTTGGCTATGAGCCACCACCAAGGCAGAATGACAAGCAAACTCCCACCAAGCCAGACTGCCTCTGAGGCAACTCGGCCAATGATTAGCAACTGAATAACATTTCAGCTATTGTTTGTGTGTGTATATTGTTTTATAGGTGTTTACACAAGCAACAACAGTAAATGTCTTGAATTGCTTAGTTAGTGTCTCCTATTCAACAAGAATTTTGATGAATACTAGAAAAGCTTTAACACTTGAACCAAGCAATGACCCACAGGTCCGGTAGCGGATATCTGCACCCACAATGATCTAACAATGTGTAAAGCTATGAAGCTTTAATAATCTGTCCAGAAAATACTGGTGCTACAAGTGTAACTACTACAGCCTTTTTTTAAATTATTTGATGGTGTCATGTTTTGAGTTTTATTCATTCTCTCTATACTCTGAAAAGCACCAAAAAAATACAGCAAGACACACCCCTCGGTTTTACATCCTGTCGTCTCTGCAAAGCCTCACAATGACATGCGTCCTGCTAATAGGTCTGTCAGAGTGAAGCTGGGGCCATCTGACAGTGACGTCCTAATCCGACAGGGAACTGCTGTTTTGGCCGTTATGCTTCAGCAGAGGAGATACTTAGGCCCAAAAGACCAATATGATCACAGTGGAGAATGGAGATACTTAGTGTTACACTGCCTGCATGTATGTCTGCTGGTCTGCTAGAATACATAAATGTGTTTTGTATCTTCAGATTTGTTACTTATATTTCCATCATGTTCACTCACATGATATGATTTTTAATTGTAAATCAGGTATTATATAAGTTCACCTGCATATGAGAAAAAAGGAGGGCTGAATAGAGTAGAAATTGTTGTAGCAGCTTCTCATGACTTAATGCACAGCTGTTTTAAAGTAATTGTCATTTTAACATTGTTGTCTCATTTTAAAATTCCAGAAATCCATCAGAGGAGACAATTTTAATGTTCAGTTGCCTTGGTATCATTTTTTTGTGACATAGACAGTTTCTGTGTCAGTTTCTGCTGAAATACAAAAGAAACAGGAGCTTGACTATTATTGGCGTCAAACCGATGACTGTGACATTTGTTTTTAGACAATAAAGACAGTGGGAAAAAGCCTGTCTTCGTTGCCAAGGAAAGGAGTGACAGATCCTCTAAAAGCAGTGACTTACTGGCTATGGTATTAAGGAAGAATGCACGTTATCTACACCTCATTATATTGTAGGAGGAGAGAATGTAATGGAATAAAGTTTACAGCATGTTAGAAGTGTCTTGTAACCATGTTTATATGTGTAAATGATATTTTTTGGATTTACTGTACATGCAAATAGTAAATTCCATGGATGGAATTATCACATTAGGATCTGCTGTGTATGTGTGTGTGGTGGAGAGGCTTCAATTTTGCTGGAGCAGAGGTTTTCAACACACCATCTACTCTAGAGGATTTATGGATGTTTATTTGCGATAGACAGTGGAAATAGTGATATCCTAACACTGAATCTAAAGATATGTGTATCATGTCTGTGTGTCCAGATTTGACTGAGTTGTGACTCAGAGAAGGGGTACGAATTTTGATACAAATCGCGGCGATCTGGCTCTAAGGGATTTAATATCTTAATTGCCTTTCATGCAGTATCTTTGCCTCCCGTCTCCCCCCTCTGCACCTCTCCTGCACCTCACAGTTTGAAAACCCCTGTGCTAGACAATAAGATGACCTCAGATGCAACATAGTTTTCTTTTAAGAGTACAGAGTAACCTTTGTGGCAAATGTTACACAAATCACTGCGGATGCATCACATTCTGAGTCAGTGTCACATTAATTCTGTGTGAAACGTTCCCTGTATGATGAGTCAGATTCAAGGCAGTGAAGACAAAAAACAAGCGTACAAGGGTACGGGACTTATAAAGTCCTTGAAAGAAATGAAAAGCAGAGGAGAGTGTGCACAAAGCTTCATTACATGCTTTGTAACTCTATATATCAGGCTATCTGCATTCATCCCATCTCCATACAAGACGTCAGATTCTCACCTCAAAGCTAATTCCCCTTTTCTCCATTACCCTCTCCCCCCTCTCCAGGACACTGTCCATTAGCTCGCTCCACCAGTGCTGGATATATTTGGGCCGACTCACATTTGCTCATTAACACTTTCTTCATGCAAAATGCAGATTCCATTAACAAACAGTCTGTGTTACTGCCCTGGGCTAACAGGGAAGATGATTCAAGACTTCTGTGGAGATCGTTAAACAGAAAATGCAGAATGGGACAAAACAACTCTTTAAAGAGGTCATAGAGGCATAATAATGATATTAAAGATTCACAAGCCTGTTTCTTTTGTGTTTATACTGTACATTTCTAATCAAATGGTGTCTTTCTTACTGAAAATTATCCCAAATGTGATTCAGGTTTCCTTTTTAACAAATCTTATAATACAGGCTGCTTCTGTGTATGAACAGCAATATACGCTGTTTGAACAAATATCTTCCTCTCAGCTGGAACCCCATTATTGCCTCTATAGATCAGGATGATTAATTATTAAATTAATTAATCCCAGAATAGAACTGTTGGTTGGATGCAGTGTTGCAGCAGTTAAATACCTCTTTATACAGATTCTATGCTACATGGCATAATTTCCACTATATGCAGTTTTAAATCATGTCTCCTCCCCACTGCATGTATGTAAAATGTTAATTATTCATGGCTAAATCCTTAAAGGATCTGCCAACATATGCACAGTTATTGGTAGAAGAATCATAGGGGTGGAGGATAGATATTACTTTGTCCTGTTGTTCCTTTATTTCTAATTCATGACAGACTTTTTTTTTGAGAGAGAGAAAGATAAGAAATGTATGTGTATGAGAGGCAATGAAGCAATGAACAAGAGGCACTAGCTGAGGCTTTGTGTGTGTCCCACTTTGCTTGAACTAATTTTTCATGTCGCGTTACAGTTTACAACATCAACACACAAAAGCACCATTTGAGCGTTGAGCTGTTGAGGAGCAAGGCACAGTAGTGCTTGAATCAGAATGTCCTATATGTGCCAAATGAGACAGGCTAAGGAGTGGACAGTATGAAGATTCAGCTACAGTATAATGCTTTTTATTCAAAAACTAGGCTCAAGTAGCAACTAACCAAAAAATTAATTATGTCATTATGCTATATTGTGTTCATTTAAATGCTTGTTTGCTTTGTGGTGAACCATGACTCAGAAAGAAACCCTAATATGGATTCACCAGTCTAAACTGCATTAGACTGCATTACAATAATAATGTAGATGTTGAACATGCGACAGTTTGTCACAGTTGCTCCACATGTGGCATTTCATTTGTCGAGGTTTCCATCCAAGTCAGAATGAATGCATCTGATCGAGCTGATCAAGCCAGATGGTGCCACGACACTTATATCCTGCAGATCAATAAACTGTTATCATGCATGGGAGATGAAGGATCAGAAAGACAGGAATGACTCATGAAGTCGAAATGAGCGGAACGACTAATATTTGAATTTATTTTTCACAGTAAGGGCTGAGGTTTAGACTATTTAGAAATGATTTTACATTCTTGGGTGGCACTTTCATCTTTTAAGTACATTTCCGCCTATGGAGTTCCTACACAAAGTGGAAATTAGGTCGCTATAGGTCTGAAGAAACAACAAGGCTAACAGGCAAATTTCTTTCAAGCTTGATCACAACAATGAAACATTTCTTGTCTGCTGCACAGAAATCAAATGAAGAAAGACTGTGGCAGCTGCCATGTAAAGCACTCTCTGAATCACAATAAATCTCTCCCCAAGAGCAGCATCCTAATAGTCAAGTAATAGCTGGCTTACAGTACTAAGCACATTTCAGAGTGTGCAGGGGAGATAGTTTTGTCACAGAAAGCAAATGCTCCCAGTGCACCTCCCTCAGTGATGACAATATGGAGGCAAAGGCGTATTTGTGAGGAATCACATATTTCAAATCACACATTGAGCTTCTAAGTATAGCCCGGGTTTATCTGCGCTCCTGTAGACAGAAGCTATGAATACTGCATCCCTCCGGTTGCTGCCATCCTGTCAAAGAGGGTTTCAATGTTGAGGCATGCTTGAATGGGTAAAGTGGATTTTTTATCATGAGAACACCATTCACTTCTCTTCTGTGTTCCTTTACATGGGATGCAGAGGGGAGCTGACTGTTCCTGAAGGACTCAAAAGCAACATTATTTAAAAAGGAAGAAAGAAAGCATTAGAAGCTCAAATCTTCTAAAACTCTAAAAAGCAGAAAGTGATGTATGATTGTCTCCACCAAACAAAGTCCCAGTTTAAAATGAGGTCCAAGTGTTCAACAGGACAATCATGGCGGGAGGCAATCTGTTTACAGTGACTGTGTCTGTTTCAGCTGCTAGAACTCAGTTGTTATGTCTACTTTTTCCTCTGGACCAAAGATTTACTTCCTGGTAAAAGCAGGCAAACTTGGTTCTATCAATTGAAAGAGGCACAGCTCTGCATCCCTGCCATGATTTCACTGTTGAACACCTGGACCTCATTTTCACTGGCACTGTCATTTGTGGAGATAATCGTGCATCACTTTCTGATATATGGTGTTTTCAGAAAACGTAGGGTGAGCTCCAAACCCTACTGGCACAATGCTGGCTTGTGCCAAATGGGTGTGGTTTCCACACAAAATGACGGCCTGAAACAATGGCAGTTCCATGTGAAGCAAACAATGGCAAACGCTGGAGACTGGTAAACACATTAATTTCACACGGTTGAATCCAAATTAGAAATTAGTATCTTTGCCAATATTTGCAAGTTGCCCAAAGATGAATGTACAATTTGACATCAATCATGGTTGCCTGTAGCTTTATAGACAGTGCTACAACATTTTAATATGTTGCCCTACCTTTATGATATTTATCTGATACTTAATGCAACTCGTTTCCCCCAAGAAGTGTTCCCACAGCTTTAGCAGCACTACCTGCCACTGTTTAATAATTTTGTTTGATTGTCAGCCGATAGGGATTCAATGTAATACTGCCATTTGTACTCCTAAATGGCTTTCCCACCCCTGTCACTACACAGCATGTGGCATGCTGGCAAGGCCAAATGGAGCGCACCCTGAGTGATTTGAATGAGTGTCAGGAGGTCACAGCAGCAGGGCCTTAATAACACGTTTCTCTCCCACTGCACAGAGCAAAGCGCATCAGAGCTGTTTCATTCGTCCTCTGTGCAAGAGCTCAGCTGAACTCTTAGGATTTTTACCCTGTTATATTCATTGCTTTATTGCCATATTTATCAGTTTTACTGTTTCCTTTTTCATCAAGATCATGGCTTCTAGTGATTTTTATTTATTTTTAATGGTCCTGTCTATATATCTTTTATTTTACTGTTTCTAGAACACCTGGTATAATTGGTTTGTTGTCAGTAGTGTTTTGTGATGTAACCTTTGCTGCAAAACTAATTGCCCCTTTTGGGGACAATAAAATTAGAGATTAAGTTGCTGAGCTGCTCAGTGGCAAACACTAAAAACGTGGTTGCACTGGACAGCTGGACTGGAGAAAATGGTGGCTAAAAAAGAGCATAGAGACTTGCTGTTCTGGAGAAAGAAGATAAATACGTATGTACTATAATTAACTTCATAGCCTGATTTAGGTCCAACTTCCAATAAACAACTCTGTCTCTGGGAAATTACCTTCATTCACAACTAATTTGAAACAGGAGATACATTTTGAAAGAAACATAGTGCTACTCGTATTAAGCTTTTTTTTCAACATAGGGAACATAATGAACATATCTAAGAGTCGCAAAATGTACTATAATACTGAACATATCAGCTAACCATTTACTGACAAGGTATTTAAATAGGTTTTCCTACAATGTCCGCTTGCAACTAACGCATGTAGGCCTGCAACAATTGTTTTCACTGTGTGGAAAATAGTGAAAAACAGAATAAAATCCATTATGTGTTCAGTTTACCATCACATAAGACGTAGCAAATATTCACAATTGAGAATCTAAAACCTATCAATGTTTCAGTAATCAATATTAAAGGGATAATTCGGATTTTTTGAAGTGGGGTTGTATGAGGTATTTATCCATAGTCAGTGTATTACCTACAGTAGATGGCGGTTGGCACACCCCCCGTTTCTAAATATAGTGTACACTTAAACAGATATAGATTTTTTTAGGTGGGCCTTTTTTTAGGTGGCTAAAATACGTTTTGCTGCTGACCCCGTCCACAGCAGTAGGTTGCTTTGCTTCCATGCCAGTAATCCTGTCTCCTGGCACGGAAGCAAAGCAACCTACTCAGATACTCATATTTAGAATGTTTTCACCGCTTTACCTTGCAATCAGTATAATTTAAATGGGTGGGTTATAAAAAAAATCACAGTAGTCATGAAGGGTGAAATTAGCTATAGTACCAGGCTGTAAACATGTTTCTTTCTGCTGCAAAGATGGGCATTTTAACATGGGGCGCAATGGGGATTGACTCGCATTTGGAGCCAGCCTCAATAGGCCATTTGAGGAGCTTCATTTTTCAGCCCGGAGGTTACTGCTTGCCTTAATCCAGTGGTTTTGTAAACTAAACCTAACCACCGGTGGGATACAAACCCCGGTCTCAGCCATCCAAGGTCACAAGCTTTGTATGCCCACCTTCCAACAACTTCTGGCAGAAGAACATAGCACTTCATGGACTGCAAAAAAAGACTTTGCCAGTGAACATAATCCATGCAGATATTATTTATTATTATTCCAATTATTCTATAATTCCTCTAAAACATATAGGCAAAAAACTTTAGTGGTCTTTTAAATGTAATTCTTACGGAAACAGGGTTGCACTAAAATAGTTGTGGTAATGTATACCATCCCAAAAATGATGAAACCTGCATTTCTTTTCCACAATTATTTCCTTTGATCAGACTTCTGTGGACAAGATGTTCTCACAGATTGCATTGTATTGTGGTACAGTGACTCCATGGTACACTATGTTGGTCAACGGTAGATTGATGTTTA
This sequence comes from Siniperca chuatsi, assembly GCF_020085105.1. NCBI lineage: Eukaryota > Metazoa > Chordata > Actinopteri > Centrarchiformes > Sinipercidae > Siniperca > Siniperca chuatsi. The sequence continues at coordinate 23,341,945 of NC_058051.1, read as the reverse complement.
GCTGCTGGACCATCAGGCCACAGACTCTTTGGCACTCCTGAGCTCATATCAAAGGTCCCTGTCAAAATCACAACCAGTACCCTTTCAGGCACACTCACTTCCTCACGTTGTCATCTTTCCTTTTTTGTGGTATCATTACTAAAAAACTAGACTGCCGAGCTCAGCTTGCTTAATGCTATCTGCCAAACACTGAAATCTATCCTCTATTTTGCCATTCATCCCTTCTTAGAAGGGTCTATCCAGCTTCAAAGGGTTCCCAGCCAGCCTTTGGTCTGATGACATGGATTTAATCCCCAGACTAAAGATTTTATAAAAGTGATTTTTTTGCCCTTCTTCATCTTGTCAAATGTGCATGCTGGGCAGCTGGAGTGTGGCTGAAAGAGCATGTTATGAGTATGCCAAGAGGAGTGTAACTGAGACTTAAATACAGGAATACAAACAGTGAATCAAAGGGTATTAGGTTGTAAGCTTTGCCTCATTGCTAATTGGGTTGCCAGTGCGCTCTTATTAAAATCTGCCACGTTTCTTTTTTCCTGTTCCAAGCCATATTCTGGGATTCTTGGCAGAAAGTGTTTTGCAAACCATTAGAGAGGTACAGTAGAGCGCTGCAGGCAAATAGTGCATGATGATTGTTACAGTCAAATGAATGTTACAGTAGTTTAGAAACAGTATTTGTGTATTACCTACTGTGCACAGAATAGAAGCAAACCACAAAAGCAGTAAAAGCAACTTTAAGATGTTGTCCACATTCTGTGACTCTTCCTTTATATTTTTTTTGTCCTTATTGATGTTTTCGTAGCAGTTATTCGCTGTACTCAGTTGACAGTTTAAGGTTGGTGTGGAGGGGTTTTCCTTTTCATTTACTGTTTTATGATCACGTTATTATGAAGACTTTCAAGGCCATAATTGTGCTTAGCGGCTATGCAAATACACTTCACTTGACTTTGTGAACACAAAATCTAAAACCTTGACCTTACAAGAGCTTTTCAATTCAAGAAGTACTGAAGTCAGTCACGATACATACATCTCTCAGAGCAGGTCCAGCTCATGGCTTTGTGACAGTGGCCCCGAGCTTAGCCACAGGGCCTGTCCGCTGTAATCTGGTTGCCATCAGAAGCCTCTGACCTGTTCTGTTACAGAGGCTGTTTGAGGACTGAGAAGTAACTGCCCTCAGAGTTTATAGGCGCTCCTTTCTAGGAGCTTTGAATCTGTGACAGCCAGCTGTAGTGATTGAAGGTGTTAATGGCCAAATGAGACGTGATGATGGCCTGTCCAGCCATCCCATCAATCTCACCAGAGCTCAGTGTCCAAAGCCACTTAACACAGTCCATATACTGTATACTCAAAATTAGCATGACCTAATGCAAGAATACATCCTCACACCGCTTTTTATTCTTTGTCATGAATAAATGTAGAACACTCAAATGCTGTTGTCTTTCCTTAGAAAACTACAACTCTGCAATTTATTTATAATTTTATGCTGCTACTTGGTTGCAAGATATACTTCATATATTTAGAGTTGAAACGATTGTTCAATTAATCAATTAGTCGCCTGACAGAAAATTAATTTGCAACAATTTTGATAATCTGTTAATCATTTAAGTCATTTTTAAAGGAAAAATGCCAAATATTCTGTGGTTCATAAAAATGATAATTAGTTGCAGTCATATCTATACAGTATTAACATCTTGATTAGGCTTATCTCAGTCGGCTTAAGTGAGAGGTCAACTCAGCTTCAACTTTATACCAAAGAAAATTACGTTTTGCAGCCAGAAATTGAAATAAACACATAGATCATAGGAATGCACCAATGACAGCAAACAACAATAATCTATAGTAACAATGAACAAAGCAATATAACGAATATGAATATAAGAATGTAATATTAAAAAAATTCGGAGATGTTCTGAATGTGTCCACTGGACATCGTCATATTCATTAATAACCACAAAAAAGGCTGTTATAATGAAGAACTTTGAGGCTGAGATGACTCATTACCCTCCCCCGCCGTCTGCAATAAAATACAAAGTATGTCTTCCATGTCAATACACAGTAACAGTAGACACTCTGGGCAAGGCCTTGTGCCTCCTCTGTGGCTTTCAGCAGGAAACATATTTGATTTCAGGGTTCTTCCTGTATAGTCTCGCTGCTCTTAAATCCTTGTGTCTAAACTTCAAGGTCTTTGTCTCACAAACATCATTTTCACAGGGATAAAAGGAGGCACCTTAAATTCAGGGTCCTTTGACATATTTGAATTTTGAAATACTATGATTCTCTCTCTCTCTCTCTGTGTCTCTCTCTCTCTCTGCAGTATCCATATTTACAGGCTTGCTGTGTGCATCTTGGGTTTTTACAATCAAATACAACCCATTAATTATTCACCCCTCCCTAGGCTATATTGCAGCCTTCTTAGTCCTCTTTATCTCTCCCCCTCTGTCCCTTTCATGGAATTCACCTCAGCAGACAGTGGGAGAATGCAAACCTCTGTTTGTAACAAAGCTTTGCATAAACCAAGCTAACTTTGTGTAAGGCAGTACTTTAAGAGAAGTGTGAGACCTGCTAATTGTTCCTTTCATCTGTCTTGTTAATTCTTGGATCGAAGGAGATGAGGCAGAGCACGAATGGGACATTGATTGCAAACCACAGCTATGAGTTGGACAGGTTAGCAGCCCCACAGCACTGCCATCTGTGCTTGAAGATCAAGGCAAAACATTTTTGTGAAAACTGTCTTGGTCTCTGTTTCATGTCCCTCTTTGACATTACAACAAAACTCTCTCCGACTGTGTTCAAAGATGCTAAAATACTGTTTCAGCACACCACTATGCAAGTTGCCAGGCCTTGTGTGTGCCTCTGCAGTCATCTTCCATAGCTGAATTAAAAAATTTTGTTCGAGTAATTGTGCTTAAGAATTAATGCAGGTTTTGAGAGCCAGTCTACTGCAAGCATTCATCATGTTCTGACAGCTTCCCCTGAAGATTAAGCATTCACCCTCAACGCCAGAGGAAAATAGGGAGGAGCCCAGATGAGAAACAGGGTCATTAACTTGAGGCTCCTCAGCGGAAATAGGTGTCTGATTGAGCAATAGGGATTTTCAGAGAAGAAAGCTTTGAAAAAGACTTTGATCCATAAAGGGATCATGTAAAAGATTTGTGTGAATATCTTTGTAAAATATGGGACAGCTAGATACTGGGTGATGCTGTGGTGAAGATTAGTACTGGAGCATAATTCCTCCTAGTGATACACTGATCTTTTGGTTCTGGAAGAAAAAAACAAAAGCTGATCACTAAGCCCATCAGGTGCTGTCTGTGTGGTAATCTAAGGTGCATTTGGAATAAATTCATTGCACAGCAGTTTATTAGTCTAGTTTTGCACTGAAGTCAATTTATTTAGGAGATTAGCCGCTTAAGAGTGAAATGATGAGACTTGAAACAAGTACTTTCATTTTTCGACTTTGGAGGAGATGAGTATTCAAATTTATACAAGATTTCAGAATCACTATCCCCGACTTTTCTATCAAACATTTATCTTGGTCCTTCTGTTTCTAAACTGTGTGGGCCTGCCTGAAACTTTTTAATCTGAGTACCTTGTCGGGCACCAATGAAAGTGTTCCTGCAGATATAATGATCTGAAGGAGACATTTTGCAGTCCTTTTTTAACAAGTATGTACCCCAAGTGAAAAAAATGTATCTGTAAACAATGGTGTAATTATCAGGCAGTACTAAGAAAATCAGTTTTGCATTTTTCCAATTTTCTCATCTTGTAGAATAAAGTTATTACTGCTAACTCTCACTCTTGGTGTGTGAAGGGTGTGGACAAAAGAAGACTGGGGCCTATTGACTAAACCAGTTTCCAGGACATGATCCCTCACTTATCTTCCCACTTGGAAGCACAGCCAGTTGTGTTCAATGGAGCCTAGCCAGAAGCACCACCTCCAGGAATTGAACCAGGGTCTCAACAGTGCGCAGTCCTGACTTAACTAATTCAACTCAATTTCTTTATATAGTGCCAATTCATAACAGAAGTTATCTCATTGCTCTTTTCCTATAGAGCAGGTCTAGACCGTACTCTTTATAATATTAAACTAACTAACGGGTAACTGTACCTTCAGCCTGATATGGTTCACATAAAACTATCAGCACCTACTGTGTACCTTCATGGTGGATCAAAATATATACATCTGGGCCCATTATATGCTTGTTATGGTAAATCGGTGAAACATTTTCAGTATGAAAATGTACTTCTCCTGTATTTCTGAGTGTGTGGGTTAGCTGAGCATGAAAGCTCTTTTTTAGCTACGCGCTGCTGCATACTCTCACAGTTGCACACAGTCACAGCTGGACGCTGCACAGTACACTCACAGTTTTAGCTGTTTGTCACTGAGCAGCCCCTCTGGAGCCTTTGACTTACTTCTCTTACTACGTCTGAAAGTAAAACCTTGAAAAACAACTTAACACAGAAGTTTGCAAACAACTTATTTGCCAAGCTGCAACACACCTAAAAGTATTGTTGTGAAATATTCAATAATCTGTATTTAAAATATCAACATTTCTACATATACAAGCCCTTTGGTGCCTAAATGTTAAACAGCCATTACAGTGACTATTAGTGTTATAGTCAAGTGTTTCCTAGTATGCAGTGAGTAGGAAGTGCAGTGGACAGATTGACAGTCCTCTATAAACAAATACTGTACATTCAGACTGAAATTCAAACCTACAGGCAGTTTTGAGTTTTCAGTTCCCCTAACCTGCATATCTTTGCAAACTTGACACACAAATATAGTATAATCAACAACACCACTAGTCCATAGTATGTGGAAATTAAAGATATCCTGTGGCGTTTTGACCACTAGTAGTGGTACGGAGCAATGTGACCATGAGCCGGTCCCTGTTTTGTTTGTATCTTGTGCTCTAGTAGTGCATGAGGACACATATACACTACTGCTCAAAAGTTTGGAGTTGCCTGCCACAAAAGCTTGATGCAATATATATTTTTGAATGGTCTTTCATGCTTTTAGGTTGTAGAAAGTCCTCTTTACAAATAGATGTTATTTTGATTATATGAAGGGTTTACAAAAAAAAATAAAGTTTTGTATATGGAGAACAAAATGCCGTTCAATGGTTCAACCAGACTGACAATTGAAAGGGCAGAAAGAGACAAAGATACCTCTGAGCAACAGTTAAATAAGAATATAAGAAATCAGCAGTCATTGGTAAAAGCAATTGGAAGCTTAGCATTAAATCCTGTTTCAGTGTCAAGTGCACAATAACGCCTCTAACAAGCTGGAATAGCAGCTGAACATACTATGGACTGACAAATCATATGTGCACAACCAGGTGATGCGCATTACTGACGACTATCAAAATATGGGTGCTTATATACAGAATGCATATATGTAATACAGATGAGACATGAGTTCACTTTTTTAAATAAATATAACCTATTTGTGAACGCCGCAAACCACTGACTCAGTGTATAAATTACTGTGGCTACACTCTGGCTTTGTTTTTTAGTATACTGTACTGTATATGCACTGCATGTCTTGTTGCTAATAAAGGTCCTGTCAAGCTCTGTCTCATGTTTGCCAGGGGGCTGCTTTGCTGTGTCACTGCATAATTGTACAGGTCTCCCTTGTCAGCTCTCCAAAGCTCCCTGGGCTTGACATGAGGCATCACAGCAAGAGAACAAGGGTCACAACCAGTAGACATATCATTAATCACAGAATCTGGGGGTTTTAGCCTTGGATTATCCGTCCCTAGGGGGGCTGAGTCAGTTATGGAGTCCCCCGTAGGTGCCGCAGCTAGAGGAAAATGTCAGTCTGGTGGTGCCTGATAGACTCTGCCCTGGTTGAGGCAATCTGCAGAGAGGATGAAAGGGCTGGAACATTGATTTCAGTTCAAGAAGCAGGTGGGAGGAAAAGGAAATAGGAGTGAGTTGGAAAAGCCTTCAAACTAGCAGTCTATCCCCAGTTGAGGGAAATGTAGTCAGATAAAGTGTGGCAATGCCCATGTGGGTGAAGTCAAGATGATTCAGGTCACTTTCTCATCTCTTATGATTACTTCTACCCCTATGTTCATTCAGTCACTTTATATTTTGAAATCATTGGAAGCAGCAGTCAAATACATAATAGTCACAGTAAAACCCTCTTTAGTGTTGAACTATTTCTGTAGAATTGATTTTTTAGTCACACTGAAAATACTTCAGTACTATAGCATACTGTACAGTAAATGTTCAATGATGTAAGCTCACTCTGAGGATGTGCGCCTTCATTTTCATATGGGAGTGACAGCATAATTCTAAGTGAAACAAAAACAGGTGCCATGTTAAGGATTATACACATACACACTTTCATGAACACCCTGTTCTTTTCTTAATGCACTCTTCTCAAGGTACTAGTTTTCTACCCAAATGTTGTCAAGATCACCTTGGTACTTTACCACTGCAAGCTTCAAATGGAAATAATGTGCCATACACAAAGGACATACATACATATTTAATTCATATTTAAACGCTTCTATTATCTGATTGCATTTTTCTCTCTGTTGTATCACCCAGTACCCTGTCTGGGGCGTTCCAGGTGGATTCAATGAGTGTCTGGGATGAGGAGAACAAACAGGTGCCTAGTTTTCTGACCGCACCCCTTAAAGAGGGGGGGGGTCAACTACCCCCAAGGCTGTTGTCTTAACCTGTGTGATTAATGGTGCATTAACGAGATGGCAGGTCTTTGAGCACATCACGGCTCTCACATTGCCTCTGCATTATTAATGCCAGCACAAAGAGCCTGTTTAATGAGCCAGAACTCTCAGTGGATGTTGATTAGACATGAAATGGGTGTAAAGGCTCACCCTTCTGATAGTACCTACATTTCAGGGGATGAGATTTATTTTTAATGTGTAAATTTGTTTTTGTCATTTTTATCTTTATTAACCAAAGTTTAAGACACAGGAAACCCTGGGAGAGAGACAAGGGATGACATGTGATAAAGGTCCTCGGTCAGATTAGCCAACTAGGGTCCCATGATGATTTTTTTATCTAAATGTAAATATTATTTGTTGAGTTATGCAAATGAAAGGTACAACGCATTTTATATATAGGCTAATACTGTGAAATTACTGTAAAGATACATCAAGGAATAGTTCAACATTTTGAGAGATTTACTTTCTTGCCAAGAGTTAGATGAAAAGATTGATACCACTCTAATGTCTGTATAGTAAACATGAAACTACAGCCAGCAGCTGGTTAGCTTAGTTTAGCATAAAGACTGGAAACAGCTAGCTGTTTCCCCTTGCTTCCAGTCTTTATGCTAAGCTAGCATCTCCTGGCTCCTTGCTTCATATTTAACAAACAGACATGAAAGTGGTCTCGATCCTTTAACTCTCCGCAAGAAAGCAAATAAGCGTATTTCCCAAAATGTCAAACCTACTGCTTTAACACAAAAGTAAATAAAATGCAGTTATAACACTGTGTGTTTTGTTTTGTGTTAACATTTGGTCTGGTGTGTGAATTCTGTGGATTCCCCTCTCATTAAAGTGGCATTCAGTGTATTCTTTGACATTCATTATATTCCCTTTCTGTGGGGAAAGCAATATAATGAGAGAGAACAGGTCAAATTAAAATAACAATTTATAGCAATCCTGTTACCCATTTTTACCACTAGCTTGTTGACTGAATGTGAGTGAGTCTATTAGACCAAGGGAGAACTGAAATGATCAATGGGCATCAGCTATTATCAATGTTAATTTTTTATCATTTCTAGTTTTTAGTTTCTAGTTTTTGAAATGTACAAATCCACTAACTAGAGCAGTGAAAGGAAAAATACCAATATGTATTGTTTTGTCAGAGGACATCTTACACTACAACATAAAGCTAATAGAATACGTTATGTTTAAAAGTTTAAACTATTTTTTAATATAACATAAGCCTCAAACATACATATTTTTTTTCTTTCTTACATATTTTTACAGCAAATACTTAGCGGTACATGATGACATAGAAAATGAGTTTTCCATCAAATTAATTTCTGTTCTTTTTCCTACATATCAGTTGAAAAGAAAACTGACACCTTGGATATTCCTTACTAATTCAGTGATAACATAGAAAACAACATGGGCTCTTTTTAAAAAGACTGATCGGAAGTTAAGATCACTGTCCAGGGAAGTGTGGGCTAGATAAATATTAATGGTTTGTTACAAGCCTAATAGAGAATGCCTGTGTGTAGAGTTTGTATGTGCATGCTCCTGCATTACACACATAATTGTGCAATTTCTGAATCTGCAGCAATCCATTTTCCACTGATTAAAACAAGACTTTTTTCATCTGCTGTCACGGAGTCTTTATATGATGATACATCTGTGATCCTACACATGGCCTACAGCAAAGTGGTTGGTTTATCACAGTTTTCTGAAGGAACAGGACAATTGAAACAACTGGGTTATCTTTGCTTCTGTTAGGTTAGTAAAACATTATCACAGCAAGGCCAAATAATGTGTGCTGTCGCATTATCTCTGCTCGGCTGTGACAGCGAAGGCGTAGGAGGGAGAACCACAGGCATGATAATCACTGTCATTGACCAGAAGATCAATTTCAGAGGGCAGGATTCAGGTCTACACTTGCCTTTCACAAGGAAACTTTAAAAAAACTTGTTAATGAACATCACTGCATTGTGCTATTAATCCTCGTTTATTTGCATATAATTTACATACACAACCAGAACCTTTTTCCAGGTTTGAATTGTAATTTCTGAAATCCCAAAATCCCTAGACTCCTTGCAAATTATTCTCTCACTTCTTCAAATGATCTTGCTGGAGCATATTAGCATTTTTTTTTTTTTGTCATGCAACATAATTTAGCAGTATCTATGCAACGATACAACAGCTTTGAGTGCAGAACAATAACCAGTTTCTAGGGGGGAACGTTCCAGTACAATTCAACAAAGGAATTCATAAAGCAACAATTACTTTGACTGGCTGTTATTATCCTTTCAAACAGCAGCAATGTTGCGACAAAGGTTGCAATTAAGAAACGTTCTCCTTAAAGACTAGGCTACATTTCTGAACAGCTTTAATTACTGCAGAGAATAAACCTGTTCTATCTACGGTGTTCCCATTAAAGGTCTGTGCTGTTGTAACTGCTGTGAGGGCTAGAAAGGTTTCCACATTACAGTAATCACTTTAATTTCCTTACATCAGCATAATCAGAGCTCTCTTTAGTTTTAGTGCAACAAGGTTGAAGAAGCAATTCTTTGTCATTGACATGGTAATAATGTTAAGACCATATGGTAAAACTGCTTGATGAATACAGAATCAGATGTATCAAAAATTGTAATTCATAGACAAAAACCTACAGTACGTGTGTGTTCTCAATTCTGTAAAAATGTCACTCTCTGCATTGTTCTCTGGCACTTTATTAATGGTCTACTGATGATGCTGAAAGTCTGAGACAAGACGGGCACAATGACAAAAGAGAAAACACTCCAAGCATTGTTGTTCATTTCTTTGAAGTGAGGTTGCTTAGTAATTCTCAGCTCTTAATGGTTTCTTTTGTCCTTAAGCATATGGGCCGCAGTTCTTTTCTCCTCTTTTGTCACTTTCCACTGGACACTGGAATCTCACCATCAGTCTCAGTGACTGCAGCAGATGGATCAACCATCCTATGGCAGACACAAACAAACACAAACATTAAATGCTTGCCCAGTCAACCAGCACACCTGATAGAAATGCAGCTTTAGAAAACTGTGTGTGTGTGTGTGTGTGTATATATCTCAGTATGTGCATATGTTGTATCTCTCCCGCTCAGACGATTCAATGTGTAAATAGGCACAGAGTCCACGATCCACATTTTTCCTAGCCCGATGATATCTTGCATGAATTATGGGTGAGACTTCCAGTTATTCCTTTCACTGATGTGGCGTTTGCGAGAGTAAGCAATGTGCTACAGGTGACTTCCCTTTTCTTAGAGCTTTTTGGGAAATAAATGATGTGGCAACACAACCTGTCACACCTTAAACTGGATAATGGGATCATACCTCTGCCATCTACTACCGAGGAATGGGAGGACGACCTGAACAAGTGGCCTTGGATAGCTGTAACAAAGTTAGCTTAGTGTTAGCTTAAGTGTTACGGAGTTCAGGGACAAGTTGTGCTGTTCGCAGCTGCACCAACAGTCAAGCTAAACTAAATTTGTGCTTTAAATGAAAGAGATTATTCCTGTCAGCAATGGTACAGTTTCCATCATCTACCAAAAGAATATGAATCCAAAAGAACTGACTTGGCTCAATGTCTGCTTATAGATACACAAGGTTGTCTCCCACCTCTTTTAACAAAACGTGTCCAACTTGATTACTTTAGAAGTACTGATAAGCCTCAGAGCTTTTCAGATTGTTCATCATCGGTAGCTACGGGAATCAATACAGTAGCTAAAAATGCTACTGTACATCATCCAAGGCCACTTCTTCAGGTCATCCTCCCATCCCTTGGTAGTAGAAGGCAAAGATATGATCACATTATATTATATTATTTATGGTGTGACAGGTTGTGTTCTAACATAATTTTTTTCCCAAACAGCTCCAGCAAAAAAGAAGACAACTGTAGCATACTGCCAACTCACACAGACGCTGCTTCAGTGAAAGGAATAACCGGAAGTCGTGGCTATAATTCATGCATGGTATCATGGGGCTGTAATTAATATGGATACGATACATTGCTATTTAAAGCTGATTAGATACGATTTGACCCGGTCATGATTTGGATTGGAGTAAATAAATCAATTCCAATTCCAAATTGCAAATAGTGAATCTGAAATGCCCCTATAAAATGATGTCTTTTACCACAGAAACAATAGTAAGCAGAGGCAGTAAATAACTTTTTAGCCAGTCCCTAAGAAGGATGAATTTTTAAATTACTGCTCACTGGGTGTTGTTTACCTCAGTTCCTGGGTCAGTATCATCCTTCTGAATTTTGGTATTGTCAAAGCCAAATTGCAGATAAATATTTTGAATGCTAATGAAATGTAAATATTTCTGGCAGTGTTTTACAAGGTGGTCCTGACATTTCTTTCAGTATGGGAACGTTGGTGAGAGAGAGTTTCTGAAGGATCAGTTTTTGATCAGTGTACCAGCATGACTGGGTTGAGGCTGGGTTAGAGGTTTACTATAACGTCATGCCTTTATGGTACAAAACAGAATTTTGGATAAAGGTTTCCATCAAATGGCATATATTACATTCCACCTTCAGGGTTCTCACATTGACTTAAACATACAGCAGTAAAATCCTTCATGTATGCGTGGAAATATGTGTGTACGTGGGTGTTTAAATATTTACCTGTCTCTGAAGCAACCTTGTCGGTTTTGGCGATATTTGCTTGGAATGCAGTCACTTGGTTATTTAATCAACACTGGTGGTGATTCTATAAAGACTACCAAGGCACAAGTGCTTGTATAACATCAAGGACTAAGTTATCCATAAGTGAATACAGTAAAAGTGGTGAATAAAAATCGGTAAAGCAATACTAACGTGTATTGTAGCTATCCATACGGGAACTGCATCTTTCCCGTGCTTCTCTTTTCAAAAAATTACATGATTTCCACGCTTGGTTAATGCCCAAAGGGTTTGGAAATGTGATTTAAACCATGGAACAAACATCCAGCATCTGCTCCCCATCCACAGAGACCAGATTCTATCTGCCTTAGCATGTACTGGAAGAAACCACATGCACACAGGAATACTGCAGAGGACAGATGTTCTGCTAAAATGCTGCAGAAGCACCAGGAGCCTAGCATGTCGTGCTATAACATGGATAACATTATTGACATGGATTTCTGGTTATTAGCATATTGACATTTGACAGTAGAAGTGAGATGAACAGGGAGCTCACTGTGACATTTGCCTGTGGACCTGTTGTAACCCCTTTAGCTTTTCTCATCTCTGAGAGTGCTGCTGGAGTGAGGGTCAGGTCACTTCTTCCTTATCTGTCACAGAGACAGAGGAATGAGGATGGAAATCAGCAAACGAGAAAAGTATTCTCTGGGGTTTTGCAATATGTTGTCATGGATCTACTGTGCTGTTTGGCTAGCCGACGTCGTTCCCATCTTGTGACTTATGTTAGAGGCGCAGAAAAATGTTGCTTTCTATGCACATAAACTGTCTCAACAACAACAAAACACATGATTTGATCAAATTACTCTTTCAAGAACTCCTCTGCTGTCAACAAAGTGAACACAGAATGTAATTTTTTTAGCTTTACCAAGTTTCAGTGAGGCTAGAAGCTTTGACCCAGAAAATGAAATATCCACACCCCAGTGAAAGCACTGTCGCTGTCTTTGGGGGACATCACAGTTTCCAACAGGGGTGTCAAATCATGTGATCTGGAAGGCCAAGAGTGTGCTGTTTTCATTTTAACCATCACTACACCAGAGGCTGTATTCACAAAGCTTTCAAGTGATATATTAGTTGTGCCAGTGGTGAAATTCTAAAACAAAAGCAGAGAAGAAAATGACTGCAGGACCAACAGAAAAGTTCTTCAAACCCTCAGAGTAACAAGGACCTATAAAAGTCCTACAGATTAGATTGTGCATAGGGGATATTTGTGGTTGATCTTCACCTGATTAGGGCCGAGTTTGTATTTCTCACTCAATAAATCAATGCTATTACACCATTAGCACTGTTCCACAGCTTCCATTAATTTCATTACCATAGGTTGTGTGCACCTTCTGAGCCAACGAAGCAGCATTAATGGGTATAACGGACGTCTCTCATGTTGTTGGAAACACTGATGAAACACACGTCTGCGTCATCAGTCGATGAACAACAATGAACATATTTATGTAGGCTTGCCTCTATACTGTAAGTGAAGCATTATACAAAAAGGCAAAGTTTAGAATTAGATTAAAAAAACAGAGTTATGCTTCAGTGCGTGTGCAGAAACATTCTTGATCAACCAATTACAGCATTTAAAAGAAAACATCATAAAAACTTACTTAACTGCTTTTAGGTTGTATGCTTTGTTTATAGAATAGTTCTATAAGATATTTCAGAGTGGGACTTGATGTCATGGTGCATTATATGTTTGTGTCCTATTGGCCCTATTTACACTAGTCATTTCAAGAGTTTTGTATGGAGATACAATGCAGGCTTTTTAATGCACTTTCTTTTATACTTAGCCACTTATATGTGTCTCTGTAAGCCAGATCACAAATCTGATTGCAATCCATCACAATGGGTTTTTCAGGGCTACATGTCATTTCAGTCCAGATGGTCCTGAAGTCCTTGGTAACTGCCAAAAATTCCCGAAGAAGAGTAAGTCTTAAGCAGTTTACATCCATGTTTACGACAACAACAGTTAATTTAGTTTGCTATTAACTACCCATAAACAGAAACACACGGATGAAGAACACTTTTGGACCACAAGCGAGACAAAAGTCTTCTCGACTCTCATTCACGCCGCTCCCTCATCCACACAGATTATTCAGTGGTTGAGCTGATCAGCGATCAGATAAACGCTTCAACAGCTTGATGCACTTTCTTATGTGTTGTCGCCGGAGATGCTTTTTCCTGTCACTTTAATGAGACAGAGAGAAGCGAAGACTAATTTCAGTTTAATTTTAGAGTCACTGCTGTCATTGAGAGGAGTAAACATTACGTATGCATCTCGGAGAGACGGATGCGTATAGACCTTTTTGAAATCTGGCTACAATGCCACATCGAGAGGTGGTGTGACCAATCAGATTTTTCTCAATTGCCTCTTAAATGCACTTAGCTTTTTTGATGTCCGGTAGCTATCCAATCGGCCCAAAACACGAGGTTTAGTGTAAATGGGGTCTTTGATAAGAAATGTCTCTTGTATATTATTGTTCATTGTTACTTAGTCAAGTTAGTGCCTCCCCCACACACCTGGGGATGATTGCTTATTCTCTATAAAAGGAGGAGGATACTCTGGAACATGCTTCTCTGTGCTGCATGGAAGCAACATGAACAGGGGTTGTTTAGAGTCATTCTTGTGGCTGTTTTTTTAATACTTTTACAGATTTTGACTATAACGTTTAAGGTTTTTTTCCCCCCCATTTCAAACCCACAGTCACCTAATTAGCTTGCTTGGTGCTCTGGTCCACATGACACGTTGATGAGATTTTGGAGAAACCCGCTGTTTAGAGGCATATACAGAGAAACCATACTTCCAGCCTGCAAAATAAAATAGTAAACTCAGGTCATAGTGTGAGATTTTTGTGTTAGAGACAAACAAACCTCACTGAGATAAAAGTTCTTGTCTTTTCATTGCTCAGAGTCACTCAGAGAACTTTCCTAAATCACCTCTAAGCTGGAACTGCTTGCTATAAGTTTTTGTGCAAAAGAGTTCTGAGAGAGTTTTCTGAATGTTTGTGAATACAGCCCCAAATGATTTGACTAATTACTTCCTCCTCTCTCCTCCTCTCTCCTCATCTCGTCATCCTCTCAGTGAAATCACCAGGTATAATCTCTGCCCTTCATGGCACATGATTTGACATGCCTGGATTAGACTCTTTGTTATCCTGTTTCTAGTTGCGGGAATGTTCGTGTGCTCAAATACCAAACTGTTCAAAGTAGTGGAAGGAGGATCCCTTGGGAACTGCGTTGGAAAAGTCTGTAACGCCACTGCTTTGCATTTTGAACATCACGCTATGCATTCTCATGGCATGCCGTGTCTCAAAGTGTGCACTACTGAGGAGCTCTGTTGCTTTAATATTTGATATTTCCTATGGGGTCCACTGTGTGACGATCAAAGATGGAGACAACCTTGAAATGCCTCCCTCAATTTACACATGGAGGGTATCAGTGAGAGAAAGTAGGCTAAAATGGAGGGGGGCAGAAAAAGATTGCGCATTAAGGAGCAGAGACTGAAAGAGAGGAGGTGCAGCAAGTGGGGAAGAGAGTGAGTTGTGTCTTAAGTAGTGGGAGGAGGATATACAACCTCAGACCCCATACTGACAACTAATTAAAGCTGTTAGGCCTTTATTTATCACTTTTGAGTTCTATTATAAGAAGCGAGGCAGCATGTTGTGTTTTTGCTTTGGACCCAATTTAAGAGGCTTGTCTGTCGTCCTTCCTTATTAAAACAAAAACACACTTTCCAGACACGCTTTACATCCCTGCACCATTAACTCAAGGGTCCAATTTGGAGTTTCTTTTACCTTCTTAAATGAGGGTTAATTTGCACATCTTGACAGAATTTGAATAATGGCGTTTTCATCCTGCTTTACGCCATCATAGCACAGAACAGAGCTCAATGTCGCTGTAGCGTTTACTGGAAAAAAAAGTGCAAAACCTGCTGCTCTGCATACAGGAAGAAGATTGTAAAATCTATGAAAACAGTTCAGTTCAATCAGCTCAATTTCTAGTGATCAGTGATCTTAATGAAGTGAACAAGACATGCATTTAATTTCTCTCTGTGACCTTAACCTTGTGCTGCTGCTGCCTTTACATTAATCTATCATTCAGGTAAGACTTGTGCTGTGTTGGAAGTTTTACCATAAGGTTACTAGTAAGATTGCAGCAGCTGTTGTCATAGTTAAATACTGTAAAACACAGAAATACATGAATATCGGGTACCTAGTGAGAAGTTGGACTGACATTTTCCTTAAGAGCAGCTTCAGTCCTCCGAATGCTGCCATACCACTGCAGAACTGTGTGTAGTGAGATGTTAAACCTTCCTTCAAGAAAGAAAGCCTCCAGCTGGTGAAGGAAGTGGGATTCTGCTTTACACTCTGTGTGGTTGTGTTTGTGGAGTTCGTGGAAGCGGTTTGACTTCATCCTGGTGTTTGTGAAGGCACTGCAGAATTGGTTTTGCAGTGTGTACGATGACATTATCATCTTAGTTTATTGAAATATTATGAGGGAAGAGTGTATCCAACATTAATGCCACTTTGTGATGTAAAAATAAAAAAGCTTCATAATCCCTGGAAGTTGTGCTACAACGCTAAACAGTCAATCTGCCCAGACCATCTCAGATCCAGCACCATTTTTAACATTTGCCAACATTCTGTACAATGTAGGTTAAAATCGTTGTTTGGCTTTTTGTAATTTTAAACCCACTGCGATTAGTGTTTTCCCCACTGTTAAACGATCCAAATGTTGTACTTCATACAACATGTTATCCATCCATAGGCATTAAAGCACAGAAGCAGTTTCCGAATGCCTGCCATTCCGTTAATGCCAAATTTGTGTAGCTCATAATATGTCATTTCTTTTCTGTAACATAGAGGTGCTGTTTCAATTCTGTGTTATTTAGGCCACACTTTTATAGGCTTCATAAACTTGTTTCTTATTGTTATCCAGATCAGCCGAGGCTATTGATCAAGCCACAATATTAGTTTTGAAAATTTTGTCTGCTGTCACAATTTGATCTGTAATGATCTGTTCAAATCAAAAATTCTCAGTGTATAAGCACAGCAGGACTTGCCTTGTACTCCAGTAGGGGGTGTTCTTAAATGCACAGTTTGTCTGGTCTGTCCCAGTGTATGTCCTGTTGCCCTGTCAGTTCTATTCACTAATGCAAACAGGAGAAATATGCAAGCCATGCTGCACAGCAAATGAACGTAACAACTTTAAGTCTTCAGTTTAGAATTAGGCTACCTGGGTTGCGTTAATTCAAACAAAATTACATGTTTGAATTTGCTCAAACTGGATATTTTTACTTTACTACTTTTTTAAGTAGTTTGGTATATCAACCAATCATTGCAAGTTTTTTTTTCATGTTGCTTTCATAATTTGTATTAAAGTAGTGACTACCAGACTTATTTTTTAAAACTGACACATACACACTTGTGTTTGATATTCATCTTAATTTGACTCAGCTGTCCTTGAAGTTCTGATTTATTTACTTCAAAGATTTTTTATCTGGTGTTTCAATTATTTTGCCCTCCCCTTTCTATTAAAGTGCAAATGCAGTTCACTGAAATGGTGTGTTCCCAAAACACTATTAATGCAATTTAGAAATTATATCATTGATGATTCAGAATTTTCAGAGACTGTAAATCTGTAATAGTTCTTCTTCAGTGTGAAATATGCTGTACTATATGGCATTGAGAGCAAGTGATAAATGGTGGATATCCTGATCTGAAACCCCTACTACCTAACTATTATTGTATTAGATTGGAGCTGTGTTTGAAAAGACATACATTTGTGATTATACAATGTTATAAAAAATTCAGAAAGGTTAGATGGGCTAATCTATGCAGTCAGTATTGACTTCACGTTCGCTGACACTAACTAAATGTTGAAATGAGTGATAGCTACAGTATTTCAGAAACTTCTTTTTGCTTGCTTCACAGTTACACAGTGAATAAATGAATGCATCAGCCTAGCTATAAATGGGGCAAACAGATAACAGGAGAATAAGAGACAGAAAGAATGCGAGGGGGGACAGATCAGCTTTTTCTGTCTCTTGACCAGCACGGCAAATAGCTATGTCTCTGTGGCACCTCTGAAAAGCCAGACTCAATCCATTAAACTGGCAGTTGGGTGAACTCTGTTCAGCCCTCAGAGCTTTAAAGCAAAAGATATATCCTGATGCTCCCTCGAGGCTCTGGTCCCACTCCTGAAGTGAAATGTGCTGCTTATCCAACAAGACTTTAAGCTGAAGTTGAAGATGCTGGATATCCCAAATACAAATAATACAGGACCCTCAATTAGTAAATGCAGGGGATAACCAGATTAATTTAATTAGAATGTGAAACACTGAAGACTTAACAAAGCGCCACTCCACAGAGAATCTCTGTTATTACACAATAACTGCACAAAAAAATCCCCCTGGACAGGCATAATCACTTTGTTGGTATCAGATCTCGTTAATTTGTAACACAGACTGGTGCAAAGAGCGCAAGAACAAGAGAAAGCAACACACTGTTTTTGAAGTTTTTTAAATGCAACATCAAGAGTCTGCCTAAAACTAAACATGACATGATACCCTGAAGAGCGCTTGTGGTTGAGGGTTTAACTGCCCTGCCACTTTTAATCACTGTAGACGGCCGCGTGCCCTGTCACCGCTCCCAGCGTGACAAGTGTCACTGTGCTATGCTGATATGTTTTCCAAAAAACCACAGCCTGACCCCCTACAGGAATATACTGAACCTCTGTCATTTCTGCAGGATCTTTATTGTAAAGGTCAATAGAGACGCACTTAATATCAACCCATAGGTACCTCTTAGACATGTGGTGTGGTATGCTGTAGCTCTTTATCCAAATAAAGGTTCTCCAACTACAGTATCTCTTGCTTTTGTTAGGATGCTGTATTCACTCTTGATCATTCAATTTCATACAAAGCTTTTGGGATTTAGAGAGCAGGCATTTCCACTCTCTGCCTCCTCCTCATGACCCTTGGTTCTCTTTCTTGGCACTTACTCAGAAAAGAGAGCAGAGTCCCTTGGCAACAAGCCTCATTACATAACCCCTGGCAGAAACTGAAATATGCAGCAAATCTACAATGAGAAAGATAGTCTTTGATATGCCAGGCATAACGTATAATATTTAGAAATTACAACATTCAGTGAGATATGGTTTAAACTGCTAGAGATGCGACATAGTATCATTTATGTTGTATCCTATGTATTTTGATATTGTTTTTTCTGCTTTTTGTCTCGCTTGGATGTTTCATTTAACACTTAACATCAACCTGAAAATGAAAATTAGCCTTTTGGCTAAATTTGGGACATTTACATCACATTGACGTTAACCTTCAAATGGGTGAGAGTGGCGAAATAATGAAGAAAATTAAGTCACTGTTATTTTACATTATCATTAGAGTCTAAATAACACAAATTCATGATTTGCTTATATGTGAATATAAATAAATTAATGAATGAAATTGAAATGTATATAATTATACAAACAATTTGGGATGAAATAATAGAAAAAAACAAACAAATAACCATTAACATTTACTCCCAACAAAACAGTACAGTAGAAAACAATGCAGCTTAGCAGAAAATAACACATTTCACACTATCCGTATTACACTGATGCCAACATGCCATTCTGTCCATTAAATAAAATATGACTTTCAGTTTTCATTGTACAGTTTGTATACCCCAGGCTCTGCTGCCCCTTTATATATAGATAGTATAGATTTGGGGGGGAAAAAGACTGGTCTCAAACCTTTATTTAAACATTCATGCAGTTAAATACTATTATAACTAAACAGTTTGTGAGCTAACTCAACATCTCATTGGTAGTAGAAGGTGAGGAAAGCAGTTCTGAGCATTTTGTCCAGTGATGCCAAGCCTCACTTTGCATTTACACATGATAGCGGTTCAGTGAAGCACATCCTACATCAACCTTTCTCTGAATTGCATACAGATACGGATTTCTCTTCCAATTAACAATTTTCAATTGTTTTTACTAATCGTGTCCTTCCTACCTATATACCTACAGCTATATATCCAGCTTTGTGTGCTCCATCCTCTGCCTCATTATTAGAGTCATTAGTGGCGCTAGTGATGATGCTGCTGCAACAATGTCTTTACTTTGGCCCACCGCATAAAGTTCATCCTCCTTATCTCCCTCTCTCTTCCCTCATCTGAATCTGATCAGCCACTGGGAGACAAAGCAATGCTAAATCGATGGAATACTCTTTTAAGTAACATTGTTGATATGGTGATTTCATGACTGATACGCTTGGTCCAGATACAGCATACAGTCTGAGCTTTAGGTTATGATTTGAACAATTAGCACCCTTTTTCATTTGAGAGTAAGATGAAAATATCGCCCCCTTGTTTGTTAATTAGCACAGTTGCCTCAGAGGACCAGGGCTATTAAATCAAGTTAATTATCAGCCAGTGCCCCATGAAGGAGAAGAATGACAAAAGAACGAGGAGGCATGGCCAGTAACCTTGGAAAGGGATGAAGCTACAGCCAAGTGTGGATCAACAGGCGGGTAAACTGTTATGGTAGAACCATGAGACCATGAAATGGTAGACACACCCACAGACAATGTTGTTGTTTTTTCTCTAGCGTCATGCATGTAAGTTAGCATTGAACTCATCATCCTACCTGACAATGGAAAGCACTATTGTAGCTCAGAGCCTTATCATAAGAGTTTTTACCACTACTGTTGACGATCATATTCATAATAGTAATGTGACAAGCACAAGAGAGTGAAACAAGAAACAGATGGATCATGACCTTTAAATTGAGTTTAAGCTTTTTACACGAAAACATCCTGAGATATTCTGAACCCTTCAATTCCATTATAATTGTGTTATTGTGTAACAGTGTTGGCGAGTTATGTGTTTGGTCCTCCTGCGGCTCACTCTGCTGCTGTTATCTTTCAAAGAACAGTAAGTGTTATTACCCTTGCAGACGAGACAAAAAAAATAATGACCCATACTGGGAAAGACCTTGATAATAACAAACAAGTGAAGGAAAAGGAGAGGAAGGGGAACGGTGCCATCCTTTCCTCTCTTCAGCCAGGAACTCACAGAGGAAGTGTCAGTCTGTCAGAGGCTGGATATAATCTTCTACATTGAGACGCATGGAGCGATCATGGTGCCCTGTCACTGGTAGTCCTTGTCGTTGATTAAGGCTTTTCATCCTCCATTGGGCTTAGCTGTGGGCCGCCCGCACTTTGTCTTGTGACATGCGTAATTTCCTCCTCACAGTCTCCCCATCTTGATAGTGAGCTAATAGAAACTCTCTCCAGATCCGCTTCTAATGAAGACAGATCCTCAAATGGCCAAACAGTCTCATTTATATCACCAGCCTATCAACTTGTTTTAAGTAGATTAGGCATGTTCTGTGCGACAAGCAAAAAGGGGGTGGGTGCAAGTGTATAAAAATAATTTCACAAATGGATTTTACAGAGAATTATTTTTGTTTAAGCCATATCATAGCCCCACTGGAAGTTTGCTTTATCTCTAGACAATGAGGAGTTGAGATGACTGTCAGGTGAGATTGAAAATATGATCAGATTGTTGTAGATATTCACCGAGGGTTGTCTGAAGGAGCAAATTGGTTTAGGGTGGCTGGATAGTTTAGTGAATGGTAGGGCTGCAGTGATTATTTTCATTATCGATTATTTTGTTGTTTTCTTGCTTCTATCTATAAAATGTCAGAAGAAATGTCACATTCTGCCTCTCTGTCCCTCCCTCCAACCACACTTCCCCTTGCCATTCTCTACCTGTCCACCAGATGCCATCAGACTTTTCTACCTGTCCCAGTCTCCTGACTCCCACATCCACCTGCTGACCTGTTTCCACTTTACCCCATCAGCCCTGCAGTATATAACCGGCCCATTTCCTCTCATTC
The DNA here is from genome assembly GCF_020085105.1 of Siniperca chuatsi. Classification (NCBI taxonomy): domain Eukaryota; kingdom Metazoa; phylum Chordata; class Actinopteri; order Centrarchiformes; family Sinipercidae; genus Siniperca; species Siniperca chuatsi. Next base: position 23,320,679 of record NC_058051.1, on the reverse strand, counting down.
CCTGCCAGATTGTCAATATTGCTTATGCCTTTGCTTTGGAGCCATCTGAACCTGAACCCTAACCCAAACCTCTACCTGATCTGTTCCTGCTTTTTTTGTTGCGTGTTCCTGTGTTTTGACATGTTGGCTGCTTCTTACCTGCTTACCTGTCATGTCCCTCTTGGATTTGTTTGTTCGGACTGCCATCCTGTTGCCAACCTGTGAGCCTGTTCCTGACCATCGCCTTGAGTAAATTCCTCTTTATCCTGTCTGCTTGCCTGGAGTATATTTTACTGCGTTTGTGTCCTCCTCCCTTTGTTGCTGGAATTCACCGGCTGTGTCAAATAAAGCACCAAATTGTCATAATTTGTAAGCTGGAATCAGCAATAGTTGCTTTTGCATTTTTGCTTGGACAATGACTCAAAAGATTAATCCATTATCAAAATGGTTGCTGATTCATTTTCTGTTAATCAACTAACCGACAAATCGTTTCAGCTGTAGTGAATGTACATAAAGGTAATCCTATGAAATAAGGAGGCTACTTACATTCAGATGTGGACTGTAATCATACATCATTCCAAATCAAACTAATTGCAAATCTGAGCTTTTCAGTGCTTTCATTTGCTTTCATTTTGACCACTCTGAGGCGTGGTGTGCTGCAAAATTATAAATCCTTTTCTGTAGACTGATGACAAAAAGCAGGATGGGAAAATACTGAAATTAAACATCTATTAGCAGTTCATAGGGACTATACAGTGTAGGTGGTTGTAACAATACATTAGACAAAATATACAGAGAAAATCCTACACAGGTTACCTCTAAGCTTTCCATGTCGTCCTTTGAGGTTGTATGTTTTCATTACTGCAGCAGCTGACCTCAACCAGACTGACATCAGCCTCTAATGATTCTGTGCATCCCACTCAATCAGCTCGAGGGAACAGATAACTCTCTCTCGCAGAGTGTCTGGTTTATGGGGTTTATTAACCAATATTAGCATTAATAATTCAGCTCAGCCCTTTAATAGGTAAATATTTGGGTATAACAACTGCAGTATGTCTTCACTGGTAATTTCTTGCAATGGTATTATGTTCACAAATGCCTCATGCAGACCAGTAATGTGCTGTTGTATAAGAAACTGGAGCACATGATGTTAATATTGCTAGTGACTATTTGTTTCCCAAAGATTAAAGTGATCGGGGCTAGAAGACATTCAGTAATGCTTGATTAGTGAATAGTTTTACACATTTTAGAAGGTTTTCATTAGGGCTGCAACTAACATTTATTTATATTATCATTCAATCGGCCGATTATTTTTTTGGTCATCTATTAATTGTTTAGTCTATGAATTGTCAAACAAATAGTGAAATAAGTGCTCATCACGATTTTGTCATCTCTCAAAGTGATGTCTTCAAATTGCTTGTTTTGCCCAACCAACCCCAAAACCCAAATATATTCAATCAAACAATGATATAAAAACAGCGAATAGCCGCAAATCCTCAAATTTGAGAGACAGAAAAACACATTGTTGCTAAAAAAAAAAAAAAAAGACTGAACGATTAACCGATCAAAATAGCTCATACATTTTCTCCTGATTGACTAATGTATTCATCGACTAATCATTTCAGGTCTAGTTTTTATTTTTTATGGCTTCAGCAATTGCAAAATAATCAAAATGTCTAAAATGAATATTGAATACTTAATAAAACACTATCTGCCCTCAGAAATGCTTTAATCCTCCCTGGATGGCTGTCAAAGTGAGCTGAACTGTGTGCAGTGGGATATTGGACTATTCTCATCTATTGTCATAAATGTTCAATGATCTGTGATTGGGGAGGATATGGAAAGTGCTCGACTTCATTCAGGCATTCATGAAGACACTCAGATGCAGTACCTGTAAATTCACGCCATTATCTTTGAATACTGGAAGATTGTGATGTAAACAATAGGCTGCATAATGGTCTCATTGTGTCACGATGAATCTCCCATATCATTACTTATAGTGATACACACCATTATATTTAACCACCAATAAGAGACAGAGTTCATTCTTTATTAGATTAAAAGCTGTAAGCAATAAGCATCTTAACACGTTCTGGTAACTTACTGTCTAATTTCACATAAAATATGATAATATTACAACATAATATTTAGATTTACTTTCAATTGCATGTACCCAGTGATGGAAGAAGTACTTAGAACTTTTGCTTAAGTAAAAGTATCAATACAACAATGTACTCCATTGCAAGTAAAGGTCTTGCATTCAAAATCCTACTTAAGGAAAAGTAAAGAAGTGTTATTAGGAACATGTATTTGAAATATTAAATGTAAAAGTACTCCTGCAGAAAAATGGCCTCTTTGACTAATATATTGTCTTATATTACATTAATAGATTTTTAATGCTGATGCATCAATGTGTACGTAGCATTTTGCTGTTGTAGCTGGTCGAGGTCAAACTGTTTAGTCTAGCAGTTTCCACCCTAAGGATTGGGCCCCAAAGGGTCACAAGATTAATGAGGGGTCATGAGATGATTAATGGGGTAGGAAAGAAATAAAAACAAAGTTCTGCTACACAAAGTTGCATGTATTTTTGGACATTTCTCTAGTCTTTGCTTATGTGAAATATTGGATGATTTTACCTCTTTGGGCCTCGAACAGTTATTTAAATGAAAAAATCTGAGAAGTTTAGAGGGGAAATGTCTCTTTGGTGGAACTGCTAACAACTATATGAAACATGACAAGAGGCATCAACCAGACACCATTTTTTGTAAGGGGCCACAAGCCAAAAAGGTTTAAACTTCAACAATGCATTGTATTTTATAAGCTTATCCAATGTTTTTTCATGTAAAAACTTAATCTGAAAAGTATCGTAGAAAAGGTTTCAGTCGTAGTCATCTGGACACTGTTTTCAGAATCAAGACGTTTCGAAACGTCTTAGATAGAACACTCCTGGACGAATGAGGGACTACACCGTCTTAATCTGAAAAGTAACTAGTAACTACAGCTGTCAAATAAATGTAGTGGAGTAAAAAGTACAATATTTCCCTCTGAAATGTAGTGGAGTAGAAATATAAGTCGCACAAAGTGGAAATACTCAAGTAAAGTGCAAGTACCCCAAAATATACTTTATTATTATTTAAAGTACATTACTTGAGTAAATCTACTTACTTTCCAAACTTACCAAACTACATCAGATATGGTTGTTGCCATAGAATTCATATATGGAGATTCATCCTCATTAAAACAACTTAATATTTATTAAATTCTATGTTGGGGCTCGCAAACTCTTATTTCTAGTTCCCCAAGTTGTCACACTGGATGATCCAAGTAGCTGGAAAGTTGTAATTTATTTTGTACCTTGTGGGCAAATACAGTGGTCTAAATTCCAATAAACATCTAAGCTATGCCATTACATGCAGCCCCACCACCCTGTTGGGGGAGATTATTCCAGAATTCAACCCTGTGGTCATTTATGTTGAGTGCAACTTTAGAGGAAGTGTGTTGTGTGTTGGATTTGGTGGATGCTAAACCCTGCAAACACATTAACATCAAAGAAACCTAAGCAATATGCATACATTAAACGTCAGCCACTGATCTTTAGCTATCACGCTGCTTCAATTTGTACAAGGTGGAACATTTCACAGGAAGTAATATTGAACTCCTTGGAAAAATCCATAAATTGTAAAATCGTGATATGATTTCCTGATTTAGCTTCAGCAACGGCTCCCCTCCTCCATATAATTGAAACAATGCTGCAGGATAGCAGAAGCCAATGGCACATAATGCATAACGGTGTGAATGTATGAGGTTTAATAGATCGTGAAAATGGCAATCTGATGACAGAGATTGAGCATTTCATTAGAAAGCCTGAATCGAGTCTATACGGGTGGTTGCTGTTGCACTCTAATACACTGTGATGAAAGACCGTCAGAGTACCCACACAGTACACCTGGAAGGATGGCCTTTTGTTCACACAGTAACCTTAATTTGAGGTTCTAAAAACTGGAAGAAGAGGTAGAATTAAAGGCACTTTTTTTAGCAGGTCTAAAACCCAGATAGCAATAAAACAGACTGGCCCAGTTATGATGTCCCCCTAAGCACTGAACCCACACAGACTTTATCTGACGTCACCTGTGACATCACCGTAAGTGTGTGAGTGCGGGAAGGTGTGATGGCTCCAAACTGTGTGAGGAGTATGGACTGTGGATGGTATAGTAGGAGGCTGAAATCTCGTACTATACGTAGTTTAACAAACTGAAGTGTTTGTTGTTTGCTCCCTGTTGATAAGTAAAACAATACAGGTGGGTCTCTCGACCAGCAACTTAATATACATAGTGCTGGTTGGCAACATGTATGTTTAAGGAAAATATAATCTTGCCAGCTCCTATTATGTTTTCTTTTTCTTTTTTACAATGCGCAATTCCACTGTCATTGCTGTTTTGTCATTGTGGGTTATTTCCTTAAGCAAAGTCTGTAGAGTTGCAGACTTACGGAAAGTGTGCATAAAAGGCTCAGAAAGTCCACACAGAGACCTCAAAGACTTTGCTGATTTCACGGTGGGACAGCCCTGAGCCCTCGGACAGCCAGAGCAGTGTCATTAGGGATACAGTAGGTGACTGGCAGTAGCAGCAAAGTGAAGATGGATGACTTGTGGACAGATAAAGAACATCAGGGTCTGGGAAATTCCACAATGAATATGAGGTCTAAGGGTAAGAGAGTCTGAAGCTGGAGAGGGGAGAGCGTGAAGGCATTTAAAACAGAAAGATTTCATGGCAAAATCAATTAATTTCAGTGTAATCACCATGATCAACAAATGTGCTCATGGGGAACACAAATCTTTTGCATCAAGTTCAAGTACAAATACGTTTTTTGGATTAACTTATTGTCCAATTGGCGACCAAGCTAATGAGTTTGCTAACTGACAGTTAGCAAGCTAGCCAACTGGGAGAGCTTTTTTTCCCTCCTCTTCAATGAATCTTTATTATTAATTAAAATCATGTACAAAATGCCAAGGCGGAATAAACAGCCCATTACAAAGAAAATAGAAAGAAGCTCGGAGAGATATGGTGACTAGTGCAGGCATGTTCCCGGTTTGCAAGTATGTTAGCTGTTAGCACAGCAGCTGTAGTACTCCCTATGTCACCAAGCCTTTAGCACCGCCTAATTCAGGACGCGCGGATGTACTTCACTGTGCCACTTTCTTGTGTGAGTCTGAGAGAGGAAACAAGGCAGGTGTAGTCATGAACTTAAAAAGATTCAGATGAACATGAAAAAAAAAATTATTCAAGCTTGTCCAGTTTTTTGCTGGTCTGACTGAACATAACATAACTTCAAACTACCTAAGTAGGATTTATAAAGGATTCAAACTGATTTGGACCCTACACAAAATCATATATACATGTATGTCCTATATAAAAAGACTGCAGCAGCTGAGGGTTAGAACGCTACCAAGTGATATTAATTATTTTTTAAAAAGAGGCCATATATTCTTATTCTTACAGCCTACAGTATGTTAGTGGTACAAGTAGAGCTAAATGTAGTAGAACATCCCAATATATCAAATGCACTCCATGCCATGTACTAATATTTCTCTATATGGATAAGACATCCAGAGAAGAACAGCCTAAGGCAGTCTAGCAGTGGCACTGTGTTGGCGTTTTCTTTGTGTGCGTGTGTGCCTCACATCGCCAAGTTATGAAGCAGCCGGGGTCTAGAATAGTGTTTGTATTGACAGAAAAGTCTACAGAGCCCATAATGCAGCCACATTGTAAACAAAGACAGTACACAGCGTGTAGGTCAGACGGGGAGTCCACGGTATCTTGAATCTTGAAACAAATATGGTTCAATAGCTCAGTGAAGATGCCGTCCACGTCTGTCTCTGTTCACACAGCAAGTCTGTAGGAAATACCACCAAGTCAATAATCAGAATCAGAATCAGAAATACTTTATTGATCCCCGAGGGGAAACTCTTTTGTTACAGCTGCTCACTATCACGTTAATGCACACTTGAGAATAGAAGGAATAGAAGTACTAAGCTAAGCAAAATATAATACACTATAATACAGCTAAGATAAATTAAGTACAAAGTGGATATAAATATAAAAGCTAAAATAAGTGTAAGTACCAAGTGGATTCAGAGGTTGATAAGTATGTACGCTATAATACAATGTAATAATATAAGTAATAGTGCAATAATGAGTACTGTCAAGTTAAGTGTAGCTTATTAAGATGATTATGAGACGGTGGATTGCACAGCAGTTATATAAGTATGAAGAAATATCAATAAATAGGGAATTTTAAACTGAAAACAGAGTGCATTGCATAGGAGTATTAAACAGAGAATACTGCACAATTATTTCAAGTAATGCAGTGATGTTAATGATCCAGTGTCCAGTTTAGTGACCTAGGGTCATATAGACTGACCCTTAGAGGGAGGAGTTAAAGAGTTTGATGGCTACAGGTAGGAATGACTTCCTGCAGCGCTCTGTGGTGCATTTAAAAATGACCAAAACACTCACTACTCTCGTTTTCGTAGAGAGTGTAGTTTAAAATACACTTACACAAAAGTTTACTCAAGTTTGAAGAAAAAGGAAAGCTTAAAGTTGAAAAAAGTAAGACGACGAGACGGAGCAATGGCAACAGGCAGCATGCACGTTGACGCACACGCACTAATGGATGCGCAGGATGGATTCACTAAAGCAAACTTTGGGTGGCAACTTTGCAAGTTGTCAAACATTGGAGTATTATCAGAACTATGTACATTATTTTTTCTTTACATTTAACGTAATTAACCCAAATTACTTTAGTTTCTACTGCAGTTTAGAAAAGAATATCCATGAGCTGAGACTTTTGGAAAACATTCATATGTAAAATGTTGTGAAAGAAACGTACGGCCATTTGGATTATGTTTTTTATCAACATAATAAGGAAACGTTTTTAATGAACGTATCTACAAAGTCGCAAAGTTTTCATACTGAGCCTCAACGTGTCTTCACTGTCAACATATTTCCTCAGTTTTTCCTATAATGTTAACGCATCTCAAAGTACTTGGTTAAAGGAAAGGTTCAACATTTTGGGAAATATGCTTATTCGCTTTTTTGCCGAGAGTTAGATTAGATTCTAGTCTTGGTTAAAGTTACTGTATGCAACATTCACTGCCACTAAATCGCACTAGAGCACCAGCATCTCAGACCAAAACAAATGGATACTATGGCCCACCAGACTTTACCACTTAGAACGTTATAAAACACACTTCATTCAAACTCGACAGAGACAAAATTTAACTCACCAATACCATCTTTGTTAGTCTTTCCACTGTTCCAACAATCACCAACATTGGTTTGGTCGAAATAAACCCTTAATTCACCGAAATATTCTGGCTCTACCCCTCAACTGGCAGCTGCGAAAAGTGCCGCCATTGCTGCAATGTAATCCTTGGGGGCAAATGTGCCCATCAAAGTAGCCTGTGTCCACTAAAAATCCAACATGACAACACTATAGAGATAAACCTTTTTGTTAAACAGTAAGATCTTTTTGGTTTAACCAGAAACAGCTGTTATATCATTCTTGCTCGCCACCAGACTTTGTTGAAAAAAACAATAATTTTACCTCATAGATTCATTCAAACGGGACAGAAACAAAATAGAACTGACCAAAACCATCTTTGTAAGTCTTTCCACTGTTCCAACAATCGCCAACTCTGGTTTGATCAAAATAAATCCTTAATTCACAGTATTAGATGAGAAAAGAAACAGCTCTCCTCAAAGCCAGTAGTTACACAGGGAGGAACTCACATGCCCTAGCATGCACTCGCGGGCGGATCGGAGAAGTTCCGATAACAAAACAGGGAGCGGAGGTGTGACGTCATTCTCTGCTCAGGATTGCTCCATTATTCCACTATATCTTTACATAGCAAATAGTTGTTTTCTGCTATATTAAAGTTCAGAATCTCATATACAGAACCTTTAAATACTTTAAAAGTCTACATGAGAAAGGATGTTTACTTTAACAATATTTAACCAAAACCACCAAATTTCCATAACCTCAATCAAAAAACAATATATCCTAACCTAAACTTAACTAAACCTAACCACATGTGAGATGCAAGACACGAACCACGCTCTCTGGTGTCCGCCTATCATCCACCAGACAGGGTTGAAATGATGGGCATTTTCGTTTCATCATCATTATACTTAGTACTTCTCACTACAAATTGTATATTTACATACATTTTAATTTATATATGCTATATTTACTCTTTCAATGTATATGTTTTTTTCTGTTTTCTGTAGATAGTGGTTGTTGCTTGGTCAGCCCACCAAATCTAGTTCTGTGTGTCTGTATGTTTGCAATATGAGTAACCGTTTTTAATTCCCCACTTACAAGTGTCAGACATGAAAGCTGGGAGTGGTAAACATGGTATCCCATATCACTGCCTCTGCATTAGTAATCAGGACTTGGTGTAAATACAGACATTTCATTGCCGGTGAGCTGAAGTGTGGTACTGAGGAAGGGCAAGGGCAATGACAAGGATTCTCTGAGTAATGGACTCTTACAGATCAGCACACCATTAAGTGGACCTGTGGTGCACGTAGTAGCCCTACAGGCCCATTATGAAGCAAAACACAACCAAGTGAGACAACTGAAGGCTTTAATGGCAGCTACAATTTAATGTTAAACACAACTCTGTGGATGATGCTATATATAAGTAAGTAAGTAAAATGTTATTTATATAGCACCTTTCAAAACCTAGGTTATAGAGTGCTTTACAACAGGAGAAAAAGTTAAAAGAAAAGAACACGCATAAAACAGAATAGGGTACATGACTCAAGCACAAAAACACTTAGAAAAGAGATGGGTCTTCAGCTGTGTAACATCTAAGGAAGTTTGCTGACCTGACTCCTAGGGGGAAGCTGTTCCACAGCCTGGGACCCAGGACAGCAAATGCACAGTCCCCTCGGGTTTTCAGTCGTCAACGAGGTACAACTAGCAAGCCTTGTTCAGAGGACCTGAGTGGCCTAGCAGAGGTATAAGGCATAGTAGGGCATATTTTTGCAATATTCCTCAGGTGAAAGTAACAGGACAGAATAACTGTCTTGACATGTTTATCAAATTTCAGCTGGTAGTCAAAAATGACACCTAGCTTTTTGAAGAAAACTTTTGTATTTGTAGCCAATGAACCAAGGTGTTTGAGGATGTTAGAAGAGACCTGATCTGGGGCGAAAACCAGAACTTCAGTTTTAATGTTATTTAGTTGAAGAAAATTATGAGACATCCAGTTACTAATCTTGGCCAGACACGTGTGCAGAGTAGTTACATTTAAGAGATCACTGGGCCTAACAGATAAGTAGAGTTGTGTGTCATCAGCGTAGCACTGAAAACACACAGCCAAATTGACGGATCAAGTACCCTAAGGAAAGCATATATATAATGAAAATAAAATGGGTCCTAGAATTGACCCCTGAGGCACCCCACAAGTCAGAGGAGCACAGGTAGACACCTTGCCATCAGCAGATACAAAAAAATTCTGGTTGGATAATTTTTTTTTTTTTTTGAAGCGGTTGAACTGCAGCCATTTTAAAAGATTCAGGGACATAGCCTGATGCGAGTGACTGGTTCATTATAGCAAGTAGAGACGGTCCAATTATGCTGATGGCATCTTTAAGGAGTCTGGGAGACAATGTCAAGGGGACACATGGAGGAACAAGTGTTGGAAACAGTATTAATCAAATCCCTGAGGGAGATGGGGGAAAATTTATCTATTAGGATGGGACAGGTGTAACAGGGCGGAGGAGGGGGATTTTGTTGATTTTGTCTACAAAGAAGGATAGAAAATGTTAAGAATCTACCACCAAAGGTGAGGACATGCTGGAGGCTGAGTTATTTAAGAGGCGGTCAAGAGATTTAAAAAGAAACCTAGGATTGTGTTTGCTTGTGGTGATGAGATTATTGAAATAAGCAGTTTGTGCATCCTTAATCTTTTGATTCAGCAAGATCATCAAGTCTTTCATTCGATTATAATGGACAAGCAGTCGTTTGGTTTTCCACCTATGCTCTGCTGTCTACATTCTCTTTTCACAGACCAGATGTGATAATTTAGCCACGGAGAAGAATTGGTCTTAGAAACTGATTTGGTCGTAAGGGGGGCAGCAGCTTCTAGAGCAGACGCACACATATCATTAAAGTGGTTCACCATGTCATCAATGTGTGAAAATAATGATCCTTGATCTAACACAGAAAAAGTGTTAGAAAATGTGGCCATAGACTGACTGTTAATGTGGCAACATTTTACGGTGTGCTTCTGGGCTAAAATGGTAGGATTTTAAAAAGTATCAAACAAAATACATTTATGATCAAAGATAAAATCATCCAATTTTGGAGAACTAAGTGTGATGCCCAAGGTGAACACTAGGTCAAGTGTATGGCCACAGTCATGAGTGGGACCCTTTACATATTGTAAAAAATTAAAAGACTCAGTTACACTAATAAAATCACTTGCTGGGGCATTTGTTGCATCATCAACATGGAAATTTAAATCACCACCCATAGTCACTTTATCATACTTGACAAATGCAGGAGCAATAAAATCAGAAAACGTTACAAGTTTAAAAGTTACTGTTCAGTTTTGGTGGACAGTAAATGACAATGCAACATACAGCAGATAAGAATCATGAGAGCCTCAAAGCTCATAATTTTTTTAACAGTAAGAAGAGAACATTTAAAGAGATTTTTAAAAACAACAGCTAGGCCACCACCACAGCCACTTATCCTAGGGGAGTTAAAATAGCTCAAATTTGGGGGGCGTAGCTCTAAAAGTTGACTACATTCTGCTTCCTTCAGCCAAGTTTCAGTAAAAAAAAAAAGACAAAATGACAAAATGAAATCGTTTAAGACGAATGTCTTATTAGACAGGGACCCAACATTTAACAGACCAAATTTTATACAGGGGACTTTAATGTCAGGAATGTTACGGAGTTAAAAATCTGGGCCTAGTCAGATTAAAATTGTTTTTTGCATGGTGGTCTGTTATTGATTATAACATGGATAATAGAGAGGCTCTCTGGATTGTCACAAGAATTATTTGGGCTGTAGGGGGAGCTGGTGGTACAGACTGGACGTGAAGAGGTCACTGGGGAGGAAGAGGAGAAATTAGTGACCGGTGTGTAGACCAGAGCAGTTGTGGAGTGACTAGCGGTCAGTCATTGGCATGAAGCTGTAGTAACTGCATGGAAAATGTTTGCTGAAAGTGCTTTTTATGCCATGGAAGCTGGGGTGGATACCATCTCTGCTAAAAAAAAGAGGATTGTTCCCAAAAAAGGTTAAAATTGTCGATATAAAACACATTGTGAGATGGGCAGGCTTATTACAGCCATGTGTGGAGAGAGAGCAGTCGGCTAAAACGTCCGATGTCCCTTCCCTGTATAGTTTTTGAGTTTGTTAAAAAGTTAGTGTTTTAGAACTTCAGACTGCTGCTTGGTGGTATCGTTAGTGCCAATATGGATGATAACATTGTGAACATGTGGGTGTTTGCTGAGAAGACACGGGATCTACTGCATGACGTCTACAATTTTTGCACCTGATAGGCAGTGGGTCACTGCAGATTTAAATTTAATATGTCTTACGGCGGAATCATCGACGATCAGGGACATAATGTGCAGTGGAGGCTTGCAGTAATGACGTGGACACAGCCTGGGGAGTGATGTGTCCTTCTGAAAGAGTGGATGGAGAAGGGTGGACAGAGTCAGACAGCAAGCAGAAAAACTTACTGGCATGGGTCCAACAAGTGGACCCGCTGCGGAGATGAGGCTTGCAGTTGGTAGCGTCTTGAAAGTAACTGCGGTCCTCCTAGAAAGTTAGCTCCCGTGCAATAGGATAGGAAAGTGAACAAAACAACTTAAAATCCACGTCCAATGACTAAAATACTTTATCCAATTAAAAGATATAGTTAAAAATGACCAAGATCTAAAAGGAGTCATAGAAATCTGGGTAGAAACTAGATAAAAAGTAAATTTAAGACAGAGCCTCTGGCAGGTAGACACAGACGCCAACGCATGTGCAACAGTCACAGTGACACAGAACCTGATGGTTGTGTGATTGTGGAGTGCAATATGATTGCAATGCTCAGTATTTACAAAGAGTGCAGGAGATGTTGAATAAAACATTATCCTGCATGTTTTTATTTTTTTAATTGATTACATGTCTTACAGTAATGAACTAATTGTTCCAGCCAGTCAACAGTGACCTGAGGTAACTTACATGCATTCTTTCAAAGTCAATACATTAATGCATTTTGCTGAGAAACAATGACATTGTCCTTCCTCTCATGCTTCGTTCATATTCGATTGTGGAGATTGTGGACTTAGGCAAAACAAGGAGAGCATGGGATTGCAATTAATCATGTCCAGTGTCTGCCAACAGTGATACCTATATTGGTCTTTGAACCAGTGTAGGTTATAGGATGAACGCTTTTTTCATCCATCTTTCTTTAAGGCACTGGCAGGCTAATGAGAAAATTGGATCTGATGTTGGATCTATAAGCATCACTGTCGAGAAGAACAGGAGCAAAATAAGATTACCGCCTTGGTTCACAATGTCTGTACAGGATTTGCTTTGCTTTTACAACATAAATACTGACCAAATTTAGAATATATTTATTTTAAACGGTGTCTGACTTTATGTTAAATTACAGTTTTCTAAATCTCTGCAGTAAACTCACCCATCCAATCCAACTGCACATATAATTGAATATTTCCATGTGGCCCTTTCTTTGTAGCCAGCCACTGTGGCACACAAATTGTAATCAAGGCCAAGAGTAGTGCACAGAGAGCTGGGTGGCTGTTGACTGCAGGATTTAGGAACTCGGCTGTGCCTTCCCACTGCTGCTGGCAAGAGATTTCTGCCAGGCTCTGGTGTGCAGAACAAGAACTAATCTGGAGTGGTCTGTTGCAGCTAAAAGGAACTGGCCCTGAAGTCATACATTATGGAAAAAGTGGGGATAATTTCTCTCATTTCTACAAATTTCTTCTGCTGTGGATCTATGTATGTAGAACATTTATGCTGAATACCAGCTCTCATTAAGAGTTGTGTTTTTCCTTGCCTGACACTACTCAATGGATCCCATTTGTTATCAGCTAATATTTTCATCGTTGTAAAGCAATTAACTCATATTATTATTATCATTTTTAAATAAACTGTGAAACAGTTTGTTAATCCAAAAAAAAATCTTTGTTTGCAAGTGCCCAACACACACTGTGATACACATTGAAGTAGCGATGTTGTTTGTTTGAACTTTATAGCTTTAAAGTTTGATTGCGCAAAGATTTTGTTTTTAAGGCACTTGGGGGGTTGTTCATGAGCTACATCTCTTTAGTCTGATGATATGCTCATACATATTCATGAGTGGTGGGCAGACCTTAACATTGACAAAGAAAGTGGGAAAATTCCTCAACTCACACATTGTGAATATCAATGAAAAATGCAGTGGGCCCCTCTGTGAAACACAAACCCTTGTATTTATTTTTTAGAACAATAAAAATGCAAGGAATGTATGAAACCAGAGTATTCCCATATATGACTATGCAATATATGACCAGAAGCAGCAGAACCCTTTAGATTTATAGGAAACTTGATCCAACCTATAGATATAAATGTAATGTACTGCAAAGCATTCGAAGTTACAAAAAACACCATAGTTTAGTCTGCCTTTTCTGATTAAAGTCCAAAACACCACTCTGGTAGGGGTATTCCTGTTATCAGCAAATTAAATCGTGAATACAATGTCCATAATGCAAACGACCTAAAAACCTCACACAAAAACAAATCTACATGACTCATGTTGCAGTGGCAACACATTAACCACTGAGTGCAGAAAAACAGACATAAATGGTGAGACTGAACTAGAGGAGTTTTAACAACCTCCAACTAAAACACAACAGAGCAGCCTCAAGGCTCTCGCCACATTCACCCAACAGGTAACCAAATGAAAAGTTTGTTTTCTTCATGCTTAATGCTGGCAGAGCATGAATACAAGCATGAAAAGGCACCTGATTTAGCAATGTTACCTACACCAAACAACAAAAAACAATTACAGAGACTGTCCTTCCAAGAAAAATGAAGGCATTAGTCGTTTCAGCAAATGCCCAAAAATGACATGTTTAACTTCAAATGACAAAGCCCTCTAGCGGACGTTGTTAGTATGCCTCTTGTCTGTCAGGAGCAAAGAAGGAGCGTAACGTTATTATGGAGCCTCAAAGTCCACTCTGGGAGGAGGTCGGGGTGGATGGATGGGACAACGAAACGTCTGACTTTAACACGGGAGACCGCTGTCTGTTTCCCATTCTCTACCGACAGTCAATGTGGGTTTCTCTTAAGCTTCCCTAACATTAACCAAGTGGTTATTATTGTAACCATGACGACAGAGGTCCCCTAACCTCAACAAAGTAGTAATTTCAACCCAAACCATGATTTTTACCTAAACTTTAAAGTTATTTTTGTGTTCCATAACAGTGATTTGTGACGGTTTTGGAAGGCACTGACAAAGGGTGTCGTACAAGTTTCCTATAAATGTATAGTCCCATAGATCAGATCAGAAAACGGGTTATAGGCCTATGTGTCAATCGAGAGGACATCTGTATTTTACTGTGCGTGTTTTAAGCCTCAAGGGAAGGAGATGGACGCATTAATTTTGTGATGCCAACAACCTATTGAACCTTAATGTCCACCCAAAGCTCCAGCTTTAACAGTAAAATATGTGTGGTGTTTTTGCTGGTTAATTAATGTAATGATAACATATGCTATCACAGACAATTACCGTGTCCCGTAACAAATCTTGTTAACCGGACCCAGTTTGTTTTGTATTCGCTGAAATGCATACAAATATCCTGTATTGTTGTCATTTGGAGCTAAATCACAATCTTCTCCTGTAAAATTATATTTTAATCCAACGCTAATCAACAAACGAAGAGCAGTATGCCATATTTAGAAACGTTCCTCAACTGTGATGAAACCATTCACGACTCTTCAGAACTGAGCCACTGAACCAGGAAATTAAGATGAAGACATTCATGTAAAGGGAAGCATTGAACAGTTGTTGTTGTCATCTGTAGCAGCTGATGGCAAAACCACCAGCACAATTAATATCTATTTAGTTAAAAATTCACAATTTTGAGTTTCCTGTAGCTTTATCTTACCAAGTGATTAACACATATTGGGGGACTGAATATAATCATCCTGCTTAATGAAGAAAATGTCTTGATAACTGAAACAAACACAAAGAGGAACTAGCTAACATTACAGTCATGTGTCAGAGAGATAAAGGTGCTTGTTGACTGTACTATTTAAATATTTATTACTAGTTCTTTATCTCACTTACACGACTCTGTAGGTTAGAACAAAACATTACACTGCCTGAATTATAACAGATATGGATCCATTATTATGCTCTTGACTCATTTGAATGAATTCTGCCTGTCAAGAGGAACAAATTATTTGAAATATGAGTTGAAGCCAGTTTTGCTGAGGACAGCATGTGTCATTATAACCTGTGCTTGGAACAAAGATTAATTCGACACCTTGTCAAATGCGTCTCTGTTATGAGGAACTCTCTTGCTGGGATGGAAAGATTATTTGCTTCATTGTTTGTGTTGTAAATCTTGTAAATTAACCAGAGTGCTAGTGGATGTCATCTCTAATTCGTGTCAACAGGCCTCTAATGAAGATGTTCAACCTGTAGGCGTGTTGCAGCTCTCGTGCACTGCCTCTGTGATAAGAGAGTTTACTTACAGCATGGTGGTTTAACACAAGAGCATCTGGACTTTTAAAACTTTATCCAAAAAAAAAACTTAAGGAACTTTCAGAGTCCAGAGCCTGCAATAAAACTATTTTACCAAAAGACACATACGGCAGAAATGACTAAGCCTTATAAAATGGAAAGCTTGTTAAAGGATCACAGAGAAGAAGAATCAGCAGTTTGGAAAATAGGATTGTGTTGAGAGTTTGAGGAATGGATCTGCAATTGTTTTGGAGATCATCAGACTGTGGTCAGCACAGCAAGGCCACACAGACGGCCCCCTGATGAACAGATGGACAGCCAGGAGGAGAAAGCAGAGGAGGTGATCCAGAATGTGGACACTCCATGCTCTAGAAGCAGTGATAAGAAACAGCAGAGGAATGGATATCTAAAACTCCTCATACACACAGAGAAAACGATTCTCCGCCTGTCTGTCTGTCTGTCTCTCTCCACTGCTGGATGCCTGTGAATATCAGCGCTGACGTATGCTTTCAGCTCGGTCTGAAAGGAAAGGGAAGAGAAGCCGACAGAGGAGAATAATTTATCCCGCCCTGTTCCTATAGTGTCACACTAACTCACAACAGCATGGAAAATGAATTACAAAAGATGGAGGAAATGACAGTAAACATATCCTGGATGATTTTCTGGGTATAAGGGGAAAATTATCAGGTCTGGAACAGATTACAGTACAAGGAAAGTCATTTGGATGTAAAGGTTAAAAGTAACAGGCTTTGTGCTGACAGTCAGTCTCTTACTCTGTTTATTGGAGCTTCTCCAAGCTTTGCATCTTAATGAGACTGGGTTTTTTTTGTTTCTGTGAGAAAGCTGTTAATGAGGAGAAATGCTGAATAATGTCTTGTGCCATTAGAAACTTACATAATACTGCAGGTATGCTCATATATATTTAGGTATCCCCTTCAAACAGTAGAGGTATGTTTTCAGGGGTTTTTTTATGACACAAGCAATTTTGGGGGGCTGTCATCAACAAAATTTGCAGTAATTGTTTCTCTCCCTGAACTGGGCCTCTGGGACTGCACTTCCTCCCAGGCTGCCTACAAATCCCACCTCTGATTGGCAGGCCCTACGGTGAACTATGGCCTGAACCCTAACCTCAATAACTGAAACCAAACACAGCCATTTACTTGGTGGATCTTGTTGTGGGTGGTGGGGGGTTCACTTCATGGCAAAAAAAGGTTCATCTCACATTCACATTGTGTCTTCCAGGAAATTTAGAGATGGTTCTTTTTCTTCCTCAAATGCAATGTTATAAGAGAATGTACTTAAAACACTGATATACTGTTTAAAAGCAGCACAGCCAAGTAGGCTGCAGGGCAGATGAAGCTTTACATAAATAGAGGAGGAAAATCCAGTAAAAGCAGGATAATGAAGTACAAATATGCTCTGATGAAGGCCACCAAGCCAAAACATGAAAATAAGAGAAGCCAAAAGAGTTTGTCTCCAGTTTTGGATCAGAGTGAGTGGACTGTAACTTATCATGATATTTGTATTAGCAGGTAAAACAGTGCTGTTTGACAAATATGATTTTAACACCATTCAGATTCACTGAAATACTTGTAAACCTGTCCATTTTAGTACCAATAAACTGATAATTATCATTATTGGTAGTACCATAAGAAATCTACAACCCACCTGACCTCATACCAGAATGAATTTGTCAACAGTGGCGCATATTAAGCTACCGTGAAGGTTGAGAGAAAACAATTTTTGTTTTGTAATCACAAATGCACACGTACTGTGACTGCTGATGGAGATCTACACTCCAGACAGTGTGATATTGCTCAAAGGGTTCAGACTGGGTGGAGAATTAGTAATGCAAAGATTCTGTGAATGTGTTCTCTTACCATGAGAATGAAAAACCAACGAAAAGGAAACGTGTTATTGCAGCGAAGGCTTCTGATGAGTATTTCAAACCATTTGTTTTAGGGCTTCAAAAGATCCATTCTCCTGATTTTCCATAAACAAAATGAAATGGTTCAAATTACATTTTTAGTGGCTCAGTGAAACATTTCTGTGTGAGTACAGCTGTTTCCAAGAAGTGTTTAGGGAGAATCTGATTGGTCTTTAAAGACCAACAATGCAAGTGTTTAGTCTTTCTATTATGGGTTGTTATCATTTGCTACTATTCGGGTTTTTGTTTTTTTGGCATCAAATGAAGTTTTGAATTTTAAGAGTATCACCTGAATTAATTTAATTTCACTAATTGAAATCCAATGAGGATCCAGAGGGTTATGGAGTGGAACTTAACAAACCTCCAGCAAAACACAGACTGCCATAAAAATAAAAAAAAATTTAATGAAAAGTGGAAATGGAGCCAGTCCATTGCGCCTCTCTGTCTGGCATGGTAAGTGCACAGAAATCTTAAAATATGATGCTGCAGATCACTCAAGGATGTCTGTGCCAACAGATTCTTTCTTTCTTTGTAAATCCAGAGGAAAACTGCACGGCCCCATCGCATCAAGCGAAACATTTCTCAAGAAATAACTGTATTCTTTGAATGCTTCTACATATTAAAACAAACTTCATGTATTCAACATCCTACAGGCAGCAGAAATATGAGCAGCAATTAATGCATTCTCTGACAGTGATGCATAATCAAGTGAGGCGTCACCAAACCATATGACCCACCAGGGCGTCATGTCTCACTTGAAAATGATTAAATGCAAAGACAGATTGCCACCTATTCATACAAACAACCCGGTAAAAGCGCACATTTTCAGTGCGTCTTAAGAATGGCACCTACATCGCCTATATCCACTGTCTTAATTGAATTACATTAGTTTAAAAGGACCGTCTGTCTTCATCTGTGCATTGATCAGACCTACAGACTCCTCGGATTTGCTTATGTGGATCTGAGGAACAACAGCAAGCCAAGTGGAGCGGAAAGGAGAGGGGGCTTGCAGAGGGGCTCCCATAGACACAAAGCTGATGAAGGGGTTCATTGTATAGTCAAGTCTCCCCCCATCAGCTCCACGAGAAACGCCAGCCTCATTCCTCCTAAAGCCTTTCAGTAAAGGTGATTCATCTGTTGAGTCTGATCAGAGGGGGGACCACAGCCCTGCGAAACAGGGCTAAAGCTTTTCAACAGACGCATACACACCAATATTCACAAGGAAAGGGTTTCTAAAGTCGGTATGTGCGACTGAGCTCAATCAAAAATGCCACGAGAAGACAAGGATAACCTTAATTGTTCGTACATAGCTTTTAAATCACACCAATATGCCTCCAAGTAGCATGACAGACAAACAGTCATATCTATGCAGAATACTCTCATAGACACACAGCTGCGTAACTCTGATGCATGCCTGTCATACCACTCCTAAACCCCGCTGCTCATAATGTGACACTGCAAAAGAAAGGAAACACTCTTACCTTTAAGCCCTCCCGATATAAGTGAGCCTAAAGTGGAGAAAATTAACTTCTGCGATCTCTGATGCCGTCCAGTTGGGTTTTTTTTTTTCTTCTTTTTCTTCCTGCGTCTGTGTTTGGCGGCGCCAGCTCCAGTCAGCACTCGCCTCCTGTTTAAACGCTGTGGCCAAACCCGCCACACGGATTGTTTGGTTGTTGTTTGTTTGTTTGTTTTCCAAGAAAAAAGAAGACAGAGGTGGGAAGTCAAAACGCCAGTATGAATTAGTAAGTGTTGTTAGTTGTGGGGAGAAATAAAGCGCCCTGTGCAGATGCGGTGTTACTCCCAGACTCGAGGTTTGAACAAATCTCCCGTTTCTCCGCTGCTCTGACGCTGTCCAGTAGCGAGTGGTGCTGAATGAGACTCCAGGGGTTGCAGAGATTTCCTACTTTTCGTCCTCTTCTTCTTCTCCTTCCTCTCCTGATTCTTCTGTCTGACTGATTGCACAAATCTTCCCTCCCACCGCGCAAGATTGGAAATGATCTCTCCTCTTTCTTTTCTTTTTTATTACTAAGCGCTACAAATTAGATCCTCACCAAAGGCAAGCTTTGTCTAGCACTGACACTGCTGGTAACGCATTCCTCCACAACAACAACAAACAAAAAAGAAAGGGGGGACAGGAACTAACTGCGTAAAATTGATGCATGAAAAATTACATCGATATCAGCTGCATTTTAAAAGCACATCAATAAATTAACCCCGAGGTCGAGGCTGGTGATTCTTTAATTGCGATTAGACAAAAAAAGATGGAGGTTTACAGGTTTAAAAGACAGTCTCGCCATATGGGTGTAAAAACATGGATTGATGTGAAAGCCGGTTTGAAACAGCAGACAAGTCATTTCAAGAGTTTTGTCATTTGTCACACGCAGGCAGAGGATGCAGAATCTCAGAAACACAGGGTTGCCTCCTTGTTGTCAGAGATGTTGCAGAGATCACAGCCCGCAGTCGTTAAGACTGAGGCGTAACACTGTGACTCTCTCCTGGATCTGGCGGCCCTGTTGGCCCTCACTGCATTTAGGATGAATTACCATACAGTGATGCGGGGACACGCGGCTCAAGAAATGATTTACAGTAACGCACTGACGCATCTTTGTGTGTGTGTGTGTGTGTGTGTGTGTGTGTGTGTGTGTGTGTGTGTGTGTCTTGCAGCTCTGAAATCATCGCTATGTGTCAGTGTATGGTTGTTGTATCTGATCTGAATGCTGTTAGTGGAGGTTTGAGGCTTCAGTAAGTTAAACAATCCCGCAGGGAGGGCTCCTCTCCAGGTTTAGGTCCTCTGAGTGCAGTGTGCTCCAAATTCACTGTACAACACACAAGTATTGTATTTCATTCTTAAGGCGCCGACTAGCGCATCTTTAGGTGCACTGCCGCCGCTCCTTGCTGCCGTCTGTCTGCCTGTGTTAATACTTAAGGAGTCTTTAAAGTTCTGCAGTAGAAAATGCATGTCAGACGCACACACACGTCTCACTCTTGACGTTTATGTACTGTTCACAGTTCAATGATTACCTCGGATCATCCCTCGGGTAATTTCGACTTCATTGGAATCGCTTTTCTTTATATGTTTATCATTACCGTGCTGATTGCAGTTATTGATTCATCAGTCCAATCAGTTGCAGCGCGCTCGTCCAGTAATGAATGAACAGAGCCGATCCAGCTGCTTCCACTTCGAGTTGCACATTAATCTGGGCTCCTCTGGGAGCTCTCCGAACACGCCAGAACATCAGAAAGTCCGTAAAGCTGGAACATGGTTACATTCACAAACATATCTGTACCACTTTCTGGTAAGACACTTTATGTAGAGTTTACTAACTGCTTTATTAATGCTTCAGAAAGTATTTACTAATGCTTTATAAATCAGTTGTAAGGTATTATTAAAAACAACTTTCTAGTTGCCAGGTTGTTGAAAATCCTTCTCCAATATGATGCTTTTTTCTTTTAAGCTCTTTAATTCATCTGTAAGACCCCTCCAATGGACTGCTGGACTACTGCAGGACATCTGGACCAAAATATAATTATTAACATTTACAACTACAGACTTTATGGATTAGCTATAACTATATAACAACCCTATATTAGCCTAATAATTTAATAACATGTATTACTGAGTGAAGTGACAAAGCTGTGAGCCTTTATTTACCACATTGTTAACATGTGTAACTGCAGACTTTATGTTTATTGTTTCCACTCATTTCATGACTAATTCATAGAGTTTAGCAAGCAGTTGATCTGCGTTCAACACTTTAGATAGCGGAAATGTAGAGAGAACAGTGCTGTAAAGGTGAAATATTTTTGGTAAGAGATGTTTTCATTAAATTTTCAAGTTAGAAATGTTCCATTCTGTTGTTTGAATTAAGACTCCGTTGCATCAGTGTTTTAATAAAATAGTTTTGTAATCCATGAGTTTCTCACTTTCTAAAAAGCCATCAGGTCTGCAGTTAAATGTTAGTAGGTTATTAATAAAGTGTAAGGAATCTTATTTTTAATAATCCATGGATTTTCCCCAACCTGGCAACCTGAAAGGTGTTTTTTTATAAATAGCTCATAGCTAGTCAATGATTTATTAACAATTAATAAAGTAACTAATTACAACTTTTAAATCCCTCATAAAGGGTGACTTATCAGAAAGGTGTGCCAACATAGGATGCATTGTGTTTATCTTTATTTTTAAAAAGACACGGGTGCATCTTACAAAAAGCACCGAATCTGTGTGGTGCAGATGTTTAGCAATTTGTAACAATCAGCAGGAATGAGAGATCATGCAGTTGCAGGTGGCTGCAGTGCATGTATACAAGGGGTCCCAGTCTACAACTTCTGAAAACACTCTTGTTTTCATTTCCATCCCAATTTTCACCCAAACTGTAGGCCTTTGTGGATTGTTGATGCCTAATGTACGAAGTGAATGAAGTTTGAATCTAGATATCATTGTTGTTTTCGATTTTTACCCCTTCTCCCAGCAATGTTTAATAAAAACGTACCCTGTAACCTATTTTGAAAAAGGTCCTTAGATAGTAAGAAGAAGAAATAAAGACCGTTTGCTTGTCTACATGTGTAGTCCATTGCAGCAAAGCCATTAAGGCAGAAACATCCCATCATCTGAAACATCTAGTTACAGTGGTATGTACTATCATCCTTGTGGCCACCGTGGAAAAACACAGTGATAAACAACTTTGGATAGCCTCATGTTTTTTTCTTTGCTTGTTAGTGCAAAATTCATGAGAAACTGTCAGATATGAAAAGGTTGTTAGCAGTTATTTTTCTAAATCATTGAAACAGCTTGTCCTTTGTTGCTCACAAGGTAGCACAGTTATGGTAAAACTATACCATGCTATGATATCATTATTTAATCTTCGTGTTGTTCAGACAGATTCCAGCACTGATTTACACTCACAGAGATAAAACCACTAATACATGACTTGATTACAAAACGCAGAGAGAACAAATGCCCAGATTCTTAATTATGTAAGGTGTCATATCTGACTTTCAGTATATATATTTTTGTCTCAATTCTTGACTGGAACAATTATAGGCTAAATGCATTTTTCCCCCAAGAGCATTCTCACTTTGAAAAATAATGAATAACTCAATCAGAAATTGAGACTGGAAGGCTTAATACTGTTTATTAGAAGTTTTATGAATTTCAAAACACAAAATACAAAACTAACTTTAATGGTCTACAGTCTTAATTATTGAATTGATGAGGGCCAAGGCATGGATTAATAAATGATCTGGGTTGTAATAAAAGTCTAGCTATTTTCACCTTGGTCAGTCACATGAGCTTGGAGGTCCTATGAATTATTCTGCTCTCCCCTAACTGTGATCCATCCAAATTGAGGTGGGCAGCAGGATTTGATTAGCTCTCCTCTAGTACTGCAGTGACAGACTCAGGATCCAGAGAGTGATTCAGTCTCAGTAAATGCAGAGTCACACCTTCGTTTAAAAGCCAAATAACAAATAAATCAAAATGAATTGTGCTCTGGTATGTCTTTGCAATAAAACAGGTACGTACTGGTTAATGGTGTAAGGTTGCTCACAGTGGCTAGAAACTCTTACAGAGCAGATGAGATGCTGTTATTTGTGGGTATTCAGTAACCCTGCTCATATTTATGGCAACCTATCTCCTGTTAGGGTGGTGTTGCAGTGCAGGCTGAGGGGACCAAGCTAACAGGGCTCCTAATGAAAGCATCGACCGAGCTGCAGGATTTTCAACAATATTGGGTTTTTCGGTAAATATGACAAGCATTTCACGGTGCTGAGGATGAGAGGTTTGTGAGTTTCTTTAATAAATCATATATTCAAAGCACAGGTCAATGATTTAGATGTTTACAAACAGAGGAAAACCTGGAACAGCTCTCACAACGCGTTCTTTATGATTAATATATCAAAAGGAGCTACTTGTCATATTTTAATGTTTAGTTGTGAATTTTATGCTTTCATTACACGTTACTGTGAGTCAAACCGCACCATTGCAGACAGATTATGATAAAATACTGTTCAAATTTAGTAGTTTGTCTGACCATCAACCTGTTCAGTACTTTCTTCTCATGTTGCTGAAGTGGATGAGAAATGCTTTGCATCTTTCTTTAACACATCCCACATCAGTATACAGATGTACATGTCTCTTCTCTGTACTATCTTTAGAGGTGTGTTTACACACACTGTCCTTGCATGGAAGGGTGAAAGTAACACATTTAAGACTGAAAAAACACCTAAAATCCTATCCAATCGCTTTGTAAACAAAGCTGGCGGTTAGGCAACACTGCGTTAACAGCAGATGAAAGTATCCATCTGTGATTCCACCTTTCTGTAATCACAGACGGATCAGAAATGTGCTTCACGTTACATAACCCAAACATCAACAAGACATTAATGAGATGCCACAGTAATGAAGTGTTAGAAAAGTTGACTGGTGGAATTACAGTGTATCTATCTATCTATCTATCACACACACACACACACACACACACACACACACAGAGTGGTCCATACTTTGGGAAGTGGTGGTAGAGGTTACATTAGGAGCCAGGTTGGGACAGGCAGTTTGAGCCCCGGGACCGAGCAGCAGAGTTCTGGGCGTTGGGCCATGGATGTGTCTGGCCCACTGTCCTGCCTGGCAACACTGCAGCTTTCCACAGATGTAA
Source organism: Siniperca chuatsi (assembly GCF_020085105.1). Classification (NCBI taxonomy): domain Eukaryota; kingdom Metazoa; phylum Chordata; class Actinopteri; order Centrarchiformes; family Sinipercidae; genus Siniperca; species Siniperca chuatsi. The sequence goes on along the minus strand of NC_058051.1, from coordinate 23,296,354 downwards.
ATGTAACTGCAGATGGCCTCCACAGCATTAAGCATTGGTTAACAGTGCAGTAACCTCTCCGGTCTCATAGATGTGGACTTATTAATGTTGATATGTGTGTGTGCCAGTTTGTATACATCATTCTACCACAGCACTTTCTTTAATGTTTATTGTTTCAGCACGAACAATTGACATTTTCTTTTATTATTATCCCTTTTTCGTGCATACGTATTGACAAAGTCCAGCAGAGGAACAAGCTGCAAGCCATTCAGCCTTTACAAATAATGCATAGTCTCAACATCACAACTGATTTCTATCAAGTGTGGCATTAGAGATGTTTGTCCAACCTTTGGAACTGGCAGCAAATAATGCTTAAGGCCCCTTTACACTCTGCAAATCTGGGCTGTCCCAGATGAAAGTTGACAATCGTGAGATGAATGTGGTGAAATCTTTGTCAATGTTAAACGGCATTAGTGGTGAAGAAGAACGTTCACACTCACTTCTGTGGCAGACTCAGCTGCAACTAGTCTTCTTCTACGTGACTTGCATTAATGTACCACAGACAGCTTACTCTGCCACCTATTGGTCAGAGCAATAAATGTGTAACTCTGAAACAAAGAATTAAATATTGAAACATAATACTAAACAAATGTTAAATTAAAGGAATTGGGCTAGTATTTTAAAAAATATTGTTTTACAGGTGCCACATTAATCAAAAAAGTTGGTCTTAGATCACAATATGAGACGAGTCTACAGATGGCCTATTTAGAGCTTCAGTGACCAAAGACAGACTGCATCAAAATTGTAGGACCAAAGTCCCTCACTGTGATTGCTGCCACAACCCACATTTACAAACTAATCAGAATATGACACATCGGTGAGCAAAAAAAGATTTTTACCTCAAACTCATGTCCCTGCTTGCATCTGTTTTTCTTTCCATTTTCATCATAGAATTACCATTCACCAGACATTCATCGCACCATCTGACATGCCTCAAAATTGGTATTATACAGTTTGACACAGATTGTGGCCGAGACTTTAATAGGCCCATCTGGCACAGTGTGACTTGTTGTTATCACACAGTCTATAGATGCCTTCATTCCTGCAAAAGTTGCTTTAATTTGTGTTACAATGTGTCCTCCTTTTTGGAGTTCTTAGCTAAGACATGAGTCAACTTCTACTGTAACCTGGCATGATATTTAACATAAATTTCCCATTGCTGCACCTTTTTTGCCTTTAAATATTTTGCATTAGTAACAGTATTATTATCATCAATACTAGCTCTAGTGTTTGTGATTCAACACCGGTTCATATATAGTTTATTTACCAAAGCATATGACATTTAATTTGTAATTCACTTCTCTCACCCAGCTTGCAATAAAGAATGTTAAGTTAAGTTTCTTTCTGTTGCCATTCATCACAAGTACAGTATGTCTCAAAGGACTTTACAGGGATCGAGCCTACCAATCAATCATACAACAGTATTGTGTAAAATGGTAATGCAGCAAAATAAAAAAAACAACCAGTACAAAGCACAATACATACACACAAAAAAACATGTAGAAAAGACATAACGAGTGAGGAAAGTAGGAATAAGTCCTAAGATGGACTGTGTTCAGTGTGTTAAAGCCTTTAAATGCACAGACACCATTTACCGTTGGTAAATCTACAGTGCTGCATGCTGGCAGAGTTTTTGGCAACAAGACATATTTCAGTTTGGAAAAATGGCCAAACTAGCAACACATTAGCCTCAGACAGCTAGTATAATAGCTAGCTTGGTTAGCAGTAAACTGATTGCAGATAAACTAAATTTACAAACCACAAATCAACAACCACAAGGCAACTCAAATAAAAAGAGTACCTACACACAATGATTCAACAGGGGCATACAGTATGTGGGGTAGATAAAAGATACCTGTCAACATTAAGTTAAACTGCTATGAAACTGTGTTGCTACACCCAACTCAAACCAACTATAATAATTAATTCTGATATAGTGTAGACTTCACACAAGTGATCATATATGAACTCTAAACAACAATGATCAAACTTTAACTGACCAAATAGCTATGAGGCTAAAGTGCCATATAAGGATATAAGGATAATGGGCATTAACATTGAAAAGCTGTTTCACTTTAAATTATACATTCAGGTAATTTTGGGATCTGAGTTGTAAGCTTAAAATATGCTTTGCTCCTTTCTCACACATCCACCCCTACTTGGCTACTTGGCCTCGAGAAAATAAATAATGATAAACCTTAAACCGGCTGAAATTCTCAACTTCTTACATTCAGGTCAGGCCTGTGCATCATCCAGAACTTAGCAAGGAGCCTGGTGAAACACTAATGAGCAGCCTGGCAACAAAATAAGTAAATTATTTGTGCTTGAAAGAAAAGTTTTATTTAAGGCTTTTATTGAGGTAACCAATAACTCTAAGGATTGAAGTTATTATTTGTTTTTTCTACTTAAAGAATAACTCACCGTCTTCTTGCAATGTGTTAGATGAGAAGATTGATACCACTCTCATATTTGTCTGTTAAATATGAAGCGACAGCCAGCACCCGGTTAGCTTAGCTTAGCATAAGGACTGGAAACAGGTGGAAACAGCTAGCTCTGTCCTAAGGTGGCAAAATCAACCTACCAGCACCTCTACAGCTCACTGATTAACACGTTATAGACATAAAAAAAAACTGAAGTGTCAAAGGGACCCCCTGTTTCCAGTCTTAATGCTAAGCTAAATTAATCATCTCCTTTAACGGACAGTTATGACAAGAATGGCAAGAAAGCAAAAATCAAAAAAGCACATTTCCCAAAATATTGAACTATTTTTTTTAATAAATTAATTCCATACTTGGAACACATTGCGCTCTTAAAAACTGTGTGCTTGCAAACTTCCCCATTTTATTTTAAAATGAATTGTCACATCTGCCCTCAGAGATGTGCTTTTTTCCTTCCTTTATCCATTGCCACAGTTTATCTAGGATGAGAATGTTGCCTACCATACATTGTGTGAATGTAATCCAATTCAGAGAAATGTTTGCAGCTGCAGCCAAGAGTCATTGTTATACATTGAGACACCCTATCTGGAAAAAGCCACCAAACCGCCTTTACAATCGCAGCGTGCAGGATAAGTCATGTTTGGTTTTAATCTTCAGAAGCAGCTACACTCAGAACACAACTACAATACATTTTATAGCAGATGAACCTGTATCGTGTGGGAGAGAAGGCAGCCTAAGATGAACCCACGAAAATATTTACACATGAAAATGATGTTTATTCAACAGGATTATCAATGGCCAGCTACAGAAGGGAAAAAAAGCCTTTGAGGTTATATTAGCAGAATATACAAAGATTTAGCTACTGTCAGAATACAAATGTATGTGCAGGAGCATCCCATAATCATGCAAAGATGTACCCTCATGGTCACAAAGAAAATTTTTATAAGTTATGGCTTGGTCTGAACATGCAAAAAGTACATTGAGCATTCCAGCTTATCTTAATTGCTTTTGCTTGTAATATTCCTCACCAGTCCATCAAAACTAAACTGCCTTTACAGTTGCAATGTTGAGGATAACTCAGTTTGTGTTCTTGCCACAGCTGCTTCTACGAGGATTAAAAACAGCTAAAATGCGTTTGGTGTACGCCAGATAAACCTGCATACTGTATGAGACAGAAACCTGCAAGATATTTACTTGTGAAAATATTTATTCATGTAGATTATTATTAGCCAACAGCAACAGAAAAAACCCCTCTGATCTTTGGCTTTTGCTGGTCCCCCAAGGGATTTAAAGAGAGCTCTAACTGGCTATCACCTGAACTTATTGGGGGTAAGCATCCATGTGAGTATCCTTAAATGTTGCAAGATGACACAAATGAATAATGTATGAAATGATAGAAAGCCAAAAACTTGGAGTTTTGTCTGGCGGGCACTTCATCTGGGCATCTACTAGTGTGTCTCATCAAGTGTTTTCATGTGATGTGTTTTTCAGTTTGTATTGATATTTTAGTATCTATTTCCATCTCAAGTGAACATCAAAACAATATGTAAAACAAAACAAAATCGCTATTAGAAACCATGCTATCATGTATAGGTGAGCGTTGTATAGTTGTACTGTACCATCAAATATGAATTAGTAAAATGTTTTAAAATTTGATGTGATTTGTTTTGATTTATTAATTTGCAAAGTCTTTTACAAATTAATAATGTCGATATATCCTTCCTTTTATTTTTGATAAAATATCAAACACTGGATTGTGTCGTAAGACTCTCTCAGATCACCATATGCCTTGATATTTTGATATTTAAATTGATGGATTTATTATGTGTGTGTTTTGTTTTAGGCTAGCGTGTGTTTTCAAACTCTAATTATGCCAGCTGTTAATTTGTCTAGTATAAATAGAAGCTGTTCACCAGCTTGTGTTCAGCAATAAGCATGAATGTTTTGTTTTTTTTAAATCCGGTTACAACACAAGCGTCATTAAAGGACGTGCTGTAATGCAGTATTAACTGTGTAACATCGAGTTATTATGCATTCACGACAGATTCCAAACATGCATTCATGAAACCTTTTCACCGCTGTAACTGATTTCCATACAACTGTCATTAGACAAGACTGTCCACTATCCCCAATCCTCTTTCTGCACTGTATGCAGCTTCTCACTGCTCACAGTAAATCACTGTTTTAAAAGGAAAATGAAATGCAGGTTTTCATTTAGTCAGTTAGTGTGTGATACCACTCTTTTCTCAGATGGCTCTGCTCAGATTGCGCTTGAAATAAATATACAAACATGCTTTGAGTTTTTAATGTTTGTCTATTACTCAATTAATTACTTGCCTCTAAAGACTATTACCCATGTCTGTAATATATACCTTAATCCGGCACAAACCACTGGCCACTTGGGAACATCGCAACAAGCTATAAACACAACATTGACATTTTCACCTCAGAAAGTTGTTATGGCAAATGTGTTAACAAGCAGTTGTTTATTCAATCATCCAGCAGAAACGGTGCAACATTATTCATTATTCATTTGGAGTGTGTTTGTCCACATGACAAATGTAACTCCATTATTCACTCACCTTTTCACTCTGTTTTGGTCTCCTACAACTCCCGAGAGAAATATTTGGCTCTTTAACCATTAAATCCCCAATTTTGCATTATGTTCACCAGCTAGTCGCTAACTTTGTCTGTCTGCTGTTTGGTGTTGAATACGTAGTGTACAGTGGGTTTATCAGCGCTTATTTGCCTAAAATAGCTTTCTGCTGCGGCTGAATACAAGGTTGATGAGAGCGGTAAGAATGAACCAAAACACTAAAGCTACAGTACATAAAACCAAAACAATAAGATGAAAGTATAACTGCAGAGTCAGATGATAATTTTCTGTGAGTTTGTCACAAAGAGTGACACTTTTCACATACACGTAGCCATTTGATCATTGTTAGTATAAAGATTTTAGGTAGCTTTAAGTCTGTGCAAAAGCTCTGCTAACAAACACAAAGTCATTTCCAGGCCCATAAATGTAAATAATCACATCACCACAAGCCACTTCACACTCCTGTAGATCATAATAATAGAGAAATATGCAATTTAATTCAAATACATCTTTATCTACTTTGAACTTCATGAAATATAATTTCTATGTAATTGGCTGGTTGTTTGTTGTTACTTACTTGCTACACTTTAGCTGTATTTTGTTCTGTTGTTCTCATGAAAATCATTACAAAGTCCAACTTATTCAAATCCATTTGGAAGGCACATACAAACACTGCATGTCTTTAATAAATACCTTAAACAGAGATTTTAACTGTGAAACTGAATGTAACCTTTAAACTGAAGTTGGTTGGACATGCCACCTCCATGTTTACCTACTTTCTGTTGCTGTAGTGAAACAAATAGAAAGGGATAGTTATCTTTTGCGCTGCAACATCTTGGAGTGGATGGGGATTGGTAAAGAGTAAACAATGGCTGGTCAGTCTTTTCTCCCATTGACCAAACCCTCCTCCAATTACTTCCTTGTCTCTCCTTTCTTCCATTCTCATTTGTTACATCCTCTGTGACCTTTCTATTAGATGTGGCAGCAGTCAAACGTCAGTGTGAGCATGTCATTTATAGAAGGATGGAGGCCATTACTAGCAGTCTTGGAGAGGACCTTAATCCCCCAGAAAGCTAAGGCCAGAGCCCAGCCACTGGAGTTGGCTTAATTACTGGCCAAGTCTAATTGGCTCCTTGTATGGGCTGTGATGAAAGCAGGATGTGACACTTAAGGCTAGACTTCTTCTGCTGTCTGCCCTTTGTGTCCGTCCCATTAACCTTTCCCTTCTACCTTCCCCTCTGCCTTTTTATGTTCAATTAAAGGCAGTATTTAAATGAGCTGGAGTAGTAAGACTAAGAACTGTGTCTTGGGTTTCATAATTGCACACTAAATTACTATTACAGACCGACTTCTAAGAGGTGAAAATCTTCTGTGCTGATAATTACATTTAGTTGCTTAATATTTAGCTTTGCAACAAGTTATTAAGTTTAAAATTGTTGCACATGATTTATGTATGTCTGAAATATGTGCGTGCATGTGTTTGCTTGTAAGTGGGTGTGTGAGAGACTTTCAAGTGTGGATATAGACTTAATTAGTTGCTGTATGTCAGCAAAATGGTAAAAACTTCCAATAATAACATTGTACATTCAAAGGGACCAATACTTCAAAATGAAGCTAAAATCTGCAAAGTAAAGCAGTGCTCCGTGTTTGCCCTTTGGGATATTGTGAGCTTTGGTGTGTATTGTCAGTACTGTGTAATTAATCACACCACCTAAATGCATTCACAGGGTCCCCTTTGGTTAATTGGACTGCAGCTGCAGAATGGACTAAGCGATGATTTATTCAGCAGGCAGGTGGAACACCACCCTGCATCCCCCCCTTTCTCTCAGGTACCAAGGATGGATGGCTCACTCCTGCACCCAGCTACTCACTGTGCTCCTCCATCCCTCAGGCCAGTCGACTCTTAGGACACATTTACAAGATGGGCTTCAGGGTGACAAAATGAGAGGAGGAAAGGTACAGTGGAATCAATTTTCCTTCTTTTCTCTGTATTCAAGACTTATACTGGTGAGAGCAGGAGAACAGATAAAGATATTGACCATGTGTAGAAAGTTTAACAAGCAAACTTCCTCACTGTGCCTGGAAAGTAAAAACAAACAGCAGATCCAGCCAAAGGTGAAACCCATCAGACATTTGCTGCCCTCCCTGCTTCATGGGTCTTTGTTTCATTTACTGGCCGTGCTGTGAGGCAGCCCGGTGGTAACTATATAATTTCAGGCTTGTTGGCAAGCCGGGCCACTGTGCCAAGCTTTGTTACACCGTTTTATCTGAGGTTAGGATTATTTGGTCCCACAGAGTAGAGTAAAGTAAGACAAAGATGTCCTTTACAGGTGGAGTAACCAACTGTGAAGAGTCTTAATTGAATCGTTTAGTAAACCAAAAGCAATAGCCAATAACACTTCACATTAAGGTTTAAACACTCCAATTTAGAGTTTAAAGGTGTAGTATTTCCTTCCCTATAATTTCAGTCATCTATCATATAACAGATAGATGAAAACTATTGTATAGTGATGCCAGATTACAGTGTTTTCATTTATTGCCCTGTTCAACCATATGTGACATTTCACAGATAATCAGTCTGGAGAACGGACCCTATAATCTGCCGAAGCAGGGCCCATACATCAACATTAGGATTACCCCTTTTCTTGCTGTAGTTTGTTTCAGTGCTGCTGGCGTACCATTACCCTGAGATAACCACACTTTAATAGTTAATGCATCTGTGGGGACCCCTCTGCATTACAAATGGGCCCATCCGTCTCACCTAGACCCCCGTGGGTGGCAGCGCCACAGTCCATCTTCAGCAACTCTAATCATTCATCAATAGGCAGCTATCTGACACCCGCTTACACAGGATACCGAACACTGTGATGTGGTCAAGGCCAGAGACGGACATGCTGGTGTCAGAGAGGGGATCTGTCAACTGATATTACTCCAGACACCACTATGGGACTTCCCAGTTACTACAGCTGGATTGCAGGCTCCAAGTACAATCTGCTTATCTAAAAGCTGACCTTTTCTAACCTGTCTAGACACTGAAAAAAGGACAAAGAAATTGATGTGCAATTTACCAGATGAATGCATCATATGGTTTAAAGGGGAGCTCCAAGGATTTTACATATCAATGACTGTTTACAAGTCTTGGGGAGTACTACTGCAAAAAAGTTGTAAAAAGCCTTTTGTGGCTCCAGAGGGAGATACGCAAAGTCTGATAAATTGCCACTTGAGTCAGTGTCGGCTAGGGCTGAAGACTATAAGTCTGAAAAAATTCTAGGGGTGTGGAGTTACAAAGAGGTGAGCTTACCAGACCTCTGTAGCCCGCTGCTCTACTCTGCTTGAGGGTAGCAGCTCGAGGCTACATTAGCCACTACTAGCAGTGTTGGGGGTAACGTGGTACAAATAGGATTTTGGTAATATTACATTTACTATGACAAGTAATGCTTTACCACCCGAAATTAAGTGTTTATTGTTTTTTTTTTAAGAATTCATCCACAGTGCACCACCAGAAAAAATATCTCCCGAAGAATCCTGTTGCCAAAATTCGATGGCTGAGATGTCTGCGGAGTCAGACTCTACGTTTTCGTAGATGGGTATAAACCCATTACTTTCAGTTTATCAAAGAAAAGGACAAGAACATAATAGTCAAGTGCAATATATGTCTAGGGAAGCCGAGGGAACTCTTTACAGCGAGAAATAGCACAAATAACCTGAAAAATATTTATCCCTATCTCATAATTTATCAGACTTTGATCCTTTGTCTGCCTGCCGGTCCCTGTGCCCAAGGCTATTCGTTTATTTTAAAAAGTCTAGGCTATTTAATTGTTCTTTGTCATCACACTATTGTTAAAATAAGCGGGCGATTTTAATACAAAGTGGTAACCACTTCATGTGAATGCATGAATGGGCCAGATCTGCGCTCTAGAGGGGTGAGCCTTCATTAGGCTATACAATATCGCCCACCACTGGATTTGTAATGAACTGCAATAAACTTGAGCTTCTGGGCTTCGATTACCTGCTATGAAACTACATTGCCCTCTTCCATTTTATAATGCATCGTCGTACTTCTGCAGTTATTTTGGTGAAGGTAACGCAAAAGTAGTGTAATCAGTAACGCATTACTCTACACAGACACTGATATTCTAAAGTAACGTATTACTTTCAAATCAAAGTAACTAGTAATATGTAAAATATTACATTTTTAATTACCCAACACTGACTACTAGCATAACCCACCTGAATCTCCAACTGAAATATTGGCAAATATCAAATCAAATTGTATTGTGAGTAATGTAGAGGCCAGGTTTCAACAAGCAAGAAGAGCGCATGGAATAAAAAAGATATCTCTGGTTCTGCTCCATCAGTTTTTGTCCTTTTTTAAAAACTGCCCATCTTGAGTCAGACAATGTTATAGGAGCACAATGCTTAATCTGTGCTTTTTTAATTAGGTATTTAAAGGGCACTTCACCAATTTTACATATGATGTTCAGTTTACTTATCATGAGTACTACTCAGCCTGTGAAAAAGCAGCTGTATAATGTCTTCTGTGATATTATCCTCCTTTCTGAAGTCTAAAATAAATAACCCTGATGATTTCCTCAGTGAAAGACGCTATTGAGTTGCATTATGGGAAGTGTAGGATCAATGGTTTTGGAGCTTAACCCTTTCTAAAGACTAAAAGTCAGGACATTTCTCTGCTGCTTCGATTTTGACCATCATTTTTTAATCGGTCTCTTGTCCCCAAACTTTATGGAAGTGAAATACTAAATCGACAGAGTACATCTGTAATTGTAGTGTGTAGATTGTGTAGAAAACAAGGTAAGCTGAACATACTCCTTTCCTCTAAGTTTTTGTTGATATTCTTAAAATGTCACTGTCTTGCCACTTGTTCATACAAATTCTGTTTACTCTGGTCGAGAGGCAGGAGTGCCCTCTTTCCAATTTGCCTGACAGGGGAATGCCAGTCAAAATGCAATCAGTAAGACAAATGTTGAAGTGACTCAGCTCTGCAGCTGAGCCCTGCACCTGGTTTGTAGAGGAGTTTGTAAACCTTTTATCCCCAACTGTAAAGCCTGGCTCTTATTTGTTGTTGTGGTCATCGCATCAGCACTCTGCTGAGAGAATCTGCTCTCCATTCCCGATGGAAATAAAAAACAGTAATAAAACTGAGCATAGATCGCCTCTATAAGTAACCAGCACAGATGCAGCCCAGGCCAGCCACTTTCTCCGGGGACTGCAGCTGCCATGCAGGGATGTGACAGGCCCGAAATGGGCAAGCTGGCCCCTTCCCTTTTGATCAATCAGGTAAGACAGAGAGGGGTAGCGTGAATTCTAAAACTCCAGATGCACCGTCACCAAGGTGACTCTCATCTGTTACCTCTCCCAACCGCTCTGAACACACGCTCATCTGTCAGAGTGACAGAGCTCCTTTGCTTTCTCTTCTTAAGTTGGATATAGACCTGATGAGGGTCAGTTAAATTAAGTAGTAACTTAATTCAGCTGCCTCTGATTGTCATTTCTGGAGGGCAGGCTTTAAATCTTGCTGCAGTATGTGGACTCTGCTCTATATTTTATATAATTTAATTTAATAATTAATGAGTAAATCGGGGCTACATGCAAAACTGTGTCCCTTGGAATAGCCTTAATTGTATATTAATGCCTTTTGAAATCAGCAAATTCCAAGGACTATTAATAGATTGTTTTGAGTGGATGAATTGTCGTGGAACCACATTGCCACGATGGCTTCTACATGACTGCGTTATCAATTCATGTTTACTGCATTGTCTTTATTTCTCAGTGACAGCAAACCTGCTACACCTCAGATTCAGGTTAGGATTTTCCGAGGGTAAGACTACCCTCTGCTGGACATAATCCCTAATGTGCTTGGCTGCCAGGAGACATCCTTGACAACCAGAGCTGAGCTGTGTTTTATCACTGAGACGTGTGGAGGGGAAAACAACACAACAACACTTCACCAGAGATGCATGTCTCCAAAGAAAATCTGTTCATGGTGGGTGGTGGTGGAATGAGAAGAGGTGCTACTTGTTCGACTTTTTTTCCTCTGACATGTAAATAAGCAGTAGTAAATGTTTTAAAGGAAAGGAAAAGGTATTTTCTCCCTCAACATACAAGTACTGTTAATGTACAAGTATCACCACAAGATGGTGTTATTTCTCAAAGATGTCACATGGTGTTGGCCTCAGTATTATTTTGCAAATCTAATCTGTGTCTGCCACCTATTGGTAAAGAGAGCAGACTGCTCTGTATTACCCATGATTACAGATACATAGTCTACAGCTACAGGTACCTAAATAGTTCAACTTGAAGCCCTTGACATGAAGCTTCTAAAATAAAATGGACATTTTGATGAGGGCACATATTAACTAAATATAGCAGGGTGGTGTATGGTCCAGATTTACAAACATACATATTAAATATTACATATTTAAAAAGCTGCTGCAGTAAAGATCTGTCATCACATAATCAGCTTGAGCAGTGCTGCACTGTAGCTGACCCTGACCTCCTTGTAGAGGCACCAAGCAAGAAGAGTTTGCCTTCAGTGATGAATAGATTATATGGTAACAATGCTAAAGAAAATGAAAAATTGAATATTGTGTAATGCAAAAGCTCCACTGTATGCATAATTCTTGACAATAATATATGCGGTTGATTGGACTGGATATGATTAAAATGATTTCATTAATTAGAAAAGGGGACTGAGCAGAAGTATATATTTTCAAAACTCTATCTGAGCTGTTGATTCTAATAAAAGAACAAAAAACATTTTTTAAATGATCATAAAACATAAAAGGAGAGACCTATGGCATGTTTAGGCTGTTGTTGCCAAAGGAAGGTTCAAATATGGCACTGTTTTCACCCTTAGAAATTTCACAAGCTTGAGTCACAGTATGACTGATGCACCCACTGGATCTCAGTCCAAAAATCTCAGGATGTGGATATGAAACTATTTGAAAGGAAGAGTGGAGCGTTGACTCAGTGACCGACGTTCGGAGGTGAAATTAGGTAGTATAAGAACTACTATTATTCCCTGCTTATAGGAGTATCACATAAATACAGTGCTGTGTTCACTAAACAAGCAGCACGCGCTACTTCCTGTGTTTGTGTGAGTCAGATACTACTCATGAGCTGACTGAATCAGCCGGGCCCCATCCCCCGCCCACTAACCTCTATCCGCCCCCTCGCCGAAGTATAAAAGACACCCACACACATATTCCCATCTCCGCCCACCTTGCCTTTCAACTGCTCCCACACTTTTCCTCTCCCCTCCAGACGGATTTTCTCTCCCTGCCCCCTTGGAGGACGAGAGGGAGGATGTGAGTGGCATGTGTGTATGTGTGTGTGTTAGTCATGTTCAGGCTCATCCAGGGCCAACAGCAGCACAAGCACGGGGAAACCCAGGCACAGGCAGGAATAGGATGTTTTGTCCACATCTGTTAGTTGGTTTGGCTACAGCACTCTTGCGGTTTACACAGCGCCTAAAAATGGATTGCTAGAATGAGCTAGAGAGCGTGCTGGAGGGGTAGACGGATGAGCATATGGGGGGGGTCAGGAGGACATAGGTGGGGGGAGGGATGAACATGCCAAAGTGGGCCAAGACCCCCCTTGGTTAATAGGATTCTGTCTGCCCTGAGCTGCTGCAGAGTTCACGAGCAAGGAGACAGCTCTGAAGAGGGCGTGTGATGTGGAAGTGTTTGTGGCTTATAAGATTTGATTAGCATTTCAATTCAAACAGACTCACCGGTTTGTTTTGTGGTTTTCTTGTGTCACAGGTTAAGATCTGGTCATTCCGGTACAGAAAACATTTATTCATCAGTCTGTGATATGGGGCCGTGTTTTGATTTAACGTAACTTCAGTTCAAATTTACTAACCAATGTAAATCTATCGGATGATCCTGATAGAAATGTTTTCAGAATAAATCTCATTCCTCAAATCCAAGACCGAACTAGAGTGACTACAGTGAGTGGAAAATCAATTGTATTGCCTGAGATTTTCACCTAATTACACTTTTTGAAATTTTTTAAATTTTCTAGAACGTTCAATTCCATCTTGTAAAATTCTTCTGTCCTTGAGAGTGACATGGACAAAGGCGTCTTCAAATTACTGACATGACTATGTCCTCTATCTGTACAGTGATAATGTTCAGTTATTTGCAGCATTTGCTTGTTGGGGATCATAAAAAAGCACAAAAGAGCACTATCTGTTCTGGGAGAGCATTAGAAAATTTTATTGTGAATTTGCAAAATGATGCTCTCAAATTTAAAGACCGTCCTCTTGATATAGGACAGGATGAAACACCATTCTGCTCCGTTGTCAGTTTCCAGTGTCTGCACTGATTTTGCAATTTTTGTAACCAACTGTTTTGCTTCACAACTAAATTCTAAAATGCTAACATTTGTTTTGCATCATCTCTGATCAGTCACATTATCCAGTCCCCTCATCGGTCTCCAGGTGGTGCCAGTGGTTGAGAAGGACAACATTCCTTACGCAAACACACACACACTCACACACACAGAGTGAACCTATTTCCCTGTCTCCTTCCACATACAGAGGGGCTGTATAGCAGAGATGTGTGAGGGTGTGGGGGATGGGGCTGAAGTAGTTGTGGAAGATAGAGAGGAAGGAAGTGAATAGAGTGAGAAATGGGGAGGGAAGGGGGTGGCATGCAAGGCAAGCACATGCTGAGCAGAACATTGGACTCATTGAGAAAAGCGCTCTCTCCATTCATGCCCTATCCAATCCCCTTTTTACCAAACTCCCACTCTTCTCATCATGTACGTACAGTATATTGATCTATCTGCTATCTATAGATGACAAAGGTTTTGGGGTGACAAAATAATTGAATGTGTTTGCTTGCATCAAGTTACTTGAGATAAGTCCTGACGAAACGGAGAGGTGAAATACGCACAGACGTCAAATGGCCTGTTTCGACCACTTACATTTTCAGTATCTGTTTTCAATTGCATAGCAGAGGTCCCATCAACTCCAGATGGACAGTTCATTTACATCAGAAACCCTTGTGTGAAAGTACTTGTAGGAGGTTTGATTAGAGTGTCTCTATACCATCTCGCCTTGTCTCCTCTGTATCCACCACACCAATAGACATCAGATGTTTATCTATTTCAAATACAAAATGGTCACATCAACACAGCAGACAAGGTATTTTTGTTTTTTTGTTTTTTACTTATTAACTGACCCAGAGCCATAAGGAATAAATTATGTCATATGGTATAAAGGCACATAGACTTGCTACTTAAGGGTGAAAATAACTTACATATAATGTAACAGTGGGGTAATTGAGTGGCTTTTGCGTGAACTTTTACTGAAATAATGCGTACCGCTACAGCTGAAACCACATCCATTACAGACTAGTTATGTGTTATTGCCTGCTCTCCATAGGCATCACATATTAAACAACCTGCACAGCCATTTCAAGTGAACAGTTTGAAGTGAAAATCTTGTTTTGTTTTAGCGCTGTTTATTTTGTGTAGTTTGTGTTTTTCCGAAACAGTTTGAACTCTGCCCTCTCCTCTCAGCCTTTCAGAGTCATTAAAATTTCATCCAAAATGTTTCATAACTCAGTAACTGTCACTGAGTACCCTTTAAAGGAGTTTCTTGTTTTTTATTTAACCTTTATTCAACTTGGAAAGCCTCACTGAGATGAAAAATCTGTTTCAAGAGTGTCCTGGCCAAGATAGGCAGCAGTAACGATGAAATAACATAAGACAGAAAACACTAAATATGCCACAAGTCAGAATTAGACAGAGATGTGATTATTGAATCATAAATAAAATTTCTAATGCAATCAGATAAAATATTTCATCCTAGAAACAACCTACATGGCACCTTAAAACAAGAGCCGTCTAAAACCATAGAAAAAAAATAAGACCGATCTAAAACAATAACTTATAATAATAAATCACACATCAAGATTCTAAAACACCGTTTCCTAAGCTTCGGGTCGGGACCCCACAGAGGGGTCACAAGATAAGTATAAGGGGGCGTGAGACAATTGATAGGACAGGAAAGCAGAAAAAACGGACATTTGCTGCAAAAGACACATTTTTTTCATTTAATTTCTCTAATCTTTGCTTCTTCTTTTTTTTTAAACCAGAAAATATTTCCTCTTTAGGCTTCTAAAACTTACTAAAATAATCCCTTTTTGGTTGACTTGGTTATAACTCAGACATATCCAACCGTTGACGATTTTAAGGGGTTACAATAAGACAAATACGTTGGGAACTGTTCTAAAATGCCCTAAAACCCGAGGAGAGAGCACACAGTTTCTGCAGCAATAATTTCAATTCACAGAGAAAGACCAAATTTAACTAACTAACTGCAGAAAGAGCCAGTTGCAAGCAGAGGGAGCAGCATACATACAGTACTTACTTTACCTAGTTCAGTACAGTCTTTGGGAGCTGTTAAAATGAGTGAAAAGGATAGCTGGTCACACCTTTTTTTTTTTCAAATAAAATTACAAAGATAAGGTGACTGTAACCCAGTAATGGTTTTATAGATAGATAGATAGATAGATAGATAGATAGATAGATAGATAGATAGATAGATAGATAGATAGATAGATAGATAGATAGATAGATAGATAGATAGATACAAAAATGTTTGACACAAGTACATTTTAAAAACACCAGTAAAGTAAGTCTGCTTTAGTAAGAAATTGCAACAGTCTTGCCTATACTTGTTTTACCCACACTTTTATTTGCACGCTGTCATTTGTATGTATAGAAAACAAACTAAGCACTGAAACAACAGAAGGAATGGAATGTAACTAAGGAGGCTACATTACTCAAACACTGCACGTAAATAGGCTACAGCTTGGAGATACTTCGAGTATTTTCATTTCATGCTACTTTATACTTCACTACATTTCAAAAGGGAAAAAAAACTTTTTACTCCACTACATTTATCTGACAGCTATATTTAATAGTCGCTTTACAAATTAAGATTGTAGATACAAAACATATGATCAGTTTATAAAATATGATGCTTTGTTTAAGATTAAACTACCCAACAGTATATGAAGTAGATTCAAATTAGCTCCACCTCAACCAACTACAACAGTAAAATCCCAGTTACATAGTCCAATAATGTACTATAAATATAAATATATAATAGTATAACATTCACATGGGCAAGTTTTCTACACTAAGTACACTAATTTTTGATACTTTAAATACATTTTTCTGACTTGCATACTTTTACTTACTGAGCTTAAAACCGGCTTGTGTTTACATTGGGGGAGGTCATAGCTAACTCACCATCACTGTGGAGACTGTGGTATGTAGGCCTGCTGTTGAGCAGATGCATATAATTCAAGATACAGTTTCTTCTAATAATAATACTTTCTTCTTTTGCTGAAAGTATATTCTGCTCCGTTTACAAGTGCCTTTTGGTGTTTTGTGATCAAACCTGCGGGATATGAAGGATCCAGGAGGAGCAGGAGCAGGAGGAGGGGAGGGGGAGGTCTGAGCTCCTCTAGTAGGCTGTTGGTGGCCCATTTATCATATCTCCGCCCTCCAGTGTTTCAGCTCCCATGAGGGCGGCTCTTTAAATTGCCCCAAAACTGCTCCTGGCTGCCGCCTTTTTCCCCTTATCTGCAGGAGACAAGACGCACACGTGCTATTTTTAGGACGTCGTAGGAACAAACTTCTCAATCTGCTGGTAAAATGTTTTACTTATGTCTTTTTTTATTTAAATGTGTTATCTTCCTTTCCAATTCATAACTTGTTTTTTTTTTTTTTTTTTTAAACGCTGCGTGAGCTGGGATTTGGAAGGGGCGGGCTGTGTGTTGTCTGACGAATAAAAGCTGTAGCCTATAGATCGGCGCAAGGCTTTTAACCGGGCACAACCAGCCAGGCTTAAAGGAAACATTTCGTCTTAAATTTAGAGCAGAGGTTACAGCCGAGCGACGGAGGGGAGTGCAAGAAACGCGACGGTGAGCGAGTGAAACTTTGCATAGTCGAGAAGCCAGAACCGAATATTTTTTAATGCATTTTACAGAGCTGGAGCTCCGGCGAAAGGAAGCTGCATGCTTTAAATGTGAAGCCGTCTTTTGTTGCTTTGGCCCGGGCTATCGCCGCCGCATACGAACCCAACCACCTCGCTCGCTTGCATTTTTTTTTTTTTAGCTTTTTTTCCCCCCTCCAATGCGAGTGTCAATGCAGGCTAGGGTTTAGCCTGCAAATTCCACCGAGCACACATCAGCCATTGTGTGTGTCGGGTGGCTATCTCTCCACGGCCCCGGCGTGCAGACATGCTGTGAGATAGTTTCACGCAAGGCCCGATTATTGACCACAACAACAGCAAACGGGCCTCTAAACATGGTTGGTGCGGGAAGTGAGCGCCAGGTTCAGTAGTCTCTTGCAGATATGTGCGGCCTCCAACCGCATACGGAGTCCCAGCTATATCATGCGAGCCGGTTTGATGTCAACCCCTTGTTTGTGTGGGACCGTCGGCTGTGTAACGGAGCGCATATGAGACAGAAATAGATCTGGAAATAAATGCGGATTAAAAGAGTTAAACGCGTTACCGGTGTGCGGTTAGCCCAGTCATTTGTGGTTTGTTGTTGCGGTCAGTGAGTTTAATTGCCCTAGTATTTTCTGTGCTGTGTGTGTGTGTGTATGAACTCGACGCCTTGTCTTGCATTTCCTAGGTCTGAAAAAAGCTAAGCGAACATGAGCGACAAGGGGACAGTCTCACCGAAAGAGAAGGAGGCAACAGAGAAGAGGGGGCGTGGGAGACCCCGCAAGCAGCCCCAGGTAAATACCTCTGACGTAAGTAGTGCCAATTTATTCTTACATATGTTTGGGAAAGTGTGTCATTATATATCCTGTTTGCATGCCACGAGAGTATCCCTAACCTAAAACACAACAAGAATAGGCCTTAAGAGAGGGAGGGGAGGGGGGTGCTTTGAAGTGTAAAACCAGAAACCAAACCAGCCTTTATCCCACATCTGTTCCAGTTGATGCTCAGGCAGATATTATTGCAGGTGAGGTGCTCATGCATGTCCATGTCATAAGCTCCTGCTATTCTACTGAGCCTACTGAATCAAGATATGGCTGCAGCATGTCCTTGTGACCATCCGCTCACCCCTTATCGGTGTAAATGTAGAAGTCAACAACAAACTTCCTGTGTGTCTCACCAGTTTGTAAGCAACCTGTAATCCAACACCTTTAAACTGGTTTTAACCCCCCCTCAGGACCCACCTCTGCTCGTCACTTAATGGATGACATAGCAGAGTGAGAGTGGAAGCACAGAATGGCTCATATAGCTGTCACTCAGCGCGGTGTGTTTTTGTATTGAATTGCTCAGTTGCTATGAGCTGCGGTTGTAAACACGCTAGAAATGCAACAGGAGACGAGTCTGCCATGACATAGCTTACAACCACAAATTATCACATGAACAAGATAGCTCATCGCATATGGAATTTACCTTTCATTTTGGAGTTGATGGTAATCCCCTAAATGTTAACTCTGATATTCTCCTTTATTTGTAAACCAATGTTTGTTTGTCTTGCACATTTTAGTTGCCAGTTTGTTTCCATGTCAGACCATGGCAACCTGTGGCTCCGACCACCTGTCAGTCTTTAAAGTACATGTCAGTGGCACTGCCCGTGAATAGTGAACTTCATGTCTGAGAGTCTTGCATGTAGAAGTGTGTCCATGCCCATATACATTTCGTACTTAGACCTGATCCTCCTACTTATATAATGTTCCCTAAAGAGACAGTCATGTGTTTTGTTGTAAAAATATGTTGTGCTAAAATATTTTCTTGTGGTATGCTAACTTTATCTTTTTGACTGTCAGGAACCAAGTGGGTCCCCTACTCCAAAGAGGCCCAGAGGACGGCCGAAGGGCAGCAAAAACAAAACGACCGGCAAGGGCAAAGTAAGTCAATGCTGTCTGCAGTCGTGTTTTTACATGCCGACAAGTCATGATTTCAACAACAGCCAACATACATCCTGAGCCGGAATGATGACCATGCCAAGAAAGACAGGCTCAGCTTCACAATGAAGCGGCACACGGCTTCCGTTGTCCCATCTTCTCTTGCAAGCATTTCCCTTTTCTAACCCCCGATTCCTTTTGGTTGATGAGCATTTTAACGGTAGCTAACCTCATCCTCTTAAAAGGACGTCCTGCTGTTACTTGTGATATATCGGTTGGCTGCGATTTAGCTGCTTCCCCTCGTGGTGTCAGAAATAGCCTGGCTAGGGTTTCCCATTGTAAAGACATTGGTTTACTGCCTTACTTAATTTAAAAAAAAAAAAAATTTTGAGTGATGCTCACTCTGTACTTCCTGTCCTCCAGTTTCCTGCAGCTTGTCATGCACAGTGCGGTGCAGGTGCAGAGGCCACAAGACTGTTTCCAAGCTGACACTAAGCACCCCTCCGCCCCCTCCCAGCACACAGCCCTAGTTCTTCTCTGCCTGTCGTCGCCATAGCAACAACTGATTTTCTCCCTGGCCCCAACCCTCCAGCTCCCCCGTGCGCCCTGTCTTCACTGCTATGTATGGGAAAGAGAGAGAGCGCGAGGGAGGGAGGGTAAAACGCACATACATGTATGATATAGGTTTAGCAGCGAGGGCCAAGCTGCAGAGGGTTTGTGTCTCCGCTCAGTTCCACCAGCTGTCTCTGAGCCTCAGACCAGGTGGCCAGCGAACTGGAGTGCCCTGTGTGCAGTTCCTGTCGGCCTTCCAGATAATAGCCAATGAACCCAATGCCCCCTTTCCATCGGTCTCATTACAGAGGTACTACTGCCATCTACAGGCAGCCAGAGGCAGAGTTCTGTGGAGATATGGATTGTTTATACCACAGGTTTTTGCACTGATCCCCCAAAAAGTCTTTAACTGAGCAGGTCAGCAGGTTACCGAGCACGAAGATCACAACAATGCAATGTCTTGCCCTGCTCATAGCTCTTTTTAACCTTGTACTGTTTTCTTCCACAGAAGGCGACAGCAGCCCCATCTGCAGGGGGGAAACGCAGGGGAAGACCTAAGAAGGAGGTAAGAGTCCCAAACAGTGTAACATCAGTGCACACATTCATTTAAACTGTTCCCCTCCCCATGAATTATGATTGGTATGACTGTCTGCAGGGCGAAATTGCATTTTCCGAATTCCCCTGCCTGCCTCCTTCCTCTCAGATGAGTCACTTTTACTCATCACCGCTATTTTGGTTCTCATGTGTTCATTTAGAGCAGCTTCTTGGTCACATAAGATTCTCCCGGGTCGTCTTTTATTTTTATTTTCTTTAAGGCAAATCTGAATTTGTGTGTTCTTAATCCAAATGTTGTGTAACTCACAGCATGACTATTCTTTTTTTATTTTATTTTTTTAAACTTACTGTGTTTTATTGCTTTAAGTGATCAAACATACAAAAAACGCATACAGAACACATGCCCCATCAAAGTATTATAAATAGATAAATAAATAAAATAACAATACAGCAAGGAAGGACTAAATGCAGCAAACTCAAATAATGCAAGTTTACATTGCCCAATTTCACTGTACTGGTAACTTTAGTATGTTCAATAACACTGAAATAATAGCATTGAAGTTCACAATATAAAATCGAGAGAAAGAGAAGGGCGGGGGAAGAGATTAAATTCAGGAGAGACTATCCTAATTCTCAGGGTCTGTCAGAGCGGAATGCTTAACCAGTACCATTATCATATTTGCGATTTTTCTTTTTGTAAAGGCAAAATGAATCGCAGACTATGTACAGCTGGTCAAAAAAGCATGTTTAATCTAGGAAGAAATTGCGGTCTTGTAGTAACATTCTGTCATGTGCATGAGTGGTTAGGGCGTACTCTGAAAGACGTCTGGATTGAATTAGTCACAGAAAGGAATGACCCAAAGTTACCCTCCTAACTATCCGTCTCATTTTTATGAATGAACATCTTGGGCTGTAGTGAGTGTGAGGAGGAAAGGCAAGGCAAGGGAGCAGGATGCAGGATGCCTCATTGTGACTCACCACTTTTATGAATCACTTTTCACTACAGATGGCTCACCCTTCCCCTGGGTGTTCTTCATGCCACAGTGGTTTATCAAAGAGATTTATAATAACATTTATGTTTTTCATGTTGGTACTGGGGGCTATGAAAAGTAAAAACAGTCACGTTGAGACATGAATCACAGGCAGCTATTGTTGCTGAATGTTGATGGCACTTGAGAGGCATTTTCCTTGTGGGCGTAGTCTAGGCCTGACTGGACTTTTTTTATTATTATTTATTTCTTTTTTCTCCCTCCTGTCACAGGAGAAAGAAGAGAAGGCGTCCCAGGAATCATCTGAGGAGGAGGAAGAAGAAGAGGACCAGTAATTCACAACGCATGCTACCTCACTCAACATACTGACTTACTGTTAACCAGAACTGGGCTGTATCTCCAACACCAGTGCCACCACATGACCACTGTTCACGATAAAAAGCCCTCTTTGCCAAAAGGAGGGTTAACACAGTACAAATATCATGCAACAGCACTGGATAGACCGATGGACCTTGCTCAAGCATAGATCTAAGAATTACATGAAAGGTAACAGCCCTTTTCTCTACATGTCATGGTATCACAAGTCTCTTATACTGGACAAGTGTGCTCTAAGGAGCCTGGACGTTTCCCCCCTAAAGATGGTTTGTAGGACATTTTCTCTGCTTAATGTTACTTATTTGTTGTACCCGCATCTGAGATGGTAGGGCATATAGATTTGTCTCCATGTTTTGTACTGGACAAAGGTGAATTTTACCTATACTTGCTGTTTTTGTTTTTTGTTCGTGTGAAGTGGTTAACCTATCCTTTGCATCGTATTATAGATGGAGTTGAGCTTCAGCGTTTAGGATGAGAATAGGTAACTGATGGTAGAAGGGTTTTTTTTGTTTTGTTTCCCCATTTCTAACCTGCGTAACTGATTTCGCCCCCCTTTCTCACAAGTAGAGCAGAGTCATCTATACCCCCTCCTGTAGGACAGTTTAGATTTAGTTATGCTTCTCAGACTTCCTTCGCAGTCCTCGGTGTGTAGTGGGGAGATATAAAGTATATCATTAGTAATCAGAATAGTCTGATCAGACTTACTGTTTTGTTCCTTCGGGTTACATACCATTTCAAGAAAACATGAGTGTGCTGCTTTTCATGTCATAATAAAACTCAAATCTCTTTGGTATAATGTGTGTGTTTAAGGATAGGGTTGGCAAGAGTTCTAGGCCGAGAGCATCAGTGTCGTTTCTTCAGGGAGCTTTTACAAATGCCGTTACATTGGCGTCTTTGTCTTCACATGGTCCTCAGTTTCCAAGCGCTCACTCAATCACTCGTAAGGCAAATTGCAATTGGTCAAACAAGGAGTTTGATTGTAACAGAGGATAGTCGGTGGCACTACTATCCAACAGGGCTGTGCGTTTTTCATTCCATCTAGCTCTCACTGCTTCACCTAGCTTGGTCCTTCTGTCATCACTTAGTACGGTAATATACTTTTAGTCTTTTTGAAGATGTGTGTTGTATGTTGTCTGCTACAGGAAAAAAAAATGTTTGTGTATTTCTAAGTGTCAGGGAACCCGCAGTCACAGTCCACCTAACTGGGTTTTTCCACACACCTAAGCTGCTACAACCTCAGTTACGAAACCCGGAAAACTGCAAACAGGCGATACAGGGCCTGGAATTTCATACCTCACTCAACAGCTTACTTTACCATATAATTGCATTTAACTGGTTATCTGTCAGTTTTTTGTTTTTTTTTTTTGTTTTGTTTTTTTTTATGTAACCTCTGGCATGAGTTGGAAAGATGTCGTTATTACAAAGTTTGTTTTTTTTTTTCATTTTTAAACCTGACTGTAATGAGGTATCTTACGATATCAAGTTTGTGAGTGTGTGTGTGTGTGTGTGTGTGTGTGTGTGTGTGTGTGAGTGTGTGCATACGCAGCACGTCTTGGCTCGTTCATAACCGGATCTTGCAGACAGGTTGTTTTAAATGTGTGAAGCAAGTCAGGGAGACCTGTCAGCTTGACAACTGTGTTCGCTGACTGTGGTAGATTAGCAAGTGTTTTTATCCTTTTAAAAATTCTTCTGGTGCACTGAAATATTGGTTCAGATTTTCATGGACAAATGTTTGTGATGGACTGGGCGCTCTTTCCACTTAACTGTTCTGTTGGCCATCGTGTGTTTGGCACTACCGCACACAGCCACCCTCACCATACAATGGTCATACAACGGTCATTTCATGTCTTTTTTTTTTTTTTTTTTTTCCTTTTCTCAACATCCTCCAACTACCCTTGACAACATCAGTGTCATACCAACATCTTGCATCCGTTCATTTATATACTGTAAACTCAACAGGATGGGATCATTCTTTTTAATGTACACCGTATATAAATGTACAATGTCTATATTTCTATGGTGCCCTACAACAATTTGTATCAGAAATGGTCAATAAAGAGAATTTTCTTTGTCATTTTTCTGTCACTTCTTTTAAGGTATATATCCAGTTACAAGTTTTTCCACCCACAGGCTCAACTAAACATGCAGGTTATGATGTGCATTAAAATTTACTGTACAGCATATGGACTAGTAGGCTAATTCAGCTGTACATGACAATTACAGCACAAAAGACAAGGTTATATTACTTTATTTACATGTTCAAATTTTTTTTAAACCAATCTATCAATTCTCTATCAAAGCAACAAGCTCGTGCAACAGTCAGAAACTTTAACAGTGCTGCCAAATTCACATTTCCATCAGTAGTTCTTGGACTTTTCAAGTGCAACCTGAAATCAGAGCTATCTATTAAATATTTACCAAGTATTTCACCAGTGCAAAAGAATATGCTTGGATATTTATACAGTTTAAATTCTGAATACCTTAGTTCATTGGTATTTCACATAAATGGGGGGGATGTCTCCGGATGATGCATAGAAATGTTCTGGGGTACAGATGTTTTCAGGTCCAGAAATTAAAACGTGTCAAAGCTGCTCTTTTTTTTTTTTTCACAACAATGCAAGTTCCCCTTCAAAAACAGCTTAACAGTTCCATTGTATTTAGTTTACATTCACAAATGCAAAGCAAATAAAGGCCAGGAAAGGTTAAAATTCATCGAGAGGAAAAAAAAAAGGCTTCCTGAGAGCTTGATATCAGTCAGACCTATTCATCTGAACAGACTCTTGAGCTGGAGGTAAATTTGTGCTGGTGCCATGCCTTGTAGACAGGACATATTTAGGGCACTAGTCACAACTCATTTTGGGGATGAGAGGCGCTTGATATCTACTTCCATATCTTCTCATACCATTGATTCACACAAGAGTCACAGGATTTGGCTAAACCACAAAAAGATCTGGATCGTGGGGCAGCTACTTAAATTCTGAGAGGAAATTAAAACTAAAGAGGGTGTGTTCAACCTTTTGACTTAAAATGAAACTTAAAATGTACCAAACCCAAGTTAATTTTAAAACTTATGTCTATCTTCATCAATGTGAAACTATACATTTAAAACTCCTTGTGGAAGTGTTATTGCAAATGTGAAAACTATTTCATCAAAGAAGCCATATTTGTTTTTAATGCACTTTAAACAACCTCTGCACAACAACCTATCCAGGCAATGATGACAAACCCTCTCGCAGCAGGAGTGATGATTTCTAACTAGTGCAGAACATTCATATTCTTACCACACTGTGAAGACGGCCCCTAAATTATAGTCACAACAAATGCCTACTGCAACCCACAGGAACATAACTGTGTGCCACATGTCGGCCGCAACAACATTATGTATGTAAACAACAGAGTAAACCTACAGGATCCTGTATCTTTAGATTCTGCCTATGAGTCATGTCACTGAATACCACAGTAAAAAGTCTGAATAAATAATTTCAAATAAATAAGTTACTGCGTCTGTTAGGCACACAGGTTTGGCATCAGAACCACACATATGAACAGTCATGCTGTCTGTACTGTACATAAAAACAGGAAACGTAAAAATGCTGACTGTTGCTGATGTGCTCAAAGATAATGGCAAACGGTAGCAAAGAAAAACAAACAAAGAAAGTCTTGTGCATGACCTCCAAAAATGACCTTTGTGGCCGAAGGTTGTCTCCACACTGAAAATGTTCTATGCCGTGGTTTACTACCATCATGCATTGACGTCTTTGGTCAGAAGAGGGCGTCGGTGTTGATAACTCCTGGCCCAACCTTGTACAACCTGAGGACATAAAATGCAAAGTACAAGCACAGTTTAGTTTGGAGACCTGTTGCTTTTGAGTTTTTAAGTGCT
Source organism: Siniperca chuatsi (assembly GCF_020085105.1). Lineage (NCBI taxonomy): Eukaryota > Metazoa > Chordata > Actinopteri > Centrarchiformes > Sinipercidae > Siniperca > Siniperca chuatsi. Next base: position 23,271,013 of record NC_058051.1, on the reverse strand, counting down.
ACAAAATTGGTATTTATTGAAATTCAATTAACTTTCTCTGTATTGGATTAGCGGTAGAAATCCCAGGGAAGGATATCACAAAACCCCAGCAGATACAACCAAAACTATCTAGTAGTAAGCAGTAATCCAGTAGAAGTACGTGACAAAATGTTTTGTGATTTGGGTGACTTAACCTCCTGAACTAATACAGGACTTGATATGATGGCTTTGTTCTTCGCATTTCACAGCTGTGGAGTAAAACTTAATGAGCAACTTTGCCCTTAGTCAATATTGCCACCTAGTGTTTATCATGGCTCAGTGCATGATTTTTGACTGGAATCAACCAGGTCAATAATTTAAATTATATAATGTTATTCCAGCCATTACCATCTATTTCTATTTCAAGTAATTGTACCACCAGGGCTATCAGAGGAGCTTCAGAGGCAGGTAAAATATTTCTGGTTTAACCTTTAGATAACATGACAGCCACATGTACACACTAAAATTTGGTTTTTGGAACTGCCTTAAACTAAACAAACATTGACTCCAGGAAATGTTTGTCAGGCCAAATTTTGTGTAAAAAAGAAAAGTGTCAGTCATGTTTATAAAATAATTGATCACTTAAGAGAAACCAAAACTAGCCACTAACTGCTATTGAGATGGTTTTGAGGCTTCCAAAAACAAGTGCTGCAACCTTTCTACTATACTAACACATTCTACTGTACTTATTGCAGCTCTGTTTCTGTGTGGGGGAGGAAGTGAGTAACCAACTGAGGAACTGCTGTGGTGTTAGAGTGAATGGTGCAACCAAGCTCAACACACAGTAAAAATAAATAAATAAATAACACCACAGAAAACAAGGCAACAGTAGACATGTCTTTTGCAGAAAATGCTGTCAGTTGTATTAAGCTCTGGCATGCTTAACCCAACCCCTTACATTTAGAAAGAATGCATAACTTCTTTATGGTAGCATTATAACTTGTCCCACTTGCAGGTAAAATTCTGAAAACCAGTGGTGCATCCTACCCTTGTGTCCTCTTCTCTCCACAACATTTCTTGTTCAGCTTCATTAAGTTCCTCTGAAGGATCATATGTGTATACTGGTAACAGCTGATGACGGAGTCTGTCAATTCTTAGGGACAAAATAAAGGAGATCAAACACTGATTTAATGAATTAAATTGAGATAGAAGTGAAGCAATCAAGTTTATCACAAAAGCATTATGCAATAAAAATCAATAGACGTAGATTTAAAGACTTACCTCCTTTTCTTACGAATATACATGACCTGAAACAGACAAAATGAAGAGTATTACATATGCTGTGTATAAGTAGGACTTTCAATTCTGACTTATCACACTGCTTTTAAATTTGTAAGTTAAATGGTAATTCATTCTACTGAACTTCCCAGTTATGACAGTTTGTAGACACTATATCTTTTTCAGCAAGTCAACTTTGTGTAGGCTGTACTACGCCAACCCACCCAACTAGCCACTTACCACAGCTGCAGCTATTCCAATGATGGTGATGAGGAAAAATGGCACTAACACATAGCCGACTGCCACATCCCCATCTATGATGGCAGGGGGCTGAGTAGTGCTGTTCATTGCATATGTTCAGGAAAGGGGGACACAGGGGGCTGCTTGTGCAGGGCCTTTACAAGCAGCAAACCCCCTCCCTATGGTAGACACTGTGCAGCGGCTCTCTCCTCAAACTGCCCCCTTGTTGTTTATGCCTCATCCTTGTCGTTCATGTGACTTCCACATGGTATCACTGCCCTCCCTAATCAGCGAGAAATCTGAGGGGATACGGAATGAAAAGAATTTGTCAGTCATAAGAAGTATCAAGGAAGTTGTAAGGACACGTACTGGCAAATAAGATACTTGGGTAAAGATACTCAACCAAGTTCCTGCAATTTTGTTGAATTGGCAAACAGGGGAAAAAAAGCTTTAATCGTTCAAATACAGTATAAACTTGCTAGCAAGTAAGGTTGCCGTACAAGCCAATTGCTGCGGTCAGCTGGTTTGCTGCTATTTGCTTATGTCTGCTTGTGCAAGTAAGGCAGGCGGCCCTTCCTAAATGCGCTGGCCACCTAAACTAAAATATAATTCGTTTTCAATGATTTTTCCTAATTAAAAGCTGCGCATAGACCTAACGGCTATAAAGCTATTAGCCAGCGTGACTAGCTAGCTATATAAACACAGCTAACGTCAGCGTTAGCTGCGCTGGTAGATGACACTGTTACTGACAAGTTGCTTTATTACACAAAACAAGCTGAAACAAGCCCTCTGCATCAAGACGGGGTTGATTTCTAACGAGCTACAACAGACCTGTTTTCTGTTTTTGATAAATTTCAGTAAAATCTCACTCACTGTGCGATGCGTAAAGCTTCTCTTTCGAGTAACGTTATGTTGTGATTCGCAGACGACCAGTCCTACGTTAGCAGCAACAGTGACGCTTCCGGTCTGAATATTTCAAAATAAAAACGTCATGACCATGCAAAACTGCACAAATTATATAGTCCCCCTGACATGTACTTTATCCTTACTCATTATTTAATCGGTACACGTGTTGGGAACACCTAACATCCAATTTGGCCCCACTCGTGTGGTGTGTTTGGTGTTAAATTAACGTTTAATTTCCAAATCTTTTTGAACCACATCGTTTACTGGCAGGAACTAGCATCACAAAACAACGTTATATGCTAGCATCAGCAGTTAGTTTGTTGACTTTGCTACTGAATAGATCCATAGAAAAATGTTCAGAGATTTACTTTGAGGTTCTGGAGAAGAACTGTGACTGTACAAGATAATCTATCACATGACAAATGTGCAAGTTTGTTTCCTCACTTACAGGCAAATATTCAAAGAAACATGCTAAACCTAACTCTTGGTTTTGTTCAGGGTTGGTCAGAACAACTGTAAAGGCTCTACTCTGACCATATACTGTATCTCAAGCAAGGAGAGAAAGCAGGAGTTAAGGGGCAAACCAGGACCTTCTGGTCCCACTGACCGAGATCAGCCCTGCGCAACATTCTGCCATCCCCGCCGAGGTCAACAACCCAGGAACTGCTACAGTTTCAGAGCCTGCAGCTGCTTTTCCTGTGGACAGAGCAAAACTTTAAGCAGTGCCACATGGTAAGAAGCACTGATACCAAAGTGGACCATAAACACCTGCTAAGAAAGAATTCCTACAGAGATTCATGAAAGTTCTTTAGCAAACCATGATGAATGCAACTTTACAAGCGACACTGCATCTGAAAGTTGTGCAGAAGAATTTGGATTTAATAGAGCCATTATTAATATGGTTAGATGCATGTGGAGTACAAACTGTTCAGTTAAAATACATGTTAGCACGTGTGAAACATGCAACTCTAGCATTTATCTATGTTATTTATTCCACCATATAAAAATAACCTGTCTACTCTGTTTTCAAAAGTGCCATTGATCAAGGGCACAGCCTAGGCAAATGTATGTGGATTGGCATCAGAGGGGAAAACATTTTGGACTTGCCCTGACAATTAAACTCAGTAAATAGGATGTGGATAAAGTACAGGTTTAATATATAAATTTAATATATACATTTTAAAAATTATTTAAGTATAAGAAAACCAAAGTATATTTGTTGTCAGATGTTAGGATAATGATGCAAAATGTGGGACATCTCCAATATTTACTCAACATTTGGTAAAACAAGACTTTACTGTAGACTGTAGCCATGGTATCAGACCTGTGTGCATCAATTCTTATTACAAAATTGCTGGATGAATTAAATAGAAGAGACATAACTATTTAATCCTGGTATCCATACCACAAGTTGGACAGAAAAAAAAGTAAAGAATCTGATGGTTACACTAGTTGTTACCTGTTTGCAATGGCCATTTGTCCTAAAATGCACCACATATTGGAATATTCACAGCTAGAAGAAAACTCAACCATCATAGCATCTCTGCTGTCTCAAAGATTAATGACAGAAAGACCTATTCAATTCCCTTGAAACCCACACAGGTGTTTCCACTTATTTTAATTGAGAATTAGACCTCTTTTCAGTGCTGACGTACACAGACAGTACTCGACTGACACCTCAGACTCTGAAGAGACAACCCCTTATCATTGTTTTGAGTGTATGCAGTTTGAGATGAAACTGAAACTGCAGCATTGCCCAAAATTAGCTTGAGATTTACTAACAAAACAATGTACTAATAACTCCTCTGAAATTCATTTTATTAGTTTTTTGTAACAGGAAAAGTTGACATACAGACGTAATATTTACATTCATATTTGAGTCCACTTTACAGTTGTGGTCTACAAACAAGCAAACCTCCATGCTGCACATAGAAATTGCTGTGAAGGTTTTACAGTAAAACTCCTGAGAACTTGATGGAGTGTCAAACATCCAAGCCTGATTAAGTGCAATTAAAAGTGATGAGGTTAAACTAAGCCTGACAGAGTGAGTTTCATTACAACGCCTTCACAGACTACTTCACTCATCATCGTCCTCAGGCACATGGAAGCAGGAGAAAAACTTCCTCTTCAAGGCTGAGAAGAATCCTCGGATTCTCTTCTTCTTTTTCTTCTTCTTGGGCTCGCTGACCTCTGCAAATTAAATGTATAGTCAGTGTTTTAGTCCGCTTTGAAGGGATTATTCTAAATGGAGAGTGGAAGGACATGACAGTTCAGACAAGTAAAGGTTCACACCAGACATATGCAAGGTATTTATGCTGTTGGAGGCCTGGTTCCAAACAGAGTCGGGAGCTTCAACACGGCTGTTTGGAGGAACTGACTGGATGCTCATGTCATAGTCCACAGCTGGGCTTGTTTTAGCACTATCGGTGATGGAGTCCAATTTGAGACCACTATCATGAGTTATGTCACGATCATTGACAGGGTCCAATATGAGGTCTCTATCATCCTTAGCCTTCGGACAGTCGGCCATCTTCTTCTTTTGCACAGCCTGGGGACTACACAAACGCACAGAGTCATTGTTGGTCCATACAAGATCAAAAGAGAAGTGAGAAGTATACGACTTTTAAAGCAGTAATAGACTGTTTTCATGGGAATGTCATAGTAGGATCCAGGTGCAGACCCAGGGCAGAAACCAAACCAGAATGACTGAAGAGGTCAATGTGGTGAATGGACTTCCATTTTATAGACATTTGGTATATGTCTTACGTGGTGTATTTTGTTGGCAAACAGCTATAATTTAAGTTCTGTATTGAAAATGTTACTTGAGTTTTACTTAAGTAAAAGTACAGAAGTACTATCAGCAAACTGTACTTAAAGTATCAAGAGATAAATGGAGCTAGTTCTACTTTTCATACTGTTGGGTAGTTTAATCTAACTGCATAATATTTTATAAGCTCATCATGTGTTTTATATGTAAAATCTTTTTGTTTAGTAATTAGTTAGTATAATTGTCAAAATAATGTAGTGTAAAAGTGTTTCTCCCTCTGAATTGTAGTGATGTAAAAGTATAAATACTCAAGAAAAGTGCAAATACTTAAATTCTTTACTTAAACGTGCAACAACTGTTTTATGTTTTGTTTTTGGCCACTTGGGGGCAGCGGAAACAACTTATAAAGACAACATTCACATATCATCACATTTTAAATTGATATAGCGGATTTGTTAGCAAACAGTTGCTTATTTTACACACCCAGCAGATACAAAGCAACATTATCATTTGGAGTCATGTTTCTGGCCACTTGATGAATTTAAGTCCAATACTGACTCTTCTTTTAGCTTTATTTTTGGTCACCATCTACTCCTCAGGGAAATATGTGTCTCTTTAGCTGCTAAATGCTCCACTATGTTCACCAGCTAGTCACTGACTGTATCTGCCTGCCATTTGATGCTGAGCAGGTAGTGTTCAATGGGTTTTTTGAGTTTTTCCGCAGTAAACAGCTGCTTGCTGCTGCCGAAAACAACGCTATGAGAGCTGTTATGATACATTGTTATTATAAAAATATAGATTACCATGATGACACCTGGCAGCTTTATGGAACATCTACGGAAGGGTTCACATGTACGTGAGGTTCCGCAGGTAAATAAAGACGCATGCATTTAACAAATGCCCCCCTAAAATGTGTTATGTTAAAACTGAGAGCACAACAAATGTGTCCTTTCTACCACACAATCCAATAGAAAAGTAAAAATCATCACCTACCTGTAATCAGCAGTGGTCTCTGCAGTGTCTTTGGTGTTGCTGACTGCTTGACCCCTGCTGGTTTCAGCGGCTGCAGTTTCATTTCTAGCAGAGGATAAATGTACACTTTTATGGTCATGTTCAAATTACACACTATACATTTTACACCAGCCAGTAAAGTCATCTACTATGCCGACTGTTGTCTGATAACCTGTGTGCCAAGAAGAAAGCCTGATATACAGACTCAAGCACACCACTCATACAGACACACTTACTGAGAGCTGTTGCTGGGGCTGAGGTAGCTTCTTGTTATGAATGGATGGGCCAGGATTTGACTTGGGGTAATCCTGTCCCTGGGATCTATCTGAAGCATTTCCTTCAACAGCTCAACACAAGCACTCCTATCAGCAGCATCTGTGCTGTTTTCTTGGAGCAGGCTCAACTAAATTTGGGGGGAAAAATGGCATAAATTGACATTAGGCAAAATAAATTCCTGGCTCATGAAAAGGGACTGTTTTGTGGGCTCATCTGCAGGCAGCATCTACTTGGCCACCTACTGTTTTCAGCTCATCCAGAGAGGAAAATCGGTGTCTCCTGGTTTTCATCGGCTCAATGCCTCTTTCAGTGTGAAACTCCTCTGGGGTCTAAAAGAAGACAAATCTACTTGAGGTATCTCTTCATCAGAGTTAACTCTTTTATCAGCAAATTATCTAATAGAGGATAATTCATGTTTGGCCAGTGAAGTCACAGAAGGTTGTGGTACTATACCTTGAACGTCCAGTGCACAGACACAAGGTACTTGCGACTTCGATGATAGAACAGCTTTGTATTTATCCCACCATTCAGAAATCTTTTAGAAGGTTCACCCAGGAGATCGCTGATTAATTGCAGCTGGAGAAAAAATACAGCATAACATCATTATTGACTACTCTATATGCTTTTAGCCATGCTAGCTGCATGGCTCTGTGGATTGCAATGTCAAGCAGTCTGTCTGTCGATCGGTTGGTCCAGATTGAAATATCTCAGCAACTACTGGATGGATTGCCATGACATTTTGCAGACATCCGTGCTTCCCAGACTATGAATCTTACTGACTTTGGTGATCCTCTTTTCCGCTAGCGCCACCATGAAGTTGATATTTGTGGCATGAGTGAAATGTCTCAACAACTACTGCCATATTCATGTTGCCCAGAAGATGAATTGTTATCACTTTGGTGATCCCTTCACTTTTTCACCATCAGGTAAAAATTTAAATTTGCCCAATACTGTGGATTATGACTAAACACCTGCAAAACTAATGACACTGCCATCAGCCTCAGCCGCACTTTGTGTTTGTGTGTGGTGTGGCTGCTCTTAGAGAAGCCAAAGTATTAAAATGCCTTACCCTTTTAGAGTAGTACATGTCAAAACAATATTACTACACACTGTATATTAAGAACGATGTAGAAATGAACCAGCAATAGCACTCACCATATCATAGTCACTTCTCCCCGGGAAAAGTGGAAAGCCAAGGAGCGTCTCGGCCATCATTGAGCCAAGAGACCAAATGTCTATGGCCTCAGTAAATGGGAGGCCCAGAATGATTTCAGGAGACCTTAGTGTTTAAGAATAGCAACACAGAAAATGAAGAACACTGTCATGTTTGAAAGCATAAAAATACAATTCAGGGCATGGCATAAATCCCCCCAGAACAATAATGCACAGCATTAGTTCAAGGATGCCACAATAACTTGCATGTGGACCCTTGGTTTCAACAATTTCCCTCGCACGTATAGTATAGTATTCAAGCTGGACTCTGTTCAACGAGGACTAGTATGATGTTTCTTTCACCGGCCTTTTTTAAAAAGCTGAAACATGATACTGGGGTTTTCTGACCAAATTCTAAACTTAATGGATATACACTCACTGGCCACTTCATTGGGTACACCTGTACAATGTAATGTAATCCAATACAACAGCTCTGCCTTGAATTCTACTTTTACAAAGCTTGTAAGTTTTCATTTGACACTGTCAAAAATGGAATAATTCTACTTTATGTTTATTGGTTGGTTTATTATGTTATGGGTGGTGATATTGACAGGTGTTTCTAATATTCTGGCCCTCTTATGTATGTAAATGTAGTGGCCAAAATATTAGAAACACCTCTCAATATAATGCAGTCCAGCTCAACACCACTGCAAACTACAACCTCAATGATAAATCAAATCAGTCAATCAAAACTGAACATTATTATCTTTGTAAAGGCAGAATTTATGGCACAGCTGTTGTATTGGATCACATTAGATTCTACAAGTGTACCTAATGAAGTGGCCGGTGAGTGCATACTACTGTGCTGTACAGTAAAATTTGACCACTTCATCATTTTAACCATGAAAGTACGAGAATTATTTTGTTAACATGAAGCAGCTCTAATGAGATTTTGGGGACACATCTATAGCTAAAAATCAGGTATCAAGTTTAAATTATTTAGAAAGAGCAATGAAATAAACTCTCTATGGGAAAATATATCTGGAATTGAAATCTCGTTGAACAGAAGCTAATATCAGTAACTATCAGGAAACTTGAACCCAAGCAATTAATAAAAAGGTCTTAAGGTCTCACCTATACCAAAAAGGCTGTACACCTACTCCTGGCCTGACTTCGGATGTCTGAAGAGTTAAGCCAAAGTCAATGAGCTTGACCCTGAATGGCTGTCTGTAATGATCCACCAGCATTATATTGGCCAGTTTCAAATCTGCATGGATCAGTCCAACACCCTTCAGGGCATTTAACGCTGTGGCCACCTGCAAGCAAAGTCAAAGAATATGAAAGATGTGCCAGAGTGAAAAAAACACTTCAAAATTCTACTTTCTATGTGGTAGTGTATCCTTACATCTGTGATGATGGTCCTTATGCCATTTAAAGGCACAGGGGCCCATTTTGTCTTGGTCATGTAATCATAGAGGCTCATATCTAGCATTTCGAACACCATGAAGGTCCGGTCGATTCTGTGGAACCATTCATGGTATCTGACGATGTTATACTTATCAGGGTCCAAACATCTGAGCTTTTCCAGTATGAACACCTGGGGATAAATGAAATGTATAACGACTCAGGCAATGTCCTTTGTAAAAAAAATTGATCTTTGACTTGTGATCATCAAAAAGTAGCTCACCTCCTTTATCTTTCTGTACTTTGAATATCTTTGTTTTAAGACCTTCACAGCCACAGTCTCTTGAGTGTCCCGTTTAAAACATTTGATGACATGTCCGTAGCACCCCTGTCCCAGAACTCTCAGCGTCTTATAGTTTTCTGAGATATTGTTTGTCAGGGCTTGATTTGCCATTTCTGCAAAGAAAATTGAAAGCAATGTTATTTCTATTAGCCTACAGACAATTAACCATTTAACAGAACATTTTAACATCTTAGTGTATCAGTGCACTGGTGCACACGTTAACTTAAAATAAAGTGGAAGATGGTCCCTTAAGAGAAAGTTAGACTTTATTTTAAAATATGACCTTTGCAGATACAGCTACATTATTAAAATGCTAGATGTAAAATTGTCAAAGGAGCATCGGAGATCTGCCTTATAGGTCTGTTTAAGATGCACAAACTCATAATACCACACACACATTCCCACACAGGCTACACTTTGCATCTTACTGCAGTTTGTTAGGTTTTTCCAACAAAACAAATCAACAACCAATGATGGACATAGTTTAACGTTTTCCTGCCTAAACTGAAAATAAGTGTTTTCAACTGTATTTAAAAGCCCCACCTTACTGATTTAAATTAGGTTACCCAGTGTTTGTGCAGACAAAACATTTCCAGCTTGTTCTGATATAGCCCTGCCACTAAAGAGCATCTTGTATCGAGTAAGTTATAGTTTAGTACCTGCTTAATAACCTGTTACATTTACATTTACAAGATTTACAAGTAACACTGGCCACCTGCTGTGCCTTCTTCCACGACTTCTTGCTAATTAAAATACCTCAATTATGAATATACACTAAAATACTAATGTTGTATATTTCACTCACCTTTCCACTTGTGGTTGTAAGTTACAGACTGACTTGACTTCAGAAACTTTGTTATAATAAAGAAAGGAAACAAAACAATGGCTTTACCTGTGTCAGTTACGTACTGTCTCACGTTGCTCGGTTGTTATATTCGATCCAGTTGTTTGTTTTTTTATGGATTAGTTAGTTTGTTTCAGAAGTTGTGTTCATAGGTTGTTTCTTGTTCACTTGTTAAGAGTAGAATGATACATTTCCACACTGCATGAACAGTATGGAACATACTGTACATACTGTAGAACATCTTTGTGATGTCATAATGTTTTGTGCCGGAACAGTCTGAATTCCAATCAGTGTCACATTAGAACTACAGATAATGTAGCAAGTAAACAAACGATGCAATCACCAAAAACTTATTATACAAATAGTTTTTTACTGTGATGGTCAGATGTGCTTCAAACTCATGACTTATCATTCACACGGAAGAGCAAAGTAAATATATTACTTAGGGTTTCTTTGCCTCCACTACATATCAGGAGATGTGTCCTTTTTACTCCATCTGATGGCTGTAATCACTTTTGGGATTTTACATACAAAATATTAAATAATCAGTGGTGGAAAAAAGCTACATATCATCATTGTCATTGTTACTAGAGACCACAAACAACAATTGACTGGCCTAAATCCCAATATTTAAATGGGTAAAGTGTTTGTATACACAGTATGTCAGCTATAACATTACTTTTATCATACAATTACAAGAAATTGGTTTCATAGTATCTTCACTGTGTTTACAGCAGGGTCACAGTAATAGTTTTTTGCACAGTAGAAGTCAGTCTGTTGCCACTAGATGTCACTAAACACCTTTGAGTTAACAAGAAGAGGGCATTGTTAAGGGTAGAATTTGTAATTTCCCATGAACATGTAAATTTTCACCAAAGACCAAAATAAACCATAGACCAGAAATAGTGGAGCTCAAACCAATTGCAGCCTAGGCTCCTTCTTCAGAATGCTTTAGTTTTTCTAACATTCAAAGAGAATTTGATTAGCACAGAAAAATCTCTCTATACAATCGCTTCCAGGGAGATAAATAGGTTGCATTGTTTTATCAAAGGAAATAAGGGAAGAGCAAAAGCCTCCTAAGATTTCTTTTTGTCAGTCTTCATTTCTGGAAGGGGCTGTTAAGCTTAAGAGTTGAATACAGATTTGGATTAAATCATCGGTATGTGATTATTTAATGTTTTGTGTAGGTTAGGGTTCATGGTTAGGCATTCGGTGGAGACAGTCGCTGAGCATTTGTACATTTATGTAAAAAGAGAAAGAGGTCAGGCACGTGTGTGACTGTGCAACTAAGCGTTTATGCGTAGCTCCAATAATGAACAGTCGTGCAGGAGTGTGTGACTGCAGTGATCAGATAAACAGTCTGTGTCGATGGCAGTTTCATTATATCGTCAGCATAAAGTTATTGCTCCTCAGAGTCAGACCAAAGCCAGCGTCTAGTTGATCTGCTTTAAGGCATTTGCTCCTCCAGCGACCTCATCTCCACAGAACAAACACCTCCTCTCTTCACCCTGTTTGCGTTAGATGTTGAGTGGCTTTGGCAGGACGCTTTGCTCCACCGAGAGTTGAAAGGACCAGCCCCGCAAAAAACAAGAATATTCTTTCCCCTGATTTATCAGAGATGTTTGCTGATATCAAACTCCAGTGTTCAATTCACTTCTTTTTGTAGGGAAATAGATAATGAGCACATTGCCTCTGTCGGACTACAGGCAGATGCAATTTCAAAAGGGTTATCGTTGCTCCAAACCATAAAGAGTGAAGGCAGATGGTGTTGTGTCTCGTGGCTTGTCCATTAATACAAAGTGCACTAAGAAAGGAAGGATAATGGAAAGAGCCTGTACTGTGAGCGTGAGCTGTCTAGTGGTTATACATGTGCTCAAAACCTCAGATATGTTGTCAGTTCTTTACAAATAACAAAAAGGAAGTACTTGAGTCAATAAAGAAAGAAAAAATGAAATGAGTATGATTCATGTTATACTCAAAATTGGATTTTATTCACTTGATTGAAGGAGGATTGGGATGCAACGATTAAACCTAGGATAAAAACCTTACAAATACATAAAACACCATTATTGATCTTATTTTGATCTTTCTGCCGCTCACCTGTTATATGTGTTGCTAGGCCACTACTGTTTACAATGCTTATGGCCCACAGAGTGCAGCACTTTACTGTCATAATATGCTGTTATTAAGAGAGCACTTTGGTACAAAATGAAAGAATTGTGCACAACTAAACCAGCAGATGAACAGACCTTACTTGTGCACTTGAAACAGTGGATGGAGATTCAGTAGGCTTGTTAGGCAGCCAAAGGACAGAAACACTCCATTTCCCTCCCCTGCAGTGTAGTGCAATGTGGGCGTGATTGACAAGAAAAAAAGCGGTGACGCCTCCTCTTGCCATCCGCTCTCCTTATTGGTTGGAAAGTGGAAGTCACATTTGGGGCTCTCCCCATTATAAATTATAACCATAAACTGCCATATTATTTTAGAAATCGTCTATTATCTATAAAGCAAAATGTTTCCTGACAAAATTTTCCTCATATGATCCACACAAAACTCATGAAACCTTAAAAATCCAAACAACCCACTCCCGCCTGCAGATGCGGACACATCTGGCAAAGCTCCCCTAAGCTCATGTGGTAAATGTTGGGAGGGGAATTTGAAAAGTCCTGTTTCCAAGTTGCATTAGCTCACTCGTTTCCCTGCAGCCTATTTCTGTCGTCCATTGAAAGGAAATCGCTGGGCCATCCCCCCGACGCGCGCCTGTGCTGTGGAGCTCCCCCTTGCTGCGTGCATCGTGATCTGGTGGATGCAGAGTCTTGCAGAGAACGCAGGGTCACCTTCTGTCACTGCAAAGGGAAATACTGAATAAATTGCAGCATAGGCTGTTGGGTAGTAGTTCACCTCAGCGGCAGCAGCATCTCTGGTAAGTCAGTCTGTGTGTCTGCTCCGTGTTGATGCCACATTGCTGCACTGGGAAGAGAAGCTGAGCATCCTTTTAGCGAAGGGCGACGCTGGGATAAAGGAATCTCGCATCATTTTCCCATCGTTTGGATAATGTCTCAGCCCCTCTCTGCTACGAGACCGACCAAGTACTACAGATTCATTAGTAATACTGTAGCTATAGCAATTTTGAATTATGCATGCGTCATTGTATATAGTGTACCGTTGTTTGCATACGCCAAGGGTGAAGATGACCATCTTGCATCATCTTGGATTACTATTGCAGGCTTTGCTCGCCAGCGAAACTATATACTTGAGTCGTTTAGTTGGTTTGTTGAGTGGTTCTGCATAGTGTAGCTAATGTTCTTACTTCCTTTAATACAATTATAGGATGATGCAGGGTGTTGTTTGTACTATGCAGCTGTTTCTCTTGCCCTTCAAATTGCCAAGATGAGCAAATTTGATCTCGGTGTCCAAATTGTATCAGCAGTGCAATATGTTTATCTGCTTAAATATTCTCCACAGAAATATCAGCGCAGGGATTGGCCATATGATATCAAAGACCGTTGTCATGTGAAGTACAATATAGTAAATTGAGATGGTGGTCAAGGCTGGGAAATGAATGCCATTTTATGTTCTTTTCCATGCGCCAAATGGGTAAACAAGACTAGGAATATGAACTACGTCGATCAAAGATGTCGTAATCATCACTACTTTATCTATATGATGTTTTTTTTAAATCGGTACAAAAACACTGGATAGGAGTCAGGAATGTTTTTTGTAATTTATTTCTCGGTGAAATGGACGCAAATGTTAATAAGAGCACTCCGCTCTGACGTTATGTAATTGGTTGTCACAGCACAGCGAGGAGCCATCTCTAGCGTCATTGTTTTGTTTTTTTTTCTCTGACAAACCAACAGCACCACAGAGGAGGAGCATCCTGTTTTCTACATGGGATTAGGTGCATGTGGTCTTTTAATCATTCATCAAATCTGCTCCCGGGCTGAAATGCATCCAGTCTTACAGCTGACTAAAGCATCTCATAGCCACCTTTATGCTTTTATGCTGTGTTGTTGTGTTTCTGGGGGTGGTTAATGGTAACTGAGGCGTCACCTCCACCAAAACATAAAGACGTGCCTAAAAGCATCCAGCTACTATCCACAGAGAATGCATGGCTGATTAAAGGGCCGTTGTGTGTGTTTTTGTATCAAACCCCTGTAGCTTTTCTTCCTCATGGTGACGTAGCAGATGACAGCTCGTGTCCGCCTCGGCGTGTTTTGGAGCTGTCCGCGGTGCTGAATTCACTGTTTGCCGGAGTGCATGTCTGTCAGCAGCCAAGGTGCCCCCAAGAGAGGCTGACACGAGGCTGCAGAGAAGAGATGATGATACTGTCAGAGGGGGTAATCCAATTGTACTGCAGAAGGGGGAGTTAGAGAGTACTTGCTATTTATTAGCAGACTCCTCACTCTTCACAGCGGAGACAAGTTAAAAGTGCATCACCAGGAACTTCTTAGCAGGGGCACAATATTTTATCAAAGTTAAAAATGTTCAAGTTCTGAATCTGTCTATCTGTCTGTCTCTACCTGTCTGTAGTTGTGGTGCCTAACCTCTATGACTTGTGACCCTTTAAAATCCGAATCAGAAATACTTTATACTTTATTGTTCCCCGAGGGGAAACTCTTTAAAAATGAAGCAATATGTGGCTTCTTTCTTATCCCTTTAATCATCTTCAGATTTACCCACAGGTTGGGAGACACTGATCTACAGCAGCTTATCCAGCCTAGTTAGTAGTAAAGCTGGGTATCGAACCTCAGTACCTTTTTAGTACCAACTGAAATGTGTCTGTAGCACCAAATAGCCAAAACTGTCAAAGTACCGAAAGCTGTCATTAAATCTTGTTTGCTTCTTATTTGATCAGATAGTTCCTGATTTAAATCAAAATTTTGCCAATTTTAAACAATTTTATTTGGGCAAAGGACTTGTATAGCTACTTGGGGTTATGCAACATTTAAAATTAAGATTATTTTGTTAAAGGGACAGTTCAACCCCAAATCAAAAATACATATTACTCAGTTACTTAAGATAATCCTTAGACCTTGTTGTGAGCAGTTTCATGTTGGAACTATTTTCTTTTAGCCGAACTACACCAACTGTATCACCGCGCAGAAGGAAGCGTGCATCTACTCATCTTGTGGAGATTAGTTTATAGCAAACCGATACTGCTAGCTCACCTATCACAACTGAGCTAGCTAATGTTAGAGCTCAGCCGAGGAGGACGCCATTAATGTTTACATCCTGCGCTGTCACAAGCACGAGCCTCTCGTACATGAGTAGATGCGCGCTTCCTTCAGTGCAGTGACACGGTTAGCGGGTGAAGTTCGGTAGAAAGAAAATAGTTCCTACATAAAACTGCTCACAACAAGGTCTGTGGATTATCTTGAGTAACCGGGTCATGAGTTCTGGAGAGAGACATTGCTGTTGAGTTTTTCAAATGTTTTTTTTTTTTTTTGGCGCGAGATGTAGTTCCATGATGTAGTTCCAACCCTACTGATGAGCCTCACAGGCACTGTCACAAAGCAGATTTCACTTAAATATGTATTTTTTTCATGATAAATGTACCTCTCTCTGCATGTGCATTTGTTTGTGTCTGAGTCTGTGTACACTATGTGCTTATCTGTGTCCTTGAGAGTCATAGAACTATTAATTCAGTCACAAACTACTCTTCTTCTCCCTTTAAGGTTTTGTGTTTATTTTCTAAAGCCACAAATGATGTCCTCCCTAACTTCCTGTAGTGCTTACAGTGAGTCTGCGGTACCTTTCATGTTGTTTCCATGCTTGACATGTTTTTGATTGCGGTGAGGCAGCATCTTCCTGCTCAGGAATTTAATTACGATTTGCACTCATGCAACCACTGGCTAGATCTGTGGTTATCTTTAACCATTAATAGAAAACAGCAGTTGTGACATGAATATCATCTACCGTAGGAACGTAGTGACAGAGTATCGCAAGCTGAACCCAGGAAGTGAAAATTAAACTGTTTTAGGCAGCTTTGCTAGTTTTCAATCCGACTCTTAGTCAGTTTGGTTTCTTTTTGGCCATGTCCATATTAACTGACAAAGGATTAACAGCAGCGTGACATTTGTGGGAAGCACTGCAGTTCAAGCTATTGTCATTTGATTGTTCTTCTATTTAATGTGAGATATCTAAAATAGGTGCAGGACTTCTGACAAGCGAGGGTTGCTTTGTTCTGATCACATTACATGCCAGTTAAAACCATAATTAATTTTACATAACATTTTTCTTCAGATGAGATTTCCTTTCTCATGGTCACACATACTTGGTTTTTATGTGTTATTACAATGCATCAAAACTATGTGAGGGATGAACTGGTGCAGAATACTGATATGTGCAAATCACTTTTCAGATACAAACCTGCAAAATAGATTTCAGTTAGATCTGGTTCTTGTCGTGTCTCTCAATATATATCTCGCATGGAGGATTGTGGTGTTTACTCATGTCGGTGACCTTTGTGTTGTTGTGTTACATTGTCAAGTCTTTGGTGTTTGTGGATGGTCCTGAGACATCTTGCGTAAGGGAAAGAGGACAATGTGTGAAATTGCGGGGTTATATCCCCTTTAATGTGCTTGTTGATGAAAGGGTTAAAGGGTGCTGTTGCTCTGTTAAAAAAGACGATAGTGGTGTCTGACAGGGTGTGAAAAAAGAGGCAATGTAAGAACAGAGAGTCTGAAGGGCAGCTGGAGTGTCTCATTTCTCTTAGTGTAGAGGAGAACACACACAGGGGAAGACTCTATCTTTGGTGGAAGATTTATGACACTGGAGATAATCAAAAGCATCCACGGCGCCTTTCACACGAAAAGAATCTCATTTTGTTTTTGTATCTATTTCCTTGTGTATGATTCCCCGCTAAACGCAAGAGAGATAAACAGAAGTAAGATTATTGTATGAAATATTGATAAAAATAATCAATTCACTAAATGTGATATCTGATAGCTGATTTTAACATTAATAAGGACTGTCTTGTACTGTAAATTATTACGTTTCTCCACTTTTCTACTCCAACAAGTGTGTTTCTTCTTGTAGAACAGTGTGAATGGGGTTCATGTTACCTTGTGCATTTCATGCCGTGTCACCACAACATGTCAGCGTTTGCCTACTCTGAATCATCATCAAGTAGCTGTGGCTCAACTTGAGGCACTTGGTATGTGTCAGGATATTTTGGGCAATTCAAAATGGAGTCCCAGTGTGCCAATCAAGGGTATGAATCATGTACCAGAGTTTGGATCAATACTGGTGACATCAATGGGTTTTGTTTATGCATTGTTTGACAAAAATTGAATGTACCTGTGAATGCAGCAGTTTCAGGTCATTGCTTTGGACACTAGAGGGTGTGTGCCTCATGGACATGTTCAGAGATAGAGTGGGAGAGACAGATTATATAATGTTGCCTATTTGATTGGATAGTAAAGCACTTCATCATGGTACGTACATGTATGCGTGTTGCTAGGACTGAAATTCTTAATCAGAAAGTATGGCTGCAACTAACAATTATTTAACCACTGATTAATCATTTCGTCTATAAAATGCCTGAAAATGGTGAAAAATGCCCATCTCAATTTCCCAGAGCCCAGGATGACATCGTCAAATGTGTTATTTTGTCTGACCCAGTCTAAAACCCAAATATACTTAATTTTTATTATATATGATAAAGAAAATTTGCAAAATATTCAAATATTAAGCTGGAACCAGATACTTTTTGTCATTTCTGCATTATTCAAATGATTGATTTTCTGTTGATCGCCTAATCAAGTAATCGTTTTACCTCTATCAGAAACTGCAGCTAGCTGTTAAACGATAGTGACAATCCATGCTGGGATTTCATTAGGAGATTGCTGATCTCTGTATCCTTCAGAATTAGGAACAGTCAGATGAAGAACACCAGTGGTCAGTCATAAAGTGACCATGACTAAGCATTTTAACATGAATTTGTGCCAGAATCCGTTGGATGTGGCCGTTGTCAGGCATCCCATGGTGCCCACATCTCAGGTTGCTTCATTTCATTTTTGCCTTAACATTCAGTCCATCCATCCATTATCTAAACTGCTTATCCTGTTCATGAGGTGCAGGAGCATATCCCAGCACACACACCAGGCGAGAGCTGGGGTACTCCCTGCACAGTCACACGACACAAATGACTATTAACACAGACTTATTCAAATACAAATGCAGAGAAGAGAATAACTCACGTCATTCACGTTACATTTTCAAAGACAGATTAAGATGAATTGAAGTCATTATAGCCTCATCAACATTGTACACTGAATGTCTAGGTATTAAAGAGAAGACAAGATGGCCGTGTGATGATATGAGCATGATGTTGAAGCTAGAGCTGCAACTAGCGATTGTTTTCATTACTACATTCATTTGCGGATTATTTATTGGATTCAATTGTAAAAAAAAAAAAGTGACAGTGACATTTTCAAACTGCTTGGTATTTCCCAAAGATATTCAGTTTACAATTATATAAAGCAGAGAAAAGCAGCAAATCTTTCAAATTTCAAAAGTTAGAAACAGTGATTGTTTAGCATTTTTGCTTTTTCTCAATTCATTTTCTGTCAATCGATTAATCGACTAATTGTTTCTGCAGTAGATGAAGCTACAGTCCATGTTTTTCAAAGTGTATCAAACCACAACATTTATAATGTAGAGCTTCTTTTCCTTTATGTTTATTTTTATGTAAATTCAACATTTCAAACCAGCACCAGCGATGGAACAATTCATGTAGAAAAAGAGCACTATGATCCACAGGATGATCCCAGCACAAGTGCATATAAACATGTCTGACACAATCATAGTATCAGGGAGTTGCACGATGGATTTAAACATAGCATCTTAAATTATAAGGTGTAGTAACTTAAACGTAGACAGTAAATCCAGGTAAAATATTAGCTCTAGCTAAAAAAAAGTATGTGATCTTTCAAGAAACAGATATGAAGTGATAATTGCATTTTCATACCAATTTTAAGCTTCAAACCTAAATATAAATATGAGCTAATTGATTATTTCTTATTGGAAAACACTGTAGATTTCAGTCACATTTTTATCTTGAACAAAATGATTAATCTATCTAACATAATGCAACTCAATACAACAGTTGTGCAATTAATAAGGTACTTCCTTTTTGAAGTTTATTATCTGTAATTTTGGTGAGATTCAATGCTTGTGGTGTTGTTGTATTGGAGTACATTATATTATTAGCTCTATCTAATATACTTCCCTAATACAAGCTATATTGCTGTTTTTAGTTAGGTTTTGTACTGTGGGTGTGCAGTATGTGTTGAATTTTGTGCTTTGTGTGGGCAGCATACCAGTAAAATGTGGTATGTGTTGCAGTGGAAAGGTCACACTTTTTAAAATGAATGCTGATTATGTGCATTATTATTTGCTCACCTATTGTTAAAAAATCCAAAAGTCATTGCAGAAATCACTCCATTTACACCATAAAGCACATAATTACCTTTTACAGTATTTGAACAACAGACTTAACATTGACTGGTTTATAATTAACATTAATTATGTACAACAGCTGGTGTATTAGTGTACAACCATGAAAAAACAGGAGGCTGAGGTTATTAAATCTTCTACTTCCCACGGTGTTAGAGTTTACTAATCTCCCCTTGGTTGTTATAGTTCAACAAATCTCTTAATATCTTTGCCTCTGTAAAGATAATTGGTGTTTTGACACTTTGTTCCAAACATGTTGGGCTGATTTCCATTTAAATTCCCATTAAGAGCAATTTAGCAGTGCTTAAACTTACTGTTACTTGATGCTAAAAGGACTGACTCCCAACGTCTCGTGTTTTTCTTTGCACAGGTGATCTCCTGCAGGGGACCAACAGCTCTCTCTAAGGTTTATGGAAACCTGACCTCCCACTGGTGGAGAAGGTGAGGTGTCCCCCGTTTGTGGTGTCTGTTCTCCAAAATCTTCATGTTTGCTTGGTCCTCATTTAGTCTGAAGTTTCACATTTATTCCAGAAGGACCATAACAGGCTTTAGCACAGACTCAAGCGCTTTTTAATCACCTTTTGTATCATTTATAATGTTAAACACACCACTTGAGGTAATCAATTGTCAGTGGTGTTAATATTTCACGAGGGTGTTCCAGTCTGTCAATGGGCTGACTGGAGGACAGGCCATTTTTATTTCTTATTTGAGACTCTTATATTGAATTGTTCTTTCTGTGGTCTACTCTGTGCATGAGTGTGTACTGCATGATTAACATTACGTAAAGGATTACAACGCTACTGTAGGGTTGCATTTCAGCTTTCTAGCGACAGTCGATCACTAAGAGTAGCTCTTACTGTCTCACTGGGGAGAATGATAACTCAGGAGTGATTATTGATTTCCCTGTTTGATCTCTTTGTTATGTCTGCATTATGACAGAACCTTGCTGCAGCAGGGAGGTTAAGAAACTGTTTGATGAGCACAGACTGTTGTTTGCATATGCAAGACGGCTCATCAGAACATGATGGCCCAGTTCAGTAAGGCTTCTCCAGGGACCCTGTGCAGTTTGGACTGTGAGAGGAAGCTGGGTCAGCCTGAGTATTTACACTGTAGGTAAACAAAGTGTGCACAAAGATTCAGCAGGAACTTAAGATCCCACAAAGAAAATAATATCTCCAGCAGCAATATTATGTGTTATATATCACCTTTCTCCACAAATACACTATTGATATCAAGTTGCATCTTTGATTTGCAGAAATACCTCTGTTCTTTAGTTGTTGTTTTTTTAGATAATCACAAAATTTCTCATCAGATCAGGGTTTTCAATTATCTTATTTTCAAATATTTAATTAAGGACAAGACATGCCAATTTGATTCTGCATTTTCTAAATATCAACATGTTATTTTATTTAATATTTTATTAATATTATTATTAATAATAATTATTATTTAATAATCACATACAGATGTCACCTATTCATTGAATCACTGTCTTTTTTCTGTTTTGGTGCGAGGTAAAGTAAAGTCTTGATTTAGAACAAGTCTCTATCCAGTTATTATTATTATTTTCAGGGAAAGTCCTAAATCAAGAAGCAAGTCTGATGATAATACACTACATCTTTAATAATCTGTTATAATTCTTTCCAAAACCCAGCTCCATTGAGGAAAAGGATGTAGAATGTATGTGTTACAATCTAGAGTTGTGGTTGCAGCACAGCCAGTAATAATGTTTAAAGAACAAGCAATCAAATAAAATCAACCCTTTTATTTAATTCATGTGTTATCTGCACTCAGCCACACTTTGCTGCATGGCCTATAAAAATGTGGAAAGTAGGATAGTGATATTCTAATTTTTTAAAGTCAGATTTTGAGTTGATCACTGCCCCCTCCTCATGCCAGCTGGGGAGGTCGCCCAGGCTTAGTGGCTTGTTTATGCCTTCAGGCTGGTTAGCCAATTCTTACATAGAAATTTACACCAGACGTATTTATTTTCCTTCCTTCTTTATTTAACAACCACCAGCACTTGTTTGGCTAATGATTAGGCGTTTCCATCACTCACTCTTTAAGCCAAATTGGCAATATCTGTTGTCAAGACTGCTTCAAATAAATACAGGTATGTGCCAATTCAAAGTATGATATGTATACAAATAAAAGTTACACAGATTTTTTAAATGACTGGGTCACTGACCGGTTTTTCTTTCAAGTGCTGAGTTATGTCTTCAAGCAGTCAAATTGCTTGTTTGCGGTGAGTTGACTCTCACCGTAAAGTCCTGGTCCAGTTGTGAGTCCAAGCCCTTGACTTTTGCACCTCATGTCCATTACTACCTAACTACTAGCTAAATGGCCTCTGGGTATTAGAGGTGGGTATAAATAGGGATGTAAGATGATTATAGTGTGGACATTTAGTTGAAGTATCTCTGGGTGTTGTTGCTTGTAATTTCCTGTCAGTTTCCTGTTATTGTGATCATATTTAACTGTATTAAGGAGAAGTTAATTGCACTGACCATTTTACTTTTTTTATATATTAGCTTGTTAGCAACATTTTGAGGGAGAAAGTGTGTTGCTATGTTGGTGGTCAGTATTTAAGGAACATGAGATTTCCCATTCATAGACATTTTAGCCATGCGTTGTGGCTCTATGGATGGCAATGTTGATTGGTCATTTATGAAATTTTGTACACACATTCATAGTCCCCAGAGGATGCATGTTACTGACTTTGGTGATTTGTGTTTTTTAGTAAAATTACTATTGGACTATTGGATGGATTGCCATGAAAGTGGGTATAAACATTCATGTTCCCCTCAGAATGAATTGTAATAACTTTGGTGTTCCTCAAGACTTTTTCACTTGTGCCATCATCAGATCAAAACTTCAATCAATTTGCCCAATAATTTATAAAACCCAATAACTGCACAACTAATGGCATTCCCATCAGTATCAGCTGTACTAATGTGTTTAGTGCTAATTAGCAAATGTTTGCATGCTAACACACTAAACCAAGATGGTGATGGAGGACTCTTGTGGCCTTTTTTCATTGTATTTTCATCTTTTTTTTATCTTTTCAAAAGACAAAGTGAAATGCCGCCGATTGTGAGAGATTTGCATTTTGCTGTGTAAGCAGCCCCTCCTCTCTTCAAACAAAAGCAGATACATTTATATCATCAGGAACATCAAATTTCCAAATAATTTTTAAAATCAGTTTGAGAGCATTTCATTTATCAGTAGCATGTGTAGAATTTATTTTAGAAAGTGAACCAAACAGTGTTACTAATGAGCCTCGGAGCTGTTTCTGAAAAAAGTTCCGCTGTTGATAGGGGCAACAGCCACCTCCCACTCTCTGCATAGCTCATAAATTCACACACACGTACAGGCGGTGTGTTTGAAGGCAGCCCATCAGTATTCAGTGCAGCATCAGGCAGCTAAACGGTAAGAAGGCGGAAAGCTGGTGTGTTTGAAGAGCATCATTCTTAGATTGACTATTGCCTTGCTCATTTACTCCCTCCCTTCCTCTGCTTCCTCGGTCTGCCTGGACATCAGGAAGAACTGGAATGGAACCAGATCCTCCATCTACTCTGCTCCATCTCACAGCCACTGCTGCATGTCTGCAGTTCATTCCTTCATCACCACCCATCACAATATGTCCGTCTCCCCCTACTCTGCTCTTCTCTGCCTCTCTTGTCCGTCTCTCTCTGCCCTCCCCCGGCTGTTTTTTTCCCCCTGTCTTCACCACACTGTCACCAGGAGGCTTGTGGCAAGAGGCTTGATAGTTACATAACCACTGCAGCAGTGCTCGGGAAGCTGTGTTAAATCACAACTCAGTCACGTGCGTGTGTGTGTGTTTATAGGTGCTGCTTATTGTAAAATGTATGTTTCCAATTAACAGCCAAATTTGGGGATGGATCCAGGCGGCATCCATTCAGTAGTCTCTTCCTGTATCTCTGTCCCTCTGTTTGTCTGCAGCAGTCTGGAGTCTCACTGTTTATCTGTTTTTGAAGAAGGGTTTTTTGTATACTGTATGTCTTCAAAAAGTGTGGTTCAATAGGGTAGCTACATGTACATAAGTGGATGGA
Organism: Siniperca chuatsi; assembly: GCF_020085105.1. NCBI lineage: Eukaryota > Metazoa > Chordata > Actinopteri > Centrarchiformes > Sinipercidae > Siniperca > Siniperca chuatsi. The sequence goes on along the minus strand of NC_058051.1, from coordinate 23,247,302 downwards.
GCAGTATTAGCCTTCCCACTGTAAATTCACATTATTCACATTACATTAATTATAATTAGCATTGATTTTACAGTTTGACAGTTAATTTTCAACACTCTTATTTCAACTTTATTTCTAAGAAATCATGTTTTTTTTTTCAATCAGTTTGGTATGTTGAATGTATCTAAACAGTTTACAGCCATGCTAGCAGCTCTGTGAGGCTGTACTTAGGGACAGCAGTACTTTGAGCTAAATGTTACCATCAAGCATGCAATCATGCTCAGAATGACAATGCAAACATGTTGATGTTTAGCAGGTATAATGTTTACCATGTTCACCATCATATTTTAGCATGTTAGCAATAAGCATTAACATTTGCTATTCAGCTCTAAACACAAGTACAGCTAAGGCTGTAAGGTTTGCTATTTAGGTCATAAACCAAAGTATTGGACAAATTAAAATTTTGGCGCTAGATGAAAAGTATAGCAACAATGTTATTACATTCATCCTGAGGGAAAGATTAATATCTGTACAAAATTTCATGACGATCCATCCAATAGTTTTTGACATATTTTAGTCTGGACCAAAGTGGTGGACTGACCGACCAAGTGACATTGCCATGCCTTTAGTGTGGCTAAAAAAATCAGTACCCATGAACATTAGCAGAGAAGACACCAGTCAGAGGCCATAGTGGCTGAACTGATCCAAATTTGACCCAGAAACTGATACTGAATTGATTCAAGCTGTTTTATGTATATGACAATTTCTACAAAGCTCAAACTACAACTTTAGCCCTTCATTAGCACCACAGGCAGACAGAATTTAAGGCTCTGTGATTGGTTGTTTCACACTGCAATGCTAGTTGGGATAATAAATTCTGTCATGAAGGTTTTACATTCTCAGTCTTGTATCTTTGACTTTTGTCAATTAACTAGATTTTTTAAGTGCCCTTGTTAGTAGTTTGTACTGATGGTTCAACAGGGAGAGACATGAAGCCTTCTTAGACCTGATTGGACAAGTACATGCCACTCACTGAGCTGTCAATGGTGTTTGCTTCTTACAGCTGTTTTTGAATTGTTATCACATTTCTCCTATGAACTGAAATGCTCTAAATAAACTTGAAAAAGGCGGTGTAGTTATAGAAGTTTCAAGTAATGTCTGCACAGTGCGTAGTTTGTAGTAATAGTTGTAAACACGATTAGAGAGGCAGTAAGTCATAGGTGATTGATCTGGCTTATTTAATTCTTTATAGATGTTTTTCTTGCTGCTTGTTAAAGCAGGTATGACTACTATTAAATGATATACTTGCAAGAAGACAATTGAGGTTTCGATAAAATGGGATAGAGGCAGTATGGTGTGCAGAGGTGAGACAGAAACACTTTGATGTGGATTGCCAAGTTCCATCACTCTGTGTCTCAGGAGTATCACAGAGTTAATACGTACGACTCACTTTAGTTTAAGTGCTAAGTCTATGTTAGCTGCATGACTCTAGGCATGGCAATGATGCTCAGTCAGTCCACCACTTTGGTCTAGACTGAGATATCTTCACAACTTTCCACGACATTTGGTACATTCATAAACCCCAGAGGATAAAGAATACCGATTTAGAGACTCCCTGACTTTACCTCGAGCACCACCAGCAGGTTGACATTTTTGTTTTTTAGTGAAATGCCTCAACAATTTTTGGATTTATTTCCATGACGTTTGGTACAGATAGTTCTGTCCCCCTCAGGATGAATTGTAATGACTTTGGGGATCCACTAACATTTCATCTAGCGTCATCAACAGGTCAAAATTACAGTAGATCAAGGTACAAATCATGACATTCCCATCAGCCTCAACTGTATTTTGTATTTGTGCTAATGTTACCATACTGATGTTAACATTTAGCTTGAAGCACCGCTGTGCCTAAGGACAACCTCACAGAGCCGCTAGCATGGCTGTACCTCACACGACATCTATTATGTGTTTGTCCATCCCTCCTCTGTTGCTCTTCCTGAGGTTTCTTCCATTTTTTTCCCATTAAAGTGTTTTTGGGGGAGTTTTTCCTTATCTAAATCGATCGGTCTATGTCATATGCTGTACAGATCGTAAAGCCCCTTGAGGCAAATTTGTGATTTGTGATATTGGGCTATATAAATAAAATAGACTTGACTTGACTACCAGCTCCATATGACCTGTAGCTGACCGTGACCTCTGACCTCCCTGTGGGGGAAAAGAAAGAGAATGTTTCCCAACAGAAATCAATGACGTGTAATATTAATGATGTTGGTGTTTTATTTTTTATTTACGTCCCAGTGCTGATGAATTATTGTGTGGACTGTTGTTCTGATAGCTGGGCAATAGCACACCTGGCTGACTCACACAGTTAAACAAACTAGATAGTGATTAAAAATGGGCACAAGGAACCCCACAAGGAACAAACAATGATACAGAAACTTGATTCTTGTGCAGCGACCCAGAGCACCTCTGGAGACGTTCGTGATCAGATAGCTGAGTCATCCTTCACTTGTTTTCTTGAAATCATGACCCACACAGCTAACCTGCACAGGCAAAGGCGTCTATGGACTGGGTTGCTATGATTCAATATCTGGCAGTTGTAATCAAATAGAGACATTACAAAACTGATCAGTAGCTGTTCTATTGTTATGAAGACATATTCATTTGCAGAATATCTGATGAGTTTGACGTTGGAGACAGACTGAAAGTGACATCTTGCTGCCGGTTATAAGAGTCAGGTCTCACTTGATCTCAGTGGGATCATGTAGTTGAGGCTGAAGCAGAGTCCCACCCTCATCCATTCATGTATGCAGTGGTGAAATGTAACTAACTAAATTTACTCAAGTATTGTACTTAAGTACCATTTTGAAGTACTTGTGCTTTACTTGAGTAGTTCAATTTTATGCTACTTGATACTCCTACTCCACTACAATTCAGAGCAAAATATTGTACTTTTTACTGCACTACATTTATTTAACAGCTTTATTTTTTAGTTACATTTCCCCTCTAAATTTCTCACACTGTTTTAGGCCCAAAGAGGTAGAATGCTCCAATATTTCACATTTCAGCAAAGACTAGAGAAAAGTCTGAAAAATGTATTTATGTAGCAGAACTTTGTTTTGTCTTCGATCCTACCCTATTAATCATCTCACGACCCCTCAGATTTATCTGGTGACTCTCACCTCAACCTGCCACAACAGTAAAATGCTGCTCAGACATTAATACATCAGTATTAATTATGTAATTTATTATAATATATCAGTCAGAGAGGCAGATTTCCTGCAGAACCAGTACTTTTAATACTTTAAATAAATGTAGCTTATAATACTTATGTACTTTTATTTTAGTGGAATTTTAAATTCAGAACGTTGTACTTGTAATGTATTTTGAGTTACATTGTAGTATTGGTACTTTTACTTAAGTAAAGGATCTGTGTACTTCTTTTACCACTGCATGTATGATAGTAAGTTTTGTCTCTCACATTTGATCCAACGGGATGAGTCCTACTGCCTTGGTGATCCCCTGACTTTTCATCTAGCACTACCAGCTGGTCAAAGTGTTCAAGTGTCCAGTAAAATATCTCAACATCTATTTTATTGATTGACAGGTCAAAATGTTTGGTTTATGACCAAATACCTGCAAAACTAATAACAATCCTGTCAGCCTAAGTTGTACTTTGTTGGTAATTAGCTAATTTTAGCATGCTAACATACTAAACTAAAATGTGTTAGCATTTAGCTCAAAGCACCACTTTGCCTAAGCACCCCCTCACAGAGCTGCTAACGGGGCTGTAGACTCTTCTTGTTTACATTGAGCATTTCCTTACGATAGAAAACTACATGGGTAGCACATTTATCTTCCTTGCTCGTATCAGACTATTTATCTTCTTCTTGTTTTGTTCATTATGGTTCTTAATAAATAAAAAAATATCTACGTAAACAGCTATTTCAGGGGCTTTCCTCTGTTGGCTAGGCTAGTAGTTATGATGGAGGAGAGAAGATGAGGGCTGTTTTTTTTCCTAAATTCTGTTGCAGACTCCCCCGTCTGGATCAACATGTCAATTCAGATTTGACGCTCCTACTCCATGCCCCAGCGAGCAGCCAAGAGGGCTCACGGCACTACACGTTCTGATAAATACAACACAAGACTACCCTCACCTTCCACACTTACTGGTTTTACATCACGTCCCCTCTATCTCTACTGCTCTGCCTCTTTTTATTTAGCTCTGTTACTGCATCTTTTTTTGAATGAGTCTCTCCTTTTCAGTACCCTATCCCTCTCTCTTTGGGTTCAGTATGCACTCACACTTCACAAGTCCCCCTCTTGTGTGTGTTGCTGCATGTCCATGCTCGTGGACGTCCCACTAGTCAACTGTGGGATGGGCAGCCGACACTGCGCCGCCGAACCAGCCTTCTCGCTCCTATCTAAAGAATCGGTCACATGGCCGGCTTAATTGCGGCCTCGGCTGTTACAACATGTGTGAAGTCTGCACAAGGCAGCTCTGTCTCCTGGCAACATCCAAGAGCCTGCTTATTCCATGCTGCACTGTGAGATGAATCACATCTCTGTCCTGATGTGTTCAGATGCCGTTCTGGCCCTATGGCTCTCTCTATTCCACTCAGGAACAGTCTGGCTCTCTGACCGGCTCCACGCTCCGTCCTGAGCTTGCTGCACCGTCCCTCCTCTTATCCCTCACGTCTCTCCTGTCACGTCCCTCCCTGCCTCCACCGCAATCTTCATCTTGCCTCCCCTCCTCTTCTCCTCCCTGCTGCTCTTCCTCTCTGTCACTCTCTTCTTGCTCATATGCTTGCTCAATGAAAGACCTCCCTCTGTCTCGCTCCTTGTGTGTCCCCTGTTACTCAGTACAAGAGGATGACATGCCATGCTTATCAAACAGAATCCACAGACAACCAGAAAGCATTGTAAAGCAACAGTATATCAAAACATCAGCTGAGGGCTTTTAGTAGAGTTACTTCTCAAATTGTTTGACATGCCACATTAGTTTTTAAGTGCAGCCATAGTTGATTTACTTACATTACTAGAGATAAAATCACTAAATTGGGTTTTGGTCAGCAACTTCGTCTTTGAATTTCTGTTGTCTAATCAGTCAGGACACAGTGAGCTTGGTAGTGTGCTGGAGTAAAGTTAGTTCATCTCTTTGAAATCTTCTTACTGTAACAAGCTTACATGTTTGTTGTGGTGTCAGTGGACCTTCTGACTGTGTCAGGAACATTTGTCTCACCTGGATCAGGGGTTCTCTTTAACTCTTAAAAGCATTCATGTTCATCAGGTACCTGCAGCATTTAGATGCGTCATGTTGCTGTGAGCTTGGTCCCAGGAGTGCTGTGCTATATGTGCCAGCAGTGCATTTGTGATGAAATTGAACTCCTCATCTATATCCTCTCTGTCATCACCACACAAACTCGAATACATGTGTTGCTATGCAGAAACAAGCTAAGCTATCCTGTCAGTATATAATGACATAATTACAGTTTCATATCAACCATTCCTCTCTCCACTTTTTGTCTCTCTGTCTCACTCGTCCTATCCACTTCTTTGCTCTTCTTCCTAGCTAGCACCCTCCCCCTCTAAAGCTATTCAAGTGGCACACTGCAGGATTATCCCTCAGCCTCTGAGACATGCTGGTTTGGTCAGACTTATCGTCCTCTCTAGGTTCACTTTGGCCACAGAGGTCAAAGCTGCAAAAATAAAATTTGCAACACATCCTTAACCATTTAAAGTACCAACTATAAAGGACATATTTGGACTACAAATTCATACATCCACAAGGAGTCTATCGTTTTAAGGAGTTGTGTTTGATTTCAAATTTCTGGATTGTTTTTCTTTTTTTCTTTTTCATAATGGAGCCAACCATGGTAAGTGAATGTGCAGAAGAATGTTCAGTTACTTACAAATTTACAAAAGTTTGAATTGTAGTATTTTGTCAGCTTCAGACAGCAATACCGCCTCTGCAATCACAGCAGACTCCTAAAGACTTGAAATTACTAAAGGCATTGTTTTGACATCAGCCAGTGTTTTGGTCAGTGAGTGGGTGGTTAACAGTTTCAAACTGAAAGATAGATCCAAATGGACAAATGTGTCTTGTACTGACCAGCTGTTATTTGTATATTTTACTCATGATTGCAATATTTTGGGTGTTTCTTTGCATTATATATGGGCCTATTTCATTATTCTATCCCATTTATATCAAATTTGTTTTGCTAAAACCTGAGCAATATTAGAAACAGTCTTCACTATGACTTCCTCACCAGTTAATACACTGGGGAATGGGAGGTGTGTTCACAGTCATTGAGGTGGATTGACCTCAATAACTGTAGTATAAGCCCCTCTCCACAATGCTTACCACTCCCACCCCCCACCTTTATCCATCTCAAGGGACACACAACAATCTCCCACGATGGGCCAAAACTGTGAGCTAAGGCTGATGACTTTTATGTCCACACTGTCCTTAGAAATAACAAACTTTGTGCCAATATGGATGTCAGTACCATACCAGTAGTAAATGATCTTTGCACTTGCAGAATTTTAAAGCTTCTTCAGCCCTCACCAATTGTCTTTTCACGAAAATGTGTGTTTACCGCTATCTGGGAATTATCGTGTTAATCCAAATGCTTTCTAAACTTCATCAAGTGTTATGTTGGTTTAAGTGTGTGAGGTTTGGTTAAACTAAGCTTCTGGACACATTGGTTTTGTTATGAGCTGGGATTCTGGCATCATGCCGGGGGCTTAATTGGCTTTGATGTCACTAGGTGTTGCAGAAGCGAGTTGGAGGACTCGACTGATGGACAGGTAGCTGGACCAATGGTGTTTGTTTGTTGCTGAGATTAAGACAGGCTACCTTAGGGCTGCTTAGCTGCATGGGGCCCTCTTGCATCACATAGTTGAGTTTTTATGTCACATGGCTTTCAGTGTATTTTACACACTGAAAATAAATACGAACACATTTCTTTATCAATAAGGTATGGATTTGAGGCCTATGGTTTCTTAAACTTCTGCTGTTTTTATGATCATGTTTGCGTTTACTGTGGAGAGAGCCTCAGACTAATTCACCAAATGGAAGCACTGTTGCCAACGAAGTACCACAGCAGCAAATTTGCATTTTGAAATTTTTCATGTTTAGTAAATGCATACAGATTATACCCATATCCCTAAAAAAACGAGTATGAGCCAGTTTGTTTAACTTACCTACACCTTCACATATCGTTGCAAGTGGGTCTTATTATAAGCATATTATTGATCCCTTGGGTTACACATATGTGGTAGATTATACATGCTCACCACATCCATCTTCCAAAAGCATATCCTCAATGGTGAGTTCAACTGGGGAATTTGCCATTGATTTTTCAAGATCAGTATCACTCTCATGTCTGTAAAGTATATGAAGCTACAGCCAGCTGGAAAACTGCACATGGGAGAAGTTTGCCCTCAGGGCTTTCTGCCAGAAAGCCTTACTACTTGGTTAGGTTTAGGAAAAAAGAATGGCAGAAAGCCTTTCTGCCAGAAAGCTCTGAAGGCAAACTTTTCCCCAACTTGTTGTTTTTGTACAGATAAAACAAACAAGATATAATGTTTTAAATCAGTGAGCTTTAGAGGTGCTGGATGTTACCTTTAAACAGAGCTAGGCTAGTTGTGTCCCCATGTTTCCAGTCTTTGTGCTAAGTTAAGCTAACTGGCTGCAGCTTCATATTTACCATACAGACATCAGAGCGGTGTCAGTCTCCTGATCTAATTCTCAGGAAGAAAGCAAATAAACGTAATTACCAAAATGTCAAACTTTTCATTCACAAAACGCCTTATTTCAATAGATACTGTATGTCCTCTGGAGGGAGAGTTGGGTATTGTGGGTTGTTGAGTCCCTTTCCTTAGCAAAGGTCAGTGTGGGAATTGAATGTCTCTTTATTGTCATGAATTGTCTTTATGGATGCCAAGTATGGGTTCTTGAGTTTGTTGGGCAGGTAGTGAGAGTGGCTAACAGTGCCTCCTCAGTGTTGTGTGGATTGGCAGAAAGGGGTTGTGTCCCCATTTTTCAAGTAGGGGGTTACTGAGGGTGTGTCCCAACTGAGGTGGAATCACACATTCTATGGAAAGTGCTGCATGGAGTACAAGATGGCTCCAACTGTTTGTCTTAAATCAAGCAAATTCAGGATAGGCTTTGGAATACTTTTGGAAAACTATATCTAACAAGATTGAAAAGATGAAGCTATGATGATAGTCAATAAAATGATAGAAGGATACAGAAGGGATCATAGAGAGCTTTTTTGTGTAAACATGTAAAAGTGCATTCATGTATACTTTGACTTTGTACACTGTACTTATAGATTAGACACTTATAGATAATAAAAGAGATCTATAGGTGTGGATTAGGACACTATCAGTCAACTTTTGGATTAGCAATACCTTCAGTATTCCTCTATGTTCAGTAAAATGTTTTTTTCCCTATGAATAGAAAGGGTGCACAGTTTCCACTTGTATAAAACCCTCTAGGTATGATAGAAGAGTAGAGAGCACAGACAATATTGCTTTTACTCTTTTATTCTCTTAGCCGTGGAGCCCTCTTTTCAGGAAAAAAATATGAATTACCAGAAAAATATTTTGTTGTCTCTGATTCAGACACTGACGGTAACACTGCTAAATCGTGAAATAGTTTTTTGGTATTTTGTGTTGTGCACTCTTGAAATAGCCAGTGTCTGAAAGCCTCGACTGTTGAGAGCCCCACAGACTGGTGGGATGACTGGTGACAGTAACCAAGGCCTTTGATCAAATACAGCTTTTCTAAATCAGTCAATGTTCTGTAGAAACACTGACTGAGCAGGAATAGATTGCCTCTTCTGCAGCTGAAACCAGAACCAATCACACTGGGTACAAATGTTCCCCTGATAACATTTTGATGAGTAGACCCCTGTGAAAACACAGAGTGTGTTGCAGGGGCTGCTACTAAAAATACTTTCCCTTTATAAACTGACCTTGTAGTTTCAGGACTCTTATTTTTCTCACAAGACAATTATGTTGTTCTATTGTGTATAAGGAAAGTGAGGTCCGGCCAGTTCAAATTGAGCCGAAACGCAGTCATTTTTCATGATTCATTCCAGGGATGAAGGATGTTGCAGGAATTAGTTTGCACTTGACTACAGAAGGAAGTTGAAGGATGAAGCACGGAGGGCACTGGTAATGTTTGAACAAAATATTCCTTGTGATTGAGTGCAGACTCAGTTTATAATCTGAAATGGCTACGAAATGAACATTTAAATTGGACTGCGCATACTAAGAATCAATCAGTTATTACACCGTGCTCATAATAACATTTTACAAAACTCTATCATTTTAATTAACAGCTTTTATAAAGTTTTGCACTGTTGGGCCATGTGCACAATTAGATAACCACAATCTACTGCATTTAATTGTTAATACCAAGAAACCATGTCAGAGCAGGACATTATCAACAGAACCTCATTATCATTAGGCACATACAGTATATTGCATTGTCATATTAGTTACTGCAGTGCAATGACGAGCTCTCTGTCAAGGGAAAGCCATTAGTCATGTGAGCAAAATGGATTAGGCTTCAAACAGAGTTCAATACCAATAAAAGCATCTTGCAGTTTCTTCTGTTTTAACCATGCAGGTAAGATATCGACCAGACGTCAAACAAATACTGTAAATATAAATCACCTGAAATGGAAGAGATCCAGCAGGAACTGTATTCTGGAGGGTTTACAAAGTAATGACATCTATAGGTGTAAAAATAAGTGTGTTGATCATGTTTCAGTGTATTTGTTTCCAGTCTATTTTACAGTTGCAATTAAACAATCCCCCCCTTCCCCCGAAATTGATTTTCAAGTCTATGTTTTTCTTTTTTGTTATTGGTGCGAAACGACAAAACATTAAATAAAAATTTCACAGATATGACACAAATAGACTGGACAGAAAAAAGGGAAAGCAAATATATAGTAATAATGGTAATATGATAACAATAATAATAATAGTGGTGGTAATTGCCACCATTATTATTATAACGTTTTATTATTATAATGTTTTACTCCCAAAGTGCATTCTGAGCTGTTATACACAGTGTACTTTGTGTGTTGTTCAACTATCTCTCAGATGTAATGTGTCAAAAGAATGAATGTATTTGCACTGTGGAAGGATTCCGGGTCAGAGCTGTGTGATGGCAGCGATGCTCCACTCTCTTTCTCTGGTGTCTTTTCTAGGACACGCCAATATAAGATGCCCCTTCTCATTCCTCAGGGCACGGCGCTGTATGCATGGCGAAGGAGACTATTTTTAACTCATTATTATAAACGTCTCAAATAGAAACCCTCACACTGAAAGGTTCCCTCTAGTTGCCAGGGAAAATGGCTACATTGCTTTTCCTCAGTGTTACACGGAGGTTAGCTTGGCCATGTTCTGCTTCTAACGTTTGCTCATGCACTCCACTGTACTGCTTTGTTTCTGTATTTGTGTAATGTAATGTTACTGTCTCATAATGTTGTTGTTCTTATTGTCTCTTTCAGTGCATGAGGAACCCAGCTCTGCTGCAGAGGACAGGTTTAGTCATTAGAGTGCTTTGCCACATCCAGAAAAATGTCTGGCTCCTACGATGAAAGTGCGGGTGCTGACGACACCATGGACAGCTTCTGGGAGGTACAGACACACCACCATGTCTGTTCTGATGGGTTTTCAACCTGCAACCCCAAGCCCTTACCCTCTCTTTGTCTTGTATTGATCTGTTTTCTGAAGAAAATGAGATTAGTGTCACCAGGTTTTTACAGGAGAATTAGTCTCAGAAGTTGTAGCGAGGTTCAAGGCAGAGGGTCACTTCTCCTGATGTTGTTATTCACATTTGAGGCATTAAAAAATGCAGAAAAATATAATTAAGCATGACTTTATGTTTTAATGCAAGTATGCGAGTATGCATTTTTACATTTTGGGAAATATGCTTACTAGAGTTCTTGCCAAAAGTTAGATGAGAAGATTTATGCCACTTTCAAATCTGCCTTGTTTTTACACTTTATGCTAAGCTACATTAACCAGGTGCTGGCTGTAGCTTCATATTTAACAGACAAATATGAGAGAGGTATCAATCTTCTCATCCTACTATCGGCAATAAGCGTATTTCCCCAAATGTGGAGCTATTGCTTTAACTTAAGAGTTTCTGACTGGTGACCTGATTAGGAATTCCTCCAACTCATTTAGCAGAAGTGCAGCTTAAAATATTTTGTCTGAATGGAAAGTTGCAGTGCTTGTAAAAAAAAGGAAGATGTGTTTATCATAAAAAAAGGAAAGAAAATCTTAATTTGTAAACATGCACATGTACTTTTTTGAAGTAATTTAATTAGTTTTCATAGCCTGCCTTAACATTTTTCCTGTGTTTTGGTTAATGAAGCCCATGCCTGCCAGGAAGTTTGGAAAGAAAAAATAAATATACTCATAGTACATCAACAGTCAAATATTTCTTTTTGTGTATCTTTTTCCCTGGCAGACAAAAGGCTATGGAAAAACTAATTTAATTACTTTTAAAAAGTACTTATACATGTTCACAAAAGAAAGTGAGAATAACGCAAGACTTATTTTCTTGGTGCAAATGGACTTCCATCATTTACTTAAACTATTTGGACACAAACTGAATGGATGAATAAAATGAACATGTGTTCAGATAGCTCTTTCTTTGTTGCCAGTTTTTCCACAATAGATACTGTCTTAGTTTGTTAAAGATGTGAGTGCCAAATGTGAATCTGCTGCAGACGCTTCTTCAACGCTATCGTTTCTTATTTAAAAGAGTGTTGCCTTTCTTTATTGTCAGTATATGTATTGGAAATCATAACTGTAAACTGTATCATCACAGGACACATCACAACAAATATACAGAAATATCATACAAGTTCTATCCATCCTCACTTGTGCCGAGATGCAGTGTGTGTGTGTGTGTGTGCACTTTTTTTAACCAAATTAGCGTTAATGAATTCCCTCAGTACAAAGTGTTCTTTGTATGATGACTCTGCAGCCACAGAGACACAGACAATGAGCCTCAGTCATCAGCTACTCTGAGGCGGCCTTTCACCACATGCACCTGCCTATAGCATCTGTATACTAGCAACACAGCTCGGGTTAGCTCATGGTTTATAAATGCTTTAATTCTCAGGTTTTGCCATCAGAAACAACTGGGCTGAGAAGCACAATCAAACTTAATAAAACCACGAAATAATCCCCACAGTGCTAAATTAACAGTGTTAACTCTCGCAAAAGTGTGTTTTCATATGTAGAACCGGTCCACCTGCGTGTTGTTGTTGGTGTGACTTGGCAATCTGTCCCACAGGCCAAAACTCATACCGTCACACACCTGTCTCACTGCCTCCCTGCAGCTCTCTCATCTCAAACAGTAACCACACATGCATGCTCATGTCAGGACCAATCACAGTGCAGCTCTGCAGCCAGCGAACACATTAGACAGGCTCTCCACGAGTTGTGTCTGTGTGATGATGTATATGACTGCATGTATTTTCAGCGTATACACACGCAGGCTGTGGTTTCTATGTATTTCTGTTTCTACCTCGTCGTCTATCCCTGAGAATCTGTCTGCATTACACCACTCAAGAGGATTAAAGCAGTCATAGTTTGTGCACACACACACACACACACACACACACAGATACACACACATTCACATACACACACAAACACAAGCCCATGTCATTGCATAACTACACATGCACAGGCACAAGCAACCCCCCATCACAACCCTCTATTCATCATGCACCATGAGCTCACGCCCCCTGCAGGCACTGAAGAGGTGGAGCCACATGGCCTGACACTGCTTTTAAGGTGGTCTTGCTTAAGGTGGCGAGATGAAAAGGCATGAAAATTAATAATTTAATTTAGAAAATAACCCTGAATACTGGCTGAAGCTGTTTCTTGTTGGATTTAAATTGTGCGTGAATAGTGTAATTGATCATATATTGAAATTACTTGAACATGCTGTGTATTTCAGAATATACCTAAAGATATGCTTAAATATATGTCAAAACTGGCCAGCCAATAAATTTATACATGTAGATATCCAAAACAGTGCTGGATAGCATGCATTATAGGATAAAAGGGGGCAAGATGCCCACCCACATGTAACTCAGCCAGCGCCCAACAAATGCAAGTGAAGTTAATGTCTATGTGTTGCCTACATGCAGTAAGGGCTGCCATTTGTAAATGTCCCTCTTACTGCTTTGGAATTGTGAACAGCAACAGATTTTGTGGAAACTTGATCTAATATGTCCTTGCTAGTTTTAAATGATCTGTGTAATTTGACAAAGACAGACACAGAGTAAGATTTTGGGAATCAATGAGGAATGCGAGGAAACATTCGTAAGTGTAGAGCGAAATGTAAATTTGTTTATTCTGTTAATTATGAAAATGTAAAACTGATATATAAATATACGCTTCATCAGTTTTTTGTATTTTTTCACGTAGACATGCATTTTGTAGTTTTTTTCTTCTGTGATACATGTAAAGACAGATTTGTTTTCTGTACCTTCAGCCTATTTGTCTCTCTTTTCTCAGGTAGGGAACTACAAACGTGCTGTCAAGAGATTTGATGATGGCCATCGGCTCTGCAATGACCTCATGGGCTGCCTGCAGGAACGTGCCAAGATAGAAAAATCCTACGGTGATCAGCTAACTGCATGGTCCAAGAGATGGAGGCAGCTCATTGAGAAAGGTCAGCATTTGGGATGGGGTCAGTAAAATAAATAGCTCTACAAATGAATGTACTTTACTCTGTCTTTCAATTTGCCAAAGCTCCGTTTACACAGTTTGATGTTTGATGTCTGGAATTAATCCTTTTGTCCGACCCCCAGGCCCACAGTACGGCTCAGTGGAGAGAGCCTGGTTGGGTGTGATGAGCGAGGCAGAGAAGGTGAGTGAGCTGCACCAAGAGGTGAAGAACAACCTGGTGAACGATGATGTAGAGAAAGTGAAGAACTGGCAGAAGGAAGCCTATCACAAGCAAATTATTGGAGGCTTCAAAGAGGCCAAGGAGGCGGACGAAGGCTTCAAGAAGGCTCAGAAGCCGTGGGCCAAAAAGCTCAAAGAGGTGAGGGGGTGTAAACAAATTTATATGACTCATCATCTTTATCCAGGTTTAAAAGAACATGTTGTATTCACTTCATGAATGTAAGACACACATGAGCTACTTCCTGGTTCTTTCTGGCTCACATTTTGTGTTTGTGATGTGTTGCTTTGTGTCACATCAGTATTGTAATCTCTCCTCACTCATCTATCACTCTCCACTATTTTAAACTTTAAACTTAAAATCATAATACAAATGCAATACACAAAGTAACACCAGGTCCTGCTGGCCTTTGAAGTAGTTTTAAACCTATTATTTATTCATTATGATAGAATTCACGTTATTTCTATAATATTGGACGTTGGACGTGAGTTTCTCTGTAACTAACTTGACTGTTTTGGTTCACTCAGACCAAAAACAGAGCTAAAAGAGAATGAATATTGGACTTACATTTGCCAGGTTGTCAGAAACTCCAAATTAATGCTAATGTTGCTCCCTTACTGCTGGATGTGTAAATAAGCAACTGTTAGATAACAAGTTCGCCATATGAACTTAAAAGGTGATCATATGTCAGTGTGGTGTTCACAACATGTTTCCTCTGCCCCCAAGTGGACAAAAAAATCACTTATTGCAGGTTTAGGTTTCAGTTTCTGAATCTGAACAAATCTCAGAGCAGAGGTAGGCTGTACTAATGATTTCTTCTTGGCCAATTCTGGAGCTTCTGCATGACACTGTCTATGGCTGCACCCATGGTGTTTTTACTGGCACATTTCCTGCTCTGAGACCTACATTTAAATACATTTCATTTGCATGTGATATTTAAAACAAAATCTCTATGAGGCAATAGAGTTAGTCACTAATTAATTGTCACTGGACCAAGTCTTGATGTCCAGCTTAGGGAGACACTTTGTAGATACTGACTTCACTGCCTAAAACCATTGGTATAACACTGTATTCAAGGTTGAATTTTCCCTTGATTTGGCTCTTTTGAAGGGCTGGCGATGTATGACATACAAAGACCTAGACCCTATCAGACACATTAGGTGTTACTGGGTTTTCTTGACACTACATGGAAAAAATGAATTTCTTCCTTGTGCATTGATACATTTTTTTTAATGGAAAAAGTGTGTCATTCACCACTTTAACAGTATCTTGTTTGTACTCACTTTGATCTTTTTCCCTAAATAGCAAAATATGGCTCTGGTCCTGGATATAAGGACATAATGATATTTATGTAGTTATATATACAGATCACACTAAAATAGACTATCCTGTCTGGACAAGGTCATTCCTTTTGAGATGAGTAAATCTGACTCCCTTGTGTTCCTTTGGTCAAATCGGATCATGTATTTGAGATACTGACAATGCCTGCGTTTGGACATACAGATGGAGACAGCTAAGAAAGCGTACCACATGGCCTGCAAGGAGGAGAAGCTGGCTGCAGCCCGAGAGGCCAACGGCAAGACTGAGGCTTCTGTCACACCAGACCAGCAGAAGAAACTCCACGAGAAAGTGGACAAATGCAAACAGGATGTGCAGAAGGTGAGATAAAAAGAGATAAAAGTCTGTTTAGTTTGAGGCGAGTGAAAAACAAATATGTCAAGAACAAGAAGCTGTTCTCTGTTCTCTGTTCAGGCATGTCTGATAAACAGCAGATCAACACACACAAGTACACACAATCACATACATATATAACATACCTGTATGTATCCACACATATTCCACAAAAAGTTTTGTACAAAAGGGTGTTTTATGTTATTTTTTTCTTACATTAGTCTGTAGATGTAAGACATGTTTCTGTGCAAACAGTCACAAAGTATCACCCTGCTCTTCTGGCAGGGTTTTAAATGGCTAATGATCAGGCTAATTGATCAGGCTTTTGACACATTATTATATCAAATGAGCAGTTTAAGATGTTATATTGTGATAGATGTATGTAGTGTGAAGGCAAAAGTGGGGTTTTGTATTTTTAATGTGATACTTTTGGTTATAGAAACAGATTACAACATTGTCACAGTGCCCCGACATACCGTAAAGCTCTTTAAAGATGAGTTGTAGTGCAAGCTTAAAGGGCCATTTAAGTTTTGTTTGGGCTTATAAATTTGGGATCAATTTACTTAGAGAATATCAAGTTACAAATAAGAATAAGCCAACTATTAAAATAGAAATAATAATTAAACCATGCTGGTTCATTCCAGCCGGTTTATTTTCCACAGAGGCTTCAGTCATCACTGTGTTTTCTGTTTTCTGTCTCAGGCTAAAGAAAAGTATGAGAAGTCTCTGGAGGAGCTGAACAAGTGCACCCCGCAGTACATGGAGAGCATGGAGCAGGTGTTTGACCAGTGCCAGCAGCATGAAGTCAAGAGGCTGACCTTCCTTAAGGAGGCCTTGCTGGACATCAAACGCCATCTTAACCTCACCGAGAACCCAAGGTCAGCCAGGCTGAAAGAGCCAGTTTTATTTAGGTTTCATAGAGCTGCTGCTTTAGGATCACTGACTGTGTTTTCTGTGACATATGATTTAGTAAAATACTGTATGAGAGGTAAAACAGACTTTAGAAACTCTGTTTTTCCTCATGTGATTTTTTATATGTATTGATCCCATTTAGCTCTACTGTATATTCTTCTGTTTTACCACCATCTCTGTGTGTCTTACCCCTGCAGTTCATTCCCCTTCATTCAGATATAATTTCAGCAAATAAATTACATCATTCTTAATATAAAATTCATAGCATGTACATGGGTAAAGAATTTGTTGAGCATGATTGCATATTGCATACTTTACTTTTAATCAGAAATAATCACATTGTGAACACATTTATAATAGATTTGTTTGATTTGGGGTGTCCTGGTAGCTCACCTGGTAGAGCACGCGCCCCATGAACATGCATGTTCTCTCTCTCTCTCTCTCTCTCTCTCTCTCTCTCTCTCTCTCTCTCTCTCTTTCTGTCTGTCTCTCTTCAGCTGTGCCTATCAAATAAAGCCAAAAGCCCAAAAACATAATCTAAAAAGATTAGTTTGATTTGTTGTGTCACATTCAGTACAGTTCTCTTCAAATTGATTAATCTCAACACACTTCTCAACCAGGCATGCATTTCTCATTAGCGTTCAGACTCACAGCACTAATTAATTAATTATTCAGTCAATGACGTTTCTGCCAAACTGAATTTTGTTCAGAGTGAATGCTTGTCATATTCTGGGCTGTTTTTAACCTGCATGTAACAAGCCCGGACCCATGGCAAAGTGATTTTCTGGTTCTTTAATCAAACCTGCCTTTGGCTGCCATGGATTTTGCCCTTTCTGTTTAGGGAATTGCATTGTAGTTCATCCTGACTGGTTTCATCATTTCAACCATTTCATACTTCTCCTTTACTATCCATGACTTCACCTGTGTTTACCTGAACTGCTGGTTTTTGGGGAAGAAAACATGTGATAGCTCAAGTTTAAAAGAAACTGCTTTTGTGGGTGTTCATAGTGTGCTACATACTGTAGAAGAAGACTAAGCATTATAATTTTATATAGTTTTCGTTTTATTTATCACTGAATCCAGTGATCTTTCCTTCTCAACCATCAAATAATATTTTATCATAAAACGCATATATTTATTCACACAAAAGCAGATAAAGGGAATGCTGTAATTAGATTCCACTTAAAAGAAGACAAAGTCAGCATATTAGACATTTTCTGTGAATTTATATTATAATATTTTCTACAACTATAATGACCCAACCCATAAGTGCCAGCTGTAAATACAAGCACACATTAGCATTCAGAACTGGCTTGTTTAGTTTCATGAGCAAAAGACATTATCATGAAAGCCAAAATAAAGTGTTATTACAGTATGTGTGTATTTTCTGGATTCAGTTTGATCATAACGACCACAGTGCAAGTACAGTCAAGCTTTAGTTTCTCTTCTTAAATATACTTATATGAATCTGTTTTTCCAATTTGCCAAACACCTATCACATTTCCTCTTAAAAAAGGCAGCTCAGTGTGTTCCTGACTGGTTGTATTGGCTTGAATTTAAATATGCACAAGTTAAATAGGCTTTAATATCCCTCCAGGATCACTGAATGAAGCTGCAGAGAGGCATTTGCGCCGCTGCTAGACATTACAGTATATCATCGCTGTTTACGAAGAACATACGCTTATCTTTCCAAAATCTAGTCATGAAAATTAAATCGGTAAATTTTCAGTTTTCAATGTGCTGTAGCTCACCTCTTCAATCCAACATAGCATAAAAACACTTGGATTATGCCTAATTTTACCAGAGACTGCATGTAGAAAATTTCCTTACTGCATTAATATATGAAACCTAGAGAGATTGGTTTATCCTGTATTTCAGGTAATAAAACTGCAAGGTGCACGTGCCCTTTTTAATCTATTACAGATTGCAGAGATTTGGAAAAACTTTGGCAACATAAACAATAACATCCTTGTAAAGGATTATTAGGATTATTCAGGCCAAATACTTCAGCTGTCGAGGGCTTCAGCTTCAGCAGAAAACTCAGGGAAACACTTCAGTCTTGTCATGACCCGATGTGGGATCTCTCTCAACCCAGAATTTGGACTACATTGTGGGCTCTGTTGGCAAATTGGCAGCACCCACAGGTCTCTTCTGGCACTTCGATCGTCACTATTTGTTCCATTTTCCTCTCCTCAGCTATGCCACAATATACAGAGAACTGGAGCGCACAATCCTGGGTGCAAACACACAAGAGGACCTGAAGTGGTTCAGCAACAACCACGGCCCTGGGATGCATATGAACTGGCCTGCATTTGAGGTACAACATTAAAACTTCATACAAGAACATAATAAACCTCTCCTCTTCATTTACTACTTGTCTTTATTCTGCTTTCATGTGTTTCTTTTCGCCCTCATCTCCAGGAATACAACCCAGACCAGGCCAGTGCTCCTCCAAAGAAGAAGAAACCAGACGGAGCCCCACCCACTCCAAGCACTGACCATGTGGCTCCACCTGGTGATCGTAGCAGGTTAGTTCAAGGAATCTATTGTTTACGATCACATCAATCACACTGAAGCACACTCTATTTAATCATGAAATTATATTTTCTGACAAAGGTCCTTTCTTAAATTATATGAAGTGAGTAATATTTCTTTTAGTCACATTTAAATTCTTAAAGGATAAGACTGGTGATACTGATATTTGTGTTTTTATCAACAAATCTCATGAAAAGACCAAAACCAGCAATGTGTTAGTCTGTTCCCTGCCCTGTCTGTGGCTCTTTTTAAAGGGTAAATAACTCCCTAAAACACGTGAGCACCGTAGTTTTTAGCTAATGTTACTCAAACAGAAGTAAAAAGTGTATTTGTTGGGAACTATTTTCAGCTGCGGATTTTGGATGCTAGTAAGTATTTACAACAGCAGGACGGTGTATGTGGGATCAATTCAAAATAAACTACAGTGCCATGTTTTCCCTGTGTGATAGTGATGCTTATTGATGTGTTTTTAATAGTTTTAGGACAACAGTTTAGATCTATGACACAGAGGAATAAGATACACAGACAATACATAGTAGGATCAATTCATCGTTGGTTTTGACCTTTTCATGTTATTGTTTTTGTTGTTTTTTGACAGTTAGAAAGACTTTTCCTTTAAAAATGCTTTTACAATGTTGTTTTGGGGGTCACTCAACATCAAATATCACCCATGTTTTCGATCCTCCAGTGTGAGCAGCTATGAAAAAAACCAAGCTTACTCGACTGAGTGGTCCGATGATGAGCAGCCCACTACGTACTCTGGCAACGAAAATGGTGGGAATGGGAATTCATTCGAAGATGATTCCAGCACTGGAAAAGGGGTCCGTGTCCGCGCTCTCTATGATTATGAAGGCCAGGAACAGGATGAGCTCACATTCAAAGCAGGTAATTATCAGTGACCAAATGACATGATTTTGTCTACCATCATGCAGCTATGTTCATGTTTACTCATTAATTTATGAACTTATTAATGTATATAAAGGGCTTGGGACAAGCTGTCGCATCACACAGGTGGTCAAAAATCACCAACTCTGTCCTGATTTCTATTCTAAAGCTCCCTTCCTCTATGGAAGATAGCAGTGATTAGTCAATAATAGCCACGTGGAAAACAAATTACAGGCACTTGCCACCAATTAACACAACCTCTTTGGGAAATGGTGTGAAAAAGTGCTTTAGAGCCCCATGCAGTGACATGACTAACAATTTAAAGACAAGCTTTATACACAAAAAATAACTACTGTAGAAGCCACAGCTGTGCATCTTCATCTTGATTCCCCTACTGCACATCCAGATCCTATTTTTAACTACACAGTTTGAGATAAGGTGTTTTTAAATGACCTTAGGCATATCTGGCAATGGCTGAAGGAGTTCTTTAAAGACTTCTTGTACCTGCATGCAAATTCTATTAGAGTTTATTTGTTATTTTAGAAAAAACTGCAGGTGCCCTGCAGAGTTTTCTTGTAAACAAACAAAGTTACTCACCAAAGTGCATTGTGTGTATCCCTGAGGTCAAACAAACGTGTTGAATGCATTTCTTTCCTCAGAAAACATTTGCAAAGCTGATTTTTTTTTTTTTTTTATTTTGAAACCTGCAATATTTGCAACCATGTTTACTTGCAATCAGTCTTCTTCTTCCTTGCATTTTTTTTGGCACATTGCTGCATTTCTTTGCGTTTTACAACTGCCTGTAGATCAGTGGAACAGCGTGATGCCATTGGCAGGAATTGTATTGCATCATACATGTGCTTGTGCGTTCATGTGAACAAACAAAATGGGCCCACTCATTGTTCCATAGTGGTCAAAAGCTCCACAGGGTACCTTTAATTAACTTGACCTTGATTGTTGGGTAAAACTGGGTTGGCATCGCCTATTCACACTCAGTTAATTGAAATTCATTAGATATGGAAAAAAATGTAATTAAAAGAAATCTTGAAATCTGCATGGCTATACAAACAAAGAGCAGCTTCCATTGAAGACACTGAGGTCATGTCCTCTGTATTTTTACTGGGAATTTGGGGGTTTAGCAGCCTGAGGGAATTTACATTCTACAATTAAAAACTAACACTAAGTGGATATTTTATAGGCTGATTACATCATATTCTGAGTAACTTAGCACCCCCTGAAAATCTTGTTTTATGCTGACCCAGTAGTTTGATGTCTCACTTTGCTGTAGTGATGTACAGGTGTACTTCAAGACATCACTGTTGGGTGTGGTTACAGATGCAACAGGCTGGAAACATTCAACCAAAGAGGACAGCAAAATGCTGCTTTTCAGCCTGGTGTTAAGTTACTCTTTAAGATCTTTAAATTTGACTACTTTTAAGCCAACAAAAACAGAAATTCTTTATTTTCCTACCACAGTTTTATTCCTGGCAGTGCGGAGAATACTTTGAAACAGCATTTAGACCATTTAGAATATACAGTAATTGAACAGTTAAAGGAATAGTTTTGGGAAATACACTTACTCACTTTCTTGCAGAGAGCTAGATAAGAAAATTAATACCACTCTCATGTTCGTACGCTAAATATGAAGCTACAGCCAGCACCCAGTTAGCTTATATAAGGACAAATACTGGAAACAGGGGGCAAACAGCTAGCCTGGCTCTGTCCAAAGGTAACAAAATCTGCCAAAATATGACCTCAGTATTTCTAAAATACTGGCTACAATACAGTACAAAAACAGATATTACATCAATAAGTATTAAAAAAAAGATCTAGAGAGCATTACTCTGCAGAAATGTGGAGCTGTATTTATAGATATCTTCACTTAAGATTTGGATTTACATTCACTATTTGACACAGAACGGCGTGTTGATTAAGGAGTGGTGTCTCCTTCACAGGTGATGAACTGACCAAGACTGAGGATGAAGATGAGCAAGGCTGGTGTAGAGGTCGTTTGGACAGCGGCCGAGAGGGACTGTACCCGGCCAATTATGTAGAGCCAATCTAGTCACGTTACTGGACAAGGACCCGCCATTGGAGGCAGCTTGAACTGTCCCATCCAATTGCACCGCACATAGCCAGAGACTTAAGAGCAACACATCCCTTGCCCAACAGATGCGCCAAGCAGTCTTGCCTAAATAAAAACTTAGTAACCTAAAAGACAATATATCAGTATAATATATTTTATCCAGCATTTGGGGTGGGTGGACTTACACATTTTAAAACAGGAGCAGCAGTTATTCCAGTATATACACAATCAACTATAACATCAAAACAGTGCAGGAACACATTGCTTCTCTGTGTAGCTGTATTTAATATATAATGCAGCTTATTTAAACTTGCAGTATACTGCAGTGTGTTCTCTTGTGAAAATGGGAAGATAATATCTTCAGTTAAACCCATTCGACAAAGAAGAGCTTCTCTAACCTGCATTGTGTATATACAGTGTGATGCCATTTTTGTGTAGCATTTTTAATGCTGTGTGTGGTCAGTTGTCATTCTTACACCGAATGCTGTGTAGTGTTAAAGTTACCACAACAGACAGTATCCTCTATTTTTTTTTCTTTGTTTTTTTTGTTTTTCTTTGTGATTTGGTCTAACCTCTTTTCCAGTGTGTGCAGTGCTATGTGTTTTTAACTGTTTCTGAACTTGCATAGCAGCATGCGCTATGCAACAACTTGCATTCCCTGAATCCTGCAGCCTGGTTTAGGCTACAACGTGATGCAACACTTCTACCACTACAAATGCAGAGTTCACGTTTGAGCATCACATTCTTCTGGACATGCACACGCTTCTGTTTTCATGAAAGGAAGCTTGTTGATGAACTTATTTTATGTTTGTTTGTTTTGTTTTTACATAGTTTTTTTTTTCTTAGCATCACAAATCCTTTGACAGTGTCATCTCCATGCAATGCAGGATATACAGTTTCTGCAGACGCTTTCATTCTTGGTTCAGTAATTCAGGTCTCATTTTAATCCACTACTGCTAACAAGAAACATGAGTGATACATTCCCTCAGAGCAAAGTCGGAACAAGTCATCTTCTTGAGGTTGCCAATGCAGTAAAACAGGGGGTTTGAACAATGCCTATGCCGGGCACTTTTCTTCCAGAGCGAGGGGCCAATGGAGGCATGTCAATGCATTACTGTGCTACAGATGGTTGTTTGAAGATTGAAGCCTCTCCAACAGGACATGAATGTACTAGTGTTTGGGCTTGAAAGAGGGCATGTTGTCTAAACATGGTTCTCCATTGTCATTTAAAGCCCTACCTAGCAAAAAGCACTAGTTATGTGGCCCATTTCCCTGCTGAGCCAAAGAATGACCCAATACCATCAACTATCTCTTTTCTCTCCATGCAATAACTTCACATATCACATATAAAACAGCTTCAGTGAAGATCAACTTGTAGCTGCCTCCCAGTCTAGTCCACCCAAACTTCATTTGTCTGCAAAACACTGCGCAATGACACAGGGAATACATTTGTCACCAGTACTGCACTGCTTGTAAGATGACTCTTAGACAGTGTATTACATGGTTATTTTAAAATTTTTAACTTGCTCCATAGAAATTAAATTTATAGCAGGAATTGCATTTATCAGATGTTGATTAGTGAGTTATCTCGCTACGAGTTGCACCTAAATCTCTGATTAGATGGGAGAGATGCTTTTTTATAACTTAGTCGTCCTGAAGTTTTAAAATTTCACTGGACCAACAGCAGTCAGATGTGTTTAGCTCTGTGTCTGGAACAGGATTTGACAGGTTTGGGTCTCACACATGAGGAGAAACACATCACCAGCTCACAAGTTGTGTCTTAGAGTAAAGCTGTCCAGCATAGCAAAAAGGACTCCTATCATCTGTCCCACATTCTTGATGCGCGTATGCACACACACTCACACACACACACACACACATACAAACACACATCCATTTAATACACGATATACACAATACATGCAAGTTCAAACACATAATCCACATTACCAGGTTAATATTTTGGGGGAAAACATCTTCATCATCCAGTGTGTATGAGTTGTGTAAATGTAACAGAAAAAAATGTTTAAAAAAAAATGCAAGTGATTGACTATTAAGACAAAATGTAGTGTTATACATGTAAATGTGTTTCATTAAAATAACAGCAATGGAAAACATATTAAATAGGTACCATATCGTATGAATTTCATTGCAATGGAATTGTCAGTGTATCATACAAGCGTGATGTTATCCCACGCTGTCAGATTTGTATATGATGATGTAATTTAAAGATTATATTCTATTGTAACTGTACAACTGTGTTGAGTTGAAAATGAGACCTAACCATGTTGAGGCAGTAAAAAGGTGTACATGTAAATGCTTTTTTTATGTTGATGATCTCTTCCTTATGCACACAGGGGACAGCAGCTCATGTTGTTTAAACCCTATATTAGCGGTCTAGAAGATGTATGTTCATAGTTAGTGATGTACTTTTATCTCCTAACTGGTGTAGTGCCTGTTCATCTTGATGTAACAAGAAGTTCATTTAAATATGCATAAAGATGATTATGATCACAGATAATAATGATGATAGTGATGAAAAACCAGACTCAAATTTGTTGTGATGGTGTCAATATTGCGATATTGGTTTGAAAGGGAAACAAGTTTGTTGAAAAAAATAATGAGTGTCCGTGTGTTTTTTGTTTGGACTGCACATGTGATTTTGAGTGATTTATTATACTATTCCTTGTTTCTACTTCTAAAGGAGACAACATTCGTAATTTATTGCTTCATTGTCGATCCTGTACATAAACCCAAAGACAGAAATGTAAAAAGGATTATCCATCAAGACAGGTTTAAAATAAATATTAACTTACTTTGGCATTGCTCTGCAACTTCTAAATATTCTCGACACTTGAATGGGAATGACAAGAAGTGTCATTGTTAAAAAAGAAAATTTTTAGGAATAGTTTAAAATTTGAAGAAATAATGCATATTTGCTTTCTTGCCGAGAGTTAGATGAGAACACTGACACCACTCACATGTTTGTATGGTAAATATATACAGAGCCAAGGTAGCTGTTTCCAGTCTTTATGCTAAGCTAAGCTAACCGACTGCTGGCTTCAGCTGCATATTTATCGTACAGATATGAGAGTGGTATCTATTTTATAACTATATCTAACTCTCGGCAAAAAAGCAAATGTTTCAAATTTCTTATTTCTTTTAAATGTTTCCATTGTTAGAAGACGAAATATGTTTCCTTTTGAGAAACCAAACATCACACCAAAAAAATGTATTTCAAGCAAGAGTGCTAAAGACAACAAATAAAATACAAATAAAATAAAATCGAGTGTTAAGAATAATAAAGTAGATTGATATTATGATAGGCAGGAGTGCATAGTTCACTAGGCAGTCTTTACAATTTAAATCAAACATCAAATACAATGAGTGAACGAGCTTCAGAGTTCATGTTACTTCTACTGTATGTCCAGCATATCTTTGGTTCCTCCTCAGCTCATTCTCTTCAGATCAGCCAATCCTCTTCATCATACAGGGTTGACAAACTGGTAGACCAGTCTGCGTGATACATCAGGCTTTCGAATTATACCTTTCTTGTAGTACTGACGTATAGAGCGACTCAGTTTGTCATAGTTCATAGCCGGGCGGTTCTTCCTGATGCCCCATAGCCTGGCCACGTGAGCGGAGTCTTCTATTTTGAAAATTCCTTTAGACAGGAGAAAGAAGATGTACTCAGTTTGGATTCTGAGGTGAACAAGAACAACATTAACAATGGCTCTGTTCTATTCAAGTGTCCCAGTAAGCCATGATGGTGTGGCAATGAGCCAGCATGCACAATACCAGGACCCTGAAACAAAATCTAAATGGAATTCAGCCATTTTTGATTTTATTAGTTACACCTGTGCTTTTCCCATTGTGAAATGTCTTCACAGGAAAAAAAGGCCTATTACATAAAAAACATACAGTAAATAAGAGTCACTGTAATCAGTTACGTGCACCCAAACTATCATCCAGTTTCTCTGCTCACAACTTTGGATGACTCTCTTATCACCTCACCTTTCTCTTGGTTAAGCCAGCGGATGCAGCGGCTGTAGTAATGAGGCTTGAGGAGCAGCTCTCGGAGGAACTGCCACAGGTGGATGGGCTGGCTGGGGAAGTTACACATCTCATCTGACCAGGAATCATCATCAGCTGCTGAGATTTTCAGAAATCAGATGTCCCACGTTTTTTCACTTCACCTTGTTTTACCTTAGTATTTTACTCAGTGAAACCATTGCAGCTATACTCAGAATTGTTTTAATTGTCTAGAAATCTAGTTATAACCAAGAAATTACCAGATTTGCTGTCTTCTGGTGGGCAGCGCTCCTTCATTGATGCAGCTAAAGACATAAAAAAAAACAATCATGTTGGAGTTTACACCACACAGAATACTTAAAGCCAAGTCTTAAATTTGCTCTTGGTCACACTGCATTTGCTTCACAATCAGCCTTTCCTAATTTGCTAAATTGATGTAGGTTAATTTCCCAGTGTCCCTGTTGTTATTACCAGATCTCCAGATATCCAGATGAGCATACAGCATGTCTCCGAACTGCGAGGAGCGTTGTCTGAAGTCTGCTTCTGTCATGGAACACAGATCCCTCCCGGTCAGCTCCTGAAACATCGTGCTGACCTGTGGCAGCCTGTACAGGTGCTCGGTCCAGAGTAGCCACTTCTGAAGGTGCACTGAGCTCCAATCCAAGGGGTCTAAAGAGGAAAACACAGAGAGACAAGGCATTTTCCTTTGCACAGCTCCCCACATGTTCTGCTTCGATTTTCTGATGAAATATGTCAACAACCAGACCTTAAATGATGACAAGATTAAACAGATTTTTTTGTTTCACCGATTTCCAGTTCAGTAGGTCACTAACAGACATGTGTTTTGATGAGGCTGTTATTTTACACTGAATTTTATATTGTTGATGATGATTGTTGATAATACATATTCTCTACCACCCACTATCTCTTTAACTCAGTTTACCACTTCCCAGATTATCATATTACGGGTGCATATGTGGCAATCCACCAATATTTCACAATTTACTTGTTTTTGGAGTTTGACCCGTAATAGGGACTAAAAATCAGAATATCTCCACCTCTGTTGCTTCAATTTTGACCATTCTTTTTTAAATTAGTCACATGTGAATCGCCCAGCATTAAGAAAGTGCAAACCTGTGAAGGTCTATTAACTAAACCAGGACACAAACACACTGTATTATGCTATCAGTTGCACTATGGGAAATGTAGGCTCCAGCGTTTCTTGAGTTTGACCTATATTAGGGACAAAAAGTCAGGATATCTCCCCCTCTGCTGCTTTTATTGTGACCATTTTTTAAAAATCTCTCTCTTGCAAGTCCTGCATCTTAATGGATAATGTAACACTAAATCGCTTGCTTACTCTTTTAAAGTGTGACTATGATACAACATGCATTATGAGGCACCATAAATGTGGGTTAGATAACAACGTGGTGTCACAAAAGCAAATAATCACACACACAGTTTATGATTTTAAGGCTCTAGATAAAGACTCAATTCATAAAGTGAAGATGATCTTCTGTCAACAAACATTTGCACAAGGTGGGCAAGGTCTCAGATGCTCACCTGGTATCAGCTGTGTCACTATGGATGTTGATGTGAGAGCAAACAAACAAATGATGGCTTTTGAAAGTTTATTTTATTAGACTACATCTTCTGCCAACACTTTCTACAGCAGGTTCCTCTACTTAAATGTCTCTCTGTGATGATAACATGACATTAACCAGTTGCATGCTGTCCTACCTGGTGCAATGTTGAGCAATTTGCAAGCCGTGTCAACATCCTTCAGCACTTCTCCCACCACCATGGTCTGGACCTGCTCCAGACACCGCTCCTCCACCTGACCCTCCATCTCAGAGGGGGGATCCTGGGCTTGGCTGATCTTGGCTGGACTCAGCTCCAGAGTCCTGTAGGGAGGAGCGGCAGGAGCTTCGGCCTCTGTCATCCTCAGCACCAAGGGGTTCTCATCTATAGTTAATCTGTCATAGCAGGGGAGGTAGACCCCCGGCCAGCTGAGCTCAGGCAGCCCCAACATGCTGCGAGGCGGTTTGATGTCCTCTGCCTCGTCCAGCCAGGCCATCCTGGTGTCAGTTTGGGAGTGGCTGATGTAGAGAGGCAGGTGTGCCGTGCAGCCCATGTGTTCACAGCCTGGACTCCCCATGCTCAGGTTTGTTTTACACTGGAAGAAGAAAGCACTGTTTTCATAATATGTTGTGATAACAGATTTTCACCCTATGTGACATTGTCAACAGTGACATTGCCTTGTGAGACAGAGTTGCATTGATGCTTTGCTGAAACCATACCCAAATGCCCAATATTTAAACAGTAGCAATCTTAAAGTAAACTTGACATTTGTTCTATGGTATTTACTTTGATGGGACTTACTTTGAAATAAGGAATCTGTCATTCCAGCTAACTGCCAACTGGAGCGTTTGTGACGGTGAAATTCATTGAGGCCATTGTTTGTCTTTCTGTGTGTTTTAATGTAACTCAAAATTAGAATTGATTTCAGATTCTTATGAATCTATATGTTTGGAAATATCCAGGTCAAACGGCTTCAGCATGTATGAAATTCTGACCATCAACAGTATCAGAAAGCATTCTACGCTACCTTTTAGATCGTAAATACAGATAAAGAAAGGAAGATCAGTGGCTTCTTTGAAACTCCCTCTATAAGTAAAAATGTTATGTGTTTGGCAGTTTTACTGAAAATACAAAATGCATGTGATCATGGTAAAGGAGTTGTTTGGCTACTATCACAATGTTACACCCAGTGCCTTTAAAAAAATATCAAGTCCATCAGGTCATCAAGATGTATCAGAAGTTAATTGCAAAAGAAGGCTTGATAGAATACAGCATAAAGGGTGGGACACATATAATATGTGGATAATGGATAAGTAGCTGGAGCGTATTCATGTATGAGTAAGAGCTCACCATGGGAGTGGTGCTGTACGCAAGTATTTCATTTGACAAAATTATACACCTGTTTCAATTTAAAGTGATTGATGTAAAATACTTATGCATCTGTTTAATACATAATGCTTTTTAATCTGTTTTGCCTCTTTTCATCCACCGCTACTCTGGGCAGAATAGAATATCTGAGGCAAAAATACATGATAAAAGTGAGTGAAAGTATCCACAGTCTTCACTAAATCAGATATAAAGAGTAAAATACTCAGACTCTATTCACACTGAACACATTATGCTGAATATTATTCACAGGCTACATTTTGGTAAACGTGGAGTATGAATGACTATGCAAATGGTAAAGACAAATAGATTGATCAGGAGACCGGTCCTCAGTCAAAAACATTTTCAAAACCATGGCACATGATGCAAAGTGGTGTGATAAGAAACAAGGCAGGTCTCAAAACCTGGACTGCTGTAACAAAACAGAGCTATAAATAACCGATAACTGATCAAATAATTTAAGTATGTTTGCAAGAGAAAAGAGGAGGAGAAATTACATTAATAGAGCTATTTATTGCCCATTTCCAACTATTTATTTTCCAAATTTACTTTAATATCAAAATAGAGGAACAATTCTAAACGAAACCATTTCTGTGACTATGTGAACAAGGTACATGGCCTAGATCTCTGAACACATGGTCTCTACCATTATTTCCTCACCTCCAGGTGTTTAATTGTTTAGCTGAGGTAAAAACTTGCTCTTCTAGATTATCCTTTCTCTCTGCGACAAGTGTCTTTTCTGTGTGTGTGTTCTTTGCCGCACAAATGAAAGCAGCATGCTCATGAAAACAAGTTTCTATTATTTGTAGACTTATATTTGGTGCTGTGTTTTACACCTCGTTAGATAGCAGCCAAACTGATACGCGAGGCATTCAGTCGATATGAAAAGCTTGGGTCATTCATCGCTGTCTGCATTCCACTGTTCTTTGGACAAAAGGTGTTTGATAACACGCCTTAATGAGCTGTGCTCTGTTTAACAAAATGTCTATGTTTGTGTACATGTGGCTGTAAGTCTGTATGAGTCTGTGTGCATTCATGTGTGTGTGTGTGTGTGTGTGTGTGTTTGTTACAGGTTGCAGGGTGGCAATAAAAAAGAGAGTGAGAGAGAACAACTAATATCACTATTTCTTAGCTATACACACAATTTAGCGTTTATCTTTATGCAAAACATGGATGCCATAAATCAGCTCAACCATTATTTTTTTTACTGGGGTCTAACAAAACGTCATTGGTGCCATGTATCCAATTATAAATATGCACATTATCAGAAAATAACTGGGGGAAAAAACAGACAAACAGTTATAAAATAAAAGTCTATTTTATTGTCAATAATCAAAGTTGATTATTGACAGTCCCAATCTGAAACACATCACTTTAAAAATATCTGATGCTTTCAGTGGTCTAGACATCATTATAAAGAAAGCAAATTCATTATTATAATCATTATCAGTTGGAGCTCTAGTAGAACAACTGATATTGGAGGTAATAGTAGTAGTAGCATTGGTGGCAGTATAGTCAGCTAGTATAGTCATAATAACTGTAGAGGAAATAATGGGTGCAGAAATATATTAATACATTGCAGTCATAACATTAGTAGCACTAATAGGTTAGGGGTAGTAATAGTAATAGTAGAAGTAGTAGTTACTAATTACTTTGCATATTACTGTAAGATTTTGCAAATAATTAATTAAACAAATAAAGATAAAAATAATAAATTGTAAAAACAAACATGTAGTCATCTCATGGAATATGACACAATATTCTTGATTAATACCCAACAGAATAAAATAGCAAAAGCTCGCTCCACCTTGACCATCAACAACATCAAAGTGCAGTTTACACTTTATTGTATCAGTATCAATAATATAATATAATATGATATAATATAATCAAGTGTCCCAGTAAGCCATGACGGTGTGACAGTGAGCCAGCATGCACAATACCAGGACCCTGAAAGTAGCTAAATGGAATCCAGCCATCATTTTAATATTTACACCTGTGCTTTTACTATTGTGACGTGTCAAAATGTCTGCTGTGAAAAAGGCCTGTTATGGTTTTTATTTCAATTAATGTTTAGTTGTATAGGGACAAGTATGTAGCACGAGCCAGTGCCACATACCATAGCATTTATAGCTCAAGCTCATTTTCAATGACCCTAGATGGGCCAAAACTCAACACTATAATACATACAGAACAGCACAAGACACAAACTATTTACCATCAATGATACAATAAAATTACCATAAAACTCAATGACAAGCACCAGCATCATTCATGACTGTTCCCACTTTAAAAACTGTTTCAACTTGAGTTCAATATGATCCAAGTCGTGATCCATTTTAAGTTCTGTGGGTAAAGATCCACATTTTGATCCCCTGAAGGATTTACGAAAGAGCACATTACAGTGCCCCAAAGTATTACTACTTTTACTTAGGTAAAATACCTGAATACTTCTTCCACTACTGGTAATAGAAGTGGCAGCAGTGTTAGTAGCAGGTAGCAGGTAGAGCCTTATTGTGAACTGTAGTCTTACCTTGTCAGTGTTTGACAAAAGTGGATTCAGTAGAGTTTCCAATGCTGAGGTGTCTTCTCAGCTCTGTCTGCCTCTCCTCCTGAGCTGTTCCTCTGTCTTAGTTTAAGTGTGGACAAATATCAAGGTCCTGTGGAGACCGTAACTCGATTGCCCTCAGGTGAGGATGTGCTGTATGTAGTCTTTGTCTCCTACCCAGCACTCAGAGCTGGATCACTTCGGTCCACTCCAACCACTGTTTGCAACACCTTGTTTGGTCCAAGCAGCAAGAGTCTGACTTATTTGGGACACAGTGCCTTCGTGATATATCAATTCTGAAAGAAAGGGTGTGTCCCAATGAGGGAGGAAGTGCCTAAATAATAATGACTTGGGGCAATAGTCAGTGGAGAGTTCCTTAAGTAAACAAACCTGGTGAGTCTTAACAGCCTGGGGAGAAGCTGTGAGGGCAAGAATGGCAGTTTTAAGGATGATATTCTTCAAACTTCAAACCGCAAACCTACTGAAGCCATAGCATAAGTGAAATCTAATTGTATCTAATCTAATCTGATCCACTAAGGTAACTGTGCCAAAGTTCACCATTCTTTGTGAGAGGTTGAGGAATAATTCATGTGTATTTTGGAATAAATCTACAGCTCGGGTCCAGGAGTAGGAAACTCACAGCAGAAAACGTTCAATCACACTTTATCATGACACGTGTTACACTTGACTAATACTCACTGTCAAGGTGCTCCACTGGATTAGCACACTGTTTGCATATGGAAGCTGCTTTCCTTTGAAGTCATGCTTGATGAAAATTAAAGTGAATTTCCATGGTGAAGAAATGGTCCCAAACATCTTTATTAATCAGTCCCCACTGGGCCTATTGGGGACTACATCTGTGGGACTGAGATGATTAGATGGGAAATGACATATAGAGGCTAACTTTTGTCATCATGTTAACCGAAAGACAGGTGGATATCCTGTTTAAAGAGAGAGGATCTTGTGTATGGATAATTAATATCTGATTTCAGCTTGAACTCACATGACGCCAGAAAGGCTGGTTATGTAAGGATACATGGGCTCTAGAGCATTTGTCGTAACATCCATGAAACACCAATAAATCATCCACAGGAAGATAATGGTTAGAGTTGTTTTGAAAGGTTGAAAACTATTACTGGAAAAGTTGAATAACTCATACACAGAGCAAGTACCAGAGTAAGAGAGAGGGAAAGAGAAAGCAAGTGTGTAAATGTTTGCTTAAACTAAACAGTAATGTTTGTGCGGTTGTGTCGAAATATTCTAAAGAGCTGCTGCCTGCGTATCCACCCACATAAATCATCTTTAAAACCTTCTTAAAAATTGTAGAATTACAGCTTTAGCGGTTGAAGGTGCTCACAGCCTGTCCGTTTAGCTTGCGTTGATGAAGTTAAAAATGAGTCAGAGTTCTGCCGTAAGGTGCTACTGCTTGAAAAACAAGAACTTCATCTACTTACTGGAGCTTTTTAGTCAGTTGGACCTTTACAGAGAGTCATTCAGCAGTTAATCTTGCGTTTACTGCATATTTCTCTTGTGCCTTGCTGTAAAACATCCAACATTCAACCTGAGCAAATGTCAAGTGATTGTTGCTCCCTCAGGCAGTTTGGTTCTGCAGACTGCTGCTGGACAGAGCCGTTGACAGACACAACAGGCCCTATTGTGGGGCACCTTATTAGACCAGTAAACCTCCAGGCTAACATGTAATCTGACACCTCCTTGAAGTGCAAAAGAGAGAAAGACTTCACTCTGCTGTACACCTGCTGGCCATGATCTGTCTCACGTTTGAACTACAGTTACTGTTTTCTTCAAATAAACCCTTAATTAAAACTGTTCTAATCACTCTCATCATTTTAAATATATTGAGTCCTCACGGACACCAGAAACCAATGCACTCATCTCGATTTTGACAGTTAGCCCCGCTGCTTATTTTCAAATTAGAAGCACACGGTGTTTGAGTGTATTTATCTGTGGTGCTTTACATGGCTTGCTTGTCTGAAGAAAAAAATGATGAGCAAGAGCAGGTAGCGTATGTCAGTTCAGTCCCCAAGTGCACACACAGCACAGCACATTAATGTGTTCTATAAAATAATGCAGTCAATTATGCAGCAGTGTCTTGTTATATGCTTTTTATGTTAATTTAAATGTTCTTTATCCTTAAAAAGCCCCTGTAAATTAATAAAAGCCTGACCAAACCCCTGTTAAATGCATTTTCCTAATACAGTAAATGCATAAAAAGATTCAAAGCAGTGTACAAGAACATTTGGCAAAACTACTGCATGTCAGTGACCATAAAATCATTTCCACTTAAAATGCAATTACATCCCTTATGAATGCAAACAAATGGCAATTTGCTGGATTTAAAAGTAACAAGAAAAAGCTTTTTTAATGTCTGAGAGTAGACTACATGGGATGTCACGTGTCCTAGGAACTAATAGTGGATAAAAGGTATAAAAACAAGAGAAATCTAATCCTACTTGACTATGTGGGAAAAAGACAAAAACACATGGTGAAGATACAAAAGTTGGTGTTTAAATCATGACTTGAGATCTGTTGAGGTTTTCAGTCCTGGAAAATGACACAAAGCCCACGACTTTAGTTTTCAGTGATAATTTAATCATACAAACATTCATCAAACTGTTTGCATTTCCTCACTTTCATAAATGTGCTGTTGTATGAGTCTAATGCCAACTGATTCATTCTGCAATCTGGCCAGTGGAAACTTCAGAGAGATATTACACTTAGAACAAAACACACTTTGCACTTGATGAATTGACATTGACAGCAAATACCTTTAACGGCACGGAGAAACATTTATCTTTAACATTTTGCACCGGAAATGCACGTTTTGTGAAACAGCAAGGAGCCCAGAAATCCACGTGACATGTTGTAGTATTTATTGGCTGGTATTGTCATGTTGTCAAAGCTCAGTAACCCTGTCAAAGCTTATAGTTAGTGCCTTAATGAAAAGGGTGTTTACCTGATGAGGTGGTCTAACACGCT
Organism: Siniperca chuatsi; assembly: GCF_020085105.1. Taxonomy (NCBI): domain Eukaryota; kingdom Metazoa; phylum Chordata; class Actinopteri; order Centrarchiformes; family Sinipercidae; genus Siniperca; species Siniperca chuatsi. The sequence goes on along the minus strand of NC_058051.1, from coordinate 23,212,730 downwards.
GGCTGTGGATGAAAGATAAAATCACAGAGTTGATAAACCCTTCAGGACTTAACTGTACTTGTGGAGGAGGAAAGTACACAGAGGCCTTGTCACAGAGGTTGCATTACTCAGTGCATAGATCAGCCAGTTAGTGCAAGTAAATATGCAGTAACAATTCTTCAGGACAACATAAGTCTGTCATTTTATTGTCATTTTACTGGTGTGGTTAAGCTTGCATCTGAAATGATGCAAACAGGATGACATTTTCCAGTGTGTTTAAGAAGCTCGTCAATGAATAGACTCGAATGTGGAACATCCTGAGCATAATTTTAACAAGAGACTGGAAAATTCAGAATGATGATTATACTAATAAAACTGTCAGCTCACTGCAAATACACAATGTCGAATCTTTGGGTAAATTAATATGTTTCCAAAAACATTATCCTCTTCTACATTCATCAAATACATTCAACTTAATATGAAAAAAGCAAGTCCAAGACAGCTTCAAAATGAAAATTCAGAGCAGGGTGACAAAAAAAAACAACATGTTTTCATAATGTTATGTCTTCACCAGTGTTTATATGGCTTGAATTCAATGTCTGATGGCATAGTGCGCATTAATCATGTTATCTTGTGTTTAATGAATGTAAGCATGTGAAACTAAGCTAAATCGTAGATTCAGACAATGACTGGGGACATCTCTAATACTGCATTATTACCAATAATGAATATTCTGCTAATATTCTTCTAATATTTCATAGATGTGTATATGCCAACTGCCAGTAATGACTCTATCTCATGTATGGGAAGAAACCTTCACTGTCTCACAGGACTCTTTGAGCTTTCAGGCCAAATCAGATTCAGTTTCATAAATGTTTTTTGTTACTTCCATTTAGATTAAGTAGCTCAAAAAAGTCATGTTTGACTACAGAAGGCATAATGAAATTGTTGGCTCTAAATTCTAGCTTTAGGAAAACAAATGTTCCTGTACAACAATCAAGAGTAAACTTGAACAAATCATAGGAGCTGTAAATAAAAGTTCTGTTTCTCAGTGTTGATCTTATCTTCCGTTTGTAAGAGTAATGGCTGGCTCCCTCCAGCGGAGAAAAATTGCATCGCACAGAAATGATTGCCTATAATGCACAAGCCATGTAGAAAAACTGTTGGGCTTTTAGATGAGCTTCAGATATATTTCTGAGGGATGTTGCTGTTCCCCTTCTCTTAAAACGTGTATATTAAAAATTAAGATAAAAGGTAAATAATGACGTCCAATGGTTTGTTTCAGAGAGGCCCATATTATTCGATTCAGTTACAGGGAATCGGTCCAGAAACCCAGTCAATATACAAAGAGTCAGAGCAGAAACTGGAGAATCAGTTGGCAAAATAAATGGCTTTTCCTCCAAAGTCTCTCTTTCAGGTTGCACAATGCACACACATATACACACAATTTCACAAGTACACACTCCTGTCATCATGTTTCATTTGCACTCTGGCAACTAAAAAACAAAATCTGAAAAGTTATCACTCAAAAGACTCATAGCACTCATTTTTAACTTAGCATTCACACGTGCATACAGTGGATTGTGGGATGTTGGTTGAGCTGCACGTCAGGAGCGCTGGCCTCTGGTTTCTCAGTGTAGCTGGACTTTGCATAAAGTGTTTTTGAATCTCCACACTCTCCACCAGCTACTGATAAAGCCTCTTCTTTCTTTTATTGGTGTGACAGACTCCAGAGGTACAGTTTAGTGCTGCTTCATTGTGACAAGTCCCATGATTTAAGAGTGCCCAAAAGGATAGGGCTCCTGTATACCCTGTAAAGAAGGGAAATTATAAAATAAAATAGATAGATGGGCTGCAAGATATGTAAAGTCATTTTCAAGCAAAAATAACAAACATTTGCTTGTTCCGACTTCTCCGATGTGAGGATTTGCTGCTTTTCTTTGCTTATGTGATAGTAAATCTAATTATCTTTGGGTTTTAGACTGCTGGTCGGACAAAACAAGCAATTTGAAGATGTCACCTAGGGATTTAGGTAATTTAAGAAAATAACCTGCAGATTAATTGATAATGAAAAGAACTGTTAGTTGTAGGACTAGTTGTCTGTATAATGAAATGTCTGCTTTAACACCAGATTACAAAAAACCTGTTGGAAAATATACACATATAGATTTAGTCCATCTTGTATTGAGCAATGACTTTGCATTGCTGGCTAACTCAAACACTTCTATGTACATTGCCACCTGTTTCATAGTAAAAGCCATCACATGCCCAGCAGCTGTTAGACATTTACTGCCTAGCAGCTGCAGGCACCCAACATACATTTATGCAAGTGTGTAATTAGTTCAGAATGCTAAATTGCTGCTCATTTTAAGCTAGTCTCAACTATATTTGTTCATTTTAGGTGTTTTTTAGCCACGCAGTGTGGCTCTATGGGTGGCAATGTCAGTCTGCTGTTCCACCATGTCAGTCTGCTGTCTGCTGTGGTGAATCCCTAAGTTTTCCTCTAGTGCCAACACCAGGATGACATTTGCTACAAGGTGAAATCCGATGACTTTAGTGATCCTTTGACCTTTCATCTAATGCCATCATCAGGTCAAAAGTTTAATTTACCTAATACTTCGGTTTATGACCAAATGCCTGCAAAATTAATGACATTCCCATCAACCTGGGCTGTATTTTGTGTTTAGTGCTACTTAGCAAATGGTAGCATACTCAAAGGGATGGGAGATGAGATGGGAAACCTGGTAAATGTTACCTGCTAAACATCAGCATTTTACCATTTAACTCAAATCACCCCTGTGGCTTAGTACAGCCTCACAGAACCTCTAGTGTGGCTGTAGACTACTAGTCTTGTTTGTTGAAGGATCAGTTTAAAATAGTAGATGGGAGGAATGAACTTCTCTGCAGCTTCAATTCAATAGAGTAAAGAAGGGTTATGAGCAACCCAATTAATGTATCTCAGCCGCACTAATACTGCAACCCTGAGAAATGTTTTCTGTGGAAAGTTATTTTGAAATAACGCGTCATTTTGTAAAACGTATCAGCTCAGCTCGATCGATACATAGATTAGACTAGATAGATATATATTCATCTATGGTTTGGGGTTACTTTCTACTCACACAAGATTAGATTAGATGTAACACGTTTTCTTAATTATAGATGGTTTCAGGTTTTGAAGTTGTTCTGTCATTTTGAAATATGAGAAGAAAATGACCCCAACCATGCATCATAACTGTGGAGAATCTCCTTGCCCTTTGATATGTCTTACCTGGTTATAAGAGACTACTGATAGATTGCTTTGTAGACTGTTTGCTACTATATCCACAGAGTTGTGTGAAAGTCCATTCTGATCTTGCTGCAGCTCGTTGGGGCTTCCCTGCCAATGTTCCTCTGTCACCCTATGACCGCTGGCATCGTGGAGGCTGTTGTTGTTGCTGTTGGGGCACTTGCTCTTCTCTGGCGAGGCGAAGGGGTTGTAGTCTCCTTCCAGGCTGCGGTGAGGCTGGGTGTTGAACTCGGCTTGGAAAGAGGAAAGCTGCTGTGTGACGCCAAGGAGGCCTCCAACCTCCACACTCAGGATCACCCAAATTACATCTGTAAAAAGAAACAAACAGCGTACTATAATATACAAAAGCCACTAAAACTGTCCTGCACTCCAACTTATACCTAAATGTATAAGGTTAAAACTAAAACTGCTTTGCATTAACAACCTACCAAAAGAATATATTAACCAGCAGGCTGAAAATTTGTCTCTGAAACACCATTTAGATCATGTAAAATTAAGCTGGACCACACACCACGGTATCCTCAAAGATTTAACGTGCTCCAGGTCTGCAATTCTTTTCTCACTTAAAGCCACTAGGAGACTGATGGTCTTGAGTGAGGAATTATCGCTATGAACACCTAAATGAAATATTCAGGCCAAGTATAATTTTTAATTGAGTATCCCTCTGCTGCTTAATTTGAAAGTAGGCAAGTCTTGAGGGACTTCCTGTTGGGATCCATCATACACATTGAACTCGCAGGAGGACATAAATCAATTAAATGAATGACTCTTAATTTAATTTGTGTGTGCTAATAGAATGGCGATCCAATCTTTTAATAATTACTGGTGAAAACGCATACAAAATTGTCTAGTACTTTATCTTCAGTAAAGGCTGTTGCCTGCATATGCTAACTACAATACATGGCTGTATATTTGCATGACAGCAGCTCAGTTCAAAACAAATAATCATCTATTTGAAAAGAGGAATACATTCAGGGCAGAGAGAATCATTACAATCAGAGCATATAAAAAGATGGCTACAATAATTAGTTGGGATGACAACTTGTTGATGTTGATGGGGCCAGTCTGCCTGGCTAATGTTAATAATAAATAACAAACAAGTGGCATTCTGGTGTTTATACATACCATGCATACACAACAACATGAGCTCTCTTGTTCTTTAACTAAGCAGAAATGTTTTGATAATAAAAAAAAGACATCTCTAAATAGAAACATTTGCAAACATGATGTTTGCAACTGCTGAAACTTCGGAAATATGTAAAAGCATTAAAGTCTGATGCTCAGTTCTAAGGCTGCAACTAATGATTATTAAACCGCTGATTATTCTTTTACTCTATAAACTTTGGGACGTCTTCAAATTGCTTGATTTGTGTGCCCAAAAGTCCAGAACCCAAAGATGTTCAATTTAAAAATATTTAAAACAGACAACAGCAGCAAATTCTCATATATGAGAAGCTGGAACCAATGAATGTTTGGAATTTTTGCAGGAAAAATGACTGAAACAATTAATCAAAATAGTTGCTAATAATTTTTCTGTCGATTGACTAATTGATTCATTGACTAATCGTTTCAGTCTGTTCTTGAGCATATGTATTGAAAAGCAACTGTTCACATTTGCTTGCAGTGTGAAATTTGCTGTCCTCACCTCCATAGTAAAGTCCAGTAGCTGTGCACATTCTCCACTGGCCCTGGTACATGCCAGGAGACACAGGACTCTGCATCTGCACACTAACATCCGCCATTTCCTGAGGGTCTAGAGACCGCACCATCACCATGTTAACATGACCAAACTGATCTCCTCCAACATACTTCAGACAAACCCCGGGAGGCCATGACTCTGCACCTGGAAGACACACAGACAACTATGCTGAACTCAGCATGACATGTAAGCGTAATTATTTTTTCATTTACGAGGTCTGGTATCAGCTCTGTGTTCTATCATATTATTATTATTCCAGCAGACTTACCTGTGTTCTGTATCCTCCAGGTCTTTGTGAAAGGTGTGTCCGGTGGAACTGATTCGCCCTCACCAATCGTCACATCCCTCACAAAGGACATGCATGGTGCACTGATGTTGGGACTCTCAAAGTCATAGTAGGCTCCGATGGCTGCTTGTAAATTCCTGGGACAATAGAAGGCAGACATCCAGGTGATCAGTACAAATAAACAGATAAATTGGAGTATTACATGTGATTTGCGTAGGGGAAACCCCATGATTCAACAGCAGTTTGCACAGATATGAACCTTGAATGTTTAATGAACTAAGGCCAAATTCGGGGCTCCTGTCCCCTTTCCTAGCTGGCCTCTGTTCCACTTATATGTACTGAGGTTTATTTCAACATTTTCATCAAGACAAAATAACTGTTATTTTGTCATCATTAAATAACATCATATCTAGGAAGAAACCTACTACTAAAGGCCTAGGAGTAAATCTGGGTCCCTAAAAAAATTTAATTTATCCTACAAGAGACATAAATTTGTGAAATTTTAGTGACTGGTTCAAATGCATATATTGTGGCAAACAACAGAGCTGTTTGCAGACCCAGAGAGATTGCGAATGGGTACTTCCCGTGACATGTTGGTCATCTATAAACCAGCAGTTTTTATTTTTAGAAAGCTCGTTGCAGAGCAGCTATTACACGGCATCACGTGATACTACTACAGCTTGCACTGCCCATGGACGCAGTCTCTGTTCCTTCCATAGACCTGCATTGGCTTAATACTGCATATGCGCAGAAAGACTTATTCATGGCAAAATTTACATAATGACCTTTCTGTCCCTAACACATTCATTTTCGTTTTCACTGCTTACTGTTTCAATTTTTAAATGCTGTAACCGGAAGTCATAAAGTCCCGAAATGCAATGCAACTTTGTTAAGTATTCTCAGTATGCGAATAATACATATTAATACATTTTGTCCAGGCACAGTGAGGTAAATATTCACCAGGCTTGCACAACTACCGTGTGAGCTTTGAGCCAGACTCGGCAAGCGTTATGTCGGACGGCTGACGTTACGTAATAAACTGTAGTGATCTTCACTGTGTTTGTGGTCAAGCAGAGACAGACATAACGTTAACGTTTGATCATCTTGGCTGTCGATAACGTAAAAGTGACGGGTGTCTAACACGGTCCTAACATAGCTAAATAGAATAAGCAGTTAACAGACTGTGAGAGAAAGTAGTTATAAACTTTTATTTGTAAGTTCAACTGAGTAACTAATTTAGCTACCTGGTAGTACCTAGCTTAGTATAAAAGTAGTGACTAGCCTACAACTCCTGCCCAGCCTTAACGAAATACATTCATAATAAAAAAATACTTTAATGTCTTTTCATTCAAATACCACGCCCGTTTCGATATCGTGTGTCAACTACAGTGTATTTATCTTTATAAGCATTTTTTATCAGGTATGCAACACACGCTAAGCTGCCTTCCACTGTGTCACTGGCAGGCAATCAAAAGTCGGAGACACGGTGACTCAGCTAACGCTAGTTACGTTACTACAACGTCGTTAGCTGTCTGTATCCACGCTTACATACCCAACGTAAACGCTATCACTCAGTATAACAACGAAGGATAACTCTTCCTATGATTTCCTTTCCTGTTTTCCCAACGAAATATATTTTTACAGTGAGAACCGCTAGGTAGACAGCTAGCTAGTCCACAGTATCTATTAACGTTATCTAACATAACCCACACAGCAGGCCAGACGAGTCACCGCGCTCACCAGTTGGTCATGTCCAGAAAGAAGGCGCATCCGGCGGGGTTTAGCTGAAATCCGAGGAGCCTCTGAAATTCTGATATTAGGATATCTTTGTCTGTTGTACCCATGCAGCTGAATTTCTGCATGAGCTCCTGGTCCAGGTCCAGGTCCATGCCCTCCATCGTGGATTCGCCTGGACAGAGACGGGGGCTTCGCTCCTAATTTAGTCCGAGGCCTCGACTTGTCATAACAAACCATAGACTGAACTCAACAACAAGGGCCGAGTGCGCATGTCACATGATTGTGTTTTGTGCCTCAACCTATGAGCCACAGGCCTGGCGGAGAAAAGAAAAATGGAGCTCTACTTGAAATATGTTCAAACTAGGTGTATAGTTATGTATTACAGTAATGATAATATGTAATTAACTGTTAGACTAAACTAATTAAAGTAACATCAAATAATATATCACTTGTGCAAATATTTAATTTCTACACGTGAAAATGAGCAGTTCTGCTTGTTCTATTTGTCCTATATAGTGCACATGGCCAGAACCTGTTTGGGGGTTTCTGTATAGCCAGATATAGCCACATCATCCAAATGTAGCCACATTTTCAGAAAATCGGCAAAAAAGCTAATTAATGCGCGTTTCCATCCACTACTGTTGTGAGAACATTAGGAGACCTCAAACGATGAAAAACATAGTATAAAATGTTATGAAAATATGCCATTTCTGTTTGTTTCATGTACTACTTTAGTACAGTAAGGTGCAGTGTAGTTGTTCTCACGGAAGACATTTAATAAAATAAATGATGGCTAATAAATCACACTGTCATGGCTTGAATAGAACAGAACCGTCGTTAATGTTATACAGTAACACCTGTGCTTTTTCTACTATGACATATCAAAGCGTCTGCTGTAATAAAAGCAAATTGTCCTTGCATATTAAAATAGAATTAACTGTACAAAGAATATATTAATTTACAGTACACTCAGACTACATGAGACTACCTGATTAAACCAAGTTTGTAACACACCAGTGCACAACCTTTTAAGTGTCATTTTATTTTTACTTTAATTAAATATTTTGCCGTGATTGGTGGGATTCTCCGCACTGCCGCCCACCTGTTTTCCTTTGAACATCCAGCAGATGGCGTCGCTGTGCAGTTGGGGCTGCTGTGTTTTCTTAGTGGAGTAGCGTGTGCGTGCGTGTGCGTGTGTGTGCGTGGGGGAGGAGGGGTAGGATACGACTAGGATAGGTATAACAAAAATAACATCCTACTAATGAAATAGTATTGTTAATAAATAATTACACAACTCTATACAGACACATACAGTATATTTCAATTTAATTTCTGATATTTTATGAAACAAAACATATTTCTGCTCTAACCGGCTCTCAGTCGGGAGCCGGCTCCCTTCGTTCCGGCTCCTAGAGCCGACTCTTTCTCGACCGACACATCACTGGTGTTTAGCGTAGCGAGGTAACTGCTAGGCTGTGCTGTGCCAGCAACGACTAAAAAGATGCACACTGCTAGGGCTGTGTACAATGTGGAGGTTCCTGCAAGCTAGTATATGTTTATTTTAGGGGGGAAACTGCTGTTACTGTACGACACAAACGCTAGCAGAAATGGCCGGGATTATTAAAAAGCAAATTCTGAAACATTTGTCAAGGTAAGTGTCATCTTTGGCTTTGTGTTAGCCGGTTAGCCCATCTGGGGGATGTTTTTAACGTTACTGCCTACAATACAGCACACGTTGGTTCGCTAAATTTTCCATTTACATGTAGCTACATTGATTTCCACGTTACCATCTAGCTTAACGCTACATGTTGGATCAGCCACATGAGAATAATGTTAGGACACTCGATAGGGACAGTGAACGCAGCAAACACGTTCAACCTGAGACTAATAACGTTAATCACATTACTTTTCCATGTGTATGCTTAATACTGTTATATGCCTTAATACTTGCTTTGGAAAGCTGATATATTAGATTCAATAATATTAATACCTACCATTACTATTTGAAAGAGCTCTGCCCATACCCCACTGCTTACTTTGTCTTTTTATGTCACTTAGCCTAGTGGTCTAGGGCCTGAAATATCATAAGTATTTTACAATGGAAATGTGAAAAAGCTGTATCTGAAGCAGCATCTTTTCTATAATTTAAGCCATTTAAATCTAAATCTTATATCTATCTATCTATCTATCTATCTATCTATCTATCTATCTATCTATCTATCACTGAGGTTTCTCAGTTATTTCTTAAGGGTCATTCCTCTTTGAATTTATGCTCAGTACAGCTTAAAAACAAGGGGAAAGAAAGACAAATAATTTTCTAGATAATGGGTAGAGGAGGAAATATGGAGGAAATATTTCCAGCTCATCCATCTTTATGTCCTGAAAACAGATATGATCTTGCGCACAAATTGATCAGGGTGCTAAAAGGCTTTTCTCTCTTTAACTCCCAAATCTAGGGAAGATTGAGCTTATTCAGTTGTGTGTATCAAGTTGTTTGGCCTACTCCACATTAATGAATGTTTTTCAGCTGAGGTTTGCTGTCAGAATAGTCAGTATTTTTTTCAGCAACATTCATCCCATCTCGCAACTTGCTATACATAGACATATATTGTATTCCAGTCACCTTCAACACCTTCTCCAGAGCTGGCTGTAGCCTCTTCCTCTACACCTGGTTTCACTTCTTCTACATGTGATGTTCAGGAGACATAGCTGCTGCTATTTTGTCTCCTTTTTTTAAGCTGTTATTGTGTCAGAATGTGTTGTATTTTCTGTTGCTGTCAGTTTGGCACTGCTGACAGTTGTTGAAAAATTTGGATGGGAGAGCAGTGTTGAAATGTGTTTAAATGGTGGATGGGGTAAAGGCAAAAGTTGATCATGAGACTGGACAAAAGGTGTGTGCTAAATTGGAGGCTTTCTATTTGACTGACTTGTATTCTCCTTCCCTCTGTTGTCTCTGTCACTGAATAATTAAAACAATTATTTGCACCAGATAAGACACAGTGGACACATATGCATGTTGATGTTGTTGATCATAGCCTGTTCCTAGATAGGAAATTAGATTTATAGTCCAAGCATCTCTTCAGTTATCTTGCATCCTGCTGTCAGAAATAATCGCTTTTAACCATTTTGTGTTTATTACAACATTCTTAGCTTTAAAAAAAATATTTTCTTTTATAAGTATCTGACTCAGTGTAGCAGTATTCATATAACAGTATGGTCATTTTAAGACAGGCAGGATGATGACAAGATCATATTATCAGTTTTAACCCAGGCATATCTGCAATGCATTCCCGTTAATGGCTAGAATCTTTATGTATAAGTTATGTTGTGCTGTAAACATACAAACTGAAACAAAGACTTACATACAGTGGACTTCTTTGACCACTGAGGAATTGTTGGATTTAAACTGGCCACTTCAAGGGCGATTCTTTTGTGTTCGTTTAAGAACAATCTTGGTATTCTTTCATTTTAAAACCAAACAGTTGTGCTTTTGGCAAAGTTTGTACAATGACTTTTTTCTTGCATTTGATAAGCTCTGGAATTTCTGTTCTCTTTAAACCATGCTAATCTTAGTAATTAGCCTATATTGCTAGTTTTATAAATAATAGCACAATTATAAGTAGTCTTTGCTGTAATGTAGGTCTTAATAATGAATACCACCAAATCACTTCTTTATATTCTGCCAATCCAAAAGGAAGCTATTAAAATGCACAATGATGATCAGTCGAGTCATAGCTGATTTGTATTTTTTGATATTTGAACTAGCTCTACACCTCAAGCTTGACTCTTTAAAAGCCCTTGAGGAGTGTGGGAGTTAATATGATATATTAACTTTGGGAAAGCAGTGGCACAGGTTTTTCCCACAACTGAAGTTGTTGGAAGAAGAAGTGTTGAGCCATTATTTTGTTGCTCGATGTCAAAGTTAAGCTTTGACTGGCTTATCAGGCTTATGAGGTACAGCATGGTGTTAGGCCTAACAATGTTAAATGTTTTGACAAATTGGACCACATTCACATGTCATCTCATTAGTTAAATTGATGCCATTAACCACACTGTGAGCCACACTCTGTATTTCTCTTGCTTACATTTAGTCTGTCTCTTGGTTGATGTCTGAAATGTCATGGGGATTTGTCATGACAGTGTTCAGTCATATGTTGTATGTGAAATTAAAATACTTAATAAATTGATTTGTTCTGATTGCTGCTATATTCACCCTGTGTTGGGATGTAGCCTATTCCTGGTTGTTGAAGCTCACTACATTAACACCCTCTGAGAGGTTAACCTAGATGGCGAATACAGCCGTGTGAATCTAGTAAGGCGGCTGCTACAGTTTCCCAGGATGACTCATTCAGTTGCACTACTTCAAAAACATCTTGGCCAAGCTGCATAATTGAATTTTGTGTATTTCTGTCTCCCAGATCATCAGTGATGTATACTGATGATGTCTGGTGTTTCCCTGTTAAAATTTGTATGAACCTCTTCCAGATTTAGGCTGCAAGTATTCATCCTAAAACATTTTATTTTAACTTTTTATCTGGTTCCTTTCCTTAGGTTCACCAAGAATCTGTCCCCGGACAAGATCAATCTAAGTACGTTGAAGGGGGAGGGGCAGCTGTCCAACCTTGAGCTCGATGAAGAGGTATTGCAGAACATGCTTGACCTACCTACCTGGCTGGCTGTCACTCGGGTCTACTGCAACAAAGCCGCCATCAGGGTATGTTATTGACTAGTCAAACCTGATTGTGTAGCTGGTCTGACAGGTGAGGCTGTCACCCTTTACTAAGAAAAGTATTGAAACACAAAGCTGAACAAAACTAAACAAAGATTTTCAGTTTATTAATGCAAAAGAGCTTGCTTTTGAGTGCATGGAGTCGTAGAGGAAATGAGCAGTGTCAGTACCACAGAGATAAGCACTGCTAGAGGCACTGCTGAGACCAGCACTGGTTGCTGATAATAGACAGACAGGCAAGCCATGATTCAGAGGCACACAAGAGGCCAGAGGCTAGAGTGATCCTGAGATATACTGGCTGGTGTGCATTGAGCTGTCATTATGGTTGGTTTGTGTTCCCGAATAATCCCAACAAAACTACATGTTTAAGACAATTTAAAATTCAGTAATAATATTTATATTGTTGTGACTGAAGTGCATTCACATTACATGAATATTTTAACCTCTTGAATCTCAATTTCTCCTTGACAGCAAACATGTTTCCAACACTGTAGGACAGTATTACATATAATATTATGTATGTATGTATTATGCTTGCAGCTGTGCAGTATGATGCTTTTGACTCACTGAAATATCCAAACCCAAGACACTATATTTTTTACAACTTCACCAGTAATATTCTAGATGTTTTACCTGATTACCTTCAGTCTGACCTACATGTAGCATTCTCTTTTAAAGTGTATCTGACTCTGAGTAAAAATGTCTCCTTTGCAACTGTTTACTGGCAGTCACTTGTTCTGTTGTTTCATATTTGTTTTCCCTGTTTTCAGAAATGCCCCAGGCTAACCTCTCTTAAAAAGCTCCATTATGAAGGCCAAAATATCTTGAACTGATATATTAGTCTATACAAACTCCTTTTTGTTGTTAGGCACCCAGATATATGATAGTGGCTGTTTATTAATTGATTTTAAAGTTATGTTTTTAGATGTTTCAGTCTCACCACAGTACTGAACTACACCATTGAAAGTGCATTGTGATCTACTTGTCGATACGTTTTTAGCCATGCTAGCGGCGTGGCTCTATGGATGGCAATGTCTGTGGGTCGGTCGGTCGGTCGCTCCACCACATGGGTCCAGACTGACAAAGCTCAACAAATATTGGATGGATTGCCATGAAATTTTGTATAGACATTCATTTTCCATATTAGTCCATATTAGTCCATATTAGCCAGTGTGCATCATCTGTGATCCCCAGATGAGAAGACAAGGACTCGTGTTCCTAAGTGGAGGCTGAAGATTTAAGGCCTTTGTGCCCCTTAACTGAGGAGACCAGGCTGGCAAAACTATTTTTGTCTTTTAAGTTACATGTGAAAACCCATGCTTATAGACTGGCTTTTATGCAATTGTAATTGTTTGTGACTTTTAGTCTTTTTATAATCATTAACACTTTTAAACAATAAGGGTCATTTTTTTTCGTCATCCTCCTTTGTCTAATCATGAATTCATACTTTATTTCTCATTTCCTCTTGTTTTAGTTCCTCCAGTACATGGTAATAATACCAATGTTCATATTTAATTTGTTGAGCAGAAATGGCAGTATGACTCCAAGTATTACAGCTTGGCAGTTATTGTTGTAGCACTTGCGTCACGTTGTAGAAGCTTGATGTTCACTGTGCCCTTGTGCCCAGTGAATGATAAACAGTGCAGAATGCTGTGGCAAGTGTTTGTGACTGACTCTGTGGACCTTGCTGTCCTGTCTCTTTAGATACAATGGACAAAGTTGAAAACAAGCCCCATCTGCCTGGTAAGAATTTCTGTCCTTCTCCTGAGTCCTTGCACATTTCTGCAACGCTAAGCTTTTCCCTTCATGTTTTAATCCAAAATTAACCTAACTTTGACATGACTTTAGCAGTGCCCCAAATAGTTATTTTAATGTTTTGTTATACTGCTCCATAGGTTTTGCTCTCTGCTCTGTTATCATTAGTAAATGTTAGGTTACTTATTTATTTATCCTTGGTCAATTGTATGCGGAGTATTACTATTTCCTCTTTTGTGCAGTTCTTGGATAAGGTAGAGGTAGAAATGAGGACATGTGAGGAGCCACGTCCACCTAATGGCCCCTCTCCTATAGCTATTACAGCAGGCCAGAGGTAAGTCTGCATGAATCTTCAGTTAAGCCGACATATCTGATGTTGAATACTCTACTACATCCCATGTCATGTACACGGTGAACATTGCCTTCGCTCATGTTGACATTGTGTATTTACAGCGAGTACGGCTTTGCAGAGAAAGTGGTGGAGGGCATGTCTGTTAGGATCAACTCCATTACCATTAAGGTACAGGCTCGTGCCTTCCACGCCTCCTTCGAGCTCTGGCAGCTACAAGGCAACAGCCTCAACCCCAAATGGCAGCGCAGTGACCTCCGCTACACCCGCGTCACCGACCCAAAGAGAGGAGAGGTACAGTGCAGCACACTTTTATCCACCTCCTCACCCAGCTTTAACACTGCTCTGTCTGGAAGTTGTATGTAATGCCGAACTGAATACAATGTTATACCACAAATAGTGTGTGCTCATTAGGCCTGCAGTAAATAATTTAATCAAGCCAAGTGTTTTGGTTTTTATTAGCTGCATGGACTATATTGAGATGAACAACCTTTTAGAATGAGGTCTTGTAATCCACTTAAAAGGAAATGTGTCTGTTGCCTTTTCCTTCTATGTATGGTTAAAAAAAAACAAAAAAACATTGGCCCTGCCACACTGATACCAATCATTCCATACAAGTGTCGGAACATGGTGTGTTTTTGTTTCATAGTGGTTTTATTTTTTTTTATGATAGATGGATGATTTGATGTGTTCATTGTTTCAATCAGGTGCTGACATTCAAAGAAATTAACTGGCAGAGTTTACGAATCGAGGCAGATGCCATTGAGAGTGATGACCAGGACCTTGGTAGCACCCCGTTACGCCTCATCACCAACCAAGGACGCATTCGTATCGCTCTAAAACGCAGAGTAGGAATGTGTTTCTGCCATTCATTCACTGTTCTGTCATGGAATTGGTTAAAAATCACAATCTTGACCTCATCTGAATTGCAAAACATTATTTGTCACAAGTCAGGTTTAATTCTTCATTGTTCTGTTCTAGATAAAGGACTGTAATGTGCTGGCATCCAAGCTGCTTTTCATTCTGGATGACCTGTTGTGGGTGCTGACGGACTCTCAGCTCAAAGCCATCATCCATTACGCCAAATCTCTCAGCGAGGCCATGGAGAAGTCTGCCCAGCAGAGGAAGAGCAGGACTGCTGAATCCCTACAGGTCCTGCCTCCTTCCTGCTCATAAATGTTTTGGGAAAAAATCAGAAGAAATTTAGGGCATTGTCAACCTTAAAAAATATTAACCTAATTCATCTGAAGTCATGTCTCAAGAATTGTTGTTTCTGCATCAGTTTTAGAATCAGAATCAGAAATACTTTATTGATCCCCGAGGGGAAACTCTTTCATTTTAATTGATTTGATATTAGATAATGCAAATACAACAGGCCTTTTTCATAGAAGACCTTTTGTCTTGTCATATAGCAAGAAAAGCAAGTATTACTAATGCTATTAACGATGGCTCCCGCTAGGCTTTATTTATCTGTTTATACCTTCAACCCTCTGGAGTCCAGGTTCATTTTTGCTTACTTTTTATGCATACATTTTTGTCTTTGTTTAGCATGGTTTAATTTTTTCAGCCCAAACTCAGCTATAAATCTGGTTTATCATTTTATCAATTTAAGTATAAAGCTGCCAGGAATCCAAAATGCATGAAAAATGACACAGGTGCCTATGAAAATGTACAAACATTTAGTGATAATCACAAAAATACAGCAGAGAAATATAAGAAATAAAACTATAATACAGTCTATTTACATGTAAAGTGATTTCATCCCAACTCAGTTTTGTGCCTTTTTCATTGAAAGTCTTTGTATACCATTGTAAATCACTGAAAATATGAATAATTTAAAACAAAGTTTTAAAAGATTTTTCAAAAACAAATGGATGGTCTACAAACATAAATAAAATACTATATGGAAGCCCCACAACAGCAGTTTCAACTGGTTTTCCCAACTTGTCTCTACATGTAATATAAATAAAGTTATGTAAGTAAATAATAAATAAAACATGCTCAATGTATTCACAGGTTAATACAGACTCCAGATTAGTTTGCAGTTACATTCATTCAGTATCCTCTCATGACAAAGACAACACAAAGACTCAAAACTAGTTGGCACAAGACTATTTCTGGATATGTTTTCTATACATTGTAGGTCAATTTGTTTCCCTATTTAGATTTTTTTTTTTTACCTCTTCTGTGATTTAGACTGCCCCTCCATCGCCTGGTCTCCACAGCCTTTGGACAGAGCCCCCACCCGCTCCTACTGGCACCCCCAACAACGTGAGTCAATACTTTGATCTCTACGATGTCAAGGAGTCTTCCTACCACACCTTCATATCCCGCTTGGACTTACACATATGCAACGACAGTTCTTCAATGGATGAAGGTTAGTTGGAAATAACTCACCGTGTGCCAAAAATGATCAACATGTCGTCTTTATTGTCTTGTAACTCAAGTATATTTATGCTGTTTTGCTTCAGCATAAAGTCAAGATTATGTGGTCAAAGGAATCCCTAAAATACAATGAATTGCTTCAAGCTCGTTTTTAACAGCTATCATGTGATATTGCATAGATGAGCCTCCCCCACTGGGCTTGCAAGGTGCCATGCAGCTGACATTCAGGAAGCTGGGTTTTGACTACTATCCCGTCCACAGACCTGGTGAGTGCCATGACTGGTCCTTTCTCTGACTATCACTTTACTGCAGTTTATCCCGAGGCTCTGTGGTGCTTCCACTTTAACCACAGCATTCATTCAGGACTAGCTGTTAGGAGGATTACTAGTCAAGCAGACTAATGGCTTGGGAGAGAGTGCCCAGTGCCATTATTCTTAGTGGAATTCCTGAAGTGTAGAATGTACAACAGCAGAGTCACCTCCTGAGCTGATTATGGTCAATTAAACAAAGTTAGAAAGTGCTATTCTGTTTGATTAAGAATGACAGTCTTTGAAGTCAATATTGACTGAAGAAAGATGTAAATATCAACACAGCACACCTTTTATTTACAGTGTATATATAACCACACATAGTGTGTACACATGCGTGAATACCAGCTTTGAAAATTGGCCAAGTTTGTTGACACATGCAAGGCATTTGACTCCAGTTCTCAATAAACTTACACAGTGCAGAGGACAAATTTATAGGACAATACAGATACAGACACACAGCTAAACAAAGACATCAAGCTAAACAAATATGAGCAAACTTAAAAATATAGCTGTTACAGACAAGAGCTGGACAACAAACTATCTATATACAGGTCATATTGTACTATGTGTCTTATATGTACAAGGTCTTAGGGTTTGCGTCAGGTTTTCTACAGAAGAAATTAGTTTTAAGCCTAGAATGATTGCTGAATCGTAACCTTCCATTTTGCTGCTGCTCTAATACAGCTGATGGATGTCGACACTGGGAACGCCACAGTGGAGCCATGGAAGCTCAGGCCCAGTGGGCTGGGAAACTGCTGCAGGAGTACCAGAGGAGAGCAGAGGCTTCTGGGTTCCCTGGGCCACATGCTGAGGTGCCCCAGCCAACCAAGGACTCTGCGAAGACAGTTCAAGGTATAAGCACAGAACTAATGTAAAAGTTTGTCTTGTTATACTGTAGGAAATCCATGTCTTTTGTGCTAAACACAGATACAATTATACATATACATGCTCAGATGTCATCAAAGCAACTTCATCACAAAACAAAATACTATACAGTAGCAACAATGAAACTATGACCCCATCCCCCATACCAATCAACATATGGCTCAGTAACATTTTTATGATAAGAAAGACACAAATCATAATCTGTAAGTAATCTGTAATCTCTGTGTTGTGATCTAACGAGGAAGCACACTAAGTGAGTCATTTCTGCTTGTCACAAAGTGTTTTCTCTCCCATGTACATACTTTAGATGGACACTCTAGTGCCAAGTCGAGCCCCTCTGACACAGAGCAGACATCCAACAGGAACTCTGTCAAAGCTCTCTCAGGGTCGTCACTGAAGAGGCTGCGATCCAGCTGTGTGGTGATCAGGATGGATGACGTGGATATTCACCAGGCAAGCTTTAATCATCGACTCATTTGATTTACCTGATTTAACAGAAGCCTTACTTCAATAAATGGACCGAGGGACTTCTGTTCCTCAGTGGAAGCAGTCAGGCAGTACCTCTGACCAAACTAGAAGTCTCCTTGCATTTAGAACATTTTAGCAGTGACAAGGCATCAAAGGTTTTGGACTTATTTATAATAACTGTAGTTAATCACAGGTGGTATTAATATTGAGTAAACAGGGGAGTTTATAATATTAAAATCTTAAATGGAACCAATCAACCTCCAGCCACATAACTGTTGATCTACAGTGGATCATACAACAGGGACAATATCAACAACTCCCTTATCATCGTCTCTTAACGAAATTACACATAAAATTATATTCTCAGACGTTACCACCAGCTCCCTACTGTGAATTGCATTCGTGACATGACATAACTTAACAGTTGTTACCATGGCAATGAGAAGTATAGGCCTTGGATAGTTAATGTGCAAAACATGGATAGGATGATTAGTTAATAAAAAGATAACAACAAAGCACTTTAAACATGTCTAATTACTGACCACAGGCGTTATCAAGATGGACCCTGAGTGAGGTGACTTTTCTTAAAGACACCAATGATTATTTTAAAGGAAAAAAACGTGTATATTATTGGTTCTTCTCCAAAACTAGAGCTTCACAGTTAGCCAACTAGCTGACCCAAGTGCCATGTACTGCTGTGTGCTCATCATTTGCTGTTAGCTCAAGCCAGAAAAAGGCATGTTAGATCAGCAGCTCTGCAGGCATCTGCCTAACAGGCGTTACAGAGAGAACAAAAGTCTCTTTCTATTGTATTGATATGGTGATGTAGACATGTTTGCCATCAAATTGTCCTTCTGGGGAACTGTAACAATTGAAGATATATACTTGTGTAATAATTGTGTAATGAAAGTGTCAAGAAAATACCTCAGTAAGAATAGAATAATCCCATATATGTCACTTCACTTGCTGCTCCAGTGCCTTTTTATCTGAGGCTGAGAAACCCCCTGCCACTTCAAATTACACTCTCAGGCTGCTTCTGCATTTTCACTTTGGATATTTCACACTTTTCATCATGAAAGAACGTTACATTTCCAGGGTTATTTTAAATGTAAGACACTTGTTGTTCCCCATTTGATAGAACAAGAGACCCACAGGGGACGTTCTGTACATGTCTGGGTCTCCACCTTCAATTTATGACTTTTAACTAAAGTAACTGTAACTGAGTTCCTTTTCTTTGTTTGTTATTGTGTCTTGAATGAAGCAGATAAGCGAAAAATCAAATCCCATATTTAGTGACATTTCCACCACTGTTCTAACCTCTGCACCTCAACATTCAGGTGTCTACAAGAGGCCGTCAAAACAAGAAGACCCAGTCTTTATTATCCTGCAACCGTAAAGCTCTACGTTTGCCAGACAACATACCAGCAGTTCATCTGCAGTTTACTGAATACTACTTTCCTGACAACTCCAGTTTATCAGGTATCATGCAGCTGTGTTTAATCATATTTTTTGTTATCTTTTTGTTTAGAGTTCAAGTTTAGATTTCTATGAGCAATGTCTGCTTTACTCACATATCGTGCTCTAGAATTTCTTTAGAAGTATTTTTCATCACAGCACAACCCCCCTTTTATCTTAAGTATAGTAATACAGACCTGTTTGTGTGCTTCTACCTTGTTACATTTTTACATGACAGAAACATAACTTTACTAGCAACCTCACACATAATATTTTTTAAATTGCTTTTGTATATGTGTTATCAGCATTTACTTAAAAACTGGACTGTATTTCTTAATTGCATGTTAATATTCAGATTGGTTGTGTACTTAATGCCATTGTTACAAATTATGAGGTGAATATCCTGTATCAGCATCTCTTGCCTTTTTTCCTTCTTCCAGTGCCCACCTCAAACCTGTATGTCCAGCTGAATAGCCTCCAGCTCTGTGTAGACCCAGCCAGTGTGCTCTGGATCAATCTGTTCTCCAGGGGTCTGCTGCACACCCTGGACCAAGTCAAAGCTTTCTACCATTTGCAAGACAGCAGCAAGGCTGAAGAGCATTTAGACATTCGCATGGATGCAGCTCAGCTTAAGGTCAATACACAACTGTTTTTACATATTAGAGGTTTCCTTTTTTAGATTTGAAGTATTTGTGTAGCCTGTTTTTGTCTTATCAATTTATTTTCTATAAATGTTTGTAAGTTGCTGGTTTATTTTAATGTTTTTTTGTTCCTTTCTATAGCTGATAATCCCCTTGGATTCTTCCATATTGGACCATCCGGAACGTCCACAGTCCCTCTCTGTTACTGTACCCCAGATGGTTCTCAGCAACACCCGCCACTGTCCTCATGGCTCCAGAGCTGATCTCAATAGCACCTATGACAAGTTTGCCAGCTGCCCTTTCTTCCAGCCCACACCTCCCTGCTCCTTCCCAAGAGACCAGAGTGCCTTCCACCCCATCCCGTCCACCTTCCTCAAGCACTCTCAAGAGACAGAACCCCAACCTCTGGACAGAAAGCAACTACGATCCCAGGATGTCTGGTCTCTCAGTTTGTCCCGTGTGACCCTAGGTTTTGATGGAGCTCGGCGATTCCCCAAAGGCAGAACCCAACCTTTTGTTGAGCCCTTTGCCGTGTCTGTGTGGATGTGTCTGCCCTCTACCTTTAAAAATGGTTCATCGTCTTCCTCCTCCAGTCTCGGCAGAGCCCACCAGCCGTCTTCAGAACAGGAAGAGGCTTCGCTTGCCTCTATCCACTTCTTGGCCCACACCATCACTCCAGTGAAGATGTGGCTCAACCACTACCAGTATGTTGCCCTGCTGAGGATGAAGGATGCCATGGCTCGGTTGGGGGCAGAGTTGGGCCGGGATCTACGAGATGTTAAGCAGGCTCACGGCCAGAAGACAAAACCTGCTACAGTTTGTTTTGCCCTCCTGGTGGACTCTGCAGAATTGGGTCTCCTGTTGCCACCAGTCTGCTCAGAGCCTGAGGAAGAGGTCCCCCACACCCCAGAGACTGACAGCCCCAGTATATCAGACTCTGACATCTCCCCCACTCATCAATCTGCAGATGTGGTCCTAGAGGACAGTGGGTTAGAAAATGGCATCTCCTCCGTCAATACAGCTGTCACTGCTTTTGATCAGGATGAACAAGATGCGTTGGTGGAGGAGGCATGTGAGGCTGTGGAGGAGGGGGATGGTTTGACAACACAGGAGGACACCTCTGTTCTCTCACCTCCACTCTCACCTGGACACTCCCCTGTCCTCTCCCGCGAACTGTCCACCTTTAGCCTGGAGGGAGAGCTGTCAAGCGCCATTAACGTCACCAAGGATGTGACCAAAGATGCCATTAGTGCCTCGCTGGATCTGACCAAAGGGGCGTTTTCAATAACAAAAGATGCCTTTAGCATGTTG